>NC_141697.1:1060826683-1062026683 GCF_964263255.1 Lissotriton vulgaris
TGGGTCTACAAATTATCATGTTTTGCTCTCAAGAACTCCTCCTTCCAAAAGTTGACATTTGAAACCCCTCAGGCCTTGCTGCCCTTCGACTATGATGTATTGGGATTTGGTTGGGCAATCTTTAGTTCCTGATGTAGGAAACCAGTTATTGACAATGCAATTCCATTGACTTCAAGAGATCACAGTTCATTTTTCAAATTCTCAACTTTCTTTTCCAGGTTATTTTGTTGCTGATTCTTCAAGCACTCAGAATCATAATTTGTACATTCTAGCTTCATCATCCGTCACTGCTTTTCCATCTGTATGCATAATTTTAAACTTAAGGTCAGTGGGAGGTCCCTCTCTTTGTATCCATAATAGGATCTATTTCGGAGCTTTGAGCTTAGTGTGCAACAAAGCACTGTGGTAAGCCCCTGCTTGAGTGCTTTTCTTCCTAATTGATTTGGGGGTACATTAAGAACAGATGCACTTTCTTTCATTTTATGTGAAGCTTCTTCTCGGTGCCTGGGGTAGGTTCTAACAAATTTCTTATGTTAAGAATTTTTGAGGATCAAGACGCGTTGACGTACATTTTTCCATGCTAACCGAAAAAATGGTCTGTCTATTTCACAATTAAAGCACATAAAACAGATTAACACAATTAGTCCACTAGCGTAGCACAATGCTTGGATATAACATTTAAAATTGTACCAAGCAATCAAACTTTACCAAGCAGTCAACAGCAGACATCCTCACTTGAACACTGAAAAGCCTAGTAATTGAGAAAAAGCCAAGGGACCTTTTCCAAGCTCTGCCTGGTGTATCCTCCTTTGGGGTCCGGATAGGAGTACCTTTGACCCACATTGCACGCGCCGGGAGAATTTTAATGGAAGAGACTTTGCTCTCGCTGGAATCAGGGTCAAGAGCGTAGGGCTCGGGGACAGGTGCGAAAAGGGTCTTCTGAGGCTCGTAATCCATCTGCAACAGATCCCTGTAGATGCGGCAACAAAAGGGAAGTGCATAAATTTGTACCATGGTATGACCCACAAATGGACCACTGCTGAATAACTCAAGAAGGATGGCTGGGCGAACAAGGTGCATCACAACACTAGCTTCTCTGGCAATTATTTCATCACTGGTGATGATGATCTTTTCCTTGCTTTCCGTCACCCATTGTGGCCATTCATCCCAGTCTTGCTGTACTTTATTTTTTCCAGGTTCTTACCAACAAACCATTTTCATCCGCAGGGGTCCGTTTGTTTAAAATGTGCCTATATTTAGGGATCTAACTAAACAAACGACATATTTGTATTTCCATTTGTACTTATTAGGATCAAACCGAGCGGGACATAAGAAATTGACAAAGTGGTTACACAAATCTATGAGGTATGACGTTTTGAGTATGATGAGCAAGAACAATATCCCAAGATATTAGATGTATAGATAATAAACAAATATTTATTAATGATACATATTGAACAGTATGTAAGTAGGGAGTGAGGAATAACGTAAGGGATAGAAAGACAGTACATACAGCATTGCATTCAAGAGATCACTTTGGACAACATTCAGGTTAGAGGATGAGTGTTTTGAAATATATTTTTAAGGAATATAGGGCCCATATGTACGAAAGGATTACGCATTTCTTAATTGACGAACCGCAATTTTGGTCTGCTTAATTTCCCCCCTTTTGCCTTTTTACTGCCTTGCTTGTATTTTGCATTATATATTTTGCTTGTTATTTTTGACTACTGCTTTACAGTTTTTCATGCTCATTGATGCTTCACTCATATGCCTCCTCGAATTATTGCTTGTATTTTTTCCCTTAATCAATTAATTGCTGTATTTTACTCCGATGCATTTCAATGCTATATCCATTGCTCTGTTTTTTCCTCCCCTCCCCCACTTCTTTCCTTTTCTTCAATAAAATTCAAACTTAAAAAAAAAAAAATGCTTAATTGATTTTCCATATGTTCAAATAGGGAATCACAAAATGCAATTTCTACCCAGTACAAATCACATTTTGCGTTTCCTGTCAATATGAAATTGCAAATAGTGATTTCCTCTTTGCGATTTCCTAAGCGCATGTACAAAGCATTTCTTAATGCAAAAAGGGCATTTAGAAAATGCTATTACCATCACCTCCAAGTTGATGGTAACCATGTGCAATAGATTTTTTTTAATGCACCCAAATGCATTTTTTAAAGTGCAATGTAGCACACACATCCCCCTGCACTACTTTTTTATGGGGTGCATCAAGTGGGACCTTAGGCCCATAGGCACCCTTGGTTTTGCTTTTCCTAATTTTCGATTTCCTAATAGCGATTTCTACTTTGTAGATATCGCTATTAGGAAATCTCTATTTTTCTACATTCCATTTTACATTTCCTAAATAGCAATTTCTTATGTAAGAAATTCTAAATGAAAATTTAGCACATATCGTCCATATTGACAGCATGAATCTGCGATCAATCTAGAGGACGTTTCAGTGGTGTGGCACAAGAAGATAGAAATTGTTTTATTTCAAAATGCTTTATTGTTTATTTTTTAGTTATACAAGGGCAAAACAGAAATTCTGTTACAGGGTTAGCATAAGTTATCCAAGGCAAAGTTTATGCATATGAGTCCTAAGACAGTGTGTCCCGCTTGTAAAGCTAACCCACATGATCAATAATAAGAGGAAAAGAAAGAAAGTCAGGCAGAAGAGGGGAAAGGAGAGAAAGAAAGATAAGAGAAGATAGAAATTGTGATAGCAAGATTGGGAGAAGGGAGTTAGTAACAGCATAGAAGAGAAGCTTCACAGAGCATACAAGGAGTGGAGGTAACCAACCTAGAGAGAAACAGCGAGGCTGAGGAGGGGGAATGGTTCAGTCATAAATTGTCTTGAAGACCAACAGGAGCTGGAACTGGCCACTGGCTGGCATTGGGGTAGAAAGGTGGGCTCATACCAAGTGACAATGAGAGCATCCTTTTTGCAAAGTCGTTTGTCAAGGGGAGAGTGGACAAATGTAGGGAGTCTTAAAGCATTCTACTGCAGTAGAACACTTTGGAAATAGCAAATGTGTTTATAAGGCCCGGAGGAAATTTGCATTACACCTACGTCATTAGTGTAACTTTGGTAATTTCACACAACTGTCATAGGAAATTGCTAAAATCACGCTAATAAGTCACTTTGTGTAATTATGTGGTGTTTGTGGCAACATTTACAGTGTATGCACGGGAACAATGCAAACGACAGAGCGTGAGCGGCTGTTGTTTGTTGTACTTTGTTTTCTTGCACTTTTTAGCGCAAAATGTCATCCAAGTCCAAACTGGACACAAGGATGCAGTTCACGCTAAAATACAGCACAAAATGCGAATTTTGCATTTTATGTGATTAAATTTAATTCCACACAATTTTGTTGAAATTTTTCATATTTACGCGAAAGCATATTAAGCGAGTTTCACATATGCCTGGTATTTAAGAGTGACTGTCTAGAGTGAAACAGAAAGTATGTTCACTTTTTTTATATTAATCAGCTAGGATCTGGCTACAGTAGCTGTGGGTGAGATAATGACGTGTAGATGCTTTTTAATCTCCGTTAATATGCATGACTGCAAGTATGGGGGGAAAAGTGAAGACATCTGGTGGAAAGGATATTGTTGGGCCCAGAGGAGATAGATTCGATTAGGCTGGCACTTCGGTGATTTCGGATTTAGATGAATCGAGCATGAAGGGACTATTTATTTATTCATGTATTTATTAAAAGCAGCTTTGCCGTTTCTAACAAAGAAGATCATGAAGACTCATAGCATAACACTCAGATTGTAAAATTAATCTAAACCAATGAGAGCAATTGATTTAGCCTAGGAGGTTGGACCGAGGACAGTGACCATCAATAATAGATGAGGTACATGGTGGACCACACTGAACAATGCAATCAAGCTCCTGGGAGCAATGAGACGGTTAAAGGCCTGTGGATCTGAGGAATGAAGCAAGGGAAGGCAAGGGATATTTGAGTGTGAACATCATAGAGGTGGAATTAGAAACAACATAGAGGTGAAATCAGAGAGAATGTCCTCCAGGGAGAGGAAGCTTGAAAAGGCAGTGGGCCTAAGACTGAGCCCTGGGGGAAGTCCAGTGGGAAGCGGTAAATGATACTTTGGCCTAATACCATGAGACGGGGAAAGAACGGTTGAAGACAGAGGGGGAGAATTGTTTACTTTTGTGTGCTTTGTTTCTGAATAGATAGGGGGACGGTCGTTGTTGCTTATCCTACTTTTTCTGAAACATCAATTTTCCCTAGATGGAAATATGTTTGGAGTATGTCATTACAAGTCAACCAGGCCTCATTTCTGGCCCATGTCCTTCGGTCTTTGATTCCAAAGGGCCTTTGATGCTCTGTTGCTGGCCATTTTGATTGTATATTTAAAGGTTCATAAATCACCTGCTCTGAGGAGGGCATTCTACTGCATTCTGCACTACACCAGTAGCCATGCGTGGGAGGCAGGAGGAAGAAAAGTAAGGGCAAAGAGAAAAGAAAAGAAAGGAAATATATCATGAAATGGGGCAGAACTAGAGCAATAACAGACAAAAAAGAGAAGTGAAAGAATGACAAGAGCAAGCAATGCAGGAAAAGTGAAAAATATGCAACAATAAAAGATTAAAATAGACTGTGGGGACTTAATGGAGCCAAGGGGCTTGGGGGTGGGAGAGAACACATCGAGAAACAAAACTGTAGAAATAACACAAAGCATGAAAGGTTAAAAGAAATAGAGAATGCAAAACAAAGTGGAGGAGCTAGACAAGTGAAGCAGGAAAGAATATAATAAAAACATAAGAATGAAAGGAGTTAAGTCTGTTAAAGAAGTAAAGAGGTAAAATAAGAGGCTGTCGAAAAACTGGAACCTGAATTTGACGGAGAAAGAGAGAAAAAAAGGCAGGTCAGTAGGTTAGGAATTAAGATACAGCCTGCAGAGATGCATTGCACCTTACCCTCCACCGGTTCTAATCTCAGCCTGAAAACAAAAGGTCAATGCATCGACTGCCTTGACAGGAATCTTTCCTGCAAGTAAGAGATACTAATTCCAATTAGAAGGTTTGGTGGATTAATGCACCTGCGGCAGGGATTTCTGTGTTATGTTTTGTTCACACGTTCTGATCTTAGTGAACTAGCTCGCCCCCGACTGTACACTGACAGTGAGAACCTATATCCGTGGACTCAGTGATTAAAAAGACACAGAAACTGACAAAGTACCCCTAAAATGCTGCTCTGTCCCAGCCACGACCCCTTCAAACTCTGACAACAGTAACCCCTGCCCATAATCCACACTCTCGCGCAGGCCACCTTGTCGATCTTGCCTAGCCCTGCGGGATATTTGCCTTAAATCTGCTTTCTTCATCTCTCTCTTAACATTGTTTGACCTGAGACATGAATATGTGACTTAACTTTAAAAGGTAACATTGCCTTTCAAAGCATATCAGCTTGTAAGCAGGCCTTGAGCTGAGGTAAGGCCTTTTGTTTAAGCTGACTTTACCATCCATTCTGTTGATCGGATTGCTGCGTCTTAAGTATCACCGTCGCCAGGTGGAGTTCGTACAGTTTCGCATCTCCTGAAACCAACCGCCTGCTGCTGACAAAGCTACTCCCCAAGGGAGATGAGGTGGTTTCCCCAAGGGGCCCGACTCACTCACGCAAGGCAACACAACATTAAAAGTAGGCTCGGTAAATGCACGGCATTTCTTCTCCTAATATCCAGGAAAGAGCACACCCTGCAAATTAGGTGAAAGAAAACAAAACAAACAAAGATATAGTTTAACATTAAAGTCTTCAGAGCTTCGAGATTGGATGGTGAGGAGTGTCACTGCTAGCCAGGGGAGAATCATGTGAATCTGTCAGCCTAGACTAGAAAAGTATAAATGCATGTACTTCCCTGGCCTCAATTGTCCGCCATCTTGGGGTAGGGCAGGTTCATAATTTTGCTCCCTTCATGAGTATGAAAGTTTACATTGAAGATTCTAACATTGTCAGTAGGTTCTACTAAAATGATGGAACAGTGCTGGTACTGACAAGGGGTAAATAAGTTCCTTCATGTGAAAGTGGGGTAGCCTCAGTTGCATATCGGTTTGAATTGCACTATATTTTCTTTTAAACAACTTGTTAGCTTACCCTTAATAGTTGGACTTGTGACAGGTGGTAAATTGACCCTGAAAAGTGATACTCTTCATGCAAGGACGAAGATCAGGTGAGGCTCCAGGCATCAGCGGTGCAAGATTTCTAGCAGTGTGCTGTTTTTGTTCTACCGCTCTGTCATTTAAGACTACAATTCGGATCATGTGAATTATGCAACAGTGGAGAGTCAAATTATGTGGCAGGGTTGACTAAGTTATGTGACAAGAATAGGCAAAGTATGCAGTGTGAATTAGCATATTTAGAAGCAGTAATATTTCAATATTTAGTTATTTTTACACTTGTTAACACTTTATGGGCAAATGTTTCGCCTTATTATTATCAATCTAGCCCCTAAAAAGCAATCCACAACTGAAAAGTGACCTGCCTCCTGTGCTTTATTTGTACCGGTGTTTAACGGTACTCGTCACCAGCAAATGGTGGTGCTGTCAGACTGTTTTTAAAAGAGCACGAGCAGTGTGTAACAATTCAATACGCAAATAAAAAAATATTAATATCAGCATTACCAGGCTATTCTAATAGCTTTGCGGCATCTGGTTTTGTCCAATTTGGCACATTTGTAGGAGTGTAATGGTTAATAGGTTGCATTGGTACTAGTATTTGGCACCGCTGGCAGGGACTTTAGGTGGTACAAGCTGCAGGGTTGGCCTCCTGAGAGGTATCTTTGACCCTGGCACTTATTTGTTTTTGCAAATTAGGCACGGCCTACCTGTGCACAACAAAACCAAAAACTGCCCCTGCACTGCAACATGTGTGGTAAGGTTTGTAGTAACTTTTGAACAGTTCCTATTGACATTGTTTGTTAAAGCCTGCAGATTATGCAGAACATGGTGCATTGTTTGGGAAGTTTGGCAAATCCACAATTATGAGGAAAACGCTGCAGCTACGGAATCACAAAATGCCAGTAGCCCTGACTAATATGCATGATTAGTAATTGGATTCCATGCCCATTCGTTCTTTGTCCTCTCTGCTGAAACTGCTGCCTGAAGTATCACATTTTCCAATTCCTGGGTGAGAAAGGGTCTTCAACTTTTTTTGTGTCAGCAACTGACCATCATCCAGGATTTGTAGGAAACCCCCTAGTCACGGTTACCTGGGCTGGCTTTAACCAGTAACCCAAACAAAGATCTTATTTCAAGCATGCCTAAACACTCGTGAGGCTTTAAATATATCAGATGGGCTCTTGCTCTCTCCTACGAGGACCACATGTGTTTCCTGAACAGGTGAATGCCGCAAGATGGCCGATGCACGGTGCACCGCCAGCGTTGCAGTTGTTCTGCCTCTTGCCTCCCAGAAGGGCAGGGCCACAGCCTGGTTTTGCCCCTGAGGACAGGGATGAGGCGTCGATTCCCACGAGCTCCGGTGTGGAAACACACTGCATGAGGTGTTAGATTAGAGCACAGAGGCATGTTTCTTGAGCAGAATTATAGTAGAATTGTGACATTTTTATTTTACCAAGAAATCAACTCCAGCCTGCAACCACCTTTCTTGAGTGGACTTTTATCCGAGGCCAGGATCTGATTAAAACCCAGAAAAGTGACGTCTGGATGAGTCTCGCTGCGAGTTTTACGGTCTCAAATGGACTGGCGTTGCTGTTCTTTGCACCACAGCTGTAATTACATTGATTTCCCTTTTATTGCCGGAGCTCTGGGCCGGTGTTGTTGTAATGCAGGTCGGTTAGCACCGTTCCATCTCAGCTGAATAAACAAACTGGGAAAAGGAGCGAGCCGTGTTCAAATATTAGTCTGGTTCAGGCAGACGGAGAAGATTAGACATAAAAGTGTGTCACAATAATATGGCCAGAGATTATGGGCAGATGTACTCTGTGAGACCGGATAAAAGGTGCTGCTTTCCCTCCGCGGAGGGAGCGCGTGGCTATTGTCTGGGCGCGTGGCAGAGGGGTTAAAATGTAATTGGAATATAGAGCTCGCGCTAGCGTGGCTTAGCAGAGATCAGGGTAAGCCCTCCGAGTAGCACACAAGGCTGGTTTGTGAGCGCCTGGCTCTGCTGAGGGACTGCAGCCGCCGCCGTCAGCGACTGCCAGGCGATGGAGCCAGCCCAGGAAACATAATGAAAGCGGAGTTTGCGTGAGGCTCGAGCTCCCAGCCCTTTCCCAGAGCGCGCGCGGCAGAGCGCGGAGTGCGGCACGAGCCCTCGGAGTGCGGCACGAGCCCTCGGCGGAGGCACGGGCGCGCGGCGCGGCTCTGTGGAGGGGACCCATGGCTTCTGCCTTCATGTGCGGCGTGGAGGACCTGCTCTTCAGCGGCAGCCGCTTCGTGTGGAACCTGACCTTGTCCACCCTGCGGAGGTGGTACTCCGACCGGCTGGGGGGATGCGGGCACCTCCTGAGGACCTGGTGCGGGCTCAGAGAAGTTTACCAAGTAAGAACCAGGGGGGCATTTAGAGGGGTACAGACTGGCATGGGGAGAGGGGATCGTTTCAAATAATGACATGTATCCACCACACTGCACCATCAGCAAGTACACTTATTGCACCTTCGCTGCTGACGCATGCACATTTACATCAAACTTCATTTACCTTCACTCAGTGCCTTGCTATAGAGCATCTTCGCCTCTTCGGTATGTTAGTAATTGCATCGTTTACTTACAAAGCTTCTTTCTAAGTAGTCACGAGACAGAGTTTTCTGAAACTATTTTTCTAACATCAAATGTTGTTTTATTAAGTTTAAAAAAATATGATTGACTCTAAATATTTGCACGCATTGGCTCCACGGTCTTTGCAGAATTTTAATGCATCCCATACAATTGGAAACTTCGATTCACCTTCTACTGGGAGTTTGCCTAGTATGTAATAAGATAGTATGTAGTTCCGACAGCAGTAGAGCGAGGCAAGCCCTTGTCATGTGTCTATATACTGTTTGATTGCTTCCCTAGAGGACATGTAGTTTTAATGCTTTATTGACAATGTGTTTATTTTTTGTGACACTTGTTTTAACTTGATTTTTTAAAATACTTTTGCATGATATATGTTTCATCGCCGCTATTGCAAACATTTTACTCATCTGAAGAAGCCTCCTCACACTTGAAAGAAGCGTCCAGACTGAAATTCCATTCTTTTCATGTACAGCGCCTACTCTCGTAGTGGAATGCAGGCATCATGGGAATTTGGGAGCCAAAACACTTTATATTTTTAGTTGCAGAGAAGCCCAGCATCCTCACAAGCATTGACACTCACCATGCAAGAGCTGTCTCTTACAGGGGTGGAATCAATCACCCCTGAAGTCTGATGTGGAGTGTCTGACCGAGGGACTAATGTTCATAACACACATCTCAGGAAGGTTTGTTCACCTGGGGCTCGCTGCTCACTTTGCTGGTGTCCATGTTGTTTGGTCTGGACGCTGGCCAAGGTACTGCACAGAAGACTGATTGCATTCACGCTTCATTAATGCCATCATGTGTCTGAGTAGATGTTGGATGGTCCAGCCGGATTGGAGCCGGTACATATAGCCATACATCTGTAGACTCTCAGTTCTAGACTAGTGAGCAATGATTGAAAGTTATCTTTAAGTCGTTCGGTGGCTCATAAGAATGAGTTGCTGGTATAGAGTTATTCACGGTATGAGTGTCTCACTTTTCAATTCGCCTTTCTTTATGCACTTGTTGGTTGCCTCATTTAAAATGTCCAGGGTGATGGGTATAGATTATAAATTCTCTTGTTTCCAGATAAAGTAATTTGCCAAGAGCAATGTGGGGTACTTTTGTAAGGCAGCATGAGGAAGCGTGCTACTTTGAAGTACTTTATTTGTGTATACGTCGTGGAGCAGCAACCATTTTGTCAGTGAACTGGCAGCTACATCTTACAACCCCTCTAGCCTCCTGTGTCAGATCCAGGCCTCTTCAGCACCTGGAGAGCTGTCTGCACTGAACCAAAGGCCCAAGCAATAAACAATAGGACCAATAGCTCAATAGCGATACAAACTTCTATTACCGAAGTGTATTTAGGGCATTTTTAGATTTTGAGAAGACTTGTTAACCAACCTTAGCTCATGCCAATACGATTGTATCATTCCAAAACAAAGGGATTGGTATGGTTTTGGGACCTGATGAAGCATGCAGATGTTTGGAATATAAGCATACAGATGCCATTCATGATTCATTTAAATAGTGTAGGAGACATACGTCAATTAAAGTGAGCACTGAGCCCATATGCTTGGAATCTATTCCATCCAGATCACTCATGAACTTGGTAAAGCTCTATTTATGTTACATAATTAACGAGAAATCCAGGAGCAAATCCATGCCATTTTCGATCAAATATTCTTTCATGAAGGGTCCTCAACAGAATGGAGTGTGTACTTAAAATCAATAAGCTATCTTCTAAAATATACTTTTCCACATACACACCTACTCCACTGAGGGCAATGATAGCCTCAAACACTCTTACAAAGTTCATATTTAGTCATTACCCCACCTGAGCTGAAGAAATAACATTTTATTTCCATTTTGAACCACATCTGGAACTGGTTCAATGTGACTTTTATCTTCCTCAGACCACTCTCTGAAGGCTTCTGGATCCAGGCAAAAGCTGGTGTTCCTCACTACCTTCCTGCTCTCACCACATGTTCATTTTCCCTCACCAATCATTCAGCTTTTCTCCTCACTTACTGCAGTCATTCTTTGCACAACCTCCATCTTGTCTTGGCCCAGGAATCTGTGTGCACACCCTGCTTCCCTGGAAACATACCCTCCATGATAACAAATGTCAATTATAACATAAAATTAGAAACAAAAAAAAAACGAGGATTTACTAGTTATTGTTAGCTAAACTAACTGTAACCTGTGCCCCTGCTATGCGCAATGTTGTCATAAATTATGTAATTTGAGATGTCATCAGTGATGTTTTTAATGCCGGCACTGAACATGTCAAGAGCGATGTCATATGTGAGGGTGTGCCATGAGGATGGGTGCAAAGCCTGGACTGAGGCCAGGGCCTGCATCCATCCCCCTTGGCATGCCCACGCCACACTGGGCAAGAACTTTGGCCATATGCAGCATGGGGTTGGACTCAGGACCTGGTCTGTGGCCCACTTTGTGCCCAACCCCTCCACGGACGGCAAATGCACAGTGTGTGGTTGGAAAGCAGTGCCTGTGCCAGTGTTTTTATTAAATATGTGTTTTAGGACCCAGTGACTGAGTACTTGAATCCCAAACATAGCAGCCGCAACTTTTTCTTCAGTTGTGGCCAGCCAATCAGAGTGTGTGATTTTAGCTCACGGTACCATAAATCTCTGCAGTGTATCCAAGGTGGCAGTGTGGCATGAAATATGCATACATTTTGAACGGTAATATCCCATAACCTTCGGATCCGATTTAAACCAAATCATAATAGGCACACTTTCAGAGTAAAGATGAAGCATTCTGCCGAATTTGGAGTCATTGTGTTTAGCCGTTTGTTCTGAATTCCTGTTCAATTTTCCCATGGAAAGTTGCATGGGGAGAACACGTTTTGGGACCCCCTTGTTCTCAGTCCCCGCTTGACGGATCACCCTGAAACTTTCCAGGAAGGAGCTGAGGTAGAAGAGACTCTTTTTTGTAAAGGTTAATGAAGATTCATCAAATGGAGCCAAACTTATTAGCAAGCCAAAACAAAATCCATTTCCTATGGAAACTTGGTCATAATTATAACTAGCCATTGGTGACCTCGAGTGGGTAATATATATATAGATATCTTTTTTTCTTTTAAACTTCTACCTACCTCTAAAACTTAAAAACACCTTACCTCCTTTTACCTCTACTCATTCCTGAACCCTAAAAAAACCTCACGCCCCTTTATCCTTCCCATGAGCCCTAAAAAACCTTTACTTACCTTCACCTCTACCCATCCTTGAACTCTGTACCACCCCTGTACCTCCCCTTACCACTAGCCACCCCTGAATCCTAAGAAAACCTTGTCATCTTTTACTGCTACTCACCACTGAATTCTAAAAGACCCTTACTGACATTTATTTCTACCCATCCTTGAATTCTAAAACACCCTTACCTCCCTTTACCCCTACACATCCCTGAACCCAAAAAAACCTTAGCTCCCTTTACCTTTACCCACCTCTGAGCCCTAAAACCACCTTAACGTCCTTTACCTCTACCCCTGTAAAACTTAGAGCCCTAACCTTCCTGTACCTCTACCTACCTCTGACCCTAAAATACCCTTACTTCCTCTCTACCCATCACTGAACCCTAAAACACCCTTACCGCCCTTTGCCTATACCCACCATTGAAATGTAAAAATCTTACCATTCCTTATTACTAGACACTTATCTTCTCCTATGGTATAAAGGCATGTGTTGTAAACAACCATGTATTGATAAAAATGTGATGGAACTGTATATCGTGGTAACGGATGTGTTTTAATGTGCTAACATGAAAAACACGTAGGCATTCATATTACATATTTTGCAGCCATATCATCAAATCCTGACATGTATACAGATTATTTTGGATTCTTACACATTTAAAGCACCTACAGATCATAGGTGAGTGTCTTATTCAAAGTCCCATATGTTGCAGTGGCGCAGTGCCTACATTTGCACAGGTCTCTGTGATTTTATTGGGTGCAGGTAACTTAAATGTTCATGTAGCAACCAGTTGCTCCTCATATATGCCTACACTTTTCAATTTTTTTCTCTCTGGGACAGGAATCCAACTCAAATTTCTTTAGGACCAAATATTTGGTTTCAAAGTCAGGAAGGTAAATTAATTTTATGAATAATCTTTAATTCACCTGTCTCGCAGATAAATTGTTTTTAAATAAAAAAACAGATGAAGCAACATGCCTGTCAGTTAGCTCATCATTGGTGCTAAAAAACAAGAAGCAAGAGTAGAGGATTGGAATGGGGACATCTATTATTTTTTAAACCAATCACCCTGTGTGGATCACCCTGTCTCTATGCAGTGCCCATGATGCCTATCTGTCAACAGGTTGGTGGTACCATCTTGCTCTCCCTTCACAGGTCTCCTTTGACAGGCACCTCTCAGCAGCAGGTTGATTAGATGACTTCTTCAGTCTCCTCAAGTGTCTATCTTACCTAACTTTGCCTTAGGTACAATGATGCCCCTGTGTGTAACTCTTGCCTAAACTTTGCTCCTATTGAAAGCCATCTTTGATAACAAGGATTTGGATACAAAACTCTTTCTCATATGCATTACTCTTTTTAAACCCTTCTACCAGTGATGCAGTGAAGGGGACCATTTTGGTCTAGCATACTCCAACGTGCTCTCCTACACATGTTGAGATTTTGACATGGTGCCTTCCCAGTTGGCTTGGCCGAGGGAATAGATAACTTTGCTACGAGCATGTCTCCAAGTCCTAGCACAATTCTCCAAATACATCAGCAGTAACTGCTTGGTAAGCAGACCCACATTCCATCCTGATGTGGTTATGCCTCTTATCTATGCCTCACCTGCTTCCACCTTGAAGTGGGTTCAACAGGAGTGCTCAAAGGAGTCTGGGTCAGGTGTAATTCCCCACCCTCAGACCCCTAACTCTCCTGGTTTTACCAGGAAGTCACTCAGAGTCTGAAGACCAGCTATTCCTCCTCCACTTGAAATGTTTATTTTTGCAGTGTTGATATCCATATACAAATTGTGTTTGCACCATTTCCTAATGTTACTGATTTGAATGTGAATTTTAATAAGACGTACCATTCTCTAGTCTTGGTCTCTTTGCAATGTCTTTGCATTAAGGGGGCATCAAAAGATGCAAGAACAACATTGCTACAGCAATACTGAGTCTTGGATAAGACCGGGGCTGACTGCCCATGCAAAAATGGCTGAGGAGATGAGGGTTCGTTTTAACTGATATGCACTGTAGGGGAGACGGTGCATATGGTAGTTTAAACTCACAAATCACTTGGTTGGATTGCGCACAAGCTTGTTCGTTTCGTTGGTGAAAATAATTCTACTTTGTAGCGTGCCACGGAGGTATCACTTTGTAGACCATAAAGTGTGATCAATAAAATCTCGAAAAGGCGTCCTCTAATCTTAGAGTTCGTCCCTCGGGGCGCTTCTATAAAAATCGCCAAATCGTGTATTTTTCTTTGCATTCAGGCGTTAGAACTACTATTCCGAGCTTTGGCATGCAAGCACTTTAAGCTTCAGATTATGATTCCCCTGATGAAGTGTCCTTGAGACACGAAATGCATTGGGATCATTAGAAAAACGATTGATTCAAGCCTGAATGCAAAAAAAAATACAATGTAATATATGATTTACAACATTTACAGAAGATGATGAATTAAATTGAATATTATTCATTGGAACAAATTGTTTTTTCAAATTTCTTTTTCAAAACTTATGAACAATTGGGATTTACAGGAACAAATCCCGATTTGGCGATTTTTATAGCAGCGCTGGGAGGGCCTTTTCAAGAGCATATGGTAGTTTCTCATTGTTCCCTTCATCCCTAGCACCCCCCTTCCTCAGCCAATGTAGCCCACAGAGTGCAGGGGCTCATTGATCCAGCCCCTTGCACGTCGGAGAGTGTATACTTCAACATCTAGTGTGACTGACCAAGGTCATTGTAGAGTCAATGATCACAGAAGTGTTGGTAGAAAAAGTAAGTTTATTTGGAGATAAAGAAGCACTCCCTGGAACACATCTGAAGGCTCCGGACAGTCAGCAGTAACTGACTTAACAGTAACTGTATGACATAGAATGGCACAATAATACACTGTGCCGTGTAGCGAAACACGTACATTCAAATAATAATAAATGCACGAGATACACTTGAAAAGAAATACGTGCGCGAGATACATGCACGAGAATTTACACATGCATGTATACACAACACACCTTCCTCCCTTATAAAATGAAACAAATGAAAGAAAAATAAAACAAAAAAAAAATAAAATAAGCTGAACTTAAAATTTTCCTATCATGTAAGCAACAAAATCTGACAGCCACTTTGGTTTTCTTGTAGTTCTTTTCTGTAAAGAAACATTATTGCTGTGGATAGATTGGGATTGAGGAAGAGATTGGACACCCATATCCTGATTGATATTACTACCACTGGAACAACAGGGTGTTGCAGCCATGTCACTACAAACTACATTACCACACAAATCCTCATCCAAATATGAAAAATCAGAATGTTTCAAAGTAGATTCCTTACAATAAACATCCTTATCAGCCTTGAGAATAGCGATCCTACTGAGATTCCAAACTTTACTGTCTGATAATCTCACTGAGTTTTTTAAGATCTCAATAACTTCAAAAGGACCCATAAACGAACTTTCACCTTTCTTGACCTTCCAAGGTTTTTTTACCTTAACCATCATACCAATTTCTACTTTTGGATCCATTTTGGAGCCAAATTTCTCATCAAAGTACTTCTTATTGGTACAATGGGTACGAGTAAGATTCTCTTTAACCTTTTCCAAATCCACATTAGAAGAAGTTGACTTCACTAACCATGACGGATTCACTTTGGTTCTAGGAATTCTTCCCCTCATGATTTCAAAAGGAGAATATCCAGTCATGGAATTCATGGTTGTTCTGTACATCCAGACTTTCTTAAAAATGTCAACTTCCCATTTCTTGTCTTCATTACCAACAGATTGTATAGCACCCTTCAGAACTCTATTGAACCTCTCTATCACTCCATTCCCACTTGGGTTATATAAAGAAGTAGTGGAATGGGCTATGCCAGGCCTTGAAAAGTAATCATTGGCTTTTTTTTAATTGAATTGAACTCCATTATCAGATATGATCCTTACTGGTAGCCCTTCTTCAATGAAAACTTTATCTAGAAAACACAAAACCGAATCAGTATCAATTTTATGAACAATTTTGATAATGGGCCATTTTGAGAAAATGTCAATAGCCGCAATGATGTACTTAGAATCACAACCAATGGGACCCATAATGTCTATAGCAATGGTTTCCCATGGATTGTCAGGAATAGTATGCACACCCATATTGGGTTTAAGAGTAACTAATGACTTATCAGAATTCGCGCAAACAACACAGTTCCTAACTAATCGTTCAATAAACACATCCATGCCTGGCCACCAAAATAAATGCTTAACTTGTTGTTTAGTTCTGACCATGCCACTATGACCTTCATGACCTTGTAAAACTATAACCTTCCTCACACCCACCGGTGGAACAATACGTTCACCTCTTTTAATGACATTATCACAACATGAAAGTTCTGATCTCACCTCCCAGAAATTCTTCAACTCTGAATTAAGATACTTCTTATCAGGCCAAACACCAGTGATGTAACTAGCCACATTCTTTAAAACCTCATCATCCTCAAATTTCTCCCTCCATAGAGTCTGATCAATAGAAATGGGACCCTCATCATGAATCATGGCAATCTGAAAATCATCCCACTCATTGTGCAAATCTTCTTGAATGGGTAAAGGCATCCTTGACAAAAAATCAGCAGACACATTTTCCCTACCAGGTACGTATTGTATATCATAAATAAAATCCTGTAAACGCATGGACATGCGTGCAATGCGGGCTGAAGCTCTCAACATCCCTTCAGTAGTGAGAAGACGTACTAATGGTTTATGATCACTCCTCAGTATACACTCCTTACCCCAAACAAACACTCTGAAATGTTCCAAAGCCCAAATGCACGCTAAAGTCTCCCTTTCTATTGTGGAATATTTTTCCTCAGCAGGAGTAAGAGCCCTGGAAGCAAGCGCAATAATGACTTCTTTTCCTTCCTTAGTTTTTTGGGTAAACACAGCCCCCAGCCCCTTTGAGCTAGCATCAGTGGTAATAAAATTTTGTAAAGAAGGATCGAAACAAGAAAGTGCATTCGCAGAACAAATAGCACTCTTCACATCACAAAATTCCTTCTCACATTCATCTGTCCATTCAAAAGCAACTCTATTCTTGATCAACTGTCTGATGTTATATGTTCTACATGAAAAATCAGGTACATACCTGGCATAAAACTCAACTAGTCCTAAAAAGGATCTTACATCATCCTTAGACTGAGGGTGAGGAGCAGACTCAATGGCTTCTAAAAGAGAGGATTTTGGTTTGATACCTTCTTCACAGAGTTCATGGCCCAAATAATTTACAGAATGAACACCAAATTTACATTTCTCATACTTAATGGTAAGGCCGTGTACATTGAGTGCACCTAAAACCTCTTCCAGAGCAGCATTGTGTTTATCCTTGTCATCATTGAATACCAAAATGTCATCTTGAAAACAGATGGCATTTTTGCAATCCTTTAGAATGTCCTGCATAACCCTCTGAAAAATTGCTGCTGCAGACGCCAAAGCAAAAGGTATCCTGTTGAATCTGAAACACCCAAATGGTGTGATAAATGCAGTTAGGTCTTTACTTTTCTCATTAAGCTCTATCTGGTGGTAAGCAGCAGATAAATCGATGGTTGAAAAAATCTTTGAACCGCCAACAACAGATAACATTTCAGAAATGCGGGGAAGGGGAAACTGATCTACAACAATATTATTGTTGAGATGGCGAAGGTCAATACAGAGTCTTACCTTGCCATTGGCACGTCTGGCAACCACTATGGGCGAAACCCATTCAGACGATTCAATCCTTTTTATTATGCCACCTTCCACTAAAGCATCTCATTCATTTTTAACTTCTTCTCTAACGGCAAAGGGAATATTTCTAGCTTTGTGTACCTTAGGACAAGCATTTTCTTTTAAACAAATTTCGTGTTTAAAATTGGTTAACCTCCCAATGCCTTTTGAAAAAACATTAGGAAACTTATTTAACATCAGAGATGGAATTCCATTCTGTTCATCAACTAACATTACAGGATTGGGACTATTAGGATTCAGAATGATATCAAGTTTGCCTGGTCAAACCAGCTAAGCACTGAAGGACCCTTCTTTGAAACATACAACTTTGCAATACACTTTCTATTTTTAAATCTGAAAACCAAAGTTCTGAACCCTAAAATGTCTATCCTTCCACCAGAGTACCCTTCAGGGTTGATATCACTTTTCTCTAAGTGGCTGCCTAATCTTTGCACAAATAGTTTTTTCCAGACAGATTCACACACAATAGAATAAGGTGATCCAGAATCAGCATACATGTTGATTTTTACGCCTCCAATAACCATATCACATAATGGCTTTTTCTTAATACCAGTATCATTTATTATTTATTTATTTATTTATTTATTGCATTTGTAATGCGCACAGATACCCACAAAGGGTTTCCCGGCGCCAGGACTCAGAAACCAGCAACACAGAAAGCAAAGCGACCAGAGGCCACCATTATTTATTTGTTGAAAAGCCAGGTTTTAATGCTTTTCTTAAAGCTGGCGAAGTTTTCCTCCTTTCGTAGAGCTGGGGGAAGGGAGTTCCAGAGGACTGGTCCCAGATAGGAAAAGGATCTCCCTCCCACTCTGGCCAGTTTAAATCTGGGTACCACAAAGTTTGCTGCATTAGAGGAACGGAGGTTACGTGCAGGAGAGTAGGGCCTAACTAATTTTTGCAAATACGTTGGTGCGGTTCCTGCCTTTATTTTAAACATATAGCTCAGGGCTTTGAACCGAACCCGGTTCTCCATCCTGAGCCAATGCAGGTCCTTAAGGTGCTTAGAAATCCTTGCTGTCCTGGGGATTTTACACAGCAACCTGGCTGCAGAGTTCTGGACTAGCTGAAGCCGCCTGATCACGGCTAAGTTGGAACCCAGGTAAAGAATGTTACCGTAGTCAAGCTGAGATGTAATAAGGGCATTGACTACGGTCTTCTGGGTATCCACAGGCAACATCCAGATAATCTTCCGCAGCCATTTAAGGATAGTAAAGCAAGTCCCAGCCACTTTGTTGACCTGCTGTTTCATCGATAGTGTGTCATCGATGTGCACCCCTAAGTTCCTGACATGAGTAGCTGGAATAGGAAAGGCGCCCAGGGATGGCGGCCAGTGAATATCCTGCCAAAGATCTCTGTTTTTACCTAAGAGAAGGATCTCCGTCTTCTCCCCATTGAGCTTCAGCTGGTTCGTTGACATCCAGCTGAAGACTTCATGAAGACCCAGTTTCAACACAGAGGGGGATGAAGGATCCGAATTGGTGAGGGAAAAAATAATCTGCGAATCATCCGCATAGGTCATAAGTTCTAAACCAACTCGCTCTACTAGATCGGCGAGAGGGCGGAGATACAGATTAAAAAATAACGGACTCAAAATTGAGCCCTGAGGCACACCATGGGGCGAAACAAAGGTGTCTGACTGAGCCTGTGAAGACGAGATCTGAAACGTCCGGTTGCACAGATAGGATTTAATACAGTCCAGCGCTGCCCCTCCGACACCATCCTCACTCAGCCTGATGAGCAGTCTGTCGTGTGAGATGTGTCGAAGGCTGCACTTAGATCAAGCAAGACAAGTGCAACCGTTTGCCCCTCGTCCAAGAGCCCCCTGATCTTCTCGGTGACTCCCAGGAGGACGGACTCGGTGGAATGACCAGCCCTGAAACCTGACTGGGAGAAGTGGAGTAGATGGTTATTCTCGGTAAATGTGGTAAGTACACCGTGAATGTGTTTCTCCAAAATTTTTGAGAAAGCAGGCAGCAGGGAGATGGGGCGATAGTTGGCCAACACTTCAGGGTCAGCAGAAGGCTTCTTCAGCAAAGGGCTGACCATGGCGTGCTTCCAGGACGCTGGGACTTTTGCCAGATGAATAGAGGCATTTAATGTCTCAGAAATGATCTTCAAAGCAAAGTCGTCAAGTTGGCTCAGAATGCTAATAGGGAGAGGGTCACCAGGAGAGCCTGACTTGATAGAAATAGCCAATGATTTCAAGGTTTCCAAGGTAATAGGTGGCCAGGAATCCAGCCGGCATCCTACTGATGTAACTGGAAGCGGAACATCTCTGTCATCCCTCAGCGGGGGGTTAATGTTGGCAATAATGGTCTCAATTTTTTCCACAAAATAGGTGGCAAGATCTTGACATTTTTGGGTGGTAAGGGGGGGTGCAGCAGCCATAGAATTAGCTCCAGCTAGTTCTTTGACTGTATTAAAAAGAGTCTGTGCTTTGTTAGCAGCAGTATTAATAGTCTCTGTTACATAACAGGCTTTGGCTCTCGTACAGGCCGAGTGATAGAGGTTTCTAGCCTTACGGTAGATCTCTTTTTTTTGAGGGTCGTAGTGTTTGCGCCATTTTCGTTCGAGTGTCTTACACTTAGTTTTTGAAACTTTACATTCAAAATCACAGACTCTTTTACATTTAGAACAAAGGAACAGTTGTTAGAGTCATTTGTGAAAGTTTCATCATCACTATTGTCACTTTGCGCAATACATTTCACCTTTTGGTTAATTTTGTCCCTTCTGCAAGCAGAAGTAAAATGTCCCATTAAACCACAATTTGAACATTTCTGTTTTAAACCAGGACAAATTTTGTTATTTGCCAAATGTGATTTGCTGTTGCATCTGAAACACTTTAAGTTACCTTTGAAGTCCTCAGAATTCCCTTTGGGGGGAAATGTTTGTTTCTTTTTTGAAAAATCCCTATTCTTATTATCATATTTAGGATTAATCTTTGAAACAATATCTTTACTAACAGAAACTTCTTTGCCTTTAACCTGTTGCGCACTCCTACAGGAAAGTTCTGCTTTTCTTACAATGGATACAACAAAATCTAGATTTTCATCACCATTGATCCATAACCTTTCTTGTATAGTTTCATTACTGGAGTGCATAACAACTTGATCTCTAATAAGATCTTCTTGTAAATTTCCAAATTTACAATCTAATGCTAGAGTTTTAAGAGAAGACACAAAATTGTCAACAGATTCTTCACTTAACTGTTTCCTCTGAAAAAATGTATACCTAGAGATTCCTACACATACCTTAGGAGAACAATATTTGTCAAAATCATATACAGCCTTATCAAAAACATTCATATCACCACTGGCTTGTGATACAGGTAATTGATTAAAGGCTTTTAAACCTTCAGGTCCCAAGCAATGTAAAAAAATACCTTTCTTTTCTGGAGCTTTCATCTTCCCATTGGCATCTAAAGTTTCAATATAGTTTAAGAAGTAAGCCTTCCATTCAATCCAAGGCATACAAGGAGAACTACCTGCTGACCAATAACTTTGTGGTGGAGAAAGAGTGTAACCTTGTGCACACATAATGAAGAAAATGTGAAAGTTAAATTACACTCAGTATTAATGATCTGTATATCTAGCACTCAAATAAATAAATAAATAAATAAAAAATACGTTAAATATATGTTCATCAGCACTTGTTGAATAATTTCGATGAAGGAATATAGTACTTGTGAAGGAAGGAATAAAGTACTTGTAAATGGCTGTAGAAGAAGAATAAACAGTCACACAACTCTTGAAAAAATAGATCGCTTTTCTGTTTTCACTTGGTATTTTGTAATTGAATCGGGAAAAGATAAAATGATGAAGTCACCTCTCCGCCTTCTGTTTCCACTTCGCAGTTAGTAAGCTGTATATTTTTTTCCGTTTTCACACCGTACTTAGTTAACAAGTCACCTCTTTTCTTTTCATTAAAAAAAACGGGAGAGTAGCGTCTCAAAGGAAGTACATCAATCGCTTCCGCCCAAAATCATCCACACGTCAGACGATATTCGCGCACACAGCGCAAAGCGGAGAGCTGAAGAAGAGACGTATCGAAGTGTGAAGAAAAGAGTGAGTAAATGGTTCCAAACCTCAATTAGTTGATCTCCGTTCAACTTGTAGGTACAGAAAATTCCAGTATTCAAAAACATGTTCCGATGCTCATGGGAAATGAGTTTTAAATGTAAATTAAACCAGGAAATGCTTCTAAATGGTCCGTAAATGCTCCGTCCCTCGTCGCCAAATTGTAGAGTCAATGATCACAGAAGTGTTGGTAGAAAAAGTAAGTTTATTTGGAGATAAAGAAGCACTCCCTGGAACACATCTGAAGGCTCCGGACAGTCAGCGGTAACTGACTTAACAGTAACTGTATGACATAGAATGGCACAATAACACACTGTGCCGTGTAGCGAGACACGTACATTCAAATAATAATAAATGCACGAGATACACTTGAAAAGAAATACGTGCGCGAGATACATGCACGAGAATTTACACGTGCATGTATACACAACAGTCATATTAGTAACATAGCCACTATTGGTCCTAGAAATTATTTGTGGTGGTAGTGTAGGACTTGCAGAAGAGTGCCAAAAAGCTTTAAAACCCAAACCAAGGTTTCCTGAAAGATGAGCCCCCAAGATGTGTTCTAACCTTTTCCATGGTGTTCTCAGACACGGAATATGTGTCTTTCCTATTAGCAAAGCTTACTTTATGCTTCCTCATTGTGACAACAAGATAACGCAGACAATCAACCGAATTCTAGCTTTTTAGTTCTGATGCACTTGTTTCCCTATACATTCCCTCCATGTTTCTTCTTACTGGCCATCACTAGCTTTTCCCCAGATCTGTTCCAGTTCTGTGTTCCAAGTGCCTGATTCCCTTTCCTCTATGAAGTTTGAAGAATGCCATACGTCGCCCTTAGCTTTACCAAGACTGTATATGTCCTTAGGAGTGCCTTGGCTGTTCCCCTTTCTGTATTATTTTCTGAATTGCCCAAGCCACTCATCGTTCTGACTTTTCTGCTCAGTAGAGCTTCATTACAAGATTTTTATAATGTACAGCTGCATCCTGATTGCAAACTCAGGCGCCTATTCTGAACTGTATTTATGCCCATAGAGGCTCAGGAAAATCCACAATCATTGTGGCTCTTACAGGATGAAGTGAGTATACCATACAATGATATTGTTTTCCAAAGTTCTGCAAATGAAGAAACAGGGCCTCCGAGACGTTTTTCCCAAGTAGAAATAACCATGATCTTTTTCAAGGCTTTGCTTATGATATTAAAAGAGATGCATCTGTATGACAATCACGTGTTACAGTACTGATTTGTGGACAAGCCCTTCACAAAACCTGTTAGCCCTTATAATATGTTGTGTAATCTTACCTGTATCTGTTGAAAGAATTGTACAACGAGTCACTAAGAGACAAGACAGGTCGCTCATGTTTGTGTTCCAGTTTTGATCTTTTTTTACCACAAGTTGGATTAAAAGGTGGACTTTTAAATAGCTTTTTCTAAGTCTGATACAAAATCATTGTTTGTGTTAAATCTTACGTTCTGCTTTGTGCTTTTCTCATCTGTAGTGCCATTCCCATAGCCCAAGCGGAGAGCTGCTTGAAATCCTTTTGAATGCCAATGGTGGTTTTCTTAGTTGTATTACACAATGTGTACATTCCCTGTCCCTTTGCTTCTTCATATGTTCTATGCTCTGACAGTCATTATTAGGTTGAAAACTACCAGACAGCTCAGCTGTCTGGTTGCAAAAAGACTTCTTCAATCAATCAATCAATCATCAGCATTTGTAAAGCGCAACACTGTCATCCCTAGAGGTATCTGGGCGCTGTGTCTCTGAAGAGTCAGGTCTTGAGTCTCTTCCTGAAGTCTGCCAGCCAAGGGTGGTGTATGGAGCTGGAGGGGAAGGTCATTCCAGGTCTTGGTAGCGATGTAGGAGAAGAAGCAGCTACCGCTGCAACTGTGACAGATGCGAGAGTGTGTGAGGGCGGGTGAAGAGGAACGCAGGTGTTTAGAGGTTAGGTGGAAGTTCAGTCAATGGTTGATGTAGGCAGGTCCTATGTCATGGAGGGCTTTCTATGCATGTGTGAGGATCTTGAACTAACATCTTTTATGGATGGGTAGCCATTGGAGGTCTCTCAGGTGGGGGGCGATGTGGTTTGCTTAGGGAGGCTCAGGATGAGTCTGGCTGCAGAGTTCTGTATGGTCTGGTGATCTACTGAGAAACTAGGTGGAGATGCCGGCTTAGAGGGTGTTGCTGTAGTCGAGGCAGCTGGTGACGAGGGCCTGAGGGATGGTCTTTCTAGTGTTGGTTGAGATCCATCTGAAGATTCTGCGGAGCATTCAAAGTGTGTGGAAGCAGGACTGCGCTGACATGTCATTTCATGGTCAGTTTGCTTTTGCGGATGATGCTGGGGTTGCATGAATGGTTGGAAGGTGTGGGTGTAGGTCTGAGTTCTGCAGGCTGCCAGCTGTGGTTCCATGCGGTGGTGTTCATCCTGAAGATTAGTACTTCAGTTTTGTCGGAGTTGAGTTGGAGGCAGTTGTCCCTCATCCATTTGGCTACGTTGGTCATGGCGTTGCAGAAGCTTGCTTTGGCGCTTGAGGGGTCCTCGGTGAGCAAGAGAATCAGTTAAGTGTTGTCTGTATAGAAGATTATGTTGAGTCTGTGGGATCTGACGAAGTCTGCAAGGGGGATCATGCAGAAGTTAAACAGGGTGGGGCTGAGGGATGGTCTTTGTGGTACACAGTATAAACAAAAGTTTTTCCTTTCTGTGTTATTAAGCTTTAAATTAGTGACCAAAAGGCCTACACATGAACCTTACTTTCTGTTCAAGTTATGACACAAATAGTTGACTTTATACAACCCAAATTACCTTATACTACACGACACTAGTAATTTCTTTTACTTCTCAAGTTTTATTTATTTTAAAAACATAAATTTTTTCAATTAAAAACATGATTAAGCATTCATTGTGTATGACATTCAAGATCATGTGCTCTGGTACATGAAGTATAAAGCTATCTAACAATTCCAGTTACGGTTGCTATCACAGAGTACACTGATCCAAAATGTTAAACAAGACTCCAATCTGGTTACAAATACATCAGCAATTATAAATAACATTTAATGAAAACATAATACGTAAAAGTCCTTTGTCGACGCGTTTCGGTGCTTTTTGTGATAATATGACACCTTCCTCAGGACGGACGAGTTAAAAACAGATATGGTCTTCTCTCTACAAAAATGAATGCACAAAATTAATTTTACAAAAAACTAGAGAAGACGTGTAATACAGAAGATTGTGTACATCTTGTGTCAGTCAATTGGGAATTTTTTTAATTGTTAAGAGTGAACTAAAGTGCTTACTTTATTTAGTTTGCTTATTGGTACTTCTCTTGCGTAGTGAAGCCCAAAAACTGTTGATTTGTGTTTAAGGGAGCCAATTCAATACGGCTCAAGGGATTTCTGTGAATTAAAAAGTAGCATAAGATTGATTGCTATTATCCCCAATTGTTCGGCATCTAATAAGTAGCATCCCAACTTACTTAAAAACGGGGAGACTCGTATTTGCGGTCTTTTTCCTGATTAGTTTTGCGTCTTTCAATCTGTGCAGAGTATTCAGGACTGTTTCCTCTTTCACCTGTGTAGTTTAACCAAATACTCTACTTAGAGTCTATGTGAAGTCTAGTAATTTTACAGACATTTACTAGCTATCTTTGGGTATTAATACATACCAGTAAGCTTTAAATTTAGGTCCAGCGTGTTGTCCTTCCGCTGTCCAGAGTGATTTTATCTGGTTCCACATTCGCGGTATAATTACGTTGACCCGTGTTACTGTGGTCACTTACTTCTTCCGTGATACCTAGATAAATAGAGTTTGTTACCCTCCTTGCCAGATTTTGCATGGATCACAAATCGTTATATTGTTGGGAGGGGTTTATGCATTGTAATAATGACCCAAATACTCCATTATATTTTACGTAAAGGGGTCCCATAATTTTTTTGGAGCTTGTCATAATGTGTGACTCGACGTATCTTATACACATAAACGGTTTGCCCAAGGGTAGTTCTATGGGTAGACCTACGTGTCGATCCCCATTTATTTTTGCCCCAGGTTATCCCTTTAGGCCCCAGATCGCTACTGTGGTACGAAGCAAAATTACACACTGACTGGCTATTGCTTAAAGCCCCCACTATGTGTCAATTGGTAGCTTATTAGTTAAAAGACAGCCGGGAGATCCCAGTATTTGAAGCCCAAACGAAAGCTAGGCTGTTCTTTTTACAGTTGTCCAGCCCTTCCTCTTATATTTTTATTTTGAGCGTGCGCCACCTATGTCATTAGACTAAGGCGTGTTCTTTAACTTTAAATCCCAATGCTTGCCCTTCTAAAATTGTTTAAATTACCCTTTGCTACTCAAATGGTGCTAACCATCCGGTGATAGTATCTTCTTCCTACGGCTTGGCCCCCTATTTCGGCCCTCCTCCTTACCGTATGTTTGGATTCGAGAGCCCTGGCGACCTCACTGCTCCCCGTGTTGGAAACGTGTTAGCACAGGGACGGGGCTTTATATAGCGTCCTCATTTTAGTTAATGAGCCGATTAGCGGTACAATTATTTTAAACGCCTGATACCTGTACCATTACCGTGTCGGCCATGTTTGTAGTTTTTATAAATTTACCACATAAACATCCACGTCCATTTAGTAACCGCGTTGCTCGGTCCCAACTTTAGGCGCCATATTGAAAGTTTATTAAAGGAAGTATTTGCCTTTTGTTATGTGGTCACCATGTCTAAAACGAGAATTTTCGATATTTGGTGATACTTTAATGCTGATGACCATATTATTTACACTACCTATAAACATAATGCCTTCGTATTTTGTTTTTTGTAATGGCAAAGAAAATTTAATAAATCCAACAAAATTCTAATTTATGCTATTTTAAAATCAGTCTAAATTGTAATCGGTCTCTTAAGTGTGTTTTTAGAGGAAAACCGCGGTTTCCCCTATGTGCTTTCATGACCCAGGCCAAACGTGAATACGTATTTTCACGAGTCCTAGTTGGCGATTAGAGAACGAAGTCCCTCTTTTGTTTCAGCCGATATTCTCTATGTGTTTTAAACGTGTTGCCAGCATTTGTACTCTACGATAGTTATTTATACAAAATTTCATATTGGCCCCATGCACACGTATCATGTGCCTCATCTCTGTTTATCCCCATTATGTGGAAAATTGCAGGTGTGCATGTGGGTGTATTGTTTGAGCATCATATTCCATATTGCACATTTACCATTTAAAAATAGTCTTATTTGTTTAAAGACGTATACCATTGCAAACAAATAGATTTACCCAACATAGTTTACATTTAGGCTAGTGATTACTGTCATTTTGTATTCGCAAAACGAGTATATAATTCATACATATATTTCTTTCTTTTTCTCATTCTAGCACCTCATATTTAAGGTGTCAAAGAGACCTATGTAGAAAATCCAATACATTTGATGCATATCGATCTAGGAATTAAATGCATGTGTACAGCTTTATTCAGATTAATCCCAATGGTACTGAATTTCATGTGTACTGTTTTATTCTTTTGACCATCAAGACCACACCTCTCAAGATTGATCAAATTCTGTTCTGTATTCAAATATTACCTCATTACTGTTAATGGGTCCTGGTTTTCTAGCAATCACGGACTCATTTTTACAGGTACTATTTATATCAAAATAGAGAGTTAACTGAGTGGATTCTCTTATTTATGCAGGTACTATTTTTATCAAAATAGAGAATTAACAGAATTGGTTATCTTATCATTCTATCCCATTCTTCCCGGCCGTTTAGCCCTAGGTAGTAGGATTTGAATTTGGACATGTAGAATTGTTCCCTTTGTTTACGTTTCTTGTTTAGATCGCCTCCTCTAACAGATATTTTAATTTTTTCCAAGATGAACCATTTTATGTCATCTAGGCAATGTTTTTCAGAGATCCAATGTTCTACTAGAGGTGCATTTTTTCTCTGGTTTTTTACTGCTGAACGATGTTCGGTGAGACGCAAACGCATTTCACGTCCTGTTTCACCAATATAGCATTTCTGACAAGGACAGACAATGATATATATTACATTGGATGTACGGCAATTAACATGATCGTTCATCCAATGGACAATCCCATTAACTTCCAATTTATCTGTTTTAAGAATATTTTTACAGTGTGTACAAGACCCACACGGTAAATTGCCTTTAATCGGGGTATTGTTTAAAAACATTTTTTGTATTACACCGCATATGATGTTTTTGAGGGCAGAGGTGAAGGGAGGCAGTCAAATGTTCTGTGTGTGTCCTGTGAAGAAGGAGGCGATCCACTTGAGGGTGCCTTGCTGGGTGCCTGTGTTGTAGAATCTGTTGATGAGGGTGTTTTAGGAGACAGTGTAGAACTCTGCTGAGAGGTCGAGGAGGATCAGGGCCACAGTTTGAACACGCTCAAGGAGTGTTCTGATGTCAGCTGTGGTGGCAATCAGTGTGGTTTCAGTGCTGTGGTTGGCACAGAATCCTGATTGTGAGGCGTCCAGTAGGTGGTTTTGTTCCAGCAATTCGGTGATCAGCTGGTTGATGTCTTTCTCAAGTACTTTGGCTGGGTAGGGGAGCGGTGAGATCTGACAATAGATTTTTAGATCCCTGGGATCGGCGGAGGCTTACTTTAGGAAATCTGCTTGTTTCCATCTATCTGGGAAGGTTTCTGTGGAGATGGAGGTGTTGAGGATGCTGGTGAGTTGCATTCTGATTTGATTCGTTGCAAGGTTGTAAAGGTGGTGGGGTCAGGGGTGATGGGTGCCTCGGAGTAGATGGAAGACATGATGGTGGAGGTGGTCAGGGCAGTGAGCGGAGAACAGGTGGTAATGGTTTGGCTGATGTTCGCTGGTTGGTAGAGGTCGTTGGAGCTGAGGGTGGAGAGTTGGAGGTTGAAATTGTTGTAGATGGAAGTAGTCTACAAGGGTGTCGCAGAGTTCTTGGGAGGGGTGGATTGTGTTCTCTATAACTCTTGTGGGTATTCTTAAAGCTTCCCTGGGAGTGCATTCCATCCATTACTTACCATTGGCTTTGTAGTTTGTAACTCACACTTTCTGACTTCCTGTTCGGTGGCTTTATTTGTTTTAGGCTATCCAGCATGTCTTAGTCCCTCCCATAGAGCAAAGCTTGTTCACCAGCGTTTCTTTTATTCTTCCATAAGTCCTGGCTCTCTGTAAGAAGGCCTTTAAATTTTGTTCTTGTCACATTTGCTGTGCGTTCAAAAATAGCGTTCAAATGTAACCCCGGGCAGAGAACTCTGCTCTGCCAGCAGAGTTTGCAGAGCTTTGCCAACTCTGTGCTCCATTGAGAGTGCGGAGTTCAGGCTAAACTCTGACGGCGGAGCGGAGTTAGCTGGCCCCTGCCCACGCCCAATAGCAGTAAAAAAAACACTTACCTGCTGTGGTATCTCCGGGCTGCCCTCCTCCTCGCCGTTGGTCTCTCTCTCCTCCTCGTCCTCGCAAACCCCTACGTTATACGTCTTGCGAGAAATGTTCATGCACGCGTGTTGTTTTTAAATTATGGAGGGTAACTGAGTTTTTTCCATCTCCGTGAAACTCCACGTAGTGGCACTCCGCCAACTCCGCCCGGACTTAGTCAAATGTCAAGCTCTGTCTTCCGAGGAAGCTTGGTGTTTATTTTTCTTTCTCTGACGTCAAAGTGGGAGGATTTATGTGACCATCTCGTTGGATACTAGGGATGGGAAAGGAAGGTTTTTTTCTAGCACACTACAACATTTAAATGTCTGTAAATGAACTGTGCAAATATTCCATTATATTTTAGAATTGGGGAAGCACAAATTAAGCACATTTATTTGTAATCCGGCAGTGTGGTGGAAGCAAATATTTTGAGACAATCTAAACATGTCAGTATATTAGGTGATGCCATTTCTACACATTATCATTTGTGAGCTGTATAGTTACATTAGTAACACTATTTGCAAATGTAACAGTCATTTGAATTGAAAATGTGCTGTCTGTAATGGCAGTACGCTAACACACCATGCATACTCCACTGTAAGGCTCTCCATTCTATGACACTTTGCTCTACTTTATGACACCAGACTCCACTACATCACACTCCACTCCACCATACTCCACTCTCTGTCACTCTATGTCACTTCACTCTAGGTCACTCTACTCCACTCTACAAAACTCCACTCTGTAACACTCTACTCTACGCCCCTCCACAACACTCTATTCTACTCCACGACACTTTACTCCACTCTATGCTACTCCACCCTACACTACTGCGCTCAACACTACTTCACTCTAGTACACTCCCCACACTTTACACCACTCTACGTCCTTCCATTCTACACCCCACCACTTTGACACTATACTTTACTCCTCTCTACTCCACACTATGACACCCTACTTCACTCCTTGCCACTCTACACCACTCTAGTCTACTCTACTCCACTCTATTCTAATCTACTCCACTCTGTTCCACTCTCCAACACTCTACTCCACTCTTTGCCACTCTAGTCTATGCCACTTGACTCTAGGCCATACTACACCTCTCCACTCCATGACTCTACTCCATTCTATGCCACACCACTATACTCCACTCTACGACTCTACTCCACTCTATGCCACTCAACTCTACCCTGTTCTACACCACTCCACAACACTCTACTCCACACTTCTCTATGCTACTTCACTCTGACATTCTGCTGTATGACACCTTATTCCCCTCCACTCTACGCACCTCCATCCTACTCCACTCCACGACATTCTACGACACTCCACTCTACTCTATGACTCTCTTCGCCAATGTACTCCACTCTTTCCCACTCTACTTCACTGTACGCCACTCCACTCTACCACACTCCACTCCAGGCCACTCTTGTCTATGCCACTAACTTTTATCCATGCTGAACAGCAGCCACGCTAGTGTACAACATTGCTAAAATACATTGGTAAAGTCATAGCTCTTGCATAGGCGAGACCTGTTGGCCTTGCTAATGATTGGCTAACGAAGTCTGTGATGAGCTGAATACAAATAAATATGTAAAATGTGAATTATGATTATTGCAACCCTATTGTACAGTTGCAGTTTTATATACACAAAGCTTGGCCCGCATACGGTAAATGGTTCTCTTTCTGAGCCCTGTACCATATGCAGAGGCACCAGTCAGGGGTGCACTCTTTCGCCCCTGTTATCGTAGCCATAGACTCCATGGCCCGCCATCTACAGGAAAATCGCATACACCATGGCCTTCATTTTGCCCCTGGTCCATTACTCATTTCGATGTACGCTTGTGACATTTTGTTATTTGTTCGGCATCCCTCAGTCAACTTGGCCCCTTTAATGCGGAAAATTATTAGTTTTGGTGGCCTTTCGGTCTGCACATTACTTGGCCAAATCCAAACGTTTTCCCGTCACAGGTGTCACTAAGCCTACCCTTTGTGATTACCCTCTTAAATGGTGCAAAGACTCGACTAAATATTCGGCTGTCATTTTACAAAGGGACAAAGAACAAGTGCTTTACCTCAATTACGGCCCTCCGAATCCAGCGATCAATTTGCAGTCCAAATTGATCGCTGGATTCAGCTTCCTCTCTCCATGACGGGTCGTAGTGCCATTAATAAAATGGTTGTACATCCCTACTTTTTGTATTTCTTTTTTAATATACCCATTCCTTTGACAAACTCCATTTGTCTCACATTGCATATCCTCCTTTTGAAATTAATTTGGGCAGGTCGTAGGCCCCGGATCACCAGTAACATTCTTATCCCCCTAAGGCCAGGGTGAGTTTGCAGTCCCTGATTTCCAAACGTGCTTCCTTTGTCTCAGGCCCAGTTTGCATATCATTGGTAACGTCCAGATGCCCGCCTACCTTATGCTAAACCCGAACATGACCTGGCAGGTATGACACCCTTAGAAGCTCTGTTACCACAAGGCCTGAGGCTAGACCCTTCGGATATCCAGACTTTGTCAACACTGTGTTGGGCCTGGCAAAATCTTAGTAGGGTTCGGGGCAGTGATTTCCTATATTTCCCTATGCTTTCTCTTTCCAAAAATCCATGGCTGCCTTTGACACTCGAATAAATTGTCCAACATACACTGACAAGACACAAACTTCACACGCTGGGTGACTTATTCCCTGATTTCCCTGTGCTTTCTCATTCGGTTGGACACTAGGTTCACTAACTCCAAATATATAGATACATTTATTATATTTTGCTGGCTGCATGGGACGCTCCGCTCCCGCATCCCCTCCTACCCTCTGGCCCCCGATGGCTTCACCCCCTCACATTGTTAATAACGGATTCAGAGGGGACCCACATGGTTGCTAACCTAAGAAAATTATACAAAAATTGACTTCTTCATTCTAAAGGTAGAGAATAACACACAATCAAGGTGTCTACATGTGCAGAGGAGTTCTGAATTATGATGATGTCCTACAGCATGGGCAAGGCAACATCTTGCTTACTCCAATATAATATTAATATGGTTAGCAGCCAGATAACCTATAACTACATTCCTTTATTTATTGCACACCCTATATCACGCATGTAAGATGAACACCGCAAACCTTGTTTCATGATGGTTGTGACCAGGAATGCAATAGACAAGTAGTTGATTGACAAGGGACCTTTTTCTGATCTGACTTGTTTATCCTATTAGGAAGAATGACAATAATTTTGACTTTGTAGATTGTTGCTCACTGGAATAAGGAATTTGGGTCTGATCACAAAGGTGTTTTGAAGTACTTAAAATGTAGGCCTGTAGTGATATTATATGTACTCCTGCATGCCATCTCGATTTAGCCCCAAAATATCTAAAATGGCAAAATTGTAATATTCAGGAAAATTCATGTACAATTAGTACAAATAGAAAGGACTGTGTCCTCTTTACACTTTTACTAAAAGGGATCTGAATGTTTCTGGGCAAGCACTTTACCTTTTTTTGGTAAATACACAGCAGACAAACAAGGCACCATCCACTTGGCTTTCATGGATCGGACACACAAATGGTGATGGGAAGAATGCTTGCAATTTGTCTAACAACAGGCATTCGCTCAGGTAGTATTCCAACCCATCGTTCTTTTGCTCACTATGCCAACTCAGTTTAGGTTCAGCCATGTGCATATCACCTTGACCCTGCTCCTCATGGGAACAGTCTAGCCCACATTTCCAGGCCTGATCCTAACACAGAGGAAAAACAAGCAACCTAGGAACAGGTACCCCCTGATAAGGGCACCTCAGCCACGTATAGTTTGGCTCCAGTGACATAGTGAGCATGAGACCCACCTCTGGGCATACCCTTGCCACTTAGGGCGGTACATAAAACACAAAAGGTGATGGCAGGCATGCTTGGAATTTGTCTAACCCCTGGCAATCATGGATATGGCCAGTGCCTTTGACAGAGTATCTCACCCCAAACTTTGAGTAATACTGTCAAATCTAGAGGGGGATGAGGTGATTGTTATTTTCTTAAGGCAATTGTATCAGAACACCCCTACAAGTGTCATATATGGTCTCAAAGGAGCGTGTACTGATCAGTTCAAGATCGAAGGAGAGTAAGACAAGGGTGCATACTTGCATATTTACTTTTTAATTTGTATATTTATGGCTTAAAAGAGCAGGGTATTGACATGTCCAAGGTCAAAAAAAATTTCATTCTTATACTACTCAATGCAGACGACGCGGTTCTAATGTCGTAATCTGTGAATAGTCTGCAAACACTTCTGGATGCATTTGCCTTGAATATAGACAACCTGGGCCTTAGAATCAACTTATATAAGACCATTATGACGACCTGTAGTCTGAAGCAGACGAAAATGTGTGCATTCTCAATTTATGTAACGATTATTGAAAATATATGAACTTTTTCCTATCTGGGTATACAATTTGACTCCAAGGAACAGTGGACCCACCAAAAATCTAATCTATCAGGAAAACATCATTTGAGAATTCTGTTGCGACTATATTCAGGTTTTCCAGTAAGTTGGACCAAAAACTTCTAAAAGAAATGTGTTTATTAATACAAATCTAGATCTGTACCCGTTGCATCTCATGGAGCAGGCGTACGGGGCTGTTCGGATTGCAGGGATTTATAATTTGCTGAAAACTGTTTCTTCGAAAGAACTCTGGCTCACCAGACAGTAGTTCTTAATTATATAGTCCATGGAGAAATGGTGCTTAGTTACATATCTGATGTAATTAAGTCTCACCCCCTTTAATTGTGGCATGCAGTATTGTCGAAACCAGAAACTGCATTTAATTGGCTGGTACTTCGCGATTGCTTATCCCTTGACCATGCACACAGTATCACTTGGCTTGGTTGCATAGCCTTTCTTGGTAGGAAACTGGGGAAACCGGAGTATTTTACTAACCCAGAATGCATCTGTACAATCCACAAAAGAGAAATCAGTACTCCTTGGTTGCAAATCTTTGAGAACTGATCACAGAGGCCACTACAGCTAATGGATTTACTCGCCTCTTTTAACAGCAGATAAAATGCAACAGTATCTACATATGATAACGCATAACGAACCGACTGCCCCGATTCCAATCAAAAATAATACATTTAATGTTGCGTTCCCAAAAATGGTGGAGTGGTCCAGAACACCTCCGCCGTGCCCCTTTGCTTTCTGCCATTGTTGAATGAAAATGGTTTTAGACATTGTAGACCGGCTAGAGGTTTCTTGCAGAGGCTTCGTGCTGAATTTGTTTGCTCGGCTATGATTGCATTTTGAAAATACTTGCTAAGACTGATGAGACTATTAATATGAGTTTGCTGAAGGCATCGTTTTTAATAACTTTTCTATATTTTAAAAATTATTCATGAAATAATTTAGTGTCACATATTGAAAGGCTAGTATCTTTTATGGTTTTTTTCTAAACCGAATAAAGATGTATTGAATTGAACTGAATTGAGTTCTACAGGAGTAGGGTTTTATTTGCTCCAAAATACTTTTTTGAGTTGAACTCTTAGTGGTTGTCTCTCTTCCTATTTAGTTTCGCCTTGCTCCCCGTCTCTCTGTACATCCCTGCTTCCCACCCTTCCTTCCTTCCTATTGGGTGGGCGAATACTCCTATCCAGTACTGATATCAGATCTAAAGGGCCTCTGACTCAGACTGATGCAAAGTTAAAGGGCACTGGAGTGATGCCCTTTGAGAAGCCCATCCCTTCTCCTGGCATGAAACTCATTAGGTCAGTCTAGTCAAAGCATCGATAAACTCAACACAAGTTACATCTCTGGAAGGCCCTGCAAGCTCAACCCAGGACACGACAAAAGCCTGTTCCTCACCGCACACACCTGTCTGCCCTTGTTCACAGGAAAGCCAGCGCTCGTGTTTTCCTTTCCAATAGGAAAACAAACGTCAGCATGTGAATCCCTAAAGAGACATTCTCCCACAAGAGGACCAGTGCTGGCTGCTGGGGCCGCCTGTACGCATGCCACTTACTGGCACAATTTATTAGGCTTTTATGAAATTGTTGAGTTCTCCAGGAACAAAATGTACCTTTAACTATTTGCTGAGGCCGGTGCAGTTACTCATAAGAGACTCACACCATGTTGCTATATTTCTATGGGCCCATAATTGTGTCCACCAAGTTGAGCACTATAGTGTGTAATCCCATCCCACTGAATTTCTTTGTGGCTGGTTGTAAACCTAGTCGTTTTCAAAGTAGTTCCTCTGCTGTGAGGCTGCTAAGCGGCATATTATGTGTGTATTTCGAATGTGGAGCTGTAACGCTAGGATTCCCTTTTTACCTCCCCCCAGATGTTTGTTAAAATGAATCGGTTTTATTTTTAGTGAAGGGCCCACTGAGTCTTTCAAGTTCCCTAGCACAACTGCAGACTCAATATTTGAACAAATTCATACATTTGTGCGTTGAAAAAGGAAATCCTACTTAAAAGTGGAGACATCTGTATCAAGAATCACCTCTCATTATATAAAGGGGTTATTGCAGTTACAAAATGTAATCTGTAAATGGCACATTCATTGGCAAAGCCGATAGGCCTGGCTTCTTCCAAATGTATGTGTATTTACTGTAGATGCACTGTACTGTTGACATCACGGATGCACATGCTGACAACACGTAAGCAGGTACTCCTGTACACAAAGACAACACACATGGAGGCTTGTAGGTGCTGGATAGATACAAGAGTACGTGGATGGGTGGATGTAATGATGGGTGAGTTCAGATGAATAACAGGAGGTGGGTGGATTAGTGAATGGATGGGTGTGTGGAGTGGTTTATTAGCTAGATGAACCTAAGAATGTGAGTGGGTGGATGGATGAATGGTTGGGTGGGTGGGCATGGATGGCGAAGAGCTCTAGAAGACAGGTACTACTGTCTCAGAGTAGACCTTAAAACAGTTGAATAAAGTGCAACGAAGTGCCCTACAACGACTAAAAGGCGGCCTTGATAAAAATGTCAAAAGAAAATATGTTCCGTTTCCAAAAGTACACATATCAGCTTTTAAACTGAAAGAGCCCCCCCTGGATGTCTTGTAGATTTTGGAATCGCAATTTCAAAATAAACCATGGCATTTCTCAAACATATTCACATTACCACAATGGCAATATCAGTACTTTCTCATTCAGAAACTAGAGGTTGCTGTTTGTAAATTGTTTTATCCTTATTCCGAAGATCAGTTATTTTAAATGAATTTAATATTAGACTTGTTTTGTGCCCCTGTTGAGCAGCAAAGCATGTATAATAGTGAGTGAGTGTGGATGACAGAAAGTGAAGATGGATGCCAAAAAGTGAAGATGTGATGCGGACATAAGTGTCAAAGTTATAAAACGTGGATGTGTTGAGCAACTAAACATGGCATTTCTGCGGGAGCAAATGTAACCAGGTGTACCCCTGAATAAGACACAGAGGCTGCATGTGGACTCACACTGATGCTGTGATTTGTTGTCAAAACAGAGGAAGGGTAGAGTAGATGCCTTTGGGTCGTATTTGGCAGTGATGCATTGGGGTTTGTAGACCTTCACTCAACCTTGTTGCCTAAACTTTTGAAAGTGCTTTCACATTTTTAGAGTAGTAATTCCACATCGAAATGTTGAGGATAAATAGCCTTAATTTCAAAGAAAATAAAACTCAATAAGCTGCCAGGTGTAATTTGCTGTTTCAGATGTGAGAGCAAAACAGTATAACAAGTATTTGTTGTGACTTGTAAGAGTCCCAATCCAGGCAGAGAGTGGAGTGAGAATCCGAAAATAAGTATTGCAAGGAAATAAATAAATTGGATAAATCCGCCACTGGCTAGTTTAAAAATACTTTCCAAACATGGAAATCTTAGTTTGATCACAAAGAAATGCCAGGGAATATTTGAGTCCTTGCTAGCCTTATGAGATTTTCTGACTGTTCTGGTCTTAGAAACATCCATAAAGTGCTTATCTGAAGCACAGAAGGCATTCTTGACTGCATGAGAGTGTTCCTCAACCACGCATGCATTTAACAATAGCGTTTAGGGTTGTATAAATGCACTGTTACGTTGGACATGGTTTGCAAGTATTTGCTTAAATCTAAAGAATTAGAAACTTTATGCTCACCCATACGAGAGATGGAAGCAGTCCTGTGGAAGGATGAGAGACCACTGGAGCCCATGTCCCTTCCAACATGCTCCATGACTTGGCATGGGCCTTCCACATGTCTTAAGTTAACCAGTCGCATTCCCACCATGTTGTCTGGCTCAACAGTGGAGCTTTCACCAGACCTCATCTGATCTACAGAATGCAAGCATTAAAAAGCAGTACTGAGAGACAGGCTGTGACTCTACTCTAAAGAGTGTGCTGCTCTGGAGGTCTGAGCTAGGCTGTTCAGTTGTAAAATTATGGTTTTATTAATAAGGAAGGGAAACTAAAATTCGGTCATTTTTTAATCTATTCTTATTACAAGGCAGTTTGTGTGCCCAATGTATACTGAAACTTGTTTTTTGTCATTAGGTCCTGGTATATATTATGTTTATTACTGATAGCAAAGACACCTAGTTCCTTGGACTTGCCCTTGCGGAAGTGGTCAATAAAAGCATGGTGGTAGTCATGAATTTTGACAGGAGATTTGGTCATCAGATCCATTCCTATATGATGACGGTGATTATTGTGTCCTTTGAGACAGGATTTTGATTAAGACCAGTACAGTGATCACAATTAATTTAATAATAGAATCCTAGCATTTAGTCCAATAGGCAACCTTGAGTCCTGCAGTGGTCAGGCATCTTTACTTGCACTGCTCTTTCAGTATCCCAAAGCACGGTGTCATCAATTTATGTAATTTGATCTATATTTCTACTGTTTTAAACATTGATGCTGAATGTTTTTGGTCTACAATAATGATTCCTGAGGTACTGACTCAGATGTTGACTGATGGCCACAAATATCAAGATTGTTCTCAGATCAATTAATTTATAGGGACCACCAAGCAATTGTAAATCCAGAAGAATATCATGAGGGCCTACCTAAACAGATCAAGTCACACCCGCTTCCACATGCAGGAAGGCCCGGACTATGTGAGAATCATCAATGTCTTGTGGGCAGTTCACAATTTTATGTTCTGTTTGTGGCATTTGTGCAACAGCCCCAGCCAGTCACTAAAGTGCATCTTTGAAGTTTCAAATGTGTCCTCTCAGGTTGGACCGCGTCTTGATACTCTCATCATCTACTGGAGTACTAGTGGGTGTGTTCTAGCGCACACCTAATTGCCCCAGGTGGATGTCTGTCTCAGGAAAGTTTTTCTATTCCAAAAAAGTATCTATAGTGAATGTTTGGGGGATGCTTCACACTTGTGTCTAATGACAGAAGTCCAGGATATGATTTGCAATTTTCTTGATGATTATTTCAAAATATGTCATGCGATGATCACAAGCATTACATTTTATTGAAAGGAAAAAAATGGTTGCCTCGCGACTAAGAGGGTTGGAGGCAAGTTTAGAGTCTTCCATCCTCAAGCAGTTGTAAAGGAAGGAGAGGGGATGTACTAAATTTGCAGTTTGATGGTCAGCTCGATTTGGTGCCCTTCGTACGTAGACAAAAACTAAATATAGAGGTAATTACAAGGGCAATGGAAAAACATGTATTAAAGAATACCTGGAACATCTGGACCCATTGGGGTCTTTTCTCCTTATAGTTTCGATACCTTGTTGTGCATGAGTAAGCTCCCCTCCCCCTGCCCACCTCCATATTTAACGCGAGCCCTGACCATCCTGGAAACAAATTCACTAATTCCTTGTTTGCTCATCTATACTGATTGGTCTAGCTGGAGCCAGTGGTTTAAGATTTTTTCTTGTTGCTTTAGTGATTCAGCTTGCTTCATCACTAAGATGTGGCTGTCCACACTATGTCCTCTGCTGTGGTCTGGCCACATTCATCTTTTTTATGAAAAGAGCGATATTTGCTTCTGAATGTGTTGCTAGGTTGCAGAATATGAAAATGTTACTTGTAAAGTGTCAGGAAATGCAAAATCCTAATTTCACATACATTTGGTGTGCTCTGACCGAATTCCCATTTACTACAAAATTATGCTTGCAAGACTAAGGGCCTGATCTAGATCTTGGTGGACGGGTTACTCCGTCACAACAGTGAGGGATATCACGTCCGCTGAAATAAAAATCACATAGGATATAATGGGATTTATATTTCGGTGGACAAGATATCCGTCTCCATTGTGATGGAGCACCACGTCCACCAAGATCTAAATCCGGCCCTAAGACAGAAGTGGTGCTGGAATTATGGGGAATAGAATGGAAAGTTCCTCCGAGCCCTATTTTCTCAAAGAGATTGTCCTGCCTGCTCTTGCCGGCAGGAAAATTCAGGACAGCTCTCTCCTAACACATTTGCAATGCAAATGGTTTCGCATTTGCAAGAGTTCAACCTTTGGCATTGCAAATGACAATGCCTTTTATTTATCTGTTTTTCATAAAACACATAAAAAAGGCATTGTCATTTACAATGCCAAAAGCTCAAACTCTCGTAAATGTGAGACCTATTGCATTGCAAATGCTTGTTGAAGGAGTAGTCGAAGAAAGAAAGGCTCCAAAACGGAAAATGTTATCTAGGTGAAGGATAAAACAATCAAATTAAATGTGGAAATTCATGTCAAATTGATACCTCTGTAAGTAGCATCAGAAGTTAAAAAGCACCTTAATTCATAGGAGTACAGTTGCGCCTATGAGGATTTTTGTCTTTTTTTAATGTGCCTACACATATATTTAAAAGTCTGACATTCACAAAAAAATTCTGTTTTACAGTTATATTCTTTTTTTCCTAACTGATCTTTCTGCTTTGGCTATTTTGGCAGTGTTTTACACGAAACAGAGCTCCCTTGAACTTGGCTGCGTCGCTCCATGAGCTAAATACTTATTTAAATAAACTTACAGACCACGGGTCCCATTGCTCATAAAGCAGCGTGGGCTGCCTGGCTACTTCTCAACTAACCCGCAGAGGCCCAACTGTGAGAAAAATAAGGCTGCACAGCTTACCCTCTCTATGCTTTGGATGTTAATTTTTACCTTTTTGCAATTTCCACACGCACCCTTTCTGGATTTCCAAGCAAGCACATGGTAATTAACGAAAAGCAAAGTGCAAGACCATTGACAATTTTATTTTTGCTGTTGCCAGTTTCATAGAAAAATTAGTTTTCAATATTTTGTTAAGCCTTAACCACCTATAAATTTAAGAATGTATTTTTCCCAGTGTGTGAAGCAGACTTATTTCTATAGGATTTTTGCTTGTACCAGTTGGTTTTAATTAAATGTGTGTTTGACTTTTTAAGTAGCCAAGTACATTTCATAACCAGACTTATAACTCATTTCCTTCTGGGAGGATGAGGGAAGTGAAAAACAATGCCTCTATTCACTTTCCTGGTGGACTAGTTACAGTTGTGTAGCCTGGTGTCGGCCCTGTTTTGTAGCAAATTCAGCAGATGGCCTTTCCTAATGTTTGTTTTACCAAAATGCTAGCGATGCCAGCATCGAAGTGTACACTTACATTTCAAAATGTCGTCCCAGTCTTACCTTGTAGTGGTTCCATGATGCTGGCATTCCCATTTTGTTTAAATTAGATAAAGCAGTGGCCCATTGCAAATCTCAGCGAATGTCCTGTGGTCTGGGAGATATGACTTTTGGGTGCGCGTCCATTTAGCTAATCTGTTTCGGTCACGGTGATGCTGTATTTTTATTGGTTTTTGCTAATGTAATTGTAATTGTATTTATATAGCGCTTACTACCCCTAGCGAGGCGCTGAAGTCCTTTTTCGGTGGGTAGCACGCTATCCCGGAACCCAAAGAGGATTACCTGTGAATTAGCATTGGGAGATATGAAAGTAATTTGCTGGGTGCCTTTCAAATTTTAAACGGACTTTACCTTACCAGGGACGCTCTGCTTTGCCCAGGACCCTCGGCCACTGTGTGGACGCGTGTGTCTGTTCCGCGTCGGTCTCCCCCGCTGCCGTTGCATTATCACGCCTGTGCACGGCCGCCGAGGGGGGAGACCACATCCCCCAGCGCCCACTGCTGCTGACGCCGCCCACACGCTGAGTTCGCGTCAGGCGGCGCATTAAAGGAGGAAAGAGTTCCCGCGTTGCGGGACGCGCGCGGGCGCAGCCGGGCTAAGCCCGGGCAAATGGCGGGCCGTCTGTGGCCGTCCGGGGCCAAGAGAGGCCGGGCTGGGCCCCCCCCCTGGCTCCTATTTGACTGATTCACGACCGCATGATAGGTATGCTATTGTTAAACATCAGTAAGGAACGATTACTGGTCCTCATTTATCATCCTGTGTAAGCTTGTGTAAGGTGAAAAGAGGACATATTATTTTATGTTTCTAACATTAGCAGACTACCCCTAAGTGCAAAAACACTGATATCCTTATTCTTTGTGTTGTTCTCTTGACCGCACTTGCTAACGTGAAATTGTCCTCATCCAGAAAAACATGAGTAAGCAGAAAAGTTTGTCTGGAACGTTAGATGGCTTTTTCTTCAGAGCAGAATCCTTAATAAGCAAGGAAATTGCTCTCGCTGAGAGAAGGCTATCCCTGGACCCAGTAAAGTTACAACCACATAGCGACCCAGGTACACTAGCCGTTGTTGATGCATTACACAAATCACCAAGTCTGCATACTATATTTCCTGTCCACCCATCAGAAAATACTAGGGCAGGCAACGCTCCAACCATTGATATAGATCAGTCGGGGACAGATGAGACTTCAAATGTGTCGCCAGTTCCTTTAAGGGTAACCAGGCAATGTAGGGTAAGACAAGGGATGCAGGAAAAAAGTAAACCTAAGTCTCTATCTCAAAGGAATAAACCCTATAACAGAAAGGGAAGGGCGGGTGGGTCCAAGGCTCGCACTACAAACAATGTAGGGTCAAATGATAAAATAGTTAGCAGATCTATTGAAACTCAAACAGAGTCAGTTTACTCCCCTCCTCCAAGTGGGGCAGACAGCATGGTGGAAACGCTTGAATTTATTGTTGCTGACATTTTTAAATCTACCCTAGAATCTGTACAGGTGCAAATAAACAACCTTATGTCGACCCGATTAAAGGACCTGGATAATAAAACTTAAGACATAAACCAGGCAATTGTTAACTTGGATACTATGATAAAAGAGGGGAGAGAGAATCTAATGAATTGCACTAAAACACTCGTAGATCAAATAACAAGCTATGGCAAAAAGGATGAAGTCCCCCTAAAAGAGAATCCTCTGCCTTGGACAGGCCCACAAGCCATACCCAAAATAGATGATGTAGAAAGGAGAGCGCAAAAACCAAAAGAAAAAATACAGAATGGTAATATTCATGGCCCCAGCGAAGCAGGAACTAGCCAGATTAGTGGGAGACGAGGAGACCTAAGTATTAGGAACCCAGACGCCTCCTTACCCAAATTCGACACACTCTTGGTAACTCCCAATAGCGACAATCTAAGACTACCTCCAGCCTCATCCCCATACGTATTAGTATTAACTGGTGTACCGGCATTAAGGAGAGACCAAGTAGAGACATGGCAAAATCTGAGGAATAAAGTCGTAGATTGGCTCCAAAAATATAAAAGATTCAGCCCACATAAAACACACAAGATTAGGGTGGGCTGGGTAGGTGAGCAGACAAAAGATATTGATGGAGACTGCATAGTGGTTAATTTCAAACATCCTAATACAGTGCGCCACGTTCTGAGAGCATGTGACATGACCCAGAAAGACAATACCAACATCCATGCTCTCCCATTGGGATATTTCTACAAACCCTTAAGCGAGAGAACGCATAAGAATGTTGAAACACCCTCCCCCCTCTATACCTTTTATCGATTCCAAAATGTATTACATTTGGAAATGGTCGATTGACCATTAACAACAAAAATTGAAGGCAGTGGCTCTGAGCCTGTCCTAGTTGAAATAGAGGAAAAGGAGAATAATGTACCTCTAGTGTTATCATCAAAAAATCAATAACAAATATTTTACAAAGACAAATATATGTCCATGAACAGGAAATAGAAGAAAAGGGAGTAATGACCGTAGAACGCCTAAACATATTATCAGATATGGCCTCTGTAGGTGCACAACATAAAAGATCTATGTGTACAAACAACTTAGCCATAGTCTAACAGCAAACGCATAACTGTGACAGTCTCGAGCCAAATTAAAAACGAATTTCCTGGAATATAGCTGGGCTATCAAAAAATTTAAGTGATCCAGATTGGTGCAACTTCATTGAATCAAGTGCAATCTGCATCCTGCAGGAAACTTGGGCACTTAGGGGCCGATTAGGATTGTGGTGAATCCGCATCCTCCGGGCCGACGGAAGCCACCGCCGGCCCGGAGAATGTGGATTCACCGCTGCGTTAAATGAAAAGACCCCCCGCCACATTAGGATGGCTGGGGGGTCATCGGCGGAGGGGAAGACCGTCCGCCGCTTTTCCGCCGCGGTCGCCTTCCGACCGTGGCGGAAAAGTTCTAATATGGTGGCGGTGTCTATCAGACACCTCCAGCCATATTAGGATGAGCTTCCCGTCCGCCGCTTTTCTGCCGCGGTCGCCTTCCGACCGTGGCGGAAAAGTTCTAATATGGTGGCGGTGTCTATCAGACACCTCCAGCCATATTAGGATGAGCTTCAGGACATGCCTTTCCGAAGGCATACCGTCTTTTCTTTGGGGGCCCGTTGCGTGTCCCCAGGGTAAAGGGGGGGTAGGGGTGCACATGGGGGGTACCTATGGTACCCCCCTGCATTTGCATTCATAATGCGGCAGGCACCGCGCGGTGCCTGCCGCTTTGTGCATGCAAATGCACAGCATGCATATTTAACTTTGCGGCGGGTGCTGCTTAAAGCCGCGATGTTAAATATTGGGGATGTGACCGCCAGGGTGGCGGTCACATCCTAATTGCACCGGACGGTCCCTCCACCTCGGATGTGGCGGACGGACGCAGGTCCATCCGCTATCCTAATAGGCGCCTTAGTACGCCACACAGAGTAGGATATAAGACCTTTAATATTAATGCAGTCCCCTCTGCAAGAGGCAAGCCCTCGGGGGGACTCACAATTTGGGTAAAAATAGCCCTCATGGTCCGCGTCGATCTAATTGATATTGACTGTTTAGATATACTTGGCCTGAAAGTTACCACGAATGAGGGAAAGGTGTTATACTTATTTAATGTATATAACAGACCCTCTCCCTCATCTAAAGAGTCAGTGAGACTGGGAAAGCTGGACAGCTTTTTAAATAGTAAAGAAGAGAAACCGACCATTATAATAGGCGGAGACCTGAATTGTGACTACGAACCAATTATTGGTCTGGGTGACGTTTTCGATGAGGAGGATAGAGCGAATAATATACCCCTGTTAGATAATATTGAACCTGTGCATTGCTCAGTATTGGCTGTTCAAAATATGAGGCTGACTGCGGAGTATGGTTTAAGGGCATGTAACGGCTGCTTTCCGGATGATCTATCTAAAACTCTGACCTATGCAAGGAACAATTCACAAAGCAAACTTGATTATACCATTGTATCCCTAGATATTTGGCAGTACTTAATTGACTTAGAGGTTAAAGGTAGATTTGAAAGCGATCATCGCCCACTGGAACTGTCACTTGATTCCAGCTTACTCCACAGAGTGAGTGCCGATAACAGGACAGAGCCCCAAAATAGCAATAATGATGTGCTATTGGTCAGTAACAATCTTCGATCGCTAAAATGGTCACACATACTAGAGCGTGGCGAAGTGCTTGAAAGTAGCTATTTACTTCTAGCTGACACCTTTTCAAGCTATGTAAATGCACCACCGGAGGTCGATAATTTTACCAATTTACATAATGGGTTTTTCAAAAGTTTAAAAACACTAGTAACGACAATGCCGAGAAAAACCCATTAAAAGACAAATAATTTATCGCACAGTAAACCATGGTACGGTAAGGACTGCCGTTCTGGGAAAGCTAGACTTTTGGTGGCAATAAAAACCAAATCCCAAGCTGAAATCAAGATGGCAAGAAAAGAATATAAGCAAATCCAAGAGTCAGCGAGAAGAGATTGGGATGAGGAAAGTTGGACAGACTTGCTAATAGCAGCCAAGAGTAAGGACCATGTTGGGTTTTGGAGACTGGTGGCAAATTGGAACCACATAGGAAGAGTAGCTAAGGATGTGTACACCAAGAAAACAGTCATCAATGCCCTAATAACATCCAGGCTTGATTATGGCAATGTTTTATACTTGGGAGCAAAAAAGGCAACGATCCGTAGACTACAAACAGTGCAAAATTCGGCTGCAAGACTGTTATGGAAAATCCCTATCTCCTCACCCACCTCAAAATACATCCGAGAACTGCACTGGCTGAGAATAGAGAATCGGATTAAATTTAAATCCCTATGCTTTATGCATAAGATCTTCACTAAAACAGCCCCCAAGTATTTACAAAAACTAGTCCGTCTCTATCACCCTTCTCGGACCTTGAGATCTGCAACAGCCAATCACTTTGTTATCCCTAAAATAAAACTTGCACGCATGGGTGGTAAATCCTTTGCCTTCCTTGGACCCTCACTTTGGAACGCCATGCCACTTGCTCTGCGATCAGAGGTGAGCTATATGAAATTCAGAAAAGCCCTAAAAACATGGCTATTCAACATCTAAAAATTCCTGTCCAGCCATCTACTACTGAATCACTAGCGCCGGGAAACCCTTTGTTGGGTAGCTGTTGCGCTATATAAGTTAAATAAATAAATAAATAAAATACCTCGATGAATCAACATGGGTTAACCATTTTACAGCCTTTTGAAAAAAACAGAATATACAAATGCCCGTGGTGAGGATGCCCTGTGGCATATACCCTGTGAAATTAACTTAGAGTTCGATATAGAGGAAACTGAACTAGCAATTAATGCAGCTAAAAATGGTAAAGCACCCGGCCTAGACAAAGTCCAGGTGACCTTTATAAACATGAGCTTAGTGTCTGGGCACCCTATATTAATCTAATGTGTAATACACTGGCGTCTGGCGCAGATTTTCCAGAGAGTTGGAGGAATGCGGAAATCGTTTTAATTTTTAAAAAGGGCGATAGGTCTGAACCATCCAACTACCGCCCAATTACTTTAATGGACATCTTACAAAAATGTATTCAAGGCATATTTTAGCACGTGTGAATTTGTGGATTGAAGATAATTCGGTTCTTACCAAGTTCCAATCGGGTTTTAAGAACAGAGTAAGCACTGTAGATCAATTTTTCAGATTCTGCTACCTCTATTGGAAGTACGTGCACATAAGGAAAGGGCATCTTTATGTTGCCTTCGTAGACCTCAGGGCTGCGTTTGATTTAGTATCACGCAATCTTTTATGGGAATCCTTACATTTACAAGGGCTGCCAGCCTGCTTGCTTCAACAGATTGTAAGGTCGCATGCAAATAATTTAGCAAAAGTGCGATGGGGACCTAATGGCGAGTTAACACAAGCCATACCTATTGAGTGTGGAGTACGCCAGGGCTGCGTGCTGGCATCCCACGTTATTTTCAATTGTTGGTAAATGATATCCCGTCTTACAGGCTGTAACAACAATTCCCCTAAGTTGAATGGAGGTAGGGTACCTGCCCTCTTCTTTGCGGACGATACAATATTAATATCCCAAACCTCAAGAGGTATGCAATCACTCTTACAATCATTTCACTTATACTGCAACAATAAGGGCTTGGAGATCAATGCAAAAAAAAACAAATGTATGGCCTTAAACCCCCATAAAACCTTTAGGGGGAACTTGTCATTAAACGGCCAAAAATTAGAACTAGTCCACAATTTCTCTTACTTGGGAATTTCCCTTCATTCTAACTTTGCATGGAAAACCCAAGTAGGGAAGAGCAAAATGACATTTACACAGAATACCTTACCGATCTTAAAAAAAATGGGACAAGCATTAGCAAAGCCTTTACTCCTGCATTAGAAGTTTTTAAGTTCAAGGTACAGTCCGCAGCGTTGTATGGGGACGAAATATGGGGGCCTATGTCTAAGAATGCCTTTATAATTAATGAAAATACACTTTTTAGAAGCCTTCTGTAGCTGCCAAAGGGTACTCCTTTGATACCCCTCATGTTGGATTTAAACATGAAACGCACAGATCACTATTCCATCTTACGGCCACTATCTTTTTGGGTGAGGCTCTGGAGTACACCGGAGCTAATGGACTATAGGAATGGACTAAAAGAAATAATGAGTCTGGACTTGCTAAACACCAATGTCTGGCTTAAGCATGTGCGCACTTGGCTTATCAAAATTGGGCTGTCCGAGTTCTGGGAAGAACCGGATAATTTGACACAAATCTCCAAAAAATTGGTGAAAACAGCCTTTTGGGGCTACATTACACATACCTTGACTAATGAGCACACTGGTGGTGTATTGACAAGCATTTTTTTAGTTTTTAAGGATATTCCTTGTATTGAGGACTTCCTAGATGAGGTCCAACCACCTTTGGCTAAAAGTCTATACATGAAATTCAGGTATGGTAATTTGAGAACCAACTCCACTCTAGCAAGGTGGTTTAGGGCAAGCAAATCCAGGCCAAGTGAACAAAGGCCAAGTGGGTTATGTACCTTGTGTCAAAACAGTGCTAAGGAGGACGACCAGCATATCCTCTTTTTCTGTCCCACCTATGAGTTAGCCAGGAAAATATGGATAAAGCCATTGTGTAATATTTATGATGAACCTTTTTTATCAAACGATCTCCCACTCACAACAATGTCATCTGTAAAATCATTTGTTCCTCTAGATAGAAAATGCAATATGATATGTATTCACAAGTTTTAAAATGTATTGTTGATTTATGTATCTTTTATGGCTCAAATTGTGCTGAAATAAAGATTATGAATTGAAAAAATGAATTAACCCGCAGAGACCCAACTGTGAGAAAAATAAGGCTGCACAGCTTACCCTTTCTATGCTTTGGATGTTAATTTTAACCTTTTTGCAATTTCCACACGCTCCCTTTCTGGATTTCCAAGCAAGCACATGATAATTAACGAAAAGCAAGGTGCAAGACCATTGACAATTTTATTCTTGCTGTTGCCAGTTTCATAGAAAAATTAGTTTTCAATATTTTGTTAAGCCTTAACCACCTATAAATTTAAGAATGTATTTTTCCCAGTGTGTGAAGCAGACTTATTTCTATAGGATTTTTGCTTGTACCAGTTGGTTTTAATTAAATGTGTGTTTGACTTTTTAAGTAGCCAAGTACATTTCATAACCAGACTTATAACTCATTTCCTTCTGGGAGGAGGAGTGGAGTGAAAAACAATGCCTCTATTCACTTTCCTGGTGCACTAATTACAGTTGTGTGGCCTGGTGTCGGCCCTGTTTTGTAGCAAATTCAGCAGATGGCATTTCCTAATGTTTGTTTTACCAAAATGCTAGTGATGCCAGCCTCCAAGTGTACAGTTACATTTCAAAATGTTTGCTCAGTGTTACCTTGTAGTGGTTCCATGATGCTGGCATTCCCATTTTGTTTAAATTAGACAAAGCAATGGCCCATTACAAATCTCAGCGAATGTCCTGTGGTCTGGGAGATATGACTTTTGGGTGCGCTTCCACTTAGCTAATCTGTTTCGGTCACAATGATGCTGTCTTTTTATTGGTTTTTGCTATTGTAATTGTAATTGTATTTATATAGCACTTACTACCCCTAGCGAGGCGCCAAAGTCCTTTTTCGGTGGGTAGCACGCTATCCCCGAACCCAAAGAGGATTACCTGTGAATTAGCATTGGGAGATATGAAAGTAATTTGAGTGGTGAACATTTGAGTTTTTTATTTGGAATGAAAAAGTATAGTAGTAGGATAGAAGAGGGAAAGCTTTGCTTTTATAAAGCGCTTGCTACCCTGATGAGATGTTGAAGCACTTTTTAGCTCATAGCTTGCTAATCCGGAACCCAAACAGGATTAGTGGGGAATTATTATAGGTAAATATTAAATAAATTTGACCAGTGGACATGTTAATCTGTCAGTTGGAATGAAAAGGATAGTGGAAGGATAGAAGAGGGAAGGGTCTAGAAAGTGTTTTTTATTGGAGCTCTAAGTTGTAGGCGGGGTTTGGGATGAATAAAGGGGAGGTGGAGGGGAAAGAGACAGAGGTAAGGGTTTAGAAAGGCTTGTTTGGAAGATCTGAATACTAAAAGAGGTATGAAATGATGAAAGGAGGGAAGAATCAAGAAAGTATTATTTTGGGGATCATAATAGTAGAATGGGGTTTGGGATGAGTTAGAGAATGGAGGTACAGGATATATTGAGAGAGGTATAGGGTGAAAAATAGGCTGGTGCATTGGGGAGAGTAGTAGAATGAAGTTTGGGATGTGTCAGAGAGTGGAGGTAGGGGTTATATTGAAAGAGGTCTACGGTGAGATATAGGGTAGTGCATTGGAGAGGCTGAATTAGAAGCAATATAAAGATACTTAAGTAAATGGAAGATATATATGTACAAGGAAGGTAATATATATAGATTTAAGTTGTATTTAATAAACTCAGACTTTCAAGTGTTGCTGTACTTTAAGTTAATTTACTTGTTTTAATGAATTGTTTTTAATTCAATAATGAAGCAATTGTAGATAAATAGTTAAGATAAAAATGTACGCTGTGATTTATATACATTTTAAAAATAGAATAATATACCCATAAGTAACAAGCACATTCGTTAAGCAGATCTAACGAATTTCTATATATTTAGAAACATCATTATTATACACATTTATACAAACGAAAACACATATGAAGATGTTCATTTTTAGACCAAATAAATGCTTATATACACAGGGATATGCTGTACATTTATGTTTGAGTATGATGGTTATGTGGGGAAGAGCTAACTCTTGAGTAGTCATCTGAAGATAAGGTAGTTATCCGTGGATCTTATGTTTGGGGATTAAGAGTTCCATAGTTTGGCTGCTTGAACAGAGAAGGATGTGTCACTCATGTTTTTTTTTCTTGTATCATAGGATTTTATGGCGATGTGCCACTCTAGAGTGGAGGTTCCTTTGTTGAATGTATATGGTGATTTTATCCCTGATGAAGAGCGGTCCTGTCCCATGTATTGCTTTGTGGGTGATACAGAGCAGCTTGAATGTGGATCTTCTGGCAACTGAAAACCAATGTACGGCCTCCAAGGCAGGGGAGAGGTGGGCTTGTGGTTTCATATGCAAGAGTAGTCTGGCAGCAGAGTTCTGAATCGATTGTAGTGTTTTCATAGTTGTTAAAGATGATCAGTGGCAGAGGCTATTGGCTTAATCAAGTTTAGATAGAACAAGAGAGATAGTAGCCTGAACCTAGTGTAGGGGAAGATGATTCACAGAGTTTTTATTGCAACGAAGCTTGAACTATCCTAGGCATTTATTGATAGCTTGGAGTCCATGGTTTTTCTGAGGTTTCTTACTTCCGCTGATACTTTAGGTGGTTTTCCCCTGATCATCAGGCCAGGCACCGAGTTTTGGAAGCATTCAATTTGAGATGGCTCCATGTCATCCGCTGATCAATGGCTCTGTGGCAACTGAAAATGTGTGAGTTTCCAATGTCTTTAGGGCTTTCAAGTTTAAGGAGTATGTGTGTGTCATCTGCATAGTTATGGCATCTGAGGTGAAATTGATGGACGAGTGCCGGTAATGACTTCATGTACATGTTGAAAAGCATGGATGATATGATAGAGCCTTGAGGGACCCCTGCTTTAGTGAAGTTTGGTTCGAACGAGAAAGGGAAGTATGGATGCCATTAGTTCTGTTTTGACGGTAGGATGTGATCCAGTCTAGAGCGGTCCCCTCTATACCGGTTTCAAAGAGTCTTTATATTAGAGTGTCAAGGTCAACCATGTCAAAGGCAGCTGTGAAGTCCAAGAAGTTGTGCAACAACCCCGTTCCAGTCAACTGTGCTCTTTAGATCATCCCAGATAGCAATGAGGGCAGATACTGTGCCTCTCCCACTTCCTGGATGGAATCCTGTTTGGAGTCTGTAAGTATGGAATTATCTTCAATGAATTGTAACATCTGGGCGAATGCTGAACTTTCTATCAGTTTGCCCCTAAAAAGTCCATTTGTAATCTGTCTGTAGTTGTCGGCTTTAAGCGAGTCCAGGTTGGTTTTCTTTAGTAATGGGTGTATATATGACCTTTTTAGATCTTCTTGAAATATTGCTGTAGTTAAGGATTTGTTGATGATTCTTCTTACAGGTTTGGCAGTAGAGGTAGCTAGAATAATTTTCTTGAAGGTTTGTGGTGGACATGGGCCAGTTTGGTTCAACCAGACAAATTTCAGCTGCCTTTGGCAATGAGTTGTTAATTTCCCCCACAGGCATTAGTCAGTGTCTTCCTTATTAAATTATGGTACACCACTGTATTTCAGAGCATGGGGTTCTTTTAAAGTCTAGCTCTATAGGTCTCATATGACAGGCTAATAGATAAATACCATGTAAAATGATTGACATAATTACTGATCCAGAAATATGATTTATGAGCAAATGGAGAACAGGGGCAATAACAGTGTTAGTTGGGATGGGCATAGGGATGCTTAAGGAGATAATTATTACTTGACCTTCGGTACCTGGGCTACTAAATTGGTAACCTCAGTTTAGTGAGTATGTAGTTTGAAAAGTTGGTGGCTATCTAGTAGCAATACAAAACCATCCATACTGTGGTTAATATAGATAACACAATTTTCACAAACATTTGCACCAACTAGCTTGTCTCAAAATAGCAATCCAAAAATAACCCTAAAGAGCGCATAAGTCACCTGTCCAGAATATAAGGAAGCGGAAATATTTCGCTATACATAGAAAGTGGATTTCAAAGTAGATCGAGATTGATCTAAATGAAAAATAATTTTTTCATTTATACATCTAAACAGGTCTTATTTTTATTTGATTGAAATGTGTTGATGAGTACACAAAATATGTTGTATATATAAATATATAACAGATATATATATTTAAACTAGATTAAAAAAAACACAGTTATATACATACTTTGAATAGCAACACTACATATGTATAGGTCTCTCTTATCCACCCCTCATGTCATTCATACAAACCCAGTCAAACCAATGCAAATCTTCCCCTCTTGCACAATCATTCACAACCCACTAACATACTTCATTCCCCTAAAAATCAAGCTAAGAAACTTAGACAGAAAAACACTACCTAACAATCGCCCTTATAGTGCTAGATAGGTCTGTCAATGGAATATTTCTAGTGTCTTGTTCAAATAAAATTCGTCAATAGGTGACAACTTTAGTCAGAAATTGCAAATAGTCCGTTGATTGCTAATAAACTTTGTTGTCCCAATTCTTTCAGAAATATATATAGTATTCCTGTTATATTCTGTGTCGAAGCGCGTTTCGGTAAAAGGCCAAGAAGTTGACCAAAATTCCTTACGGTACATTTGGTAATATACTTGGTACACTCACAAAACAGAGGGAGAGACCTTCTGATCACCAAGCATCATATCACATTAAGGGGCAGACGAGCGATCAAACACAGGTGAAATATAATAATCCAAAGTTTGTTTAAAGGATAAACCTATCAAGGGAGTACTTCAGGGTGACAACAATCCAGCACATAAAGGTCAAAAATATATCCAAGCAGAATAAACTGAAGAGTTCAAGAAGCCGCACAGGGTACACGTCCTTAATCCGCCAATTCCGAAAAGTAGATGCATGCAGAAGATGTTGACGCACGATCGGCTCTGGCAGGGCAAATACATCCAAAGCTAGATTCTGGCCGGAGCTGTCGGGGAACACTCAGCTCACCAAAATAGCAACTTGCACCAATGCATTTATCCAGACAGTAGAGTAGACTGCTGCGGAAATGTTGGTGCAGAATTGCACCAGAACCAGTACCATTGTTGTAATCCAGAAATGTTGGTTCAATCAATCTAATTGGTCCTCTGGACTCCTTTCACATTGTGTCTGAGGTTTACACAACATTTAGGCCATGGCCGAAGGAAGAATATGACTGAGAATAACTATTATTCTCCTGCTACCTCAACAGATCACAATATGATGGGCAATTGCTACATCACTTCACAGATTGAGTTTCACACTGTTCTCTTAGACTGCTTGTCTCTTTCTTAAGTGATCACAGATCTCATGTGCCACAAGGTTGATTTTCATCCAATCACAAATTTCTCACATGCTGAATACCCCATGAACCCGTATATTCTCCAATCCTATTTAATATGAACCGTTCTCTTCCATATGTATATGGTCCTCGTTTGACCACATCAGTATAGTCCATCTTGATTAATATCACTCCTGCGCGGATGACATGTTATTCTATTTTTCCATTTCCTGTACAAATACTCATGGCAAAGCAGTCTTGAAAATCCAGCATGAATCCACCAAAAGATTTAATTAAACTACTTTGGTTTAGCAGTACCTTCAGTCATCCATCAGGTGACTAATGCTGAATGCACTGAATTATTCGGTGTCCTCTTAGGGTGCAAATCCAATCTTAAGCATTCTTATCTCCCCAATTCAGGCAAAACTATTTGTAGCCTCCTTCCGGCTACAACCAAAGTCAAAGTTTCTGGCGTTGTTCTTGACAAAGATATGCCGTTAGCCCTCAAAAACAGTTTTTTTCAAGTAGCCTCTCTCCAGCATTCCATGTTGGTATTATAAAAACACATTCCTGTGAATCTGAGAAATTGACTCAATTTGGATTGGATAACTCTTCTCTCAGGTCATAACTGGCAACCCACCTTCAAGTAATGGAAAATTGTTGCACTGCAGATTTGTGCTAGTGGTATCACGTTTTAAATGATTGTTGGAGCCTTCATTAGTTATTGGTGGCTAAAGCGATACAATTATTAAATTAAAATCGTTTAATTTCATAATAGCTTTAATGTTATGTTATCTTAGCTTATTTTATTGCACTAGCTTTAAAAGAATGGTACAATATTATGAAATCCTTACTCTTCTAACAAATTAAATGGGAAAATAATTCTCTTTTCTAAAGGGTGTGCCAACACATTTCGTGTTTGGTTATATGAACTAGTAGGGGCTGTTTTTGACAGGCAGTCATCTAAAAAGTGTGTCTGCTCGTTTTCAAGTTCTAATTTAGGGTCAAGGTTATGCAAAAATAGCACTTAAGTGTGTGTGTGTGTGTGTGTGTGTGTGTGTGCATGTGTATTGCCTTAGTAAACGATGATGGATTCAACCCACATCTAATAATGACTAGGGGTGAGTGTCTGAAAAGTTTCAGCGCTCCGTCCATCATCTCCTTGTGTTTGCTTTGTTTGCCCTAAGTTAGCAGGGTATGCCCAGACGTGGGTCCCTTGCTCACTTTGCCACTGGATTCAAGCTAGCCTGGCTGATGAGGGGTGTACCCCGAAACCGGTTCCAGGATGCTTGTCTCCGATCCAGGGAGGACCTAGCTTGGCATTTTGGGCAGGACTGTTACCATGAGGAACAGGGTCAAAACTGATTTTCATATGGCTGGTTCTGAACTGGGGTGGCGAAGTGAGCTAAAGAATGATGATGGATTCAACCCAGATCTAATAGTGACTGGGGTGAGTGTCTGAAAAGTTTCAGAATTCCGTCTATCATCTTATTGTGTTTGCTTTATTGCCTTAGTAAAACAGAACAAGGTATGCCAATTATTTTAGCTTCTCATATTTCAAAACATTCACATTTTTATTAAACTCTGTATTAATATAACCTAAAATAATTGATCCTGCTCATTGAAAAGGACACGCTATTCTGTCCAGTGGGTTGAGTATAAAGCCTCTGCTAGAGATTGAGAATGAATTAAACCCAACAGCTAAAAGTAAGAGGCTATTTCCACAACCTTTACCACATTGTAAAACCCCTTTTACAGTATTTTGGGTGCAGAAACACTTTAAGTTAGAATCCCAGAACCTATATCAGCTTCCCATATCAGACTTGTACTGTGTCCGTGGCTACTAGTTACTTTTGTGCACTCCCAGTCTGCTAAAATGTACCTCCTAAATCTATACATTTCTAAATCTTAGATGTGAGAACTTCCATATGGGTAAATGGCAGTCCGCTGGTATGTCTAGCCAGGAAAAAAGGACTGAATCACCGGTTAATATTATCAGCACTGTGAAAAATAGACCAGCAGTGTTCTAATTCTTTCAATGCTGAAACTGTTTTTGGATTGCTTATGCTACCTCTAGGAAGGTGTCTTTCCTCGTAGTTCCAGTTGGACTCTCCCCACGAGGAGCAGGTGCAGTACTGATTTGCATAAGGCAGGCTTTTGTCTAGAGTGGCACAGTGGGCGAAAAACAATTGGTTGGAATGCTACCATGAGAGATTGCCAAGGGTCAGACTCTTTGTAAGTATTCCTCCCATCACCTGTTGTGTGATTGGTGGCATGCCCAGCCAAGAGACAGGGACTGAATCACTGGTTAATAAGATTAACATTGTAAACAAAGGTTCAGCAGCACTCCGATGCTTCTCAGTTCTTACTCTACATTATTCCATCATGCTGCACCATAAAGTAACTCAAATTGTGTTTATATCTGCTGAGTGTGGTCATATAATGCAATTGTTTATTCTGTATCAATTATTTTATTGATAACATCAAGAATTGAGAAATACCAACAAATACAGTGACATGCAAGTCTAGCTTATAGCCATATAGAGAAACAAATGCTGATTGTGATACATGCTATGTGTTCACTTAATATGACTTTAATTTGGTCTGTAGAATACTGCAAATTATATATATATATATATATATATATATATATATATATATATATATATATATATATATATATATATTTTTTTTTAAAGATAGTTATCAATATTCTAATAACACTTTTCCCAGTGCTCCAACTGTGGGGTTGTGTACAAAGAAAAGCACGTGTATGCTGTTTCCAAGGATAAACATCATGGGCATTATTATGCGCTGAACTACGGGGTATCTGCTGAAGCCGTTCCATGCTAAATTACATTTAGATCAATCTTTACAACTTCAAGCAAGAACGAATCAAGGAATAAAGACAAGTTGACTCTGCAGGCCCTCTCTGCCCACCACGCCTTTCCAGCCACCGTCACTATTGAACACAATAGGTCCTATATTTCTGTATCTCATTTTTAGGGTGTATGGCCGTCCCTGCATTCACCATCTCAGATCAAAAGGATACCCTTTAAGTATACATCAATGTCTCCCAACAAGTATGGAGTATATACTACTCCTTCCAAATGGAGCATGCAATGCTGCAGTTTGTAAAAGTTTATTGTCTGCCTTAGGGCTGATGGCTCACATTAGGTGTCCCATTAAACAATACTCCTGTCAGACCTATATCTATTTATCTGGTGGCCTGCACAGCCATACACAAAGAGCACATCATTTCTAGCCAGATGGAGACGCAAGAGGATACTTCTTCATTTTGAGTCAGCAGATATAACCATGTGCAGGAAACCCGCTCCCAGCAGAAGGCCATGGCCATACATGTCCCACAGTGGACTAGCCTAAGCACATAATATGTAGATGGTGTGCATATATGTAATAATAATCGCCTACTATTTAATATTAGCGGGATCCTAGCAGCTTTTGGCTCTATAATGGACCAGCAATTCAAAACAAGAGGACATGCAATTCATATGGTCCTTTTAGTACATCAAAGCAATACCCAGCCGAGTATGGGGCTTTGAGCAGATACCCCCTCCCACTCACCTGAAAGTAAACAATAAGAGTGGTCCTGATGAAGGTGGAAACTAATCTTTCCCACCGAAACATACGTTGATCCGTTGCTGGGAACCCCTAAAGGACAACACCAAACCGGATCAAAATTGCAATTTGTTAAGTCCACTATCTTTTGCCATCTGTGTATGCCAGCCATGTATTGAAGGTTCCCCCTATATTCCTTTGTGTGAGATTTTACTGTCTGTGAGAGTGTGGTATGAGAGGTAGATTGCATGATGTGAGGTTTATTCGCTTGGGTGGCATGTTTTTGTATCATTAGGATTAATACTAGTGTCTTTCTATGTATTTTATCTGTAAATAATATATGCTGTACATGTCAAATATATACAACACCGTACCAATTATCTATTATGAACATGTATGCACTTTCCTTAACAGAGATACTATAATTATAAAAATCAAAAAAGAAAAAGATTAATAAAAACTAATATATTTTTGCATTTTCTTGTATGGCAAGATTGCTTATTGAGGGACAGACCGACTTGAGCCCTGTGCATGCCACCAGATAAATAGATATAGGCCAGACAGGAGTATTGTTTAATGTTATTGTTTCTTTGGCTTTTTCCCCCTGACTCCTGGACCTAAAAAGTATATTTAGGGGGTACCCTTCTTTTAGGATTCACATTAGGTATTCCAACTTTAACACCCCTCTCAGCCTAGATATTCCCCCTGACCTGTCGCTGCTTCCAGACATCTCAGCCAGGACAATCCTTTCCAGATATGTGCAGAACATATTCAAAATATATCTATCTTCCATTGTTGTAAGTGCTTCCTGCAGTAGTGTCAGCTATTTAATAGAGGTTACAAGTAATAATTTTATGAGGGTTTGTAAGACACTCCCACTTTTCTGAACATCTGAAATTGCACCAGAATGATCCAGATGTCAGTGATGAAAAAAGTGTTTAAAAGTGCACGTATATATCCTTTTTCACAGGATGTGTGTAGGAAATAAAGGCATATCCTGAAAGAAATATTTTCCGTTATGAAAATAGAAAGGATTTTTTTAATATCAATATTTTTCTAACCGTACACATAAAGCATATATGCATTGTGGACTCTCCACACACACACAGGGATGGGGAAACAGACGGTGCACAGACAAAATATCGACTCCAAAATATCGACTGGACATAATATCGAGTTTTAAATATAGACTGGACAAAATATCGACTGGACATAATATCGACTACAAAAGTATCGTTTTACAGGTAAGTGAAGTAATATCGACTGTATAAAATATAGATAGCAAAAATATCGAATTTCTAATAATATATAATATTTTATAGTGTATTTTTATGTAATAATATGTGTGAAAAGTGTGTATTAATGTTATAAAATATTTTATTAAATGAATTTTGTTTTTATAATAATTGCGTAATGTAATTCTGTAGCGGGTTGTGGGTTTATAGGGGAATAGGGTGGGAAGTAATTTAATAATAATTAATTAATTAATATATGTTTGTAAATATTTTTAATTAATAATTAATTGATAATTAATTAATATTAATTAGTTAATTAATTTATATAATTTTGTACATATTTTGTATTAGTAATTAATTGGAAATTAATTAATTGTAATTAGTTAATTACATTAATTAGAGTACATTTTTAATATATGTAATTTTGTGTTATTGTTAAGTAATTATTTGGGAAAAAATAATATTAATTATTAAAATAATTACAGCTAATGTGCTAATATATTTACTTTATTGTTATTGTTAATTAATAATTAATTGGTAATTAAATAATATTGATAAATTTGGGGTAAAGGAGTATTTTTAGGGTTCAGGGTCAGTTTTCAGTTTTTGGGTAAAGGGGCATTTTTAGGGTTTTGGGTCAGTTTTCAGTTTTAGGGTAAAGGGGTATTTTTAGGGTTCAGGGTCAGTTTTCAGTTTTTGGGTAAAGGGGCATTTTTAGGGTTCAGGGTCAGTTTTCAGTTTTTGGGTAAAGGGGTATTTTTAGGGTTCAGGGTCAGTTTTCAGTTTTTGGGTAAAGGGGCATTTTTAGGGTTCAGGGTCAGTTTTCAGTTTTGGGGTAAAGGGGCATGTTTAGGGTTCAGGGTCAGTTTTCAGTTTTAGGGTAAAGGGGTATTTTTAGGGTTCAGGGTCAGTTTTGGGTTTTTGGGTAAAGGGGTATTTTTAGGGTTCAGGGTCAGTTTTGGGTTTTTGGGTAAAGGGGTATTTTTAGGGTTCAGGGTCAGTTTTCAGTTTTTAAACAATATTTTTGCAAGTCGATAATGTGACCGTCGATACTCTTTGGAGTGGGAATAGTATTTTTTACACTTCTGGTATTGTACGGTAATATAATAGTATCTTATTTAATTTTAGTATGTTATTATATATATATGTTTTTACAAATATGATTGTAAAAAATTATTTTCATAAATTTCATTTATTATTTAATTATTATAATTTAATTTAAGTATTTTTAAGTATATTTTAGTAATTAAATTTTAATATTAATTTAATTGAAACACTGTTTTTAACAAAGTCGATATTTTTTATAACTATATTATTGTAAACGATATTTTGTACTCGATATTTTTGTACTTACCTGTTTGTAGATACAAACTCGATATTTTGACTGTCGATATTTTGTCCACGATATTTTTGCAAGTCGATATTTTGTCCCTCGATATTATTTCAGTGATCCGAAACAGACATACTCCACATATGTGCCTTTCCATGCATAAGTTACATACTTTGGAAACACATAGCTGGTCATGAAAGTTTTGTGAATGGTGTATTCAGTTTTAAATCCCAGCCTTGGTTAAACTAGTCCATACGTCCTGGAATTTACGACCTTCTTTGTCGACCCACCCATGTGTTTTAGAATATTTAAGGAGCTCATTCGAAGCTTTGCACAAATCTTGATTAAGGCGCAAACTGGATGTTTTCGCCGAAATTGAGAGTATAACCGGCGCAGTAATTGCCCATGCTGGGGGATTTTGCACACGATAGGCTGCAGGGAAAACCTGGTACAAATTGTTCAAATTCAGCACATTGTGATTTCCTGTAGCTCAGAAAGAGGGCAACAGTGCAATTAGGACATTAGCCCTCATTCAAAGGTCCAAAAATCAGAACGTGTGGGGCTCTGGATGAGACATAAAACATAGTCGTACTTTGGCCATCATAGTTTGTTGTCTTCCCAGTAACACAGAAATAGATCCAAAAGAAGTGTAAATGAACATATCACATTTTAAACACTTTGGAGAGGAAGATAAATGTTTTTGTTTTACTTATATTTTTATATACAACAAAGGGAGATGAAAAGCATTGAAACACAGTGTTAGTGTTATAAAACATGTCACTAGGGAGTGACTCCGAACATCTTTTTTTTTTTTTTTTTGGAAAACCTTTATTGAAAATTCAAAGCACACAGCTATTCAGCCTTACATCCCTGAGGCTAGGCAGCATTATAAAGAACGGAGAAGAGGTGCGCACAAATCAAATCAAGGAGCACATCAGGTTTCATTTTATATTATAAACTTGAAAAACCTAAAGAATCAACAAGAAAGGAACATTAAAAGAAAAGGAAGTGGCAAGGTACAACACATGAGCGGCAGTGCACGAAACTCCGAACATCTTAGTAGGATCTTTCCTTTTCAATAAAAACAAGAAATATATAAATGCTTATCCTAGATCTCCTCACATGCTTACTTCTTATAACCAAATCCGTGGAGCAGCCTACTGCAAGCACAGTATATGACTCTCTTGAAATGCTAACAGCGTTCATACTGTCTCCTTAGCAGGGGGTATGTGTTTATTTATTTACACGGATGCATGTTTTTACAGACCCAATCAAGCCACAAAGCAACAAGGCCAGTATAGTGCTGTTCAATTGACTATTCTTAATACTTTACCATAAAATGTGTCTGTCAGTAAGAACAGAACATGTCTAGTCATTGACAGATGGGGCGTCACACAGGCCCCTGCAGCCCCTGTGGTGCGAAGGGGGACAACCCTTGCTGCCAGCAGTCTTTGAGGGTGCCCCCATTAAGCACAAGGCCAATGAATATCTGTGAGATATGGAAAATTCAGAGTCCCCTCAACACATTCTGTAGTGGGGGCTAGGGGGGTGGGTCATTTTGAATAACATCCTTGAAAAGTATAGCATAAAAGCCTGTTTAGCAAAGAAACACCTTCAGCTCTGTTGCTCGTGGGATTTGGGGAGGTGAATTTTCGTTTATTGCAGTGTGACTAGTGAAGGAGAAAAACACAAAAACTAAAAAAAGATTCAGTTTCTTGGCTCGACCTAAAAATAAACAGGATAGAGTTTTTGTTCTCCTTAAGAAGTGACATGTGTAGATTTAAATAGCATTTGCCCCACGCGGTGCTGGTATTTCCAGCGAAAGACAGATTGTGGTGAATGTAAATAGCTTGTGAACGAAGGTACACTTTGTAGGTGATGGTTGCAACCTCACCTCAAGAGGCATGTGGTCTCCTGAAGCAGTGAATGAACAGATAGGAGATGAGGCAGGACGTGGCTGAATTTCTTGGTAACCAGGATCAGTCAGACAATGCAAGGAATCTTTGGTTGTCAGTCACAGATTACACATTTATATAGTATTGACTGTTACTGTTGTATTGGTGAATCAAAATATTTTGTCTACATATTGAACTCATTGTTCCATGTAGAAAATGAACAGAACGAGAACAGTATTGGAAGCCTACAGGACACCTTACAATAAGAGTTGGGTGTGAGAAGTTGGCCTGATATGTGATGTACACTATTCTAGTGGGCACCCTGTATCAGTCCAAACAGCCCTTATGGTGATGGTTGTAAAGTCAACCTTATAACCAGCTATCCTAGTGGTAGCATGAACAAAGCAGTCTTAGGCTAAAACTTCAGAGAGCATGTGAAGCCAGCTGTTTTACCATTTGTAACCCCTTGAATACCAAATGAAAGGACACAACACAGGTTATATATAACATATATATGTATTTATTACTAACACAACCCCACTGAACTCTTTATGAGGTCAGAGGCACAAGCACATAACAAGATACTTAATTGTCATACAATAAGTTGCACAAAATACAGTTGAGCCCTAGGGGCGTTGCAAACCATATACTAAAATAGTGGTTTAAGAACCAAGTCACAAACAAGGAATAGGCCTAGGGCCTAGGGAATCACTAGGGCTACACTGAACTACAAAAGGTTAGGAAGCAGGAGGCCCACAGGAAGCGTGTGCAGTGTCTTAACACACACGCAAGTTACCATAGGGATACAATGGGAACATAAGAGTTAGAAACTAGTTGATTTAGGACACTTCCGGATGGACTAGGAGCAAGCTACTGAAAACTAGGACACTTGGATATTCAATACCCACAGGAGCACCAGAGTACTCGCATTACCACAGCCACAGGAGCCGTGTGCATAGGTGTCAAGTTGTGTCGGGTTTCGTCGCTGAATCCTATGGAGACATGTAAAAAGATGCTGCAGGCAACCAGGAGAGAAGTGTCCAGTTGGATACAAGGGCGGATCGAGGATGAAGAGTACCTGAAAGCAAAGGGTACAGAGTCTGGGTCACTAGCCAGTGACCAGGAAGGCACCAGGAAGGAACCAGGCGATGTCGTGAAGCAATCAGGTGATGTCATGAAGCTTGTCGCTGCAGCCACATGGATCAGGAGGCGTCAACGACAACCAGGAGCTGGGTACGGACTGTTCCACAAAGGATCTCGCTGTTGGTGGTGTCGGCTTCCGAATTGGAGTCAACAAGCCTTGGCAAAGGCAACCCACGCAGGAATCAAAGATGGCTTCTGTTGCAGACCAGCAAGGTCTGGGGGCTTCTCCTTTTCAGGGAAGCAGGGGCCCGCCTGGAGCAACCAGTCAAGTGGTGCAAGTTCAAGGTTTCATCGTCACAGAGGCCACTAGCCAATGGGCAAGTAACTGGACAGATGCGCCAAGCACAAAAGTACCAGCAGGCCTCACGTGGCACTCGTGGAGTGTGAAGGGCTGTGCGTTGGTGGAAAAGGTGCTCAGGGCTGGGGCTTTTCAATCCCCAATGCACAACTTCGAGGGTGCCTCAGAAGCTGCACAAGTAGCAATGAGCAAGTTTTCCAAGATGGCCGGTCCCACGTCTCTCGTCGCCTCCACGGGTCTCAGCTTTGCTGTGGCTGTGGATCGGGGTCAGAGAAGTCTGGAAGTCTAGTTTTTGTTGGGCTCTATGCTCGGGCTCCTGCGGGAGCGTTGACAAAGCAAACCGCAGGTCGCTGGATGGTGCCAGTTTGCACAGGGTGGTCACTCCTTGACCACAAGGGAGATTCTTCAGTCTTCTAGTTGCAGTAGAATGTCGAAGGTCCAGAGTTTTGTTTCAAGTTTCAGTTCAGGATATATCTAAAGTATCTAGACTCAGCTCCTAGCTTTATACGAATTAAAGGGGCTGGATTACCGGCTAGGTCCCTCCTATGGGTGGGACCAGGGAAGGGGGTGGTTACACCCCTTTCCCTTTGTTCAGTTTAGCGCCAGATCTGGGGCTGGAGTGCCCCAGCAACTGGTTTGTACCGGGCTATGCATGGGACACCTTGTGTGCCCCAGGCAGTGTCTCATTTCATTCAGCTCCCTGCCCCAATACACTATGGCCTGTCTGGGGTGGTGCTAACACCTCCCAAGACAGGAACCCTATTGTCCAAGCCTCCCTCGCTGGAAAGACTCCCAGCAGCAGGAGGTCAGACTTGTGTCTGTGGCAGCAGCATCCATTTTGTGATGCTGAGGCTCTGGTTAACTTTAACCGGGATTAACAGGAACAACATGTCTTCTCCCTCTAGAAGGGTGGAATGCTACCCCCCGTCGCCAGAGCTGGCGAGGGGGTAGCATTCCAAAGCGTATGACACCTTACACGACATGTTTTGATAAAGCCAAACCAAAGTTAGCATTCAACCGTGAGGATTATAATGCACTTAAGAGTATATGGTATGGCTATATCATAGAACAGCTATAAGGACATGGTTCTGAAAGCTGCAGACAGGCTCAGCTCATGCTAGAGCACCATCGCACATAAAACCAAGCACTCTGCCTTCAGGATTGTTAAGGTCTGCCATAGGATTGACCTATAGGTATATATGTGTCTATATGTAATGGTAGGTATAGGGATACTATACCTAAGCAAGGAGTGATTACACGACCTTGCCCCAGCTGAGTGATCAGCCAGTTGAATCAATGTGGATGGCCAGCCAGGGGTGTCATAATACATGCTGCAGCCCCTGGTAGGCCTTGGATGCACTTATGCCCTGGGTACCTATGGTGCACTATACAGGGGCTCATAAGGTGACCCAATACCCAATTGGAGATGTATCTAAAGTACATGGAGTCCATTTTACAGAGATAATAGATAGCCTGGGGGCCCTGATTAGCAGGAGCCCAGGCCAACTAATTCGAAAACCAGCTAAACACTAGGCAAAAAGTTGGGGGTAACCATAGTCAGGTATCCACCTTCCTACATTGGGAATTTAACATGGAGAACTCAGCGTTTACAAACTGGATCTTCTGTAAGAGTAGAATCAATTTAGCAGGTTCCCATTCTCAGAGATAGCGTGTTTCACAAGGTTACAAGGTTGACCACATCAAATACAGCCAAGAAGTCGAAGAAGACTAGTTGATAGCGTTTGTCCTCATGCAGAACATGCAAGGCATGTTAATGTTTACTATATTACATAATACTCGTGGTTTGTGTGTAGCACACGCACATTTTGGAGCATCATCGAACAAGTGAAGGATGTATACCTCTGTTGTATAATTCAGTCTGATTTACAGTCTAAGGGAAGATATGGACACGCAAATAAGTAGCTGATTGTTAAACATTTTTTCTTTTAGATTCCGAAGGAAATAAACTTTGATGACAGGTCTCAACTTGTGAATGTTTTGTATGTTGATCAGTGTTGATACCTATCTGGTTTTTAGAAAGGTGGGGCAGATTCTCAAGAGAGAGAAGCATTTACAATTTGAACAGCTGTGCTGCTTAGGAAGTATAGTTTTTATGAATTTGACTGACATAACTTGGCACAATCAGTCAGTATTAAGGGTTTTAGAGAAGTTTGCTGACACTTTACTATATCCTTAAATGGGCAAAAGAAAGGAAAAGCATTGTGTGCAGTCTTTGTAATAATACAGTGGAACCATTAGTCAATCTAATCTGCATTTGTCTGGACCTCGTTCAATGAGAGAAGAAATCTATTAGCACAACTCTATACTCTGAGGAACATTCATACATGTTGGCAGGATATTATTTGTTTGGTTAATCTTAAAAATCACATTTTGAATACTCGAGTTGTCAAGTGTTTTTGATTGGCAGAAATGGAAGTGAATACATGTACCAATGTTCTCATCTGACAAGTCGATAAAGAGCACGGATTCGGACAGCGCCAATATTATGAGCCATTTTACAACTTTTCAGTTCTTAACCTACGAGGTGGTTTGAATTCTGTACAATTTTAATGCTTTTAAATGTTGGTTATCTTGAAACTTAGAAAACAGTGTCTAATGACATTCAATGATTTTAAGTTATTAGTCATGACTAAATAGATTTGAGAAGAGGACAAAGTCAATTGAAGAGTGTGAGGATGTATTTGCATAAATGTTGGCCAAATTTGATTAGTGTCTCTATTTTCGATGTCTGTCTTTATATTCTAAATATTATGAATTGTCTTCACAAAGAATGTTGTATTCCGGACATGGCCATTGTGTCAGGATTTTATCCAGGAGAACAAAGAGGATGATACATATATTCAAGAAAGTATGAAACAGATACTGAAACCATTGTTTAATAAATAAAGGTTGGAGATTGTGGTGGACTAGGTCTTAATGGCTGGTAATCACAATCATTCTGGATTATTTAAACATTCTCTTCTGGGTTAGGACCAGTGGAGCATGAGCATTAATTCCAGGTTCTCATAAAAGTGGTCAGAACCAGCAAGATTGTGCCTGGAAACTTTTCTTATGTTGTAGGGTTCCCGTTCTTGATTAGTTCATCACCTATTTTGTTCCTGGCATTGCGTCTATAACCTTTCTTGTTTTTCTGCCTGCCTTGGTTTATATTACCTCTGCTGAACTTTGTACTCTTTTTGTCTTTGCCTCCTTGGTTTTCACTATATCTCAGAGAATGATTCAACAATACCACATGTGGTTGTCTACCAGCGTCCTCAGTGCTGGTTCCTTCAGGGTCCTGCGGTTTTTCCTGGGGCATTTAGGGCTCATCAGTGCATAGTTCTCTGAAAGATCCAGTGACCTATTTTTTTCACTTGCATGTTAAAAGGCATTTCTGAGTTCTGAACCAATTGATTCTCTAATGTTCTTCTGGTACTTAGCATCTAATGATGAAGCCCAGACCCAGAAGTTTCCTTATTACTTACATTATAAATGGGTTTCAAGAGGGTTCACCTGTGGTGTCACATGGAAGGCATGATCTATTCTCTCTTCCTTCACTCACCCCAAAACACATTTTTCCCTGTGCAAGACAATCTTTTTTAGGTCGCATACACGCTCCTGTGTCAATTTGGGGAGATTACTGGATTAACTTTCAGATCCATTAACTTCTTTCTGTCGTAGGACAGGGCATTCCTACACTGGAAGAAAGCAACTGAGCAGCAGCTGGATTTTCCTCACAATTATAGATTTGTGCACATTGCCACATATTACATCCTGCACTGCATAATATGCATATTTTAGGGGAAAAAAATCCTGGCTCAAATGGATCAAATGCTATTACAGAAACACATCATTCATAAGTGTAATGCAGTAACCGATAATTTAACTGCTGTATTTAGGTATTAAACTTAATTAAATAAGGTGAATCCTTTACACACACAGTTTTAACGTCCATCACTAGTCTATGGGATGGTCTGTTGATGTGCATTAGTCTGAAATATTAAAAAATAGTTAAACATTCTGAAATAGTTGAATATACTTCAAACAGCAGGCATAAGGATTCATTTTCTGTCCCTCTCCTTTTAAATCTGATGCCTATTGAGGAACTTACCTTACACATGTAATGTAAAATACAGCTGTGCCAGGCTTCCTTTGTTTAGAGAAAGAGATTCTTATACAGGTTCATAGTGCAGGCACAGAGTAAAAATAAAACTGATCACAATTCTAAATACAGCTGGGATATGCAGAAAGTAAGAAACATATTTTTTATTGCACAACCTTGTAGTAGGCTATACGTGTAACGTTGCACTTACACTTTTGAGTAACTTTGAGTAATTTTACTACTTTTGGCTATACACCATTTACGACTATAATGTTACTCGAAAGTGTAGACTTTCACAAGTGGAAGTTGCCACAACCAAAAAGGAGCACTAGTAACTCCAGCACCACACATGGCCAATCACTGACACTACTGCACTCTACGATAGGAAATAAAGGAAGCAGAGACTTACATTTTAATTTAATGTTAAATGTAATTAAATTTACTTTTTTTGACTTTTTACATATGTGTATATATAATTAATTTGATGTTAGTGATTTAAATATAACTCAAAATCAATATTATTTTATAACATACTTTAATAACCATTTTATAACTTAAAATTAAATGTAATTTTTCTTGTTTTTAAAAATATTTAACCTAAATTAATTCTTTACATAAATCATTTTTAATTCTTAAATAAATCTAAACATTTTACTTTACTTTTACAGTGCTACCGTATTTTTTATTTTGCTCTACATTTAAAATAAATATATAAAATAAATTCTCATTAATATTTAACATAAAAATATGTTCAGGGTTTTTTTTTAGGTTGATAAACTTTTTTTGATGTTTGCTATACTTTACAATAGGAAGATCTCTGCCCTAGTGGTGGAGAGCTCAATGTGGTAAAATATAAGAAGAGGTAAAAAGAAAATAGTATAAACAATGTTAAACATTAATGCAAATTAATGTAATAAACTGGTTTTAAATGTAAAACTAAATCAAATAAAGCTGCAACACTGCAAACGTAATTTAAATTTAAAATGCAAGTTACCTTTCTGGATTCTACTTCAAGTATTGCCTTTTAATTAGCATGGAGTGTCACATTTAGCTTTGTCACTGTTTGCTTCATGACTTTTTGTTGTTAATGAACTACCCCAAATATTTGTCTTTGAGAATTTATTAATATCAGATTAAATGTTGTGATATTACAGTAACTGGTAAAGCACAACATATGCAGTAGTAGCTGCAAATGAAAGACCGAGAGCCATTAAGTGGGAGGGTCATAACTTAATTCCTGTACCAAAGGTAAGATAGTCAGAGTTGTCTCTGGAGAGAAGACTTTAAGTTTTGCAGATCGCAGGTACTGTTCTTGTGAAGCTTTGGATCTCAAGTCTTCAGGCACCAGCCAACAGTGAGCCATGTCTTATAGGAAATGTGGACTTCATTTTTAGGTTGAAGCCTACCAGACACCACAGCTGTCTGGTTGCGAAAAGACTTCCTAGGGGAATTCTCAAAGCTTCCCTGGGAATGGATTTGGCCTATTGCTTACAGTTGTCTGCAATTTGTAACTCACATGTGCTTGCTTTTTATTTGCTGGTTTTATTTGATTTAGGCTGGCCATTATGTCTTTGTCCCTCCCGTGGAGCATAGCCTGTTTACCACTTCTCAACTCACTTCTTGTATTCTTTCACGCATTCTCACTTTCTGTAAATAGGCCCTCAAATTTTGTTCTTATCTTATCATATTTGCTGTGCATTCAAAGACAGAGGTAAATGCCAGGCTTTGTCTTTCAAGCGAGCTTGATGTTACTTTTCTTTCTTTGACTTCAAAATGGGAGAATTTATGTGACAGTCTTGTGGGAAAGGGGCGTTTTTTTCTAGCACAAAACAAAATTTAAATATCTCTAAATGAACTGTGCAAATATGTCAGAATATATCAGAATTCGGAAAGCACAAATGAAGCACTATTTTCATAATTCCTAAGTGTGGTGGAAACAAATACTTTAATAAGATCAAAACAATTCAGTACACTAGATAATGCCATTTCCACACATTATTGTTTGTGTGCTGTATAGTTTTATTAGTAAAAGTGTATGTTCAAATGTGAAGGTATTTTTAATTGAAAATCTGTTGTGTGAAATGGCAGTGCACTATCACACCATGCATACTAGACTTTAAGCTTACCCACTCTATGCCACTCCATTCTACTCTACGCCACTCCACTCTATGACACTGTACTCCACTCTATGCCACTCCACTCTATGGCACTCTACGACACTTCATACCACTCCACTCTATGACTCAACTTTACTCTAAGCCACTCCATGACACACCTATGACACTTCCCTCTGTGCCACTCCACACTATGCCACTTTACTTCTCTTTATTGCACTCCACTCTATGACACTTTACTCCACTCTACATCACTCCACTCCACTACACTGTATGTCACTCCACTCTATGGCTCTCCATTCTATGCCCCTCTGTTCTATGACTCTCCACTCTATGACTCTCCACTCTACAAACCTCCATTCTACGGCCCTCTACCCAATCTATTTCACTTTATGACACTCTTTCCCCCCCTCTACTCTACAACCCTCCACTCTGACACCTACTCCATTCAATTCTGTATACGCCACTCTGTTCCACTGCACTCTATGACAATCCACTCTAATGCAATCTATATCACTTTGCTACACTCTATGAATCACTATGACACTCTACTCAACTGTATGCAGGTCTCTCTACACAATTGTATTCCCCTCTATGCTACTCCACTCTATTCCACTCCACTCTACAATACTCTACTTCATTCTATGCCACTCCACAACATTCTACTTCACTATTCTCCTCTACTCCACCCTACGCCACTCCAGTGTACACCACTCTACTACACTCTATGCCACTCCGCTCTATGATACTATACTCCACTCAATGCCCTTCCACTCGACACCTCTCAAATCTACAATCTACAATACTTTAGTCCACTCTATGCCACTCCACTTTACGACACTTCACTCTAAACCAATACAGTCAATTCCACTACACTGTACTCCACTCCTCTCTACTTCACTCTGCTCTATGACACTCCAGTCTATGACTGGAGTGTCATAGAGCAGAGTGAAGTAGGCAAGATGGCGGCTGTGTAGGAGGCAAGATGGCGGCTGTGTAGACAGCCGATGCAGCTCGATCGAGGAGGTGCGCCATGAACAGCTGAATAGCTGATAGACCCTGCAAGCATTTTACCGACATGAAAAACCCGATACCTGACACCGAGTGGGAACTGATGTAGATACGAGAATATGACCCGTTGAGAGCGCCGAGGGAAAGAACTGAGCTAAGGCTGAGCGCTGAACGCTGAAACCGAAGGAAGAAACTCTGAATGAAACTGACCCGCATGAAATTGATCGGCTGTCAGCCGCTGAAGCGGCTTCTGCTAGACGCATTGCTGGTAACGCGGAGACTGAGAGGCGGGGCAGTAGCTGGTCTGCTGACGGATACGGAGGTGGAGGCAGTGGAGCTCGTGGTTTCCGCCTTCAGCAGACGGGCGGTGAGGAGCAGCTGGCTCAAACGGAGTCGGCAGAAGTGCAGTAAGGTCCGCGGTGCCGACACGCAAGTGCGTGGTCAGGCGAGCCTGGCTCAAAGGGAAGTGGAGGAGCAGCGATACATCCTGGAGGATCCCCTGGGCTTGGGAGCGGAGGAAGATACTAATAACGGTATCTCTGGCGGTAAGGAGCAGTTTGGGCTGAAAGAAAGGAGGAGGGAAATTATGGCCCCAAAAATGAGCGCCAGTGCCAAAGCGGCAGCCAGAAGGAAGGCTGCAGCTGAAGCAGCAGAATCATTAACAGACCTTGAGGGCAATAAAAAGAAGAAACAAGGCTCCCCCTCTATAAAAAAAACAATTTTACAGCAATGGGCATGCAAACCAAACTCAGACTCCCAGGGAACTACCCCAATCTCTGATATATTTCAGAAAGTGATTAAAAATAAAGATTCCAAGGATGTAAAGGGCGATTCAACGCAGACTCAGACCCAGACTCAGGTTGTACAAAGGCTTGATATAGGGTCCCCTGGAGATACAGAAGGGGGTCTATCTGAACAACATAATACAGCTAACACAGCTGGAATTATAGAGGGGGAAGCGCAGCAGGGGAGACTCCTGGAAACGATTGTTTGGATAATGTTTCAGTAATGCCCCATGTTCCAGAAGAGACCCTGGAGGAGGATACTGAGGAGAGTCATCGAGGTAAAAAAGAAGTCCAGAGTGAAGCATTCTTCTCTGTATCAGAGGGCGGAGAATGGTCAGATGACGAAGATGATAGTCTGGGACAAGAAGGGAGTGAATTAGACTCTGGCAGTGATTTGGAACAAGATGAAGGTAGCCCTCCAAATACAGCGGTAAAAACTCTACTGAGATCAAGAAAGTATAGCCAGAAGAAGGAGCAACCGCTGGTTAATACGGTCACAGATGGGTCAGGTGGGGAATCTGCTCAAATGTCCCTTCTGGAGGTTATACATCAGGAGATTTTAGCTCATCGAGAGGAAGCAAGACAGGAGAGCCGCAAGTCTCAGGCAGCAGTCAGAAAAATACAAGGGGCAGTAAGGAAACTGACAAAGGCCTGTGTGAACCTGGGAGAACGGGTAACCAACTTAGAAGACCGAATTGTCTCTACCGAAGCTGATTCAGCTGCCGCTTCTGATAAAGTCGACACCCATGCAAAGCAAATAACGGATATGCAATGGAAGCTCGAGTCGTTGGAAAACAGATCACGACAAAAACAACCTACGTATTCTGGGAATCCCTGAAGGGTCTGAGGGGACAGATATGAAAGCATTTGTCGTAAAACTTTTTGAACATGCTTTTTTGGATCTAAAAGACTGGGATTTGGACAGGGAGGTTCAGAGAGCTCATCGTACCCCTGCTAACATTCATAAAAACGCGAAACAAAATGATAAACCTAGAGCGATCCTAATTTTTTTAGGTAATTTCAATTTGAGGCAAGCAATCTCTGAGCGGGCAAGACCAGATAAACAAAAGACAGTCGATGGTTACACATTCTTTGTCCGCCCTGACTTCTGTCATATCACGGTTGAGAGACGGTGGAGACTGCGGCAGATGATCAAACCGTTTCAGGACAAGGGGATGCAGGCGTATCTGATAAACCCCGCTCAGTTGAAAATAATTAAAGATGGAAAAACATTTTATTTTTCTTCTGAGATCAAAGCAAAGGAATTTCTTATGTCATAAGTAGGTTAGGAACATTGTAAATTGGTCAAAATGGTTAAATGGCCGGAAAATATACTTAAAACTTAGGTTCCATACATCAGCGAGTTTTTGTTAATGGTCACTGGTTAGTAAAGTATTTGGTGTTCGAAGTGAAATCTACAAGGTAGGGGTAAAAAAAAAAAAAAAAAAAAGGTAATGAGTAAAATCTAGGGAAAAAAAAAATAAATAAATAAAAGTAAATGTAATTAATTTCCTCCTCGATCTGAGCTGTAAACCATCACGTGCACAGACCATCGGTCTGAGCGCCTCTGGGCAAGGGGGGCTGAAGTCTAGCTCCAGGTTGGAGCTGGGGAAGGGGAGGGTGAGAGTGCAGAGGGAGGGAGGGGTGGGGGAGGGGGGAAGGGAAGAACATTTTGAAAAAGCATGAGATGGAAAGAATACGTTCTATGATGGATATCAGACACGGGGTGAAATGTCAATTTAGGAATTGTAAATATTGTATCAATGTCAGACATTAGGATATGTACTATCAATGCAGGGGGGCTAAATGATTGGAGGAAACGGCAGAGATTGAGTTATTTGGTAAGATCTAATAACATAGATATAGTATGCATCCAAGAAACCCACATTCCCTGGAATAAAAGAAAGCTGTTGGAGATAAATGGGTATACTTTGGTTGGGTGTTCATCACAATCTTCAATGATTAGAGGGGTGGCCATCTTGGTTAAAAATAATCTGTGTGGGGTGAAGCGTAGTAAAACGGATGGCTCTGGCCGATGGGTACTAGTTGAAATGAATATGGGCTTTACGCTCTGCACAATATATGGCCCGAATGAAGATGACCCAATGGTATTCGATAAGCTAGAGGAAGAGCTGGCGAATTGGGCTAACCCGATGATAGTGTGCGGCGATATGAATATCTTCGCAGACTGGCAACTGGGGAGTAACTATACAGGTCGGAAACGAAAAGTCAATAGGGCTGTAAACGCTTTGATCCAGTCTCATGGTTTGGTGGAGGTATGGGGGGAAAAAGCTCCCGGTGACCGTGGCTATACATATTTTTCCCATCCGGCACAGAAATATTCTAAGCTAGATTACTTTTTTGTTTCTGCGGGGGAAATCGGTAAGGTTAACATCGCTAAATTACCAAGAATAATATCTGACCATAACCCTTTAATTTTGACATATAAAATCCCTAAGGTACAGAGGAAAACTTCTAGATGGACCTTTGAAAGGAAATTATTAAATGATGAAAGGTTTGTAGTACACATTAAAAATTGGGCAAAAGAGTTTTTTGACTGTAACAGATATAGCGCTTCCAGAAATGGAGTTTGGGAATCCTTTAAAGCTGCATTAAGGGGGGAGACGATCAGTTATGCTGCTAAATTAAGAAAAGAGGATAAAAGCAAGACAGAGAAACTCATTTTAGATCTAGCTGAAATAGAGAGGTGTCATATTGAGGAAATAGCACTTGGCAAGGATAGTGGAGAGACGGTTAACAATATGGCTCGGATTAAGGGTGAAATCTTAAAAATAATTACACAGAAGGAGATAGCTGAATATCAAACACAGAGAGCAAGGAGATACGAGACTGGAGAACAAGCGGGTAGAGCTTTAGCGCTTCGTATTAGGCAAGAATCAAACAGTAATAGAATTAGAAAGATTACATACAATGGGAGTGAATATACAGATCCAAAATCTATAATGGATGTTTTCCAGGACTTCTATCAAAAACTTTATGATCAAGAGCCAGGGGTAGTACCTTATATTCAAGATCAGTCTCCGTCAACCCCAACTCTGAAAGATGATGATAGGGCTAGGCTAGAATTGGATATAACTGCAGAGGAGATAAAAGCCGCTCTGAATGAACTGGCAGCGGGTAAAGCGGCGGGACCAGACGGGCTACCATTAGAGGTATACAGGGTCCTGGAAGATGAAATCCTCCCTTTGTTTGAGGATCTTTTTAATGGAATAATATGGTCAGGCATTATCCCAGATACATGGAAACAGACCAACATCGTCATATTTCATAAAAAGGGCAAACCAGAAGAGAACCCAGGCTCGTACCGTCCGATATCTTTAATAAATACTGATGCCAAACTGTACTCTAAAGTGTGGGCAAACAGATTAGGACGGATCATTACCCAACTTGTTTCACCTTGGCAGCATGGGTTTGTCCCTGGGAGAGGTACCACCGAACACACAGCAAGGGCAATTTCATTATTTGATGCAGCTAACGTTACGGGTGGAGATATGGCTATGATACTGTTAGATGCCGAGAAGGCTTTTGATCGTGTGGTCTGGGACTATATGTGGGAGGTATTGGCTAGAAGAGGCTTTGGTGAAAAGTGTAGGAAAGCCATCGAAGCAATGTATATGGATCCGGTTGCTAGAATAACTACAATGGGTTTCCAATCAGATGAGGTAGTGATTAGAAGGGGCACCCGTCAGGGGTGTCCTTGTTCACCCCTACTCTTCTCATTGTACATCGACCCGCTTATAAGGAAGATTCTCGCCTCTGAAAAAATACCCCCGGTTGTATCTCATGGTCACACCACTAAGCTATTGGCCTATGCGGATGACTTGGCAATTGATACTACTAACCCGCAAGTGGCAATGCAGGAACTAAGTAGTTTGGCTCAGGAGTTTGGGAAATGTTCAGGTTACAAACTGAATACTGAAAAAACTATAATAATCTGTTCTACCAATATTCAGAAAAGAGATCAACGGTATGTGGACTCCGCGGTCTATTTAGGAATTAAAATAAATGCAAACGTAGGAAAAATTAATCAAGAAAATTATGGGCCCCTATTAGCCACAATTGATAAAGAATTAAGAAGGATTAATGTACTACATTTGTCATTGATTGGGAGGGTCAATGTGCTGAAAATGTCAATGTTTCCCAAGCTATTGTATTTATTCCGTGCCATACCACTTTTAATTGAGGAAGGTTTGATGAAGAAGATGGAAGCAGTGTTTTCACAATTTTTATGGCAATATGGCAAAGTCAGAAGATCTATAGCCCGACTTTCTGTACCGTTAGAGGGAGGTGGGTTATCTGCTCCAAACCTACGGTTATACCATTGGGTTTGTTTATTATTACGTATGAACTACTTATTGGATTATGATGTCCCTGAAGCATTACATGATACTGATAGAATCCCCACAATTTATGAGCTGGTAATGGGCCAAAAGGCCAGGGGGGTGCTAACACGTGAAATTAATGCATTGCATTTTAAGAGGAGTAAAAGCAAAGTGCTGCTATCTGCCTGGGGGACATGGAAGGCGGTGCGGAAATTTCTCAAGATCCCTAAAATTAATGGTACAATTGATCTTTGGAATGCAGGTCCATTTTTGCATCTTGGACAAAATAGGAATAGTAGGTGTTGGAAAAGGTTGGGCATCAGATGTCTAGGGGACGTCGTGGAGAAAGATGACCTCCTGGGGTTTGAGGTTTTACAACAGAAATTTGGTATCCCCTCGAATCACTGGCTGTTATACAAACAGATTGAACAATCAGTGAAGGCATTAAGACCAAGGGTGTCTGTTCAGGAGCCAAATCCATTGGTGCACTACATAATGAGTGGGGGCAAAAAGATTAAAATAGGGTACAATCATTTGCTACAGGGATTGGAAGAGGATATTGGACAAGTAGAAAATGCCTGGGCTGTAAGATTAGGAGATCCTGACATCGATGTGGATTACGCTTTGGCATTAAATAGGAAAATATTAAGAGCGACTAATCTGAAGGCACAACACTATAAGATGATCTTCAATCTCTACTACACCCCGGCTAAGTTGTTTCAATGGGGTAAAAGGGATACAGATAGTTGTCCAAGGTGTAATCAAGGCCCTGCAGATCTAATCCATGTGTTCTACTCATGCCAAAATCTCAACCCTGTTTTGAAAGAAATGGAGAAGTTTTTATCAGGGTTGTTAGAGCGTCAAATCTTTCTATCTCCAACATCTGTTCTGATCGGCAGGGATGAAAATCTTAAGGTTGAGCAGGAAGCCGAAGCTTTTATCTTTCTCTGTGTTGCTGTTTTTAGAATTCTAATTGCAGCGGCCTGGAAAGATCCGATCGCTCCCACATTTCAGATGTGGCTTACAAGGTTGCTAGGGACCCATAATATTGAAGAATGTTTATATAAATTTAAGGGTAAGAAAAGTAAAGAACTCGGTAAAAAGATATGGGCTCCGATAAGCAACTGGAGGAAGATAAGATGATTGATGAGTGTCACTATACTACATATTATGATTTTTACTGTAAGATTATGTAATGCTGGCAATATATGTTTAAGGCTTCTGCAATGTGCTCTGTAAAGGGGCCGCGTAAGAATTACCCCGTATATCTGTGAATATTGTTTCAATTGTTTTAATCCTGTTTCTGGTTTTTTCTTTTTTCTGTTTAAAATTCTGATATGTCAGCAGGTCCAGCTGATATCTGTATCATGTAAAGTTGTTCTTGTTTTTCATTTTCTGATCCATCTCAATAAAAAAAAAAAAGACACTCCAGTCTATGACATGACATTCCACTCTACAACTCTCTGTTCCCCGCAACTGTATGCCACTCTGCTCCACTACTCCACTCTACACCAGTCCACGCTATGCCACTCCACTTTTAAACACTCTATGCCCCTCCACTCAACCACACTTCACTCTACTCTAAAACACTCAATACCCTTCTGTCAAACCAGAAGATGGCCTTGTGAAACACTGTGTCCCTGAAATAACTGCACTCAGGACACCGCGTGTAAGAAACTAACCACGAGCTCGGGGGCCACCCCTTCCTTTTTTTTAAGACCTTTTTTTTTAAGACCCCCTACACGTCACCGCGGCTACGACCACCAGGTCTGTGCTCATGAGAAAACTTGCCAAAGACCCCTCCCATCTCAAACATGTTGGGACAACCCAATCACAACATCACAAGTCTAGCCAACAGCCCAGGACACCCGGCAATTCTATAGACTGTCTCCTGAGAATAAACCTTGTTAAGGCATTTCATTATACTTCCCTGTTGTTAATTCAATCTTACCTATCCTCAAATCACACTTTACCCCATTCCTACGCTTTTGTTTGTTTTGTTAATTTATGTGTATTCAAAAAAGGCTGCAAGTCTGAGAGAGTTCACAAAATTGAAATTGACAGCACCAGGCCTAAGGTTACTAAAACTACATACACTTAGCATATAAGTATTGTTTTTGTATAGCCCAAAAAGTTTTGATTTATACTCTCAAGACCCGAAGTTTGACGAGCTGAAATGTAGGTTTCATGTTTTAGTGGTGCTTGCAGCACTCGCACTACTCTGACCAGTACTCCCATCACCCTGGTGGTCCCTGGCTTATGAGACCACCCCCACTGCTTCCACCGTAGCACACTCCTAAGCATCACCCCTCCCCCCGCCTTCCATCCCATCCTTATGCTCTGCAAACACTGCTGCACTTCTGCACAGAAAAGGAAAACACTCGAAGTGCAATTAAGAAAAGAGCAAATTAGATTAACGGGGATAGATGAATGATTTCTCAAAGAGGTCTAGAATAGATGTGTAAAATAGTCCGGTACTGCTGTACAGTCCTCGTATGCCCTTGGGCCTGGTTCATGCCATAAATTAGTGCAAACACTCCTAACAGGACCTATTTCAATAACCCTAGTTATGGACACTCTCTGCTATTTCATCCCCTCAATCCAGGGCTTCATTCTGCCTTTATCTGTGCTTGTTGCACACTTGCACAAGGAAGACGGATAAAAACGTACCCGTTGCCATATAAACAGTCGCCATATAATTAGATTATAATTAGTTCCTTTGGTGTAGCCTTGTCATATCCTTAATACAAATATCAAAATGAAACTAGTATTTGCTTTCCCCTGTCTTAGAAAGGGCTGTTTAGCTGTTAGAAATGTAAGATTTCAAAACGTGTTACCATGGACAGATAATTAAACTCTTGCAAAAGCACTGTCTTGGAAAGTTCTCATATTCTCTTGCCAAATATCTCTTCCAAGCGGCCCCAGTTATTCATTATTAAGCAAGACCACAATGTATGATCGAATTCTGTTTCCAAGTTCCTAATGCGCCGCTCTCATCTTTTTGAAATATTTAACGTGAACCAATTCTTAGGGGTTCTTACTACTCAAGGAGAATTTTAGACTACACACGGTTCAGGACTACTTTCCGAGCTGCGTGTTGGTCACTGAGTTCCATCTTGTTCTATTTGTCCTCTCAAAAGAAAGTCTTAACTCTGACACCGAATATTTTTCACCCCTCTGCGTGTATGATTGTCATACTCTGTATTCATGGGTAACTTATCGGCCAGCAAAACTATTTTTATTTACTACCACTGCCCGCACATGTGACCAATAACAGTTGTTAATTTACTGCTAGTGCAGTTATGGACCTGAAATGCAGGTGAAAGTCCCTAGAGAAGGAATGTATGAATAAATGCCATTATTGTCAAACAGTCACGGGCATTAGGGTATTTGCACCCTGCTGGAATCCCACCGCAAACAATAAAACAATCTGCACTTGAGCGAACCCGGAGTAGTAACCACCCACACAACACCTGCCCTGCTTATGGGTCTCCTGTGCTCGAATGTACTGAAATGCGCAACTTTCCCACAACTTTAGAACAGAGCTTCAATGCACCAAACCCAGAGATAGTATTTTCTTTAAAAATGTCCAAGTTGTAGCACACTTATTTGGAACAAATCCAGAAAAAAACTATGTTCTACAAAGCAGAACAAAAATTAACTTTTACTTGCTTTGGTTCCTTCTGGTCTGAAGATTGTACCCAGCACTTAGAAACAGCCTCAGCTCCACCAACCTGGATGCACTGTTGAATACCTAGGTCTACAGTGCTCATTTGTACTAGGACGTCCTTTGAGTAGATTCTAGGAGTTATGGCACATTCACTCAGATGCAGAGGTACAGAAGGATTTGTCCAAAAAACTGAAGATGTTTCGTAGGGTGACCCATAGGGCTGCTTCTTGAAGCCCAGAACATATTCTCAAAAGGCAGAAGCAGCTAGACATTGGCACAAAACACACTGCTAAAGTTGGGCACTAGGAGCTGTATTATTTAGTAAAAAAGCATTAAGAACATTTTAGTATTAAAAGCCAAAAACGCAGTGCTAAGAATAGCATTATCAAATTTTAGCATGACCCTGACCACAGAAGAAAACTTTTGCAGAAGCCCCAGTGCAGGATTTTCACTGCCATAGTTCAGTAAAAGAGAGAATGCAAAATCAGTTTTGGGTCGAAACTCACATATTTACCTACGGTTCTTTCTGAGCAATTCATTCTGTGCAAATACTCATATATAAATATGAACTCTAAGTTTCTGAACCCATCTTTGGATGTTGCTGTGGCCATACACTTGTAGGCAGGTCTTCACTCTCAGACATCTTAGCCTGGAGAATAAACACGAAGAAACCACTGCATAGCTCTTGCATCCACCTATCCTCATTCAACTTCCAAGAGTAATTTCTCCATACCACTTCTAAAGTCAGGCAGAGAGCCCCGTCAATCCAGTTTTGGACTGAGGGACTCGCATCAGAAAGACCACAAGTGATCACTACTACTAAGTGAAAAAAAATCAAGGTCATTTTTGTCACCTCCACCGACACACCAGCATAACACACTTGTGGATCTGCATGCCCCTTTATCAGATTTCATCTAAAATACCCAAAAGACAATCAGAACAAGACCAGAACTTATATTATCCTCCAGATATTTACATGGTCCTGCATTGACTTTCTTCAAGACGGGGGCATGTAAAATCTCCTTCCTGCAAAACTCCACACGAAGTACCATCAAAAAGTTGTCAAGCTGTCAATGGAATGCATGTGAAAAATGGTTCATATATTTTATTTTTAAATGTACCTTTCTGATCTCTGACATTTGTAGCAAAACTTATTTGATGCATTGTTTCTGTTTTAGTTATAATTTACTATGGACCCTAAAATCTCTTTTCTTGATGCTTCTTGAATTTTTCTTGTTGCTGCCTGCACTGATCCAGCAACTCTGACATAATTGATGGCCTTTTTCACCCATGCTTTTAAATAGTGAGTCAAAAGCTCTGGTTACTGATGATCAGGAATGACTGTGACAGAACTACATGCTAAAAATGACAGGGCTCCAGGAATTTAGAACTTAATCTTATTGTTAGACAATGTCGATTTTTCCCATTCGGATACTGACTTCCGGCTCTCTGTAAAGGTTTTCTATTGCACAATCACACCAAAAAATAAATAAAACCAAAAACCATCTAAAGCAGCCATTACAGATGTAATTGTAGTTACCAGCATATTGTCCGATGTGTTTGGGAATCGCAGATAAGTGTTTCTGATACCTGCAAGTGTTCCATGTTCCTTGATCATTGACAAAGATTTGGTGCACAGGTGCGATGCATGAGAAAATCCAGGTGCTGCGGGTCGATGCGGCAGCGAAACAGAAGCTGCATTGATTTCCACAGCCGCAGACAGGTGATGCGTTGATTCCTTCAGCCTCACAGCAGGGCCTGCATTGAAGGTGGACCCGGGATCTCAGTGCTCTGGACTTGGGCTGTGGCGATTCTCCTGGTCGCGAATGGGCTGTACATCAGTTTTTCAACCGCACAGCGGCAATCTGTTGGTTTTTCAAACGCACTACAAGATTGCGGCAATAAAACGGTGCTGTATAGGTGATGCATAGAGTTTGAGTCTTTGAAGCAGCCAAACAACTTCCAAGGGCCCCAAACTGGAATTGACACCACTTGGCAGGTCGGAATTCCAAACTGAGTAGCTCAGGGGGGCAGCAGATGAAGTCTTTGATGGGCCTGAGACTTCCAACAGGAGGCAATCACATGCAAGCCCTTGGAGAACCTTGGAAAAGCAGGATACAAAAATTCAGTTCTTTCACTGTCCACAGACAGAAGCAGCAACTGCAGGCCAACCCAGCAAAGCAACATGCAGCAAAGATGCTGTACTCCTCCAGACAGCTCTTTGGCTCTTCTTCTTGGCAGAGTCCTCAGTCCAGAACTGTTCTAAAATGTAGGGTTACAGGTCTAATACTTACACCCCTTTTGGCCTTTGAAGCAGGCAAACTTCCAAGAAAAGTATTTGTTGTCTGCAGGATCCTTCCTTGCCCTGCCTTAGCTCCAGACACTCTACAGGGGGAGCATTGTGAGAGGGCAGACACAGCCCTATTCAGGTGTCAGTGACTACTACTCCCACCACTCTAGCTCAGGAAGGCCTATCAGCCTGGTGATGGCCATCAGGATATACAGGGCAATTCTCAGCTCCTTTTGTGTGACTGTCTAGAGTGAATGCACAAACAGCCCCTGTGAGTCTAAACCAGAGGTTGATTACGCAGGCAGATGTAGACACAGGATGGCAAAGCAGAAGATGCCTATTTTTTAATAGTAGCAAGTAAATGTGCCTACAAGGGATGTTACTTGAAAAAAATATATTCTGTAGTTGTTTATCAAGAAATTTCTCAGTGGTTGAGTCTAATTAGATCACAAATCAAAATTTCACCAGTTAAAACAGTCAATAAATGAGTAAAAAGAAGAACAGCACAAACACTGGAGTATCTTTTGTTAAGTATACAAATATATTTATCCATGTTATAAAACAAAAACAAAAGAACAGGTGGCCATATTTTTTTCTTAAGAGGCTTCTTCTCGCCCCCATTGGCTATGCCTACTACTATGGTCCCACCAACATCCAATACTGGCAGTGCCCACTTCCATCACTGGCAACACCTACTTCCACAACTGGCAGCACCCACTGCCTTCATCTACAATGCTCAAAGCTAGATTGCAGTAGGTAGCAAATCAAACAATCTGCCCTCCTGATGGACGGAAGAAAGGTGTTCTTCCTTAAAAAAATGTTGATAACATGTGGCTAAGTAATGCAAAATACAGCCAATGTTTCACTTAAATTTGCTAAAACTCCATAAACTCTTAAAGAACCCTCTGAAATGGCATTCAGGAAATATCCCAGTACTTTCATGGTACACTTTAGCGGGAAGGCAAGAGTGGGGTATGGAAAGTCAAGTATCTTGATGCACAGATATTTTGGAGAAGTTGAATTTCTGTGAAATATCTTTGCACTCGTATTGGAGACCAGAGAGGGACACCTCACAACAAAGAACATCCAGCACCAGGATTAAAATTCAGTTATGCTTCCCAGTGACTTCCTGTCGATGCTTCACAACGTGGAGAGATGCAAGTTATATGTGTACAACTTACATTGACAGCATGCGTAACTTAACCAGATGTTGTAGCCATGATTGGCTAGAACTGTGGCTCAGTGCTGCTTTTGAAGAGAGCAGCTCTCAGAATGGCAAGTGAAGGGTGAAGCCAGGTGCAATATTACTTTGGTAGATTCAGGACATCACAGTGATAATAATGCAAATGGCAACTGTGCGGCGGGGTGTTTGGGGAAGTTTGCTTACTAATAGCTATGTATACAGCGTGACAGCGACTACCATCTTCAGACAATTTAAAACAGCTGTTGTGTAGTTCCTAGGACACCCCAGGACCTGTGCGTTTTGGATGACTTAAACTGAGGGCTTGGTGTGCAGACAGACTCTGGACACCCCAACAGGATGAGTCAGCCGTTAGACCAGCTAGCTCTTCGGTGCCACTACCACCTCCCTGTATTCTACAGTGGTGTTGGTAGTTTCCGGCAACCACTGAACATGACAACCCTGATTCTTCAGGTATCATGGAAAACAATATGGTATATTTTGCCTAGTCACTCATGCTTACTTTTCTCAGGATACACATAGAATGACGATTGGTACGGTTTCAATAAGTATTTATTGGTCAAGCATCAGCCTAGTGTGAAACATATTAGCTGCAACAATCAATAGACAGGAGCAGACAAATGTGATCGCTAGCACCAATATCGTAAATAGCACATACATTTCTACCTTAGTGCTAATAAGATGAATAAAAGCAGATTATATAAAACACTTACATTGGCGCACTCCTACGATGCATAGCCTATCTAAATTTACCTAGCCTAGATATCTAGATGAAGCATGTGTATGTAAATGTTAGGATAGATCCTAACGGAGTCAAGAATCCCCCGGGGAAGTGCTAACCCCTCATCTGATGGTTCTGAAGGACCCCGTCTTTGTGTCGAGGATTGCACCCCACAAGGGTTGTCAGGTCTCTGCCTGTCGAAGGATCAGCCTACAGAGTCTCAGTCCAGCCTGGAAGGAATTCTCCTCTGTTTTGTAATGGGGAGGGATGGTCTTTTAAACTGAAGTGGTCACTCCAGGTTTTCCCCTAGAATCAATATGTTTTGAAAACAGGCACTAATCCTTTGCTAATCTCTTTCTAAACAAAAATGATCAGGCACAGCTGGCTGTTGGCCATGGATAAAAAAAGTGGTGACCCTTATACAGAATAAATCTGCTGTGCCTGGGGACATGTTTATGTACGTCAGGTACAGGGATTAAGATAGGGTACGAGGAGCTTGGTGTCGAAGAGACAGAAGTAAGCTACTAGGTAAAAGGTCACTTTTGTAGAACCATTATGCCATGTGGATGGGACAAAATGTATGTAATTGGTTTGTACAGGATGGGACTATCCTAAAGGACATGACACCCACTCCTCATCAAAAGGTCACCAAGGTCATGCTAAAATAAATGCTATAAAAAGGTATAAAGACCATGTATATTAAAACATACTAAAAGCACTTAAAAAGGTTGTAAAAAGTGTTCATAAAGGGGGGCATGGCCTGAGGCGTCAAAATGGCAGTCGCACTCTAAGAGTGTTCCCGGACCCCTCCGTCATCCGCCTGGCATCCTGTGCTCTCTGGCAGTAATCCGCCGTTCTTACCTGCCTGCCCTGGGTCCTGAAACACGGGGCTGTTCCTGAGGCTGTCTTTTCCTCATGTTGGCCCTCTGGGGTGTCCCGCCGGCCCTGGTTTCCTTGAGACCCATGGGCGACAAAATGGCGGCCTGCATCGTGCCCCGGTGATGGGCCTGGTGCTCCGGCTGCAGTCCCTTCCAGCCGTCCGAATTTGCTCTGGTGCCAGCCCTGCGGCAGACCGGCCTTGCTGGCCCCTGGGCTCCGTGGTGGTAAAGAGGCGGTGCCCGGTGAGCCAGCGAGCTTGGAGCACGTGGAGGCGCTCCTGGATCCCTCAGTTCCTTGTTGGGGATAGGGCAACCGCTGGTGTCCTAGCCTGACGCCGGTCCTTGGGCGCACTTGGGGACTGGCCTGCGTGCGGCTGGAGCCTTGGGCAGCGGCTGCCATATCGGGTGGCTGAGCCAGGGCAAAGGCGGGGGAGTGGCTGAGGACTTGTGGGGGCCATCAGTGCAGCGCTTCCTCTATCGGCTACCATACCGGGTAGCGGAGGGAGAGTATGAGCAGGGCCATTGTCCGGCCCTCCTCGAGCCCTTTTCTCTCATCCTTGGAGCGCTGGCCGGCCCTGGTGCACTGGATGTGGCAGCCACTGTGTCGGGCGGCGGAGTGTGGGTGTGAGCGGGCCTCGCCTCCGTTATCCTGGCCTTGAAGGCTGTGGCCGCCCCGCTTGTGATTGAGGGGCCTGACTGGGCGGCGGGCGCCCTTGGGACCGGACTGCCCCCTGCACCTGGCTGCTGGTGCTGCACACTGGGCTGCCCCTGGCCTCTCCTGGGTCCCAGCTCCGCGATAAAGGCGGACCAGTCTCTACACACAGGAATATACCGGTGAGTGGGAGTGAGCGGTGGACCGGCTGCATGGTCGGGCGGTCGGCTTGGAGGTCGAATTTGTGCATTCCCATGGGTACCCCCCCCGCAACCCTCTCCCCGAGGTGCTGTGGCGGCCTGTGGCACCATGCTCAGTCGTTGCTTGGAGGAGCATTGGAGGACATTGCTGGTGCCATACACCCACCGGGCCTACTGCAGTCTAGCATCTACTATCCTGTGGGGAGGGACTGCGGGACAGGGTACTGTGCTTGGACCTGGGACGCCCCTTGCCAGTTGGAGCCGCGAGACCTGAGCCAATCCTTCACTATATACAACCCTGTCAGCCGCCATTCCGGGCGGTGGGTAGTGGCTTGCCCATCCCTGGGCATGACGATCCGGATGCGTCTGTGGCCTCCATACTCCCTCTCTTCCAGCCAATAACATACAGTTGCAGTCGTGTGGGGTGGCCTGTCACGGCCAGGATCTCTGTAACGCCACAGCCCGGATCACCGAAGCGGAGGATGATATTCACCAACTTAAAGACCAGGTGGCCGGCTTGAGGTCCCGCACCAGTGAACTTCACCGACAGTCCGAAGACGCCAAAAATCGTGCACGCCGTAACAACCTCCGGCTGGTGGGTTTCCCGGAAGGGGTTGAAAAGAATCAGGCGGCCGGGTTAGTGGAGGCCTGGTTTTCTTCTTGGATGCCAAAGGACTCTCTGCATGTTTGGTGGTGAAGAGGGCCCACCGATCTCTGGCTCCGAAGCCACCGGCTGGGGCCCCTCCCCGCCCCTTTATCCTGAAGATCCTCAACTTCAAAGATCGTGAAGAAATCTTACGCAAAGCACGTTCTCAGGGCCCTTTGAAGTTTCAAAATCACACCATAATGGTATTCCCGGAATACACCAAGGAAGTGCAGGACCAACGTCGACCCTACACCGAGGTCAAGAAGAACTTGAGATCTACGGGCCTCCAATACCAATTGTAATTCCGGGCACGCTGCGAGTTATCTTCCAAAATGCTACCCACTTCTTTGACTCCCCTCAAGCAACCTGGACTTGGTTGACTGACGAGCTGCCTTTCCAGGAGCAACGCGTCTCACCCCCCGGCCCACCGGGCTTGCACCCCGCACAGCCCCGGTCGTCGGGGCGCCGGCATCGGCGGCGCACACACTCCAGCAGGAGACACCGATCCCAGGTGACGTCCCACAGATCCTCCAGCCTAACGGCTCATGGTCCTCGAAGTTCCTCTGGCTCCTTGGCCTCCTGTCCATGTCCCGAAATTCAAGCTTCTGCTGGTCCACTGGTGGATCCTCCGTCTTCGGGCAGGCGGGGCCTCCTGGGAACGGACACTGATCTTTCTCGCAGCCCGAACCTGTGAAGTGCCAATTACCGACCGCTGAAGCGGTGGATGCCCCGGGGATGTGCCCCATCTCTGGGATAATCCGGGGTTCTGGCAGACTGTTTGCTCGGAGTCTTTATCTTCCTGCCAAGACATTGTATATCCGCCCATATGGAGGGGTCCTTCCATGCTTCTCAACCCGAGCGGTGTAGTTTGGTTTACTGGTTCTGGGGGGTCGACAAATGCTTCTGTTCTCAAAGTATAGGGTGTGGGGTGAGGTGGGGGAGGGGGTTGGGAATGTTTGCTCCCAAGGATTCTTATTGTTTATTGTTGTTTTGCTGCACCATCACCAACACGACACTCAGACCCACTCCTATATGGGTCCACAACCCATGGTCCTTTCCACCAGCACACGTTTGCACCTGCTCTGGACCCAGCATTTGCCGTTGGCTCTCCAGGGCCCGACAGAAAACTGCAATGCATTATGTTTTTGTTGCACCACCATACACACTACACTCGGACCCACCCCTCAGGGGCTCAATACACATGGTCCTTCCCACCAGCGCGCTGTCAATCTTGCTCCGGGCCCCGCATTTGCCGTCAACCCTCCAGGGTGGGATGGACTGCAACAGGGCCTTCCAGCCCCCATGATTGACGCTCCAACTCCAAAGGCCGCCCTCCATATTTTATCCTGGAATGTTAAGGGCCTATTAGACCGCCACAAACGAACAGCTGTACTGCGCTATGCACAACGCCTCAATGTAAAAAATACTTCTGCTTCAAGATACGCACCTGCTCGGCGACCACTGCCCCTTTCTTGTGCGTTACAGTTATGATAGAGTTTGGCACTTGGGCTTGCCCGAGGCTCTCGGGGTGTAGCTGTACTACTGAAATGCACACTTCCCTTTGTGCTTACACAAGTTATTCATGACCCACAAGGCACGTTCATAATCGTTTACGGTACATATGGGGGCACTCCTCTTAACCTGGTGTCCTTGTACTCACCCCCCTCGATGCTCGCCATGATCTTAAAATAGTCCACTTCCTTCTGGGAACCTCCGTTATTGGGGGCAACTTTAACGCGGTCTCCACCCCGCTCCTTGACACAACAGGTCCTCCATTCACCTCTAGGCTGGCGCAAGAGAAACAGTTGATGAGCTAGGTTTAATATCTGGCCTTTGCGATGCATGGGAAATCTGGCATCCACACACTAAACAATTCACACACACCTCTGCCGCTCACCACACGCAGGCACGTATAGATGCCGTTTTTCTTCCATCCACAGACTGCTCCTCAATTCAAGATGTCTGCAAACTCCTGAGAGACATCTCCGATAATTCCCCGCTGCTCCTTAGTATAGGAGCTCCCCCCCTACTCACGCCCAATGTGGCAGCTGAACGCCTGGTTTCTTCAAGACAAAGACTTCAAGAAGGCGGTGGGACAGGAGCTGCGGTACTACTTTGACGCTAATTTGGGGTCGTCCCCTCTTCGGGTACACTGTGGGAAGCCGGTAAGGCCACCTTTCGCTGATATGCCAAAGGCCATGTCCAACGGCAACGGCGGGCCCAGCTATCACAGATCACCTCATTCGAGGCGCAGGCTCTACGTCTCGAGCACTCCCCTCCGCGGAGGACGATGCTGATCACGAGCAGCGCCTTATGCATATTCGGAATGAAATCAAGCATCTCTCCCTGGGGGCCGCCAAACTCTTGTGGAGATCATCTGTGGCCAGAGTTTATGGTTGGGGGGACAAAAATGGCACAATCCTGCATAGGCTCGCCACGTATCTCAGAATGAACCATATTATTCGGAGATTCTGGACCAAGAGGGGTCGACACAATGATCCCTGGTGGCTATGGCCGGCACATTCGCCGCCTTCTACACTCAGCTCTACGCCAAGCGGACCCCAACGCGGTCTCTCCATGGGCTGCTGTGATCGGCGGGTGCCCACCTCCCTCAACTGAACTTCACTTCCCTGGACGACCTTGACTGCCCAATCTCACACGATGAGATCAATGAGGCTATCGCCCACACCTCCTCGGGTAAGACTCCTGGCCCAGACGGCCTTCCCCAGGAATATTACGCAGCATACCACAAAGCCCTCGTGCCTCGCTTGGCAGAGCTGTATGCCGAGGCCTGGGAGAAAGGGTTCTTTCTGCCCGAGACAGATATGGCTACCATTGTGGTCCTCCCGAAGTCACAACCGCCATCTCCTTACTGTGCAGACTATCGTCCCATCTCTCTTATTAACACGGATGTTAAGCTCTTTGCAGCAAGTCTCGCTCATCGGCTAAAGCCCCATATTACAACATTGGTCCACCAGGACCAGTGTGGTTTCATGCCCCAGCGAGGCATTAGACACTGTCTCCGGCGGCTTGATATGGCCCTGGCTCACCACCAGTTGCTCTCCCCTTACTTGATGCTCCTTCTGATAGACTTTGAGAAGGCGTTCAACTCCGTGGACTGGACGTACTTGGATGATGTATTGGTGGCAATGGGCTTCGACCCCCATTTCCGTCGGATAGTTGGTGTTCTCTACAGCCGGCCTCAAGCGCGAGTCTTGTTTAATGGGGCTCTTTCTGTCGCTTTCCGTATTCGAAGCGGAACGAGACAGGGATGCCCCCTCTTGTCCCTTCTCTTCGCCTTGGCGATGGAGCCCCTAGTGACTTTGATCCGGTCCGTGAGGCTCATGCGGGGATGGGAATGGCCCAATTCTGAGGTGGACAAAATCGCTCTTTACGCTGAAGATGTCCTGCTCTTCCTAACGGATCCCGCCCAGTCAGGCCCCCGTTGTCTCCAGATCCTGAGTTCCTTCGGACAGGCCTCTGGCCTCCGAATGAACCATAACAAGTTGGTCTTGGTCCCGCTCCACCTATCCAGAGAATGTTACAACTGGGTATCCACAATACCGCTTCGGTGTCAGTCCTTTATGTATCTTGGGATCTGGGTAGCTCTCCTACCAGAATTGGGTTGGTCCTTTAACGTTGCCCTGCTTGTAAAGAAAGGCAAGGAGGATCTCCACAGATGGCAGACACTGCCCTTGAACCCCTCAGGGAGGTTCGCCTTATTTAAAATGATGATCCTTCCCAGATTCCTCTACGTCCCCCAAAATACCCCCTTCTGCTTTCCAAGGGCGTGGTTTCGGGAGCTGGACACTATGGCTACTAAATTCCTGTGGCTGGGAGGAAGGGCCCGGTTGGCGCTCAGGACCTGTCAGATTCCATCATTTGACGGGGGTATGGGGATGACACATTTATACCTTTACGACCTGGCAATCCGTCTACTGAGTATACACAACTGGTTCAACGGGGGCTGGTCCGACCCTGCCTATAGGTTGGAGCTCAGTGTGCTTAGCCTATCGAAGATCCAAACCCTACTGTACGGGGCGTCTCTTCTGTCCACCCTGCCCGACGCCGACATACCAATTGGACACACAAGCTCACCCAACACATGCCTCTATCGCACGGGGCATGGCTCGGGGAGGTCAGTATACTACAGGGGTTCAGAACATGGGATCTTATTGGGATCTCTCAACTTGGCGACGTGTGAGTGAGTGGCCATGTGCACTCCTTTAAAGACCTTCAGTCCAGATACTCCCTGCACCCATCGCAATTTTACAAATACTTACAATTACGACACGCCCTTCATGTACACAAACAAGATGGCACCAGGATCCCTGAATACAGTCCCCCCGAGGCTCAGACCATGCTGGGCGACTTGGGGAAGGGGGCATCTCTTGCATCTACAAGACGCTGGTCAACAACACCATGACCTCACTAGACCGACTCAGGGGCCAATGGGAGGAGTGGGTGGGTTCTCTGGGCGAGGAGGACTGGCGTGACGCCCTCATGTCGCCTAAGTTGGTCAACACGTCCGCTAAGCTCCACCTGATCCAATTATACTACATACACACGGCTTACCTAACCCCGCAGCACCTACACCGTGCCAGTTTTTCCCCATCTGCTGCATGTACGAGATGTGGTCAAGACCTGGATGATTTCTACCACATGGTGTGGGCGTGCCCCCGTCTGACTCGGTTCTGGGGAGAGATCGAGAGTGAATTATCCGAGGTCCTCGGGTGGGAGGTTCCCCATGACCCACGTCATTCCCTTCTCTGGATCACAGACGGACTAGATGGGACCAGGAATGAGAAGCAATTCTACAATACGGCCATGGTTGTGGCTAAGAGGGACTTTGTCGCCTCCTGGAAACTTTCCACAACGCCAGGCTCAGCGAAATGGTGAAAGGGGGTGGATTGGTGTGCGGCACAAGAAAAACCTATGTACGAGGCACAAGGGTGTCCGAAGAAATACAGGAGGGTTTGGGGCAAGTGGATGGGAGCCATGGAGTGACATACTCTTCATACGAGACGTTTGTATCTACCGCTGAAGGGTGGGACTAAAAAAGCATTACTTATGTCTTTTTCATTGTATTTTGTCAGTGTAGGTGCTCTTCATGGTCATGCAGTTGGTGCTTGTAATTTGTAAGACAATAAAGCTGTTTATAAAAAATAAAGTGTTCATAAAAGCAGAAAGCATTTTTCCCTAAAAGTGTTCCTAAAAAGGTCCTCTATATATGTGCATTGTTTCTCTGAGCACCTTGAAAGTCACTACACTCAGACAGAGCAGGGCAAGGAAAAAAAATTAACCAATGTCAGTTCGACCTTCAATTTGGTAAATGTTTTAAAAACTTGCCAAACGATCCCATCATAGGAGAGGCCAGATTGTTTAGGAATCCTGCGCTGAAGACTCAACATCACCGAATATGGCATCCGCAGATGGCAGTCCTTCTAGAACTTCCCTGATGATATCAAGTGAGCAGAGGTGGTCATCTTCGGTTCCCATGGCAGCCGTAGGAGAAGAATTAGATGCCCGTGTGCCTGAGACTGATGCCTGAACATCCATAGTGGGGCCGGGGTCTGTTCCAACAGGAGCTTAAGCGTCCCATGAAGGCTTTAGGAACGCCATCATCAACATGGGAATACGCTGTGGACAACAGTGCACATGGGCCCGCAAAGGCACCAGGAGCATGTCTATGTCCAGCAGCGCAATCGAGGGAAGTGTCAGACAGAATCTGCAAAAGAGGCAGCGGAATACTGGTAAAATGCAGTCAAGCCAGGCCGGTCTGAAAGACAGGAACCAATGCTCACTCAGCTCTCGAAGCCGAGGTATACCCACGAAGAACACCAATCACTCACAACGCTGCTCCAGCAGTGTTCTCTCCATGTCTTGAGTGATGGCGACATCCATTGCGAAGCAATAGAATAAAAATTAGATTGCCTGCTACTAAAAGCAGGACCAAAGGAAGCCCTCCAAAAACGGTTCCAAGTACAGAGTGTATAAATGATGGAATCACTCCGAAAATGGTTTGAAAGGTGGTTAACAGACCTGATCCAATGCTCTTAAATAAATGTAATATCCCCAGTGTCTCAGACATGTTAAAGATACGATGGACCATTTCTCCGAAATGGAGTGGGAAGTTCATACGGACCAGAGCCTGTATATCTGCCGAGGACCTTGCCACATGGAGATCAAAGATCTCTCGGGGTGAAGTGAAGGCCACATTTTGCTGAAACATCATGGCTTTCAGTCTGCTCAGAGAATCAAACCCTATGTTGGAAACATTCAGTGAAGGCCACAGTGGTGCCTCCCTAACTGTGCGAATAGGGGGAAACTATACTTGCTTACAAAAAATAACCCTGAAGTTTACAGTCACTAGATAAGCGATGCCTGGCGTCATACCACAACAGCCTTGCTCATTCAGCATCAAGGAACTCCCATTTGAAAGTAACTTAAAAACTGGATAAATTACCACAGCTGGGGAACCTGTCAGGTAGCAGTACAAGTTTGGTATTGGTGCATTACATGCACCGTGATGCAATATTTCTTAACCACTTATGGCCTTTTCACAGTTTGAACCACTCAAGAAAACTTCCTTTTCCCTGTTCCTGCACCTATATGTGTATGGCAACTCTCAGGTTTCTTGTATGTACCCTTCGCCCAACGCTTCATACCTGCCTACTGGGTAATATTTTAGGCATTACTGGAATTGGAATTTTGTGATTGGCAGTGTGATATAGCCACGAAATAACCATTCAGTGGATGGTGATTCTGCTAAAGTAAAAGGTAACTTCTCTGCATGACATGGTAATTTGTCTATCTGTCAGATTGTAAGCCAAAAACAGATTTGTGTCTTTAATGTATCGCCATGGAAGATGGCCAGAAAGCAATGATTGAAGCATCCAGCTTAGAAGCATAACAGCGCATAGCTGAGACTGCCCATGTTGTAGAATAGACAAATCTTGTTCTATTATGTTGATAGCTGAGGACACAATGTTGCCCAGTGAATAAATACGAGAGGAGAGTGTGGTCATGCAGGTGTCTACCACAGCTAAGGCCTTTTCTAGGTGAATTCTATCAATTTCACGCAGTCTCTCAGCAGCTTCCTGTTGGGGGACCTTCTAAACCTCATTATTGATGGTATATAAGAAGCTTTTCCTATGTGGTTTCTTGGGACCTAACAAGAAATCCCTAAGATCCATGTTGTCTGACAGATGGGACAAGTGTTGTTTCACCTGTGATAGTGTTGAGGTCTTTAGCCAATCCAGGCACAGCGTCCCGACACTATAGGAAGTCACTACCCCTGGGTCGTCTGTGTGTACATAGTGTGGGTCGGGCCTATGGATACTAAACCCTTCTGTGGTACCCTTGAATCTTGATTTACACATATCCGTGTCTACGGGCCAAACCAACCAACCCTTCCAATTGGGAAATGATGAATTGCATGTATTTGTACCAAGTCTCCCCTCACTTGTTAGTGTGTTATTTGAGATACCCTTAATAGACGTGGGTGAGGGGATGCCCGGTGTTCTGAAGTCTTTAATTTTTGAAAACAGGTAGTCTGTTGCACTGTTCTATTCAGGAAAATCATTTGTAATGGTATGAGGCAAGTTCTGATAAAGCATCAGTTCCCTGAACCTGCCACTCTCTTGTCCCCCAGATAAATTTTGTGCCTCTGGTGTCAAAACCCTGTATAGACAGTTGAGAGATAAAAGGTGCTGAATATATCAGTTTAGTTTTAGTCAGCATAATCTTTTTTCACTGTTTTATTAGTCTGTGCAAGTTTGTAATAGAACAATTCTGGGTCTGATGTATTGAACCGTGAAACTTATGCAATTTTCTGTGTGAATGTAGCAGAACTTCCCTTTGGTGGGGTCGGGCAATGTTAGCAGACTGTTCTAAATCTGAAAACATAGTATTTACAGTTTCAATGTCTCAATCATCAGATAGTGTACTGGGGTAATGAAATAATAAAAATAAAAAATTAAACAAATGTGGAATTTTTAAAAGTTCAGTGGCACCATATACATCATATGCAACTTTATCCCAAACTATACCATCAGGTACTGGGATTGCTGTGATGTTCACCAGGGACAAGTCTATTTCTTAACTGTGTGATGATGTATGTGGTTTCAGGACCAAGTTCACAGATTGTACCGCAGAGCGTTCTGGGAGATAATGTTCATTCAGAAGCAGAAAAATACAGTCACTGTGGCAATCCAAATCAACAGGTATACTACCCCTATTGCAAACCACATATGCAACCAGGGTGACACTAAGTCTTTCTGAGCAAAAGATAGAATTGTCGAAGTTTCTCTTTCTTTGAAATGGGTGGCGTTTGATCAGGTTCACTTAGATGTGAAGAGAAATCATTGAAGTTGATGAAGTAGCCAGACGCAATTCAAGCTACTTGCAATGTTGTTTCTTCTTGATGTTTTTCATTTTCAACTGGAATGATGTGTGCTCCATTATTTGGTACTCCTTCACTTTGTGTAGTGGAGCCTTGAAGCGTTATTAGTCTTTCCATTTGAACTTCCTGTATAGTAGCAAGAGGAGATCTGCTGCTACTCAGGACCCCACACAGGCTACTGTTGAGAATTGGCCACATGATGCGGTTTGATCAGATCAATGGAGACAAATCTTTTCTCTTTGTGCTGGCGAGACGCGGAAGAAGTACTGTTCTTGTTCCCACAACTGTCAGGAAAGGTACAGGTGCTCTATAAGATGGCCCAAACTCTCTTCTGTCCACGATCTTTTCCCTGCCCAGGTCCCCAACCTGCGGGACCCAGGCACTTCTTTCTGGAACTGGTTTCACTTCCCCAGTGATGGTGCATTTTACTTGCCCGTTGCTTTGAAACGCTCTAAATTCATTGAGTTCCTGTAAAACAGCCAAACGGTCATTCAGTTCAAATGGTTGTGCATCCGCCACTGTGCTGGCACAATCGAGATCAGGTACCCATATTCTTGTCCAGACGCGGTGCGTCCATTGGGGCATGGGGGCGTAGCCCCCTGCACACAGCTCCCTCAGCGTCTTTGAACTTGAGTAAACTGAGCAGGTTACTCAAGTTCAAAGAGGCCGAGGGAGAACTGACAATCATGTCAGTCAGCATGATGTCAGACTGCCCACACCTTCAGAGTCTGAAGGGAGTGGGCGGTCTGGCGTCATGTTGACTGGCATGATTATCACCAGGGGCAGCAGGCAGCAACACAAGTGCCCATGAGTGGGGACAGAGGGTGAATTTTCGCACCGTGCCCACTCATGCGCACTTGTGTTTTCACTTAATTGCGCATGCCCATTAGGAGGCCTTCGGGCTCCTAATGGGCGTGCTGCAGGCGAAGAGAAACCTGTGCCCCAAGCCAATCCTGGCTGAGAGATACTGCCAGTCCACTCAAGACGGCCGTTAGTGAAGGCGCCAAGCCAGGGGAGCAGCAGAGGTGGCGTGGACCAGCTGTAAGGTAAGTTTAAAGTTTTCCTTTTCATAATTAATTCCCTCGGGCCTCGCACCTACCCCCCCTGCGACCCCCTCCCCCGCGAGCCTCTACTGGTCTAGAGATGGACGGGCTGTGCAGCGCTCGGCAGTTTAGCCCTGCAACCGCAGGAATTGTGGTGGTATCAGCTCTCACCTATCTGTACGATTGTTTCACATCTTCGGATACCGTTTCTTGAGTCATCCCTGATAAGTCAACTTCGCTGAAAGTGGAACCGCCTCACATGACACTGCCCTGGGTTCTCTAATCCAAACCTCGTGTCTCAGAGAAGTGCGACGTCTATGAAATACAGGTTTACTTAAGACTGCGCTGTTATTGGCTCGTCATATGTAACATTTGCCTTCATTTTTCGGTGGTGTTCCTTTCTCTGTTCTAGGAGTGATAGCCAACAACCCCAGCCCCCTATAGAGTGCTGTACCTAACTGTAAGAGAGAGCAGGTAACAATGAGGAATGAAACAATGCTTGGATAATCTATTTATATTCACCGAAGGAGGCTGCAGAAATTGGGTAGTCATGAGAGTCTATGCTTTATTTCTTTCTACAAACTCCGTCCTCAGCAAAATTGGCAGCAGGGAAAAGTTGGATAGTAAATTTATTCTGACTTACTTTAGTCACAGGCAGGCTGTTTTTTTACACTAGGTTACGGGGCTTTCTGGGTGTAAGACGAGAACTGTGGTGTTAAAGCATTTGCTGGAGTGACCTGTGTGCACTTTTAACTCAAGTTTAACTCATAAAATAGCTCAGTGAGTTAATGTACCTTCTGCACAGCATTATCTATAGATGTGGGTCACAAATTTATGTTTTATATAAGACAGCTCTGTGGGTTCATATTTTTGTTGCACATATTGGTATGCTACATGCAGGAAATGAGGGGCATAAAGCAGGATCAGGGAACCAGCAGCTGTTATGGGGCAGGCTCTGGTGTCTTGCTGATGCAGTGAAGTATGCTGAATTTGGTTAAATGTAACTTGCCAACAATGGGATACAGTGTCTGCTATCTGTTCAGAGCAACAGCCTAAAGGCGGTGAGGTGGCTTTCTCACTTTCACTTCCAGATTAGTCCAAACTCCAGTGCATATGAAAAAAAGGCACTGAGGTTATCACTTCCTAAATACTTTAGAGAAACTACGATTTAGAGGCAGGTTTTTGAATATGCATTCACTCTAAGAATGTCATTGTCAGACATATTTGCCTGAATGAATAACAACACAAAAACCAATTTAAATGCACTCATTTATTTAATTTAAATATTTTATAACGCTACTCATCCCAATATAGGGTGTCGGAGCACTTTAGAGCACATTCATACACAGTGATTAATTTGTAAATAAATAGGTACCAGGGCTCTTGTCAAGAGGCAGCTTGCCCGATCCTCCTGTCTCATGTTAACGCTGCCTAAAACAGAACCAACTACTAACCATGAAACCCTGCAAGAGGCGTAATGGCCAAAGCTGCCGATTTGGAGCTGGGGAACCAGGTTCTAGGCTTGGCGTGGCTCAACATCCTTTGATTCTGGACAAGTCACTTAAGCTCCATGTGCCTGTGAGTGTGTCCTTAACTGGTGCTATAAGAGCCAGTTTTGATGATTAACTGGAAACCACCAGCTCAAATTAAGCACTGCACGCATACATTATAAAGAGACAATAACTCATACAAGTCTGTAAATCAAGGTAATGGACATGTAGCATAAGACTACAAGAGTTACAAGGTATAGAAGTCAAATATCATCCATACTAGCAGGCATTATATGTTATGAGTGCATGGATGGGAGAAACACAGTCTAGATTTAAAATGCAACTCGGTGGTTGAGGTTGTGTCATACATCCACAACATTTACCCCCCACCAGTTTCAAATGTCACCAGCCACCACTGTTCTTGTCCTAATGAGGATTTCATAAGGGGTACAGCCTCCCAAGGATTTTCTTGGCATATTATTGATTGCCCTCTGGGCCCAATATAGGTGATTGACCCAACTACCACCCACACCTAATACCCGAGCTGTTAAGAATTGCTTTAGGTCCCGGTTTTTCCTCTCCACCACCAAATGTCCCTCAGGATGGTAGGGGGAGGAGTACCGCAAGGCCACAACATATGTTCCATAGCTTCCTTGTAAGCCCGAGAGCTAAACGCAGGGCCACGGTCGGAATGTAATGTGCCAATTGCGTATGTCCAAATGAAGGTTCTCAAATCCTTTATAGCAGTTCGAGCATCAGCCAAGCGCTGGGGCCAAACCCAGAGGAATATAGAGCATGAATCCACTGCCACCAAGATGTACTTGTAAGCCCCTTCTGAATTTAAGGGGGCGCAGTGGTCCAAATAGACACATGAGAGAGGTCTGTCTGAAATCAGTAATGGTGTTTGTGGTGGCCTGCGAACAGTGGAACCCTACATCTACTGGCAAATATCGCACCTCAGGACATAGTCCTTCATTTGTTTTCTCAACCTCCACCACCAGTAACGCTGCTTCAATAATTAAATTGTTGCCATGACTCTTGCATGTGCAGAGCCCAGACCCTCGTGTGCAGCTAGAATTAAACCAAGTCTGCGATCTTTGTTTAGTATTACTGTATCCCCCACTCCCGGAATTTGAGCATACGGTGTGTTATGTGCGTATAACTTGTAGGAGTACTTGAGTGGAAAGCCTTTTGGCAGGACGGCAGAGACATTCTTTGTGGCATTGATAGCTAATAGTATATCTCCGTCTATTCTCGTGTGTGAACGAGGGATTGCGGCAACGGCTGCAGTTCACACTGTCGCCTTGGCGGCTTCATCAGCCAGTGAATTCCCTTCAATGTGTATTCCAACACGCTAATGACTCAAGTTGTTAATAACTTGAGCCTGCGGCAGGCATGCTTTCAGCTTTGCTACTTGTTCCCATAACAATTTATCTCTTATAGTGCCACCCTTGGTGTCTTTAAATCCATTCTGGCCCCAGTAGTTAAGATATTCATTGTAAGACTGCACACAGTAAAATGAATCGCACACAATCAGTGTGGGGAAATCCCGATCCCTATACTGTAGCACTAGTATCAGGGCTTTCAGTTCTGCCAGCTGCGCTGTACAATCTCCTAGAGATTGTGTAGTCGTATTGCTGGGATGGAACTTGCCATCCTGCTTATGACCTTTAACCATAGCCCATGCGGCGCTATATTGTTGTTTACTTCCAGTAGCCGGTTGGGCAGAACCATCAGAGTAAATGATGTATTCATACTGATTTAGAGACAAGATTTCATTCGGTAGAGGGTATTCTTGTTCGTAATGCAGGAATGATTTTTTTCTCAGTGTAGGATCGTATCTATATTCTACATCTGTTGCAGTGAGAGAATTAGCCCATTGTATCCATTGTTGATGCAATGCCTTTGTATTTGGAATGCTGGCTTTGGTTACAGCTTCTATAGTCGGTATCAGGGTTACAACGATAATGTGCTTCCCCTGTGCTAGTGCTGTTTCTCACCCTACAGCAGTCTGTACTGCCATCAGTATTTTTTCTGTTGCTGCAAAACGATCTTCAGCATTCGTGTACAAATGAGATTTGTATGTGATCGGAACTGCCTCACCTTCATTGAACGTGATGTAGGTATACCCTGATATCCCGGCGACAACCTGTATTGCATCATCTATCATAACAATTTACAGAGAGAGCATATGCACTTTAGCACTGATCAGTAGTGGTAAAGTGCCCAGAGTCATGAAACCAACAAAAACAGGTCTGAAACAGAAGGCCAAAAAGCAAAAAGGCTGGGGATAAACCTGCTGGACAATCCAGGTCGAACAGTCACAGTGAATGAGGGCAGTGGTAGTGGTTACACTTTGCCATGTAAAATATTAGCACTGCCATTCCGAAAATGGTTTCAGTCAGAGACATTTTTAAGCATGTAGGGGCGGCTCCTCCATTAGGCCAGAGGAGCATTGCCCCACTGAAAAATAAAAGTGATTATAAAAAAAGTATAATTTTATTTTGCATTACTCCCAGCCGAGGTTAGGGCAGGGGTGGCAGGTGGGGTCATCCTGCCGAGTGTCACGCTACAGGAGGAATGTTGGGCCCATGTAAGTGTGCATATCTGTTTGGCCGGCCAAGAAGATATGCGCACTCATCATGTTTCTCCAACCCAGTTGTGTTGCAACAGCCGTGTTGGCGAAAAGCCACAGGCTCCCTAGGCCTGAGTGAGTGTCAAGTGAGCCCACTCGGGCCAATCACAGCGCTGCTCTCATGCTGGTAATTCCAGTATGAGAGAAGAACCTTGATTGCTTCCTGGGAGCCTGTGCAGCGTGACCAGCCTCGGAAGAGGAGCACCGAGACAGCGCTTGCAGTAGCAGGTAAATTTGTATTTTTTTATCATTTTCCCCTCACTTCGTGCCCCGCGCGCTGTTCCACTATGCCAAAATTGGAGCTGCCGCCAGTGAAAGCATGGGCAAATGAACAATTTCACCTGGCCCCCAACCTCCGAAGGGGACTCTGGGAAAGTGAATTGTTTCTACCTTTGGTCACTATCTACCCTATTTCTCTACACAAGCCTCTCTCACTCTCTGCCTACTGCTATTTGTGACTTGGTCTTGCTGCCCTGTGTCATTTTAAGGAGCAAGATATATTTCAACTGTTTTTTAGTAACCCTGTTAAAGTTTAACATATCATTTAGAATTGTTTGGAATTATTTAGGATTGAAGTAATACAAAATGAGTATTAAAATGCAAAATGATTCTGTAAAAGGCCCACCATATATGTCTTGCCTAGGGTCCCAAAATCTATAAGATGACAAACAGTTCCTTTCCTCGATTGCCCTAAGTGGGGAAACAATCTTTACAACGCAACTTTTACAACGCACTACCATTACAACGAAACTTTCACAACGCAACATCCATTACAACCCATGCCATTACAACGCAACCATTACAACACATGACACTACAATGCATACCACTACAACGCATGTCATTACAACACAGTCATTACAACGCATACCATTACAACGCATAGCATTACAACGCATAGTACCCTTACACTATCCAACACTTACCCTACTGTTGCACCCCCTGGACTTAGAATAGTAATTTTAACCCCTGCACTATCCAACACTTACCCTACTATTGCACCCCCTGGAATTAGAATAGTAATTTTTACCCCTACACTATCCAACACTTACCCTACTGTTGCACCCCCTGGAGTTAGAATAGTAATTTTTACCCCTACACTATCCAACACTTACCCTACTGTTGCACCCCCTGGAGTTAGAATAGTAATTTGTACCCCTACACTATCCAACACTTACCCTACTATTGCAGCCCCTGGAGTTAGAATAGTAATTTTTACCCCTACACTATCCAACACTTACCCTACTATTGCACCCCCTGGAGTTAGAATAGTAATTTTTACCCCAACACTATCCAACACTTACCCTACAATTGCACCCCCTGGAGTTAGAATAGTAATTTTTGTACCCCTACACTATCCAACACTTACCCTACTGTTGCACCCCCCTAGAGTTAGAATAGTAATGTTTACCCCTACACTATCCAATACTTACCTTACATGCAATGTAATGTTATGCGTTGTAATGGTATGCGTTGTAAAGGTAGTATGCGATGTAATGGAATGTGTTGTAAAGGTAGTTTTTAAAAAATTGTTGTAATGGCATGCGTTGTAATGGAATGCGTGTAATGGATGTTGCGTTGTGAAAAATGCGTTGTAAAGGTGTGCGTTGTAACGTCATTCATCCCCCTAAGTGTAATCAGTACTTTGTTTATTATGGCACAGTGGGCAGTATCATACGAAATTAACACTGTGAGTGCTGAGTTCTTCACCAAAACAGTTTTTATCTGACTAGTTTCCTAACATTTTGAAGAGCGGACCATGACTATTTTACCACCTCAGACAGTGATAAGTGGTTGCATGTTATGTGACCTTTGAAGTTTGTAGCAGTATTTGTGGACATATCTAGAGTGTGCAACAGGAAATATCACAATAACAACATAACAACACATTTAAAAACTAAGAGGGCACATGACAACCAAACAGAACAGAATGCAACACACTACTTCAGTCAATGCAGCAATATCATAGTGCATTAATGCTGCACATACACACAGTAGCATAAAAAAAACAGAATTCATCACCACCACAACAAAATGCTACACAACAAATATGGTCAAACATTTTTGTCATACATAACCACCATTATTTTCATAATAAGATTGTAAACGGTAATTTGGAGCAAGCACTGCCTAAATTTACCACCAAGGGCAGAAATAGCACCAGTTAACTATAATTGGTGAATTTCTGATTTTTTTTTTTACAGTTTTAGATGTTACTGACATTTTCACCTAACTATAAAGTAACTTTAACCATTGTTTTTTCCGTCAAAATATATAGACAGATAGATATTTGTTTTTAACAAATGAATTAAGCAAATGTGATCAAAGTTGTCTCGTTAAAAAAAATAGGATCTTTGTTTTCACACTAATCTGTTTGAACACAGAGAAATGTGAAATAGTAAACACTTTTTACGCGTCTGAAGGCTTTTTTCATTTTTGTTCGCTCAACACAACTTTGGCTACCACATGATTACTGTCTATGGCGCAGACTGTTTCAGCACCCTGAGCCCAGCCTGCAGCCAGCCATTTTTAAAAACACGTTTCTTAAAACTTCGGAGGACCTGCAGTCGTGACTCTTAGCTTCCTGGTTTACTGAGAATGGCCTTTGTTTTTGATTCTGTAATCAAAGCAACAACAAACAGACGGGTCATTTCCTCCAGATTACATAGTGACGGAAGGAGACTGCGCTTGTTTGGTTCCCCACTTCCAGTGCCTCATATTTATAGCCTACTGAAGGCGTTCTTGCTGCTTGCCGGGAGACTTATTCTGTGCGGCTTCTGTACTGTACTATGGCTCCAAGGTAAGAAGAGATCGCTTTATTCAGATATTTATTTGCTAAATTGGCTTAGATTTTAGTTGCTATACTTTCTAAGTTTTTGTTTTAAATCATATAGTTATTTTCCAGGTAGGGGCATTCAAGAGCTATAAATAGGCTATGAGAAGTGTGAAGCCTTTTTTCGAATCGAGTAAATGATTCGTTTCCATGGTTAATCATTTTGATGGATTTACCTTTTGAAATTTCCTACAGCATGCTGCGCCTGCTTCTGTTTTCAGATAAAGTGAAAAATAAAGTGCAGTGTTAAATGTGCTAAGTTTGCTGTCGACCTAATGCTTTTTAGCTTATTAGAGTTGGGTGGAAATGGAAAATCTCCCTACGTCTGGAAAGACGTTCTAAACCCGTAGGACAATTCAACATGGGGATTACTATCTACCATAATACCCCTATCTTGAGAAATTTACAGGTGGGTTTAGCACTTTCTCCAGAACCCTAAAGAGTTGCCATTGTGACCCAATGCTAAATGCGTCCGATGGTTCTGGTGTAGCAATGTCAACAAAAGCTTCTACGTCGACCGTGCGATTTAACCTTATTTTGAGCAGATACATTATCCTGAGAGATGCTACATGAAGGCTAGATTCGCACAGTTGGCACTTGACACGAGCCACCACTTGAGCTACCTCCCTGGGGAAAGGTCTGAGAGCTTTGTCCTTCAATGTTATGTAACGGCTGGCACCGCAGGCGCTGCGGCGGGCACGAAACTCATTAACGCTCTTCCACTGAGGACCCTTTCATCAGAAACCTTGTTGTCCTTTGTAAAAGTGGCATGGACATGGAGGTCTGCCAGTTCCATTTAAATGGACAGCAATGTGTGCATAATGAGACTGGCAGTGCCAACTGTTAAAACAACAAGATTTTACTCCCTGAACTGCCATTGACATTCGTTACTGTTGTTTGCCTGGGGGCCAGATGGAACATCACTCTTCAATGTTTTGGTGACATTGTTTGAAACAACATTTTTAATCATGTAAATCTTTTGTGTAGAGAGTGTTTGTAGTGCCTGATAATCTTGTCATAAGGGCCAGGCGAATGTTGCGGTATGTCTGAATCCACTAGGTGCTGAGGTGTGCTAGGCGTGAATATGAGCTTTAAAATATACATGTTGTGTTACGTTTGGGTTTGTATGGTTGCATTAACACCATCAGACATAAGACAATATCAGTCCCACAATGGTCAAATCAAATATGTAGGAGTGCAGTATTTTTTGCATGGGACAAACTGAATTGAATAGAAAATGTAAAGGCTGAGCAGATTCATTTATATGGTTCGATTTTTGACCATCAGATTTTGACCCACAGCAAGAATAAGAAATATAGAAAAGAGAGGGAAAGACAGATAGCAGAACAGTGGCAAGGGGAGAAGGCAGGGATGAAAATCTGCAAGAGTGAGCTAAAGAGACATGAAGTGTAGGATGGTGGAAGAAGGAAGCATGAGATGGATTCAAGTGTATGTATCCTTGGAATTTTAGCAACCACAGAATTCTGCAGCACTGGCGGAAGCTCCTGGGAAAAAGGGGTGATTCTTACTTATATTTTTGGATACACTGTGCTTAAAGATGTTAGTGTGCTTATTCAGCTCTTTAGGGTGACCTGGTGCGCAGAGTCCACAGTCTGTGGGACTTTGAACATTTTGAGCTGTTGTATTTACTAGGAGCATTGTACTTTCAGGACATATGATACTTACTATAAGGATTGTTCTTAGTGAGGTAATTCTGCTTACCAGAGTCAGTGTGAGTCCTGTCAAGCTTTGTGGAATCCAGGCAACATTTGTTCACTTGGGAGTCGGAACAACCTGAGGTCACTGATCTAACTGGTACACTGTGCTTACATGCTCCGATTATAATATTGAATTCAGGCCAACTTCGCCTTTTATCCTTTTGTGGTGGATACACTGTGTGCCATTAAAATGGGTATTGTTGTCCCTGGATTGTTCACCACACAAAAGAAAAAAAGTTGAGGTATTGAGTGTTACACAGAAACAGGCTACTGTTAACACTAGTCTGGTAATTATTAACAGTGATATGCCAGACCCCTGTTGTGATCTGATTAGGTGTGGTCTACAAATATTGTTAGTTGTTTCACGAGCCTCATGTAATGGGAAACATAATCATAAACAAAAAGTCATACCTGTAGAGGGGCTGTGGGCTCATTCTCTTTATACATTGGTGTGTTCAACTGTCATCCACGTTTTTCTTCCGCCCACCACAGCATTTAGCATGGGGGCAAAGGGTCAGTCCACTTCAGTCATTGTGTCTCTTACACTGAGTGATAGCATGTTGTTTGATCACATGTGCGCAGAGAAGTCGACTTCAACCCATGATGATGTTGCACCAAACCTTTACTTTGACAATATATTTTTCTTTCTTCTCGCAATCACTTTATTTTTAGTCATTCCTGTGGGGTTAATATATGGCTTCAAGTTGCAGTAATTCAAAGCCAATAGGACCCTTTATTTGCACTGGTAAGAATAGTATTTTGCTATGATAGGCTGTAAAATAAAAATAAAAACAAGTTTATATACTTGTACACCTGCCTGCTAGAAAGCACCCATACTGTTCTCTGAAAATTATGACTGCAAACACTTGGTCACCGATTTTAGATGGTGGCATGTTTTCCATGTTTTTCTCTATTTGTGCTGCATATGCTTGCAGTAAAAATGTTTTAAAAAAATGAATGACTACATCAGCTTGCCAAGGACAGGTCTGTTGAATTTACCAATGCTTGTTTTCCTGATGGCTCGACATAAAATGCTTTATTTAGAACCTCATTCCCTCATCAGCACAAATCACAATTCAGACACAGAATCCCATTTGCACCTGAATAGGGATTATAACATTTACACTACGCATATGGCTGTCTACACAAGTTTCACCACGTAAAACATGGGCAAGATTGTGCAGAAAACATCACATATTCCAAGTATGTGCACCTTGGAAGGGGAGAAGCATGTGTCATTAGCATGATATCTCCCTTTCCAAGATCTGAAACTCGGAATGTGGCACAAATTAAGAACCCAGTAAATACCACTCTCCCACAGTACTGTTTTTTGAAGGGTGCAAATTTACCACTCTAAATTGGGCAGGCGAGTGAATGAAGTCCATAGTCTTCAGTTTTGCCTTTGCACTTACTCTGTGATCCATTCACTGTGTCTCATGTTTGATCCATGCATTTTTTTTTAAAATATTTTTTTATTGATTTCATTTCAGCAATCAGTTGTATATTGAACAAAATACAGAAAGAGAAAAAGAAAAATAATAAAATTGAGAGCAAAAGTACAAGCGTATAAACAATAGAACAATACAAAGTCACCTTCATTTTGAGATAAAAGCCCATACATTTTGTCTGAATGTTTTCTTTTTTTGTCCTTTGGATCTATAAATCGCCATTTCTAATTGGTATATAGATAGTAATTTCGATTGCCAATGATTAAATACTGGTGGCTCCGGATCTAACCAGCGAGAAGTGATACAGAAACAGTAAATTGACATACAAATAAATAAAAAGCCTTCTTCAGCTGCTGACCTCGTTCCAATTTGATTCGTTTGAAGACCAAGAATAGTCAATTCAGCAGTCAGTCGTACGTCAATCCCCAAACCGCTATTTAAAAAAGATTCAACATCCGTAATGAATTGAGAAAGTTTCGGGCAATTAAAAAACATATGTATAGAATCAGCAGCTGCATAATCACATCGCTTACACTTATCACCGTTTCTTACTTTCCATTTTGCCAACTTAGCAGGGGAATAATATAAATCAAAAATAGCCATAAAATGTTGGCTTTGTAGCGAGCCATTGAATAGCATTCTAATCGATAATTCAATTGCTCTGGATACATCAATATTATCTAATTCGAGTTTCCTCTGCCATTTGCTCACAACCAAACGCAAATCATCTTCAATTTGATTTATCATCATTTGATATACTACACCAATTTTCTTTACCCTTCTACTAGTTTCCAGAATATTACTTTTAGTCATTGAAAAATGATCAAGGAGACCCTTAGATTCCAAGAAGCTTCGTACTTGAAGATATTTAAAAAAATAATTTCTAAGTAAATTATATTTCTGTTGTAAAGAAGAAAAAGAAGCAACCTGACTACCTTGATAAAGGTCTCCTAGTGAGCGGATCCCAGCTGAATGCCATCTGCTCATGAGTTGATCCTTAAAGATCTCAGGTAGCATACGGTTATTCAATAACGGAGAATAGTAATTTTAATCACCACATCGGAGAATTTTCTTTTTAATCTGCTTCCAAATTACCAAAGCCGCTATCATGATTTTAAATTTTGTCTTTTTATAATAACTGTGTTCTAGTATTCTTACTAAGCATTGACGGGCTTCCTCCCCCAATAGCATTTCGTAGATCGATGGGCTGACCGACTCTTCCAATCTGATATCTGAAAAAATTAGTATACCCATATATCTAAGTAAGATAGCCCAATATTATAACCAAAAATTAGGAATCCCCCAACCACCTTTCAGTCTTGGGAGGATACACCATTTCAGAGCCCTTCTGAATCGATGATATCCCCAGAGAAACCTAGACGACATTCTATCAATTTTAGAAAAATAAAGAGATGAGAACAAAAGCAGTATAGGGCGAAATAAATACAAAAATGTAGGGAAGATCACCATTTGTAATATATTAGTACGACCATAAAGTGAAAAATGTAAGTTATTTAGCCTTTCCAAAGTTCTACTAGCAGATTTTAACACCGACTCTATGTTAAGACGCACTATATCATCCACTTTGGAAGATATTATAATCCCAAGATAGTGTGCCTCTGGAGCAAAGACTATGTCATTAGGCTGGCCCTTTTCTGAATGAATTAGTTGCGTTTTTGTAATGTTTAACTTATATCCCGAGAGACCGCCAAATTCATTAGCTAAATCTATTATTTTGGGTAGAGCCTGTCTGATATCCGAGGTGGTAATGGCAACATCATCGGCGTCCGCGAATACTTTGAATTCGTTTTGTAAAATAGTAACCGGAGTAATAACAACCTCCTTTCCCAATTTACTGAGGTAGGGTTCTATATATTATTATTATTTATTATTTAGCGATTTGTAGAGCGCCTGGTGACCCGTAGGCATCCCCACGCTATGGCATTTGTAGAGTCCAGAGGAGAAAAGGAGGGGAGTGGGATTTTATTTTGGGAATAACAGCGTTTTCAGTTTTTTCCTAAAGATCGGATGGCTGGGTTCCATCCTGAGGGTGCGGGGAAGTGAGTTCCACCCAGAGGATGTTTTAACCGAGAAGCGTCGGCCACCGGTCCGTGTCTTCTTGAATCTGGGGACGTTGGCCAGATGCTCGTTGTCCGAACGGAGGGACCTGTGGGCCTTGTATGGAGTGACCAGGTCTCTCAGAATGGCAGGTCCGGAGCCGTTGAGAAGTTTATGTGCAGTGCACATGGCCTTGAATTCGACCCTTTGACTCCAAGGGTCTTAATTTCTTGTTTCGGGGTGGGAATTTCCCCGAACACATCTGGCCAGACTGATGGAGGGATGGTGGTCCATTGTTTCCCCAGAAGCATGACTTCCGTTTTTGACCCGTTTAATTTGAGCGAAGAGTCGCACATCCATTTATGGATGGCCTTGAGGCAGTTCGGCAGTTTGTCAGGGTAGTTGTCCAGTTGTGAAAGGGAGACGACCAATTGAGTGTCGTCAGCGTAGCTGACTACCTTGATCCCGAAGAGGGTGACCACATCTTCGAGAGGGGCCATGTAAGCATTAAACAGAGTGGGGCTTAATGATGACCCCTGGGGGACACCGCTCGTGAGGGGGAGGGAGGCAGAGTGGGAGTTGCCATCCCATACCTGAAACGAGCGCCCTGTGAGGAAGGATTTTATCCACGTGAGCGCCGACCCTGTGAGCCCTGCCGCGGCCAGCCGATGGAGTAAGACACGATGGTTGACTGTGTCGAAGGCTGCGCTGAGATCCAGGAGGATCACTGCCACTGACCCTCCTGAATCCAGGATGCACCTTGCCTCCTCGACGACCGCGAGAAGGGCGGTGTCTGTGCCGTGGCCCGGGCGGAATCCTGTTTGGGACTGCCTCAGGATGTTATTTGATTCTAGGAACTGTGACAGTTGCCCATTGACTAACTTTTCGGACATTTTGCTGATACAGGGGAGGAGGGAAATTGGCCGGTATATACAAAGCGAACAACAAGGGGGAACAAGGACAACCTTGCCTTGTCCCCCTTGTTATCGTGAAATACTCAGATAATGTGTTTGTTATCCGGATAGCGGCCTTCGGATGATGATAAAGTGCTTTTATTGCCACAATATATTCCTTAGGAAATCCTTTCCAAACCATTACAGCCCACAAGAACCCCCAGGCGACCCTGTCGAACGCTTTTTCAGCGTCCAACAGGGCCACCGCAGCCTGGGAGTCCGTGGCCTGCGCCCAGTCCAGAAGTGCTATCATTTTCTTAACATGGTCTATAGTGTCTCGCTTTGAAATAAATCTATGTTGTCTCAGTGAGACAAGGGTCGACATAAAATCATTCAGTCTGTTTGCAAGAATTTTGGAAAAAATCTTGCTGTCAGCAGTAATAAGAGAGATGGGTCTGTATGACCCTAACTCATCATCAGCCTTCACTTTCTTTTTAAAAATAACTATAATGGCTAGCGACCATGAATCGGGGGGATTACCTAAAAAAGCTTGCTGAAATATTTTAAACATTTCAGACTTCAGTATACCTCGAAATACACAATAAAATTCTAAGGGCACATTGTCTGATCCCATTGCCTTCCCAACGGCCAGGCCCAAAATTGATATCTCAATTTCCTCCCATGTAATTGGAGCAGACAATGTGCTTTTCTGCTCTTCTGATAATCCAGAATTATCTATACTTTCCAAATATAGTGATGTCTTTATTCCTATATCCACAACATCATCCGGCTGATGATATAATACCTGATAAAACTCGCTAAATGCTTCTAGTATATCCACTTTCGAAGTCCTAATAATCCCATTTATATCGCGGATTTTTGAGATTTCATTAAAAGCTACCTTTTGCCTTAATCTCTGGGTTAATACTTTACCCGTTTGTTCATTTAGTTCGTAACTTTCTGTCTTATATTGTCTGAATTTACACGCAACCTGGTCCGCTATACGGGAATAAGCTATGCTGCATTTGATAGACAAATATATCGCCTAGATTTAATATTTTCTGCTAATTTTATCTCTGCCTTCAAAACAGTATCGCAATCACTTTTGAACTTATTTTGTTTAGCTTTTTGCTGGAAATTCGAGTAGTTAAGAGTTTCCCCCCTGATTATAGATTTAAATGTGTCTCAGACAATTGGAACAGAAGCAGTATCGTTGATAATCTGAAAGAACTCTTGGATAATTTTAGCCATATATTGCAAATAATCATCCTCAAATAATAAATTCCTTTGAAACGACCATTTCACTTTGGTGCCTTCTACAACGGGGGGTAGTCGAATGTCTAATAACAATGGGTTATGGTCTGATAATAGTTTGGGGAGAATTTCAATCTCTATTTTGTCAATAAAGTATTGAGAAACAAAAAAATAGTCAAGACGAACATATTTTCGATGGGGGGCAGAAAAAAAGCTATATCCAGAATCCTCAGGGCATAAGGTATGCCAAACGTCCATGAGCCCATTATCCAACACTAAATTATGAAGAGCTTTGTAAATCCGAGGTTTGTACCCCGAATATTCCTCGCTTTGCCTGATGTCCCACCTTCAATATGGATATTTAAATCCCCGCAAAGAATAATAGGTTGACTCCATAAAGCAAGCTCTAGATTCAGAAAATTCAACAGCTCAGAATCGTCTAGGTTTGGGCCGTATATTGTACATATCTTAAACTTATGTTGCGATATCTGAAGTTCTGCCAGTCCCCATCTCCCCCATTTATCTGCTAAAGTTTTGACACAAACCCCTAAACTTCGCCGGATAAAAATAGCAACTCCCCTCTTAATCCCTGTTTGTTTGGAACATATTAGCAAGTCTAGACCCAGATTTTTTAGCCAATCCCTTTTTTCCCAGGCAACATGTGTTTCCTGTAGACAAAGGATGTATATTTGCAGAAGTTGTATCATTTTGGCCAAAAATCCCTTTTTTTTTTGCATCGTTAAGGCCGTTAACGTTCAGCGTACAAACCTTCAGTTTCCTACCCATTTTGTAAGTCAAGAATAAACAAAAACAGCATTGCGACTTTCAGTTTTTTCAGAAGTGAAGTAGTGTGGCTCACTGGTTAGAGGCGGCAGACCCGAGAGCAGAGGACGGCCCGGGACCAGGGTTCGATTCCCGGCGCGGCAGGTTTCTGGACCAGGGTCAGCGGACTCGATAATTCTCTCGCCTCGGTGCCCACTCTGATCAGCGATCACTCTGGGCATTAGCTTGCCTCATCTTCACTAACGGCCCCACCAGACCGCCGGGGATGCCTGGTCTCACCCTGGAGATACCCATTAAGGGGCCGTCTCTCAGGGAAGCCAGGAAGGGTTTCGCAGCGGTCGAAGCGCGGAGATACTCCCCCGGGAGTGATTCTAGCGCTATATAAACACTCAAATTAAATAGTTTCATTTTCATATCGTATCTAGTAGATGAATTCATGTTCCAAGACAATGTTTGGTCCATGCATTAACAACCATTTGTGTGAATAACGTACTCCTGAAGATCCTTATCTTGTCTATGAGTACTTTGTGTGTGACGTGTTGAATGAATTGCTGAAATCCTAGTTTATCCTAACCATCTCTCATCCTTAGTCCACTACTTAAGTTGCGTACAGCATACAGATTTGTCTTCTAGTTTTGACATGAAGGTATTCCCCCAATCTTCCTTTTAAAGCTGTTTCTCTTTTTTTTACCTCCATCAAGATGAGATGTAGTTCCCTATGATACATTTTCTACAAGTTTGAACTACGCTGTTGATGGTGCCACTAATACCTTCCAAAATCTCAATGAGATGCATTAAGCATAGCCATAATGCCATATCCACCTTGTGCTTTGCTGCTTCTTAATCCATAAATGAGCTGAGGTCTACCACTGTCCCGTTTTTAGTTCTGACCTTCAGTTGTAGACATATATTAATGGTTTCCATTGTGATAATTTGCCATAATAATTTGATCATTAATTCAGCAGGTCCTATACTTATTACTGGTACACTTGTACCATATGCTTCAATCATCTTTACAATGCCACCCTCCCTACACTGTACTTAGAATGGTTTGGCTCCCTGGTTTTTCCTTGGCCTATTCTTTCTTCAGTTTGGGTCTCTGCCATCCCAAGTGCTTTCCCTTTATTCCTTTGCAAATCCACATGTTCATCCCTTACCAAAATAAATTATATGCTTTTACTTCTTCTGTCGTGTCATGTAAGTGCCAAAGTGCATTTTTCTCTTATTGTTTTTTGATATATTATGTAAAGTGTGATGGGCTTGTACACCAAAAAATTGCCATGAATCAGTTTCTTTCCCAGTCTGTCTATCATGATTGGTATGGCATTACGTAAGTAAAACATTAGAGGCCATACATCCTCCAAGGTTCACCGACCCTAACAGGAAGTAGAACATTGTATTCTCAATCAGAACCAATGGTCTCCACCTAGCTAGAGGTTTAGCAGTAAGGAAACAATCAGTCTGTACTGGAGGTCCCACCTTCCTTTAACATATAGTTATAAAGAAGCAACCATCAATTGCATGTCTGCAGGCCTGATCTCTTACACAGGAAAGGGGAAAATGCTAGCCACCTTCCTTACCCTGGGACATATTAAACCCTTCCCATGAGTTAGCCACCCCAAGAGAAGATACAATGCCACACTTGTATCTCCAAAGTTAGGTTAATTGAGCACCTCATCTAACAGAGGTGTACGCAATGTCAACAGGTCCAGGCCTTGCTGTAGTCCCACCCCACAAGCGACTCACTGAAATGAAAAATGCTTTCTAGCATCTAGTTCTTGGGCAGGGTACTCCCAGTGCTTGTAAATAGAAAAAAGTGGTGAGCTTTCTTCAAATAGAAAGGTGTGTAGGAGCAGCAGACTAACTTTAGGTAAAGGAAAGACTGAGAGCATGTACTCCCACACACATCCTGACTTACATACTCTCATGCTGACTCTCACAGCCACCCTTTCCTACTAACACTTTCGTTCCTCACTAGCTCACACAACAACTCACTACACACAAGCTAATATCTCATTGTCTCCTGAACAGTCACACAAGAGATTGAAAAGCACTGCATCTATTAATATATAGGGGTTTAACACAGAGGTAGTTTAGGAATCTGTAAACGAAGGGAAAATGTGGCTACACCATCTCCTCATAAAGCATTTATCCTCCAACCACAAAAGAACCACATAATCACACTACATCCTCCAAGAGCAAAAGACACCTTTACAACTTAAAAGTGGCCTCATAGGGTGAAGCTTTTTATAATATTCTACAAAAACTGAAAAGTAGCAGGCACAGGTCCAAATGGGATTCCAGCATTATTTCTGAAACAAACACAAAAGGAAAATGCTATCACTCATCACTAATTCTGACCTCATGGAAAGGATCCTTTATCCACCTAATTTATGAAAAGGGCATCAGAAAAGATCCATCTAAATATAGATTTGTTGCTCATTTAGACAAAGAGGGCACATCACACTTCATCGATTCTAGCAGACCTCTATGACTGGGCAACTCAATTTAGCATGATCTCCTGGAATCAGACACGCTAAGGCCGGTATGCTGAACATTATCATAGCCTTTTCCTATTTCATCTACAACAACCTAAGAGCAGATAGATCCCTCCATTTTTACTTTATGAACTTTCAAAAAGCCTGTGATAGTACACAGAGGCTAAACTGTCCATGTGGGACATTCCAAATAAAATACTAAAAGCAATTATCCAGCTCTACTCCAACAGCTAGGTCCTAGTGAAACTGGACTTAGAGGGCACTTTAAACTATTTGTCAACTTAGGCCTCTAGCATGGCTATGTGCTAGCTCCACTACTATTTAATCTGCTTGTCGCCAACTCTGAAGCAACATTTGCAAATCATCAAGCATGTCCACCTAAGCTCAACGGTCATCGTATATGGATTCTACCATTGTGGTACTAAACCCCTTACTAAACAATATTTATAGCAAATGCCAAATTCTTAAAGTAGACTACACCAAAACAAAAGTTCAAATCTTTTTTTTTTTAAAGGGGGAAAGCACAAGAACTAGGAAACCTGGATACAATCCGATTTCCAGAATTTCATCTGAAAATATTTAGGGGTGGAATTCAACAGGATAACACAAAGCCAACATGCAAGAATTGAAAAGAGGCCTAAGATTTGCATTAGCTAAAATAGCACGCCATCAGATGGGGCCAAATGAGAAACCATCGCTAAATACATACATGCACAGTTTTTACTGTCACTACCATTCCTGGCATATTTGGAAACAAAAATCCAGATTTTAAGATTTCATTGCGGTATATTCGAGAGGTACAGCAAAGCTGGAAATTTAAGGGAGACAATCCTGCATCCGGTTTTGCACTTACCTTAAAGAATCGCTTTGCCCAGATTTTTAAAGGAAACAGCTTTTACGTCCCAAATTTCGCAAAGCCAATATAAGAAATTGTCTAACCATAATCTCACTGTCCTTTGGCTGTAAAACCAGTATGCTTATTAGCAGATTTATAACATTTATCAATATCGTTTTTAAACACATAAAACATTTGAATCCAAATCGATCATGAACTAAAAATAAATTTCATAATTTTGCATATTGTAATTGAATGGTATTTTATATTTAATCTATGATTTTGCATTGAATGGTTTTAATTAACCCTCAATAATATAAATTAATTTTATTAGTAGTATTTTAAGAATATCCATTTATCCAACCAGGTAGTCAGGGATCAGGGAACATCAAAAGACTGCCATGTATTCCATACATACTTTAGCCACCACAGAAGCAGATTTCATAAAACCCTCTGAGTCATTGCTGGCTAACCCATGTACTTAATCTGCACAGGCATCTTGAGACAACCATGGGGTGCTCAGGTGCCCTTTAAAGCTCTTATTACAAGCCATTGTAACACTTGGTGCTCTATTACAGATACCATGTGGCATTATTACAACTAACCATTATGAGTTTAACATTTGGAATGGGGAATAACACATGGAAATCACTGTTTACCTGCTAATTTACATATGTTATTTCGATTTTCGGCTCAAGTTTCCAATGACATTCTGCTGTTTTTCACCGGGTGAAGTGGCAGAGTGAAACAATCACGACATATGGTGCTCCCATGGAACTAGTAATTGCGATAAGTGGATTCACCAGCCCTTTCGAGATTATTAGGATTAACATGCAGCTTGTAATGGGTTCCTTAGTGTGTACAGTAGTACTGGATATATACTTCTATATCTACTAGGGAAAATTTAGAAAACATCTTCCACACCGGCACTCTGAATATTCTCCCTAAACAGAATGCTCTCCCTGATAAGGAAAATCTATGTAAACAACAATTTAAAAAGCTCCAATCAGTCAATGTAACAATAAAATAAACACAAGAAAGCAACAAAGCAAATCTAAATTAAAATAATTAATTCAAGAAATGCACAAATCCAGGTAAGGTAGTATTTGGTTGTTTTTCATCTGTGTCATTGGTTTCTTCAGCACTTATTCAAATATAAATAAATCAACCTCTATACAAAACTGTGTTTATTCCCCTTAGGGCCAAAGAAAAGGAGTGGCCCGTCCAGGTAAGAGCGGTGGGGCCGGGTCGGTGGGGAGAGAGGGGGATTCAACAGACGACCATGAGGGAAAATGAAATAAATAATTCATTTCCCCTCGTCGCCGTCTGTCGAAATCACCCTCCTGCCGGCCCCACCGCTCTTACCTGCACAGGCCGCAGCTCACAAAGAGGGCTGCTCACCAGTCCAACACTCCTCTCTTTGCATGTCAGAGTTGTCTCATGTTCTTGTATGCAAACCTTCTACTATTAGATAGAATGCAAAACTTATGGAGATATTTCACGTACGAAGGTGATCGCTAATAGAAATCATTTATCAGGATATTCAGAGACTTGCCTTACCTGTGCTGACTGTTAATGTCAGTTGTAGAGACTGGTAGAAGTAGGAAGCCTTGTAGATGAACAATTTCCAAAGCAAACAGAAGTTCCATCTAATGAGCATCACATTCCTGTGGGTACAACAAACATTTTAGCATTCTTAGCTGGCTTGCACAATTGACCATTAGATGAAAAAGGCCTGAGAATGGGCGAGGTTCGTCTGATAAACAGTGAGCTTGCAGACGAGTCAACACCTCAATTACTATTTACCAGCCACAAAGAGTGAGATATTGATACGATTCACTTGCATAGGTGAGTCGCTGATACTGAACTGAAAATTGTAATTGGGCTGAAATGAACTATTTACATATAAATCAGAAACAGACTCTTATGACAATTCTTTTCTTAGAGTACCATCAAAATGTTCACACAGCTCTTTGGTCATCAGGAAAGAGAGGTTCTGATGGTCTGCAATGGAGTTTGTCTTGCCTGAGTAGTTTTCACTTGGTATAGTCAGAACAAACAAAAGTAATGTATCTCCCTTTACAAAAAACTCAGATTTAAAGGGGAAGCATATAGGTCTTTTAATGGGTATTAATTCTGTAACCACAGGAGGAAGTGGGGAAGCCTTGAGGAATGCTTTTTGCTTGAGTGAAGTGTTTTTTGCTCAAAGTATGTGTTTTGGGATGTATGCTGTTATGGGCATCAGCGAAAGACATGGAATTGGGCTGGGTGCTTTGGCCTGGTTGACGGTGGACTAGATAGATAGGATGAAAGACAGAAACTTGCAGGGTCTTGAAAATGTGGATTTTTTGAAGGCAAATGCAGGGGATGAGCCTTTGGGAGAGGTATATAGGAATGTGCTTGTTATTTATTTAAATGTTCGAAAGTGCTTGTTACTCAAAAGCATATAAACTCTTTACAATTGAAAAAAGTATTACAAGTAAAATTACTGAAATCATCAACCTTGGTGCAATAAAACAAATCAGTAGCATATATCTTACATTAAGTTGCATCTTTGCTGCATTGGAACATTGATAGTATTCTACCACTTGAAATTTCTCGAGTAGCAACCAAATGCTTGTCATGTGTACAAAGCAGTGTAAAGTGTGAGAATTTTTGGAGTACATAATAATTAGTTAATGGCTGAAAATGTTCTTTTATCTCTCCTTGTCGAGACAGCATGTTCCCCTAAGCTATGGGCTGTGTGAATTCGGTTGCCCTCTCACTTTTCAAACAAAAGGTTGTAGAAAATGGATATGGGAAGTTTGTCATTGAGATGATTAGTGAACAAGATGATACATTGGCAGCAGGTGGGATCCGTACCATATGTGATTTGAAATTCTGTAACATGTAATCCATGTTATTGCTGTGCGAAAACACTTAGGGGCTGATTATGATGCCGCCCGGAAAGGCTCCAACCGATGGTCGGAGCCTTCCGGGCCTCATTGTAATCGGTATCTCGGTTTACTTTCCGACCGCCAAATTGCAAAGCTGGGGGTCGGAAACAAAACCGGCAGGTCATTCCTGCGGGCTTGCGATGGGCTCAAGTACCCTGTCTGCCAGTCAGAACCAGCTCGTAATCGCAAAGGGCAGACCTTTCCACCCTTGGGATTACGATGCACGGTTTCCGGCATGGTTTCCATGCCAGCCTGCCCAACATGGCGACCAGGTCAGAAAGCAATTTTGGGGGCCCCCAGCAGGGCCCCCTTGGGTGTGCAGCCTTCAGTTGGGTGCCAAGAGGGCAGCTATGGTGCCCCCCGTTGATCCAGTCACTCCGTAGCAGGCACCTTGGGGTGCAGGGATGAACAAGACCTCCCATTTTTCTATGGGACCATGTATTATGGCCAGTTTATGGCCGTAATGCATGCTCACATCGGGAAATATAGGCATGCGACTGAACAGTGTTCAGTGGCATCCTAAATAGGCAGTCGGGACCGCCAACCAGAGGTAGGTAGGTCCTAGGACCGAGACGGTGTCGGACAGACCTAAGTCTGCCAGACATCTTAATTAGCCCCTATATATGTGTTACAAAATGTTGGTTACATTATGCAAGAGAATGTAAAATTGTGTGAAATGTGGTTCACTTGCATCACCAGTGAAAATGTCATGCATGCGACTAACTTGCGTTAGAAAGTCTTTTGAGATACCAAGAGCATGCTGGTGGTTTGAGTAGGAAATGTCTACTGATATTTTCTGTGCAAACCTTTCGCCACATATAATGTAAATTCGCATAATGCAACATTTCACGCATTCCCACTAATTTTGCAAAATGTAGTTCCCAAATTATATGAATTTCACCAGCGTAATTACAACTTTCCCCAGGCCTGCTGGTTATCACAAAAGTCACGATTCAAAATAGAAACATGTAAGATCAGAACACTTTTCACTTTTAAACACTAATCATGAGAAATCACTTTTTATTTTTATACTATAATGTGTCAAAAAGGTGTGTCACATTTTCTTTAAATAGTTTAAAGTTATCTATGTGGTCTGAAGACATTTTGTCCTAACCGCTAATACATGAGTGATTCAAAGCTAATCAGAGGTATGATGCCTCGATAAAAGGCATGACTTGCTTTGATAGAGGTGCAGTACTTGAAGTTGGGAAAGTTCATTAAACATTCATTATGAGTAGTAATTGATTAACAAATTTTTTCTATAAAAAGCAAAGGTCGTATGAACTCACTTTGGAAATGGTTGGAAGAATAGTCATTCCATCTACTACATTGGATGCTCTGATTCAAAATATTTTGACAGCAAGTTAGTGATGAAGGCTTTTGCTCTACTGCAGCCTACTCTATCAAAGGTGGATTGGGAGTCTAGTGGAAGAAGTGGAACTTTCTTTTGTCTTTGCAGTCTGCTAAGATGGAATGTTAGTTTGAAGTAGGTATGTTTGGTGTTTTTGTATAGCCCAAACCTATCATCAAGACAAAGAAAAGCTGTACAGGGTCAAAGGGTAAGGAAAGAGTCGATGGGTGCTTGGAGAGGAAGCTGTGTTCAGAGAATGAAGGTGGACTGTTACTTTGTTGTGATGTAGTGTTCTTTAAATTGACATGTCTTTACCTCTTTCTAAATAGAGCGGGGTTAGAGCCGTCCTAATGGTTACAGGTCGGGGGTTCTGAATGTTGTAGTCAGATATCATCTCACATAAATATTGTGTATTAAAATTGTTTACAAAAATATTTTACCTCTGGAGCTTGAAAAAGAAAATTTACAATCAATGAAAAATATTTCTGGAATCGATATTCTGACATAGAACCAGCAATAGGGTTGTCGACAAACCTGAGCATGTTGCGAGGGGATGTGAGAACATCACAGAACATTTAATCACCCTCAAACAGCTTCCTATAAAATACAAAGTTTCCTCAAATTAGCCTGCATCACCTACAAAGTGATATATGCAATATTTCCCCTAACTATCTTGTGCACAAACTGTTTTCATATGAGGCATTCAACTCTACGTAAGGAGTCTGGACACATTCCATCTGGAAAATCCTGTTTTCAAAAAAGAAAAAATACTAATGCAGTCTTTCTCTGGAAAGGCACCAAAAGTTTGGAACTTAATTCCACTAGCCATTAGGAAAATCACTTACTATGACTCTTTAAAAAACTACTTGAAAAGCTTTTTGTTGTAGCAACACTTTCTCTGAAAATAGCCCCTTCTGCTGGGTGGATATATTCAAGAGTGACATAAAACGGTTGCTTTAGTTTCTATAAGTAGCTGGGCATTTGTTGAAACATTTATCTTTTTTATGTTTCATTTTCTCCTGGCAAGTTCCCTCTATAATTTCCTATTTTTCTGTTTCGGCTTGTATTGTGTAAAAAGATGTTATCCTTTGTAAAGTATTCTATTACCTCTTTGAGGTCTTGTTTGCGCTATAATAGACTGCTAAAAATAATATATAACCGTAGGTCTTTGTTTGTAGCCGATGATGTGATGCATTTGGCTCATCATTTAGAATTCAGCAAGGCTTAGCCTGGGTTTGCGCAAGTATTTTCAGAAGGTGCACTGGCTTCGGAACACTCATGTCATGCGACAGTCATTTGAGTATTATTAAGTGGAAAGCGCTGTCAGTATAAAACTTTGTTGGATTTCCTGCCTTTTTTAAATTCTTTTTGCTATGCTAGAGGGGTAGAGTGCTGAGTGCCTGTTGTTGCAAGAGCAAGATTTCAGTTTTATGAAGACTCATTCAGCGGGAACAAAAATCCCAAAAATTAATATGATGGACGAGTTGCAACTCCACGCCTTCAACGGGGCCTTGAATTTATGAAATCCAGCTGCCCCTGTAGCACATTAGTTACTTTGGTTATATCTATATATATATAACTAAGGAATAGTAAATCTATAATTCTTCTATATGCACCTACCATCTTTCAATATTTTGTCCCTCAATATTCTGTTCATGATATTCTTGTATCTCGATTTTATTAGGCTAGATATTAAGTAGTGCAATCCTTTACTCCTAGTCATCGTCGCACTGGGGTATTTATATGCCAGATGGAGGAAGAGCATTTTTATCACTCTCTTCTACAATACCGAAATTGTCTTTGTTGTGTTTGGTACTCCGGTGTTTTATAATTGGATGTGTTCAACCAATGTAGGACCTGACTGTTGAGTCCCACAGATGTATTGCTTTTTATTTTTTTCCATATAGCATTTAATACGAACACTCACACCAAAGGTGTAGGTATCAATAGTACAGCAGGTGCAATGTTACCGGGACACAGAAATTTAACTCAAAGTATGGCTATTTTTTTCTACCCAGTTTCTTGGTGGGGTTCCAATTTTCTTTGCATTCAGTAGGGCCTACACCCTGTGTATGACACAAATTGTCACAAGTTTAGATAAGATATCTTCATCTTTGTGGAAAAAAAGATAGTTGAAAAAATGGCTGTATAAAACCTCATTCACATAGGATCCAAATATAAAATTTAAAAATGTTTCTATAAGATACAAAGAAGAGGATTTTGAATTGAAATCCACAAGAAACACAACACAAGGTGAAAGAACCTAAATGTCAGCCTGATAATTGTTTCTTTGTGAAGACTTAGGGGCCATTTAGACCGTTGGATATTGTCTGGCTGTTAAATGTCCGTCCTGTTTAGAGATCCTTACTTACCTGTCAGGGATCTCTGGGCAGTGAAGGTGTCCGCCACTGCTGTGGTTCCCCTCACAACACTGAAGGTTTTAGAGTAGGTATCTTGTTTAAGACCCCCAATATACATTGTGTTTAGCAACAAACTAACTCCTAAATAAGGAGTTTGTCTTCTATAAGCAAATAAAACATGTCCCTGATGTAACAGTTTTTTTCCTGTGTCCACCACATATCTCATGATTTACAAAGGCATCAAAATGCTGTGACAATCGCCCTACCCTCCGTAGGGTGGTCAACCCCCACTCTGACCCTGTGGCGGGCAGACTGCAATGTCAGGGGTTAACATCGATGAAGCCAGGTGAGGATCTGCCGATGGCATCCTAGTGGTTCCCAAATCTCTGAACTGGATGAGAGGACCGTGGGTTTACTCCGCCAATCTATAAATAAGGTCCTTACGTAAATATCATAGGACTTTCAGTCTTTTAGCTTGATATCACTGGAAATAGCAGGTGATTACATCACTCAGCTCGTTGGTCAAGATGCACACCTTTTATTCATAAAAATGAACAAAACATGTAAATGTAAGGCACCCTACTGGATTTTCACCTGCAAAATGCAGGTTGCCCACACAATTCTGCATCAGATCCATTAATCCAGTGTGGTATTTTAAAGATGTGTGACGATTTGCAATGAGGAACAGCTTCTTGTTTTGATTAGTTAAAATAATCCAAACTTTCCCATTAGGACAGGAACTATTGTCTTAAAAAAGAATTTGTATTAAGATAGATGATTTTGAAGGGCTCTGAATTGGCACACCAATTTATGAGTTAACAAATTGCTAGAGATACGTGCTTCAGCTGTCAGAATACTAACGGGGCTAAGATGGCGACAAATACCCTCACTGTTAAACATGGATTACAAGTTACCAGGAAAAAGACCTGAACTGAGTTTCAAATCCTGCCCATTGCCTTGAAGCGCCCTACCAACTTCACACTGTGATTCCGCATCAAAGCATAATCCGCCCTAAGTCTACTTTCAACACAGTCTGTTTCCTGGAGTCCGAACACCTACTCTAGGGCACGCACCAAAACAGGTGTGAACTGCTTTTGTACCTGTTTTTTACTACACCTATCAAGAGACGAGCGTAAATAAATGTCACTATCCGCTTGTTATAACATTACCCCCAATGGGTACAGGATGAGACCTAAAACCATACACACCTCTGGAGCCTCATTTTTGAACAAAATACTTCATCCGGGACAGATTTCTGTGGTGAACTCTGCCCAAAGAATATTTGCACTCAAATTAGCACCCACCTATCAGTGAGGTTTTGACATAGCGTTCCTGGAAGAAAAAAAAAGGAAATGCAGCCTGTCGGATTTTGCTTAGGTAAAGAATATTTTTCTTTATGGTCCTTTACGCCGTTGTTGCTGAAGACCCACAGGTTTCAGTACTATGTAAAACAGCATTAAGAATGACACAGTCATTTTTGCCTCAGAGTCCATCAATATTACTTTTTTCCGCTTCTATTAACCTCTCGTTTCCATAAAGGGTTGTGCAACATTTTTAATCAAAACCTTCAATTCGTGCTGTTTGTAGGAAAACAGTCTTTCCAGGCAACAGGCGAAGATTAGTATCTAAAAGGCCACTAAAAGCCCTTCTAAAAGTCATGTTAAAGCGTAGGGAAAGTAAACAAGTTAATGTGCAGTCTGTGTCAGTCTGGGTTCAGACGTGGCTGCCTATAATGGTGTATAATCTTGGAGCGTCTTCTGTCGCTGGCATACCTAGAGTAGGCGGTGTTTATGTTCTTGCAGGAATAAAGTCACATTTAAACACACAATTTTAGAACATGTGATTTGGATACTTTTGTGTTATTTTGGGATTCCTATTTTCCAACTGACAAAAGTTTATTTGTGGATTGTTAAATTTGGATCTGCATCCACTTATATCCTGCAACAATTATTCAGTACAGAATTGCTGGAGAGGCAAAGGCAGGGAAGTAGATAGTGTTCACAGTACTTTGGGTGCTTTCCTTTGAGAACAGATCATGCTAGGGGGCATTAGAGCATAGTTATGGGGGTCACTGCGGGCCTCTTAGGTGCTAGTAGGGAGCAGAGGCAATTGTGTATTGGGGGGACTATGAGTCACAAAGCACAATTCCAGCTTTTTATTACACACCACCCTCCTCTAAATTAAGCTCCTGCTTTCTTTAAGAGATATAGTAGTAGAAAAGCTTTATTCGAGTTATAGACTCATAAAAGCACAACATGCATATTATAAAAACATCACACTTAATCAGGACATTTCATTCAGTACATTAAAACAGTTGCGCAAGCTTAATCATTGTAAAACAAAACATTATACAAGTAAAACATAATCAAGAAACATTAGGAGAAACAGAAAGGGCTCTCCGCCTAATGGACCAAGCCCACCCCAGGTACTTTGCTATTCCCATAACAATAGGCTCCTCAGAAGTAGTGCAAATAATTCTCTGCGCCTCAGCCGCACTAGATGTCCCAAGGTTCTTGCAGATAGGGGTTAACCAGACCCTTCTTGGGGAGGCATAAGCCTTACAAGCAAATAGGAAGTGTCCCACACTTTCCTTAGTTGCGCCGCATGCTGGGCAGCACTGGGTGTTCAAACTCTTCCACCTGCCAGTTAGATCTCTCAACGGGAGGGAACCAGATCTTAATTGGAAAAACAATTTTCTGTCCATAGGAACAGTTATACTGTCCCAGTAATTTTCTAGAGCAGGACACATTTTACTTTCCAAGAAGCGACCTCCCATTGAGTCAGATTTAACCCTTCTCCAAAGCCTCTCGTCTATCCATTCCCAATATAGTGCTTTAAGTGTATTTTTGCTTGGGAACACTTCCCCCGACGGATTGTCCCAAAGGTTGGAAAGACCTAGTTCGCCTAGCAATACCCTTAGATTTTTCAGCCATGATATTTTATGGAATGTATCACTCTTGATTATTGCCAGGAAGCCTTCCCCATAATGCCTAATTTCAGGGGTGGACCAAAGTCGCCTCCAGTATAAGATGGGACGCAGTCTGGCTCGGTCGGTTACCGATCTTCTTCCCAGGTCAAGACTAAGAGGGATTAATGGTGTACTCTGGGGCAATCCCGTAATACCCCGAAGAAACCTGTTCTCAGCTATCTGTAATGAGGTTAAGTTGTCAAAACCAAACAGCTCCGCCCCATATAAGGCCGATCCTATTGCCTTAGCATCGTATACAGCGAGGACAGGTTTTATGGGTTTTGTTTTGGATCTATTGTGCTCCACCCGTAAGGCCCCCGATATTTGCTGATGTTTCAGGACCGCCTTTTCTATGTGGTGGGACCAACCATAATTACTTGCGATTTGTACCCCTAGGTAGGTGAACTCCCTTACGACCTCAAGCCCAATATTATTCAAGTGTATCCTAGGGCGAGGCTTCTGTCCTTGGGAGAAAACCATCAGCTTGGTCTTGCCTATGTTTACTTCCAGGCCATGCTCCTGGCAAAAGTCATCAAAAACATTCAGGGCCCGTTGCAATCCAGCTGGGGTTTTGGATATTATCAAAGTGTCGTCAGCGAACATCAGGATCGGAACCCTGATGCCCGCCAACGAAGGCGCATCCACACTAGCATCCTGCATCCTGCTGACTATCCCATTGATATATAATGTGAAGAGCAAGGGCGCCATTGCACAACCTTGGCGCACCCCACGCTCCACAGGGAAGTCAGTTGAGGATTGGCCATTTGTCCCCCACTGTACTTTGGCAAAATTGCATTCGTGCAACCTCATAACCAAAGTAAGCAATTCTGCGGGAATGCCTATCTTACTTAACACTGCCCAGAGCTTACCCCTTGGGACTAGGTCGAAGGCAGCCCGCAGGTCGACAAAAGCGACATACAGGCTGCCCCCACCAAGAAGAACCGTCCCCCACCGTAACATAGTGAAGTGAAACACCTGGTCGATGGTACTGGTAGCCCTTCGAAAGCCTGCCTGAAAAGGGGAAAGAGAATCATTTTCATCCACCCAGTCCATAAGTTTGTTTACCACCATCTTCCCAATTACTTTTTGGACGGTGGCAATCAAACTTATGGGCCTGTAGTTAGCTGGAAGGGATCGATCTCCTTTTTTGTGGACGGGTATAATGATGGCTCCCCTCCACTGTTCCGGGACTTGCGCACCCTTTGCAATTGCGTTCCCCAATAGGAGCACATATCTGCCCCACCTATCTTTATCATTTTTAAAAACGTCCGAGGGTATCCCGTCTAATCCCGGGGCCCTACCCCCTTGAACGGAGCTAATTACAGATTCAACTTCCTTGGCGGAAAACAAATCATCCTTAGGAAATACAGCCAAGATTACATCCCCACCACCCCACTCCTTTGTTTCAGCATATTGGGGCCTAAAGTAATTCACCCAATCGGATTCAGCAACATTATTATCCGGTTTGTTTGGGGTACCGCCTCTGCCCCACTTTACTATCTTCCAGAAAAGCCTGGAATCCTTTGCTCCAGAGGCCTCCTTCAGTTCCTCCCAATGCTTCTCATCCCAGTCTTTTTTGGCCAAGAAAATGCTAGTGTTGTATTGCTTCCTGGCAGTTTTGATTGCTACACTGTCCCTGCTTCTGATAGCATTACCCAGTGTTAACCTGGCTGCCCTGCACTGTTTGTTAAACCACCCTGCTGGTTTAGAGGAAGCTGTGCGATTACCCTTACATGTTCTCATAAAGTATGGCTTTAGGGTGGCGAAAAGATTGTTATGGATTTCGGTGATCGCCCTAGATCCTGGCAGTGTTGCACTAGCTAATTCCATGGAAAGAATTGCTTTGTCCACTTCAGACCCAATAAAATCCATGGAGGCTGCATTCGCCAACACCGAGGGCCATTTCAATCTACGCATATTATTCGCCATGTCTGGGAGCAACCCATTACTAGCATGTAGATAAGGCTGAGTGTGCTTCCACCAGGTATGGGTCACACAGAGGGGGTTGTGATCACTTTCTATCCTGCCCTTGACTTCCATGTCACAAACCCCCTGCCAAAGATTAAGACTACAAATAACGTAGTCTATCCTGCTTCTATTATGACCATTATCATATGTGCACATACCTTCCTTATCTCCCTTTGTTCTACCATTGAGGGCACGCATCCCATATTCTAAACACATAGCATTTAAGGAAAGAATATCTTTAGACCAACGTTTGACAGGGGCAAGATTCAGGGAGGGAACACCCCATAGATTGTCCTCTTCCTGTCCTAATGGGTTTTCGGTACTGTCTAGAGGCTCAAAAGTCCTATTTAAATCCCCAGCTATTACTATTCTGTTCCCAAGGGACTTTGATTGCAGAAAATTAAATAGAGCCTCTAAAGTGGGGGAACTCCCATTATTGCAACCTCTGGCATAGACATTATATAAATCTATCACACCCCACTCTACTGAGGAAATTCGTAACATTTGAATATCTCTGCAGCCCAAGTCCCACATTTTCACAGTAAGTCCGGAACTCTGTCTAATCCAGACTGTGAGGCCTCCTTTGGGTCTACCCCTAGGGCCTCGACATGCCGGGATTGAAAAATTTAGGTAGCCTTGGAGGTAAATAGGATCACAGGCCCAAGTCTCCTGGAAGAAACACAGTTCAAACCCGTTAATGAAGTCGGCCCACGATTGTAACATCAACTTACTCCCCAATCCTGCAATGTTCCAAGATACAAAGCTTTCCATAGCAGGGCTATCACTACCCATTATATCAGAAATGGGCAATCCCATGGGACTCAATTGTCCACCATCCTCATCTCCCAAATTGTGATCATTGTCCACAATATTCTGTTCCATTAACACCTCACCACTCATATTTTGCATTAAATCCCCGGTATTTTCCTCTACAGATGCAACATTTTCATCGCCTTCTGTTACCTTCAACACAACATCAATACTCATTTCCGGGGTTTCGGGGACCCAACTTGGCTTCTGGTGTGGAAGGCATCCCCTTATATTAAGCTTTGGTCAATATCCCCAGTTCAAACATTGAGTGTCTTCCAGATTATTATGATTTGAACCAATATTTTGGGGTTGCCATTTCAGTAGGGTAGAGGGTGGGGGTGCAATCATTACCAACGGAGGATTGGTGGAACTATTTAGATTCATGGGCCCGCCTTTTAATAAGCATGTTTGTCTTGGGTAGAAAAAAGAAAGATCCACGATACCAATTCCACCACTACTTGTACACCAACCCTGCCTTGTAATCCAACCAGCCACCCTGGGGTCTTGAAAATTGATGATAATACAGTCACCCCCCAAGTTTTTACTGGTGTACCCAATCCAGTCGATCCTCCTTGCCCCTATTATCAACCCGTCCAGCCCACCCGGGAGTGGTCTATTTTCCTTCAACCAGTGCATTACTTTATTTTTGAGCATCTGGAAGTTTTCTCTTTGACCGACTAAAAGAGGTGGAACATTAGTGAGAACCGCCACGAAAGGGTGGGAATCCGGGGTAAGATTCACAGGAGGAATCTTTCGGGGTTGTTTCTCCAAATAAGTCGGTGGTGGTCTATTAACCGGGGCACTAGGACAAGGGTTAGGGATATTTGATTTTTGCTGAGGGTTTGTGGATAAAGCTTTAGTTGTCCTGGGGCCATTAAGGCCCTCTGCTCCGATATTTGTGTCGGGATTGGAAATACTTGGCATTGGCTGATGGTTACTTGCAACGGTGTTGCTGTTTTGTGGGCCCGTCTTATTCTTGTCCTTTACCATAGGGTGTTGGACCTTAGATGCTTTTTCCCTTGCACTATTGCTCGGACAGACCTGCTCTGGTGGAATAAGCGGTTGGCTTGGTCCCTTTGCCTGGGTCTTACTTATAGTGCAGCCTGCTTGGGGGAGTGTTACAACAACAGGCAGATTTTGTGCTTTTTCTGAAATTTCCTCAGCCCTACTAGACTCAGTTATCTTGGGCTGTAATTTAATTAGTGACTTAGTATGGAAAAAATTGTCCAGGGTAGCCTGCTCAAAGTGGTCTAGTCGATCCATTAACTTATTTACTTTGGCCTCAATGGGTGTCAAAAACAACCTTAGTAATTTCTCTAACTCAGGTATCAATGAGTCTATTGGAGGAATGTTCGCAGCCAACCCGTTCCCCTGGGGGTCACTAAATGGTGGATTAGAACTCTCTATAACTACATTGTCCCCCTCATTTGGTAAGTCGCCACTTCCACTTACCCCGTTGTGTGCCTTTTGTGTAAATAAAGGATTTTTTACCACTTTTCTTACCTTGTTAGGGGGTTTGGAAGGATTGGGTTTCCTTGGGGCAGTAATCCTTTTCCTTTTTACACATGGTTTTGTGCCTGACATACTAGTTTTAATTATGGTTTTCACTGTAGATGAATGAACAATGGGGTCTAAAGGTAAAGATGTGGACAGAGTGGCATTGTCCAATCTTTGTAGTGGGCCGTCCTCAATCTCCAAAGTAGAGGGAGAAGTGTTTTGTATTTCAATCACCCCAGGCAAAGTTATAGAGGACAGAGGGGTTACCAACGCCGGATAAGCTTGCGGCAACCGTTTTTCCATGGAGCTTTTAAGAAGCTCAATGGACAGCCTACGGTCTGCACGTTTCTCTGCCAGTGAGATCTCTTTGTCTATATCTTGGTTGGGACGATTGAAAAAGAATTTGTCCAAGGGGCCTAGAATGGTCGTACCACCCTCAGAATGGGGAGGTGGTAAGCTGGTGGTATTTAACATGTGAGACATTATTGGTAAGATTTACGAGTTCATTAACACAGTGGGGCACACAATATAATGAATCAATGTAGTCCCAAGAATAACAGATTACAGGAAACAGATCTCAAGTCCTACTCGTCAGTGGGGTGGCCCAGCCCGGCCTCCTTCGGCCCCTGACGGCCACAGACGGTCCCGCCCTTGTCCCGGGCTTCTCCCGGCGCGCTCCCGCGCAGCGGAAGAGCAGGGCCCGTAATATATGCACGAATAGGTGAGGAGGGGTCGGGGAGAGCGGCCCAGGTGTAGCAAGTCAGGCAGGCAGGCGGGCGCTCCTGGGATATGTAGTCCCAGTGCAGCGCGCGCCCTCGCTCGCAGCCCCTACCAATATCCTTCCCTCAGCGTCCCTCTGTAAACAATGGCAGGCAGCACTCCAAGCGCAGCGGGACCCGCGGAGCGGGTTCCGCAAGAAGTGGGTTGATGGCTGATGGCAAACTCCAAGCTCCCAACTCCAACCAGGTCACAGCAAAAATGCAGAAAGGCGTCCCACTCGCCAGATCCAAAGAACAGCTGATAAATGCTCGGTGAGAGGGGGGAGGGGTCGGGGAGAGCGGCCCAGGTGTAGCAAGTCAGGCAGGCAGGCGGGCGCTCCTGGGATATGTAGTCCCAGTGCAGCGCGCGCGCTCGCTCGCAGCCCCTACCAATATCCTTCCCTCAGCGTCCCTCTGTAAACAATGGCAGGCAGCACTCCAAGCGCAGCGGGACCCGCGGAGCGGGTTCCGCAAGAAGTGGGTTGATGGCTGATGGCAAACTCCAAGCTCCCAACTCCAACCAGGTCACAGCAAAAATGCAGAAAGGCGTCCCACTCGCCAGATCCAAAGAACAGCTGATAAATGCTCGGTGAGAGGGGGGAGGGGTCGGGGAGAGCGGCCCAGGTGTAGCAAGTCAGGCAGGCAGGCGGGCGCTCCTGGGATATGTAGTCCCAGTGCAGCGCGCGCGCTCGCTCGCAGCCCCTACCAATATCCTTCCCTCAGCGTCCCTCTGTAAACAATGGCAGGCAGCACTCCAAGCGCAGCGGGACCCGCGGAGCGGGTTCCGCAAGAAGTGGGTTGATGGCTGATGGCAAACTCCAAGCTCCCAACTCCAACCAGGTCACAGCAAAAATGCAGAAAGGCGTCCCACTCGCCAGATCCAAAGAACAGCTGATAAATGCTCGGTGAGAGGGGGGAGGGGTCGGGGAGAGCGGCCCAGGTGTAGCAAGTCAGGCAGGCAGGCGGGCGCTCCTGGGATATGTAGTCCCAGTGCAGCGCGCGCGCTCGCTCGCAGCCCCTACCAATATCCTTCCCTCAGCGTCCCTCTGTAAACAATGGCAGGCAGCACTCCAAGCGCAGCGGGACCCGCGGAGCGGGTTCCGCAAGAAGTGGGTTGATGGCTGATGGCAAACTCCAAGCTCCCAACTCCAACCAGGTCACAGCAAAAATGCAGAAAGGCGTCCCACTCGCCAGATCCAAAGAACAGCTGATAAATGCTCGGTGAGAGGGGGGAGGGGTCGGGGAGAGCGGCCCAGGTGTAGCAAGTCAGGCAGGCAGGCGGGCGCTCCTGGGATATGTAGTCCCAGTGCAGCGCGCGCGCTCGCTCGCAGCCCCTACCAATATCCTTCCCTCAGCGTCCCTCTGTAAACAATGGCAGGCAGCACTCCAAGCGCAGCGGGACCCGCGGAGCGGGTTCCGCAAGAAGTGGGTTGATGGCTGATGGCAAACTCCAAGCTCCCAACTCCAACCAGGTCACAGCAAAAATGCAGAAAGGCGTCCCCTACAGCAAAAATGCAGAAAGGCGATATAATTCTGAGCAGACATTAACAGCCACATGCATCAAAGGAAATTGCATTCGCAAACGGTGCGAATCGCAAAATTCGGCCGTTTGCGAATGCAATTTCCATTTATGGGATGCATTAACATTTTGTAATTTTCGCAATTTAAGAAATCACAAAATTGCGATTTCTTAAATTGCGATTGCATTTAAGAAATCTCAAATTGAGATTCCTTAAATGCAATGCATCAAACTCTGAAAATTTGCGAATTCGCAAATAAGAGGAGCAAATTACCATGAAGCTGACCTTCATGGTAATTTGCGAAAACTTTGAAAAATGCACTAAAGTGCATTTTTCAAAGTTCCATTTTACACACAAACATGCCCTTGGGGCATGTGAGTGTGCAAAATGTACTCCTACGCAGATTTCAGGGGTGCAACAGGGTGTCTTTTGGACACCCCTGCACCCTTGAAATTGCATTCTTAATTTGTGAATTTTCAATGGTGAATTGCAAATTAAGAATGTCTTTCCATTGATTCCTATGGGCCTCTAGGCCCATAGTAATGGATGGGGAAGTATTCCTTAATTGCGATTCTCAATTAGAGGATTGCAATTAAGGAATTGTAAGAAATCACTATTTTTATAGCTATTTCTTGATGCATTGCAGTTTGCAATTCCTTAATTGCGATTCCTTATTTTTCGCAATTAAGGAATCGCAATATGCAATGTTGATGCATGTGCCTGTAAGTGTATTAAATATGTTTAGTGTGTCATAATAATATCTTTGTTTCAGTCCCTTCACTACCTTCTGTAGAGTAGACACGAGGGCTCTCAATCAATACTACCCTTTGTGATTACACCTTGCCTTGGAAATTTTAATCGGATTTAAATAGTATTGGGACACCAAAGAGCAGTATTGACCAATGGTGCTGCCTAGTACACATCTATTGCCCCATAACCCAGAGAACAGATCTCACAACCTCCTGTTGTCTCCTAGAAGAAGGTTCAATGATGTTTGCGAGTATTATAAAAAATAATAATTCACTTAGGAGTACAGACACTTCCATCCCATCCACCCCCGACAGGAGCACTCCCATGTTTACATTTTAGACCTGGCTCTAGAGTGCTTTATATCTAACCCCAGCTTTACCACTTTAAAAACATAGGTTGATAGTAAAGACATTATTAAAATGCGATGTGTTCTCCATTTCTATATGGAGGGCTTTCCTTGGGCCTCTCCCTGGGAACCCCCCACTTAGGGTGCGGTGTAATGGGCAAGCTGAAAATATTAAACCGAAAACATAGGTTTTAATCCCAGTTTCGTCATGTGACCAAACATTACTTCCTTCACTAATTACTTTTTAAAGTATTTCTCGGCTCCTGATTTTCCACACATGGCTGTTTTAAAAAACAGAATAATTGCTCACAGTGTGCGGGTTGCAAAAACAACAATTGATGGACGGAATGTTGCACAATGGCAAAACATTTACCCCCAGTCACAGATCTGGGTTTAATCCATCGTTATTTTGCACACCACACCACCCCAGTTCAGACATGGCCATATGCAAATCAGTCTTGACCCTGTGCCTCATGGGAAAAGTCCAGCCCGAACTGCCAAGCCATGTCTTTCCTGGACCGGAATCAAGCATCCTAGGACCGGTTTCTGGCTATCAGCTGTCATCAGCCAGGATAGCTTGATTCCAGTGGCATGGAGAGCATGGGACTCACTTCGAGCATACCCGTCCCACTCGGGGTGACAAATGCAAAAACCACAATTGATAGATGGAATGTTGCACAATGGCAAAATATTCACCCCCAGTCACAGATCTGGGTTTAATCCATCGTTATTTTGCACATCACACCACCCCAGTTCAGCAAATCAGTCTTGACCCTGTGCCTCATGGGAAAAGTCCAGCCCGAACTGCCAAGCCATGTCTTTCCTGGATCAGAATCAAGCATCCTAGGACCGGTTTCTGGCTATCAGCTGTCATCAGCCAGGATAGCTTGATTCCAGTGGCATGGAGAGCACGGGACTCACTTCTGAGCATACCCGTCCCACTCGGGGTGACAAATGCAAAAACCACAATTGATAGATGGAATGTTGCACAATGGCAAAACATTCACCCCCAGTCACAGATCTAGGTTTAATCCATCGTTATTTTGCACACCACACCACCCCAGTTCAGACATGGCCATATGCAAATCAGTCTTTACCCTGTGCCTCATGGGAACAGTCCAGCCCGACTGCCAAGCCATGTCTTTCCTGGACCGGAATCAAGCATCGTAGGACCGCTTTCGGGCTATCAGCCATCATCAGCCAGGATAGCTTGATTCCAGTGGCATGGAGTGCCCCCCAGCATTTGCATACCCGAAGCAGCAGGCACCGCACAGTGCCTGCCGCTTCATGTATGCAAATGCATACATGCATTTTTAGCATTGTGGCGGGCGGTGCAGCGAGCACCGCCCGTCACAATGTTAAAAATGAGGGATGCGCCAGCAACTGTGGCGGGCGCATCCTAATCCCCACCACTCTGATAAGCGTGGCTCAAATCCACCCGAGTGACCTACCGCACTCACCTATAGTAACTATATAGAAAGTCAGCCGGACAGTGGAGAAGAATAAACAAGAGTCTTTATTAGGCCAAACAACACTCATATGAGAGGGCCCTGTCCGACCTCACTCCTAGGAGTGCGAACGAGAGGACTAACTTTCTGCATCACAGCAATACATTATAATGCAACACAGTTCATTGGGGTACGCCCCTTCTGGAAAATTACTGAAACCCAGACCAGCGAACAATGCCATCATACAGCAGGCATCTGCACCTGCAAAAGATACATCGCTATCTCTACTCAAGGCCATGGAGCTAGGCTTCAGCGTCTCTGGCGCATGAGAACATTACTGATAAAGAGACTTGTTAGTTTCGGCCACAGCAAGCCGAGAAACGAAAACTGCTGTCTTAGTGAAATTCTCTATTCCTGCGGGAGGGGCAGATGAGCGAGTAAGGCTCGCGGACACAGAGGGATACACAAAATGGTGGCACACAGGCTAAGCTAAGGAACTGATATAGTCACACGCACATTTGAATAATAAAGTAGCAAGCGAAATAATTCAACATAGGTGCATATACGAACTTCATTAGTTAGCCATATGATGCTAACTTACATATGAGAAGGGGAAGTTGGGGCATCGAAAAGTGAATTCTATCAGAACCTCCTTTTAGCATCATTGGCTAACTGTGGCCACATTTATTTGCCAAAAGTTAGTGCCGGCATATCCATTCTAGGGGCAGAACACATTTATTTTTCTTTTTAGTCTAAAACATCCTCTGAAATAAACATCAACCAACTTGCATCAGCAGGAATTTCAGTAATCATCGAAGTAGCATATTGACCCGACACCTTCTTTTGTGGACGCAAATTCGTAGCACACATCGAGCAGCATGGAGGGAGGCAATATACACAAAGGCAACATGTCAGTATTACGCTCACCACACCAACCAAACCCATCAATATTTTCCAACCCCAGGAGGAGAAGGCACCCCAAAGCCACCCCTGTAGGGACCATGTCCCATTATCCTGATGTAGTTCAGTCGCTAATCTATGTAATTTCTGTACTGCCAAGTTAACAGTCGGAGCTGAGTCTGGAATATACACACAACAAGACGTCCCGATGACGCGACAGGCCCCGCCCCTATCTGCCAGGATGACGTCAAGCACCATCCTATTTTGAATCGTGAATAATCTCATAGCCTGAATCTCAACGGACATGTTAGTCGCAATGTCAGCTTCAGTAAGGACTACCTTTTCCATTACCCTGGACAGTCGTCGAATGGCCCTACTGTTAAATATCGGACCCCAGAAAGGTAGCAAGCCCTTAGAAAAATCAGTCCATTGCTGGTACGAGGTGTCTGTCTGGTCAACATCATCTACCTGAAGCTCCCTCCTTTTACGCTGCTCTTGTGGACTGGGAAATCTACGATGAGTTCTGTGGTAATCAGAAGGAGCCACATATACGGGAGGAATCATATAGGCTAAATAACACACCCCACCCCAACCCTCGGGCAACCATAAGTATCCATTATCTCCACACACAAAATAGATGCTGGGGGGTGTAACCAAAGAGGGGCTGAGAGGCAAACGTATCAATGCAGTCACATTACAGGAGCTATTACCAACCTTGATAGGGCCCCTTCCCTCTATACAGAAAAATGGTGAAGGACCCACCACAGCCAAGGGTATCAGAGACTTGACACTGTTATTTCCCTTTGGGGGGTGTCTGTAAGACAGGGAGGAATTCAATTGCAGGAAGCTTTCCCTAACTTTGTCAGTATCATTTGGTATCAAAAACCGGCCCAACTTTTTCTCACACGTCTCTATAAATGTCTGATCAAAACGTCCGTCAGTATATATCCGTCCAAGGGAAGAGGGAGGCAGAGGGCGTACTCGCATTGTCATTGTCGACCCCCTATTCTGCAGTCGAGGAGTCAGAAAATCTGGCTGCTGAAAATATTTAACCAGACCAATGAGAGTATACCACCCCACACAACTATTCACAGGTGTCAAAGGGAGTGCTAGGAATCTATCTTTCTTGTAGGCCGCAGAAGGGAGGAGCCCACAGACCCAGCAGTCAGTCAAATTGGTGGTGGCATGTGCATGGTGCAAAGTCTTAATAAAAACATTTTCTTTATAACCCTTCCTCAACATTCGTTCACCATAATCCACAGTAATCATGTTATGTTCAGGAACGGCAGTAGGTGTGGGTGCAAAACCATGAACGGGGTAGGCTTTAGCCAGGAAAAACAATATACCAAGAGTCACTATAAAAGCTATTAGGACAACAATGATGACCACTATTTTTCCTTTCCGGGGAAGGGCCAACCAGGGGGAATCAGGCAGAGGTCTCGGAGGAGCCGCAAAGGGCTGCTCCTCATCAGGGATGGGGCGGCCAAAAGGATACATTCTCAAAAGCGTTCAAAATATATCAAAACTGAAAAAAAAAGGAAAAACACTTCTACTAAAAAAATAGTCCCAGACAGTCCGCAAAACCGGCCAGAGGGGTTCTTCAACCCTAAAAAGGGATCTTCTCCCTGTGTCCTTCAAAGCCTCACAGGCAGGCTTTTACCGTCCATACCTTATTCCAACGTTGCTTAACACACAGCAATTGAAAACAGAGGAGCACTTAATCTGGGCCCCACACCACTCTATAGTCTCATAGAACACAATCTTCGGCTAAACACCAGGGCTCTTACAAGTCCATCCCTACCACTAAATCTTCGTATTCAGAAAGTCCACTAAGCCCTTCTTCCAGTGTTTAGTCCATCACATTTGTCACTCTTATTTATTTTCTTCGGGCCGCAGATTATAGCGAGTGCTCCCTGGCACTTCGTGATCAATGAACAAAACGGGTGTATCTATGGCAGATGCTGGACTCTCTGATGGCTCTTCACTAGTAGCAACGGGAGTAGCAGAGCTCACTGAATTCTCAATTCCCCTTTGCTCTTCTCCAATCAGTGAAGCATCCGAGAAGGGAACATATCTGGGTATTTGCTCATGTTCCTCGTCAGCAATGCCTTCCTTTACCCATTGATCATAGGGTAACGGCAGCGGGACTTTCTTCACGTGCGAGGCGTGGGTCCACGCCTTCCTGCCTTCCACACGAAGCGCTGTGCGCGTTGTTAGAAGCACCTGGCGCGGCTCCGACCACCTGGGCTCCAGACAGGACTTCTGTTGATATCTTCGGACGACGACCCAGTCCCCTGGGTTGATGGAGTGTCCAGGCCCCTCCGGCAATGGCTTCAGGGTGTCTGCTACCTGCTGATGAATAGAACGAAGATCTTTAGTCAAAGCATACAGATAGTCTGTCAACAAAGGATACGGTATTTCGGAAAAGCACTTAGGCCTGGGCACTCCCCAGATATTGGCCGGGCGGCCGAATATCACTTCATAGGGGGAGAGGCCCGTTTTCGAATTCACTGTTACTCTCGTAGAAAGCAAGGCTAAAGGAAGGGCGTCTGGCCAACGGAGACCTGTACTCTCCTGTATTTTGGCCATTTTCAGTTTGAGCGTTCCATTAAACCGCTCCACAAGTCCCGCTGCCTGAGGGTGTAGGGCCGAGTGGAATTTTTGGGAAATCTGTAAGCCTTTACATATTTGCTTGACTAATTCTGCATTAAAGGACGTACCGTTATCACTCCAGATCACCCTAGGTAATCCAAAGCGAGAAAAATACTCCTTTATCAACATTTTTGCAGTAGAGATGGCCGTGCAGTCTTTAGTTGGAAAAGCCTCCACCCACCTGCTAAAGGCACATACAACTACGAGAACGTATTTTAAGTTGTTGACCCTTTCCATTTCAATATAGTCCATCTGAATCACCTCAAAAGGGAAAGAGGGAGCTGCAAAATTTCCAGCTGGGACAGGGGTACCCTTTCCAGGATTGTGCCTCAAACACACCATGCACTGTTGGACCAAGTAGGTCGCCACTTTGGAGATATTCTTATTGCTCCACACTGGATCCAACAGTTTGCATATGCCCTTTGCACTAATATGTGCAGGCCCATGAGCCATCGTCACTACTGGAAGAACATATGCATTTGGAAGTAACCATCGTCTCTTATCGGTCACATCTGTCCAACATTCATCCGCATCCAATCGCCCCTGCCCATCCTTCCATGCTCTCAATTCATTTTCAGTCACTTTTTCTTGTATATTTTTTACACTCTGCACAGTATCTGAAAAAATGTTAACATCTGGGACCCATCTAGCTGGTCCTGCCACAAACATCTGTGGTAATTTTGTCCGAGCAGTCTCTTTTGCTGTTTCGTCTGCAAAGGCATTGCCTCGCCCTACGTCATCCACTATTGTCTTGTGTGCGCTACACTTTATCACAGCCAATCTTTTGGGTAACGTCAGTGCCGCTAACAGTCGTAGTATCAGTGGGCCATGTTGTATGCGTTGGCCGTGAGAAGTCAAAAATCCCCGTTCTGCCCAAAGTCGCCCATAATTATGAGCCACGCCAAAGGCGTATTGGCTGTCAGTATAAATGTTCACGTCTAGCCCCTCACTCAATTCACATGCTCTCAGTAAGGCTATTATCTCAGCAGCTTGGGCCGAATTGTAAGGTATCCTAGAGGTCTCCACTACCGTCTGTAATGTCGTTGTTGCATATGCTGCTGTCGATGTACCATCTGGCAGTTTGAAACAAGACCCATCCACATACAACTCCCCGTCCGGTCCGTCCAAGGGCCTGTCTGTCAGATCCACCCTCCCCTTTGTCTCCTCTTCTGTCCTAAACAGACAGTCATGTATGTCATCGTCCTTTGTATCTGTGGGGATAGGTAACAATGTGGCAGGATTCAGTGTGGCGCACCTTTTGATCGTCACATGAGGTGCAAAGAGGGTCATCTCATAACCGGTAAGACGAGCACTAGTTAAATGCTGCGTCTGTGTTCTGTTTAGTAAAATGTCTACAGCATGCGGTACCATAACTGTGAGATCTGATCCCAATACGAGCCCTGCCGATTGTCTTATAGAGACCGCAGCAGCCGCCGTGGCTCTCAGACAACTCGGCAGCGCTCTGGCCACATTGTCAAGCATTGCAGAGAAATACGCGCAGGGTCTCTGTTTCCCCCCGAAACACTGAGTTAAAACAGATAACGCGCAACCTTCCGCCTCATGTACGTAAAGAACAAAAGGCTTCTGGTAATCAGGTGTTCCAAGAACAGGCGCAGAACATAAAGCATCTTTTAGTGACTCAAACGCTTCTTGACATGCAGGGGTCCAGGGTAGGGGTTTGCGCACTTCTTTGGTAGTCAGATACAATAGGGGTTTCGTTAGTAACGCATAGTTAGGTATCCACTGGCGACAATACGATGTTATGCCCAGAAACGCGCGCACCTCTCGCTGCGTGTTAGGTACCTTCATGTTAGTGATAGCTTTTATGCGCTCTGGCGTCAATCTCCTCCCCACTTTCGAAAGGAGGTGACCGAGGTAGGTAACCTTCGTTCGACAGTATTGAAACTTTGGAAGGGACACTTTATGCCCCCTTTTTGCCAAATGGTGCAGTAACTTTACAGTAGCATCCCGACAACCCTTCTCGTCGTCTGACGCTATCAGGATATCATCCACGTACTGCAACATGACGTTGCCAGGTGGAAGTTCCAGTTCATCCAATTGCGCCTTCAGAGCCTGACTATATATGCTCGGACTTTCAGTGTACCCCTGGGGAATTCTCTTAAACCTGAAGCTTCGGCCAGCCAATGAGAATCCGAATAGATAACGGCTGTCTTCATGTACAGGAATACTGAAGAAAGCATTTTTCAAATCCAGGACAGAGAAATATTTAGCAGAAGGAGGAATCATCGTCAATATCGTAGTGATGTCTGAGACCACTGGGTATTGTGGCTCCACTACTCTATTCACGTGGCGCAGATCGATCACAAACCTATAGACATCAGGAGTATTATCAGTAGCTTCAGGTGACCGTCTTTTAAGGATAGGTAAAATAGGGCTGTTACATATGTTCGAATCCGTCTCTTCCACTACACCAGACCGAATCAAATCTTGTATTATTTGTAACAGGGCCTTTTCTCCCTCCCTAGGAATCTTGTACTGTGGAACCCGGGGCAATTTCGCTCCCACCTTCACCCTTATTGCCACCGGGGCGATATCCATTTTACCTACATCTGTATCATTGACAGCCCACAAACTGTCGGGAATTCCTTGAAATTCAGGTGGTAATGGGTCATCTTTAGAAAAACACTGTAACGGGCGAGCGACATTCGGGCCCAACGTAAGGTACACGCCATCCGGGGAACAATAAATGGTGGCGTGCAACCTTTTTAATAAATCTAAGCCCAACAAATTTTCTCCACAATTCGATGTTAATAGGAACGGTGAATCAACAGTGAAAGGACCAATCGTCAACGTGAGGGGTTTAGAAATGGGGCTAATCACCGGGGTACCTGCAAAACCCACCGAGATGTTATTCTTGCCAGACAGAGCCGCCCCTGGGACCCGGGAATGAGCCACTGAACTTTTCATTGCACCCGTATCTACTAGAAATTTTTGTTGAGACCCCAATAAGTCTGCCTCGACATAGGGTCCCCTTTGATCAACTTCCACAGGCACTGGTCCCTCGCTCTGTCCTACGCTGTCCTAGTTGTGGGAGAACCCTGTCAGATCGTCCACTGAGTAATCATCATTATAGTATTGACCGCCGCCCCTCTGCAACTGTTGTCTGTCCGCACTGTTGTCAAAGTAATTACCTCCCGGTCTCCCGCCTCCATCCGACCGTGCAGCCTGTCTCCCAAAATCACCACTACCTCTTCCTCGTCCTCGCCCTGGACCGGCATTCGACTGAAGCAGTGGGCAATCCCTCCACCAATGCCCCTCCTGCTTGCACTTCGCACACTGATTCGGTCCCAGTCTTTCCCTACTCTCACCTCTCCCAAAACCGCCACCACGACCCGTCGCCACACCTCTTCCTCTGCCCCTAGCCACTTGCTGCAACAAAACCCTAGTCTTCAAATCCTTAGCCTTCTTTTCCTGCTTGTCCTTACTCTCATTTTCTCTGTGCTCATAATACTGTGCCATACTGAGGATACCAGAAGGAGAGGACGTTGTCCACGTGCTCTCCGACGCTTGCAATCTCGCTGAAATTTCGGGCAATAAATTCATGACAAACCTATTGACAAAAAGTCGCAACCCTCCGTCCTGTGACACATCTTGCCCACTAAAATCTATAAATGTTTCTTCAAACCTCGTAAAGAAGTCCGAGACTGCCTCATCCTTTTTCTGCTTACAAGCCGTCAACTTGTCCCAATCTACCTTCTTCGGGGGAATGAGAGAATGCATGTATTTTATTATGCGCCCCGGCAAGGCCAAAATCTCAGCTTTCGGCTTTTCTCCTGGCTTACGTTCCTTATCCCAATCCTGTAACTCCTGCCACGTACCTCCTAACTCTTCCGAATGATCTGTACCTTTTACTTGCCGCCACACATCAACTGGGACCAAAAGCCCAAAAAACAATTCAACATCAGCCAAAGTCATTACAGTGGAAGATGCAGCTTCCGTTAGCTCTTTGTAGTAGGCAGTCGGGTTCTTCCTAGAATCTGGGAGCTGAGCCTTCAATGATAATACCTCACTTCTCTTCCATGGCGTATACACCCATTGCTCCTGGAAATGTGCATCTATCCTGTTCCTGGTGACAGCCTTCGTGACTGGATCTACCATTTCTGGGATCTCGGGATGAAAAATAGGGTGCACTTCACGCATTGGATGTATACCTGGAAAATGGGGCGTACCTGCAGAGGGCAATTCATTTCTATACTGTAATAGAGCACGTAAACTACGCATCACCTCCTTCACCCCAGTATTCGTTCTGAAGGCTCCGCTCTGTATATCTCGCAAAGTCGCCGGAGCCATACCTCCATACCCCTGTTCCCATAGCGGTATCAATACATTCGACATATGCCACAAAGCGTGCTGTTGCATCAAGGGCTCAAAATCTTTCATTTTGGACCAAATATCTTCAAACGAGTAAATATTATTCCTTGCCCACTGACATGCCTGATTAGCCACTATACTCTTCTCATCCAAACCAACTGTAGAACGCGTAAGCAACTTCCGTACCTGTGAGAGTAGTCCACTACCTGCGCCCCGGCTCGGCGTTAACGCCTCCTGACTGGGGGTGGTACTGGCTGAAACAGTAGGGAGTGCTAAAGAGAATTGGGAGGGTGCAGGTGAAGTGGGCTGGAGCAAAGAAACGAGGGGTGTCGAGGGCGGGGATTGTTGGGGAGCACTGGCTGATGGACCCGGAACCCCCCTAATGGAGGCCGGAACTGGCAAGGAGGGGTACAAGGGCTGCGGGGCATAAGGGGGAGGGGGTCGGGTATTCAAAATGTCTTCCATCTCATCTGGGTCATCCTCTCGCACTACATAACTTTTATTTTCTTTCAACCTGCAAAGCCTATCTGCGCGCTCCAAACGCAGCGCGTTCTCATTCCCAATATGTTCTCTCGCTTTCTGTGCCATAGTCTGCGCGGACTTTTTAAAAGCCTCTTTCTCTTCTCTCAACTTACGCTTCCTGGCTTCTTTCTGCCACACTCTTAAGGAATCAAACATGCTTTGACGACTACGCCTAGCAAACAATTTGTCCTGTAAATAATCCAATTTATCTTCATCGAAAGAACCCGTCAAGGGCCATTGTAAATCCACATTGTCAGCGGTGTACCGGTGCCACAAAGTACCAAACAAAATCGGGGTCAATCCATGCTTGACGTACATATCAAAGCTTGGAGTGCCCTCAGGGGGTGCGGGTTGGCTCTCGGACAGTCTAGTATCCGAGGGTCGACAACAGCATCCAAAACATCGTAACTTACTAAGACACGGCATCTCTACCTTGGTGTGAAAGAAACACTTCTCCACAAACTTTGTTACCTTGAGTCGCTAGCTCGAGCTCGTTCATACACACATATAGATATACATTAGGAAATCACACACGCACATATACAGTACCTCCAAACACGTGTTACCAAATGGGACAAGGCCCGTCGACCAAGTCCTGGGGAACCTGGACCCTACCGCAGACCGAACAGTACACTAACTGTTCTGAGGATGGGGAACAAATCCGCTCCCTGTGCGGCACTACGGATCACTGCGCACTTTACCACGGGAGACCCAGGACTCACCTCCACTGAACCACCACTCTAGGAGTTCAGGGCAAGCACCGGAGTCCACCCGCGATGAGCCACGCCTTTACCACAGTACCACCCGGTCGGATCACCACAAACAATATATCTAGATATTCCCCCAACCTCGTCAAGTCTGTCAGAGCGCCTGCTCGCACTCTGAGTTCCCCGGAGCACACTAGCCCCAGGAGCACACCGGCTCCTCAAACCACTGGAGACACCCTAGTCTCCCGGAACACTCCAGTTCCTGAAACAATCACAGGTGGACCACTCACCTTCCGTAGGCGGCACCGACCTCTACCGTTCTCCACCTCCGGCTGCCAGGACCAACACGGTCAGCTTCAAGTTCCGCCTTCTGGACCCCGGCGTAAGATCCGAACCGGGACCTCTCCCGATCAGCAGGGTGGGGCAGCGCTGCGAGAACCAAGCTCGGCATCAGATGGGTACCCGGGCCCACCGTGCCGACCAGCGGGTCCCCGGTCTTCTGCTACCCCCTTACGGGTGAGAAAGATCCTTATCGCGGGGTCCCTATTCGGGCGCCATCTGATAAGCGTGGCTCAAATCCACCCGAGTGACCTACCGCACTCACCTATAGTAACTATATAGAAAGTCAGCCGGACAGTGGAGAAGAATAAACAAGAGTCTTTATTAGGCCAAACAACACTCATATGAGAGGGCCCTGTCCGACCTCACTCCTAGGAGTGCGAACAAGAGGACTAACTCTCTGCATCACAGCAATACATTATAATGCAACACAGTTCATTGGGGTACGCCCCTTCTGGAAAATTACTGAAACCCAGACCAGCGAACAATGCCATCATACAGCAGGCATCTGCACCTGCAAAAGATACATCGCTATCTCTACTCAAGGCCATGGAGCTAGGCTTCAGCGTCTCTGGCGCATGAGAACATTACTGATAAAGAGACTTGTTAGTTTCGGCCACAGCAAGCCGAGAAACGAAAACTGCTGTCTTAGTGAAATTCTCTATTCCTGCGGGAGGGGCAGATGAGCGAGTAAGGCTCGCGGACACAGAGGGATCCACAAAATGGTGGCACACAGGCTAAGCTAAGGAACTGATATAGTCACACGTACATTTGAATATTAAAGTAGCAAGCGAAATAATTCAACATAGGTGCATATACGAACTTCATTAGTTAGCCATATGATGCTAACTTACATATGAGAAGGGGAAGTTGGGGCATCGAAAAGTGAATTCTATCAACGGGACCCCCGCCCTTAAGGCGGGCGGTCCCAATCCCCGTGAAGATGCGCCCGCCATTATAATGACCTCCCTAGTGTCCTGATCCCCTGAGTCAGACTGTCTAGTTCTTGCACCAACTGGGTCTTGTAGATACAATAAGTAAGATAAAAGGGGGGAGAAGGAGGATAAACAAAGCTAGGTCGGCCTCCAGTTACATATCAAGAAATCAAGAACCCACAGTAAAGGGTCCAGAGACCTAGTTTGTGAGTATGGTTACTGCATGATTTATGTCAGTGTTTACCAAAGAAAGAAAAATTTCTTTCTAGAGTCCCCTCACTCACCGGGGTTTCCCCACGGTGACATGCTTCATCATTGGGGCCATCCCAGTTCTCTACGAAAAGGGTCGTGCTGCGACTCGCGAACTACGCAGGAGCACTATTTTTGTGAAAGACTATGTGTGGTGTGAAGTGTTGTGGTGGTCGATTGGCCTGAGCGCTATGAGGCAGACTGGGAGCCTGTGCCTGCTCTCTCCAGCCCCAGTAATGCAGCTGGGGCTGGAGAAAGCTTCTCTGCGCGTGACGCGTTTGGCAGTCCTGAAACGGCCGTCCAAACACCTCATAAACAGTGACGGGTCAAAGGAGCGCTCTAGCACTCCCCCACCACAGTGTCATCCCCTGGACCCGGACAAAAGACTTGTCAAAGTCCTGGCGGCGGGTCCAGTGGGAGTAAAATAAAACGATAATAAAACTGGTTTAAAACCTATTTTACTATAATTTTTTTTTGCGTGTGGTAGCAGGGGGCGGCGCTCCTCCGCCCTAATGGAGTGGCCGCCGCTGCCTTTAATTACCCCATGAGTATCGATATGGTGGGGTGCATTTTATTCTCATTCATAAGGGAGTCTCTGTCAAATTAAAACATGGCTCTTTTCCCAACCCTAAACATGTCGGCCACTATGTTTCATCACATTACCCAGCGCCAAGAAGCCTCTGCAGTAGTGCGCTCTATAAATACCTTCAGTCAGTCAGTCAGAGAATTTAAGTCCTGATACACATGTGAGTGTGTGCTCCTAAGTCTGTTGCCCAAAGGAATTTATGCAAATTAATTTAAGTCCTGGTAAAGTGCTGTGATGCTCTTTAGTCTCTTTATTGGGGGTCTGTGTAAACGAATATTATTCATGATAAAGTTGGGTTGTGATCTCTCCCGAGCCGAGTGGTCGCTCCCCAGTGTCTTTGACGACACCTGGTATCGTTGTGCAGCGCCTCGTTGTTTTTACCTGCAATTTGCCTTGCTTGGCGCATTTGTGCTCTGCTGACATTTAACGTTGCCGTTTTGCTCTGTTTTAAATTGTAATTGCCAGTGTAACTTTGTCTGTGCTTGCGCGTTATCCCCCAGCGCTCCGCTGCCATTTTGTTTGTTGTTGTGGTCCGAGTAAACCCGCCCCGCCTCCCAGCTGAGCCGCCCTCGCCCCTCCCCTTCCACTATCCATATATGACAGCAGGTCCCGCGCGCAGCGTTTACGCGCAGCGATCGCGCCCAATCCGCGCCGAAGGTGCGCCAAAGGTAAGCCCGTCTACGCCCATCCACGCCTGGACCGCGCCCAGCGCCAGACCCCCTGGCCCTCGCATTGCCCAGCCCTCCCGCATTACCTACGATGCCGCCACCCTCCTTGCCCTTAACCCCGGCCGTCCCTCCAACTGCGTCCAAGTCGCTCCTGGACACACCCATGGACCTTTCTCATGCTACTCCTGCAAATTCTTCTGCACCGTCAACCACTCCGCTACGATCACACCTCAGATTCCCGACACCAACCACCTACAATGCATCTTGCTCAACACCCGATCGGTCCACAGGCACGCCATTGACCTTTGGAATCTACTAGACACCATCTCTCCGGACGTCGCCTTCCTTACTGAAACATGGACGAACGCCTCCTCCGCCCCAGACATCACCATTGCCATCCCAGAAGATTATAAGATCATACGCAAAGACCGTACCGGCCACACAGGAGGAGGAATCGCTATCGTCCATAAGAAATCCATCCAAATCTCAACCAGCTCGGACGTCAATCTCGCCAACTCTGAACACCTTCACTTCCAGATCCACATCGACCCCAAGACCACACTTAGAGGCACCCTCCTTTACAGGCCACCAGGACCCCGCGCACAATTTAGTGAGGACATCACAGACTTCATCACTCCACACGCGCTCCCCTCCAAAGATTACATCATTCTGGGAGACCTCAACTTTCACCTTGAAAAGAACAACGACCGCAACTCCACCACCCTGCTGGACAACCTCGCCAACCTCGGACTTAAACAACTGGTCACTTCCCCCACCCACATCGCAGGTCACACTCTCGACCCTATCTTCACCTCCAGCAATCATGTCTCCTTCAGCCACACTACGAATCTCCTTTGGACTGACCACAGCTGCGTTCACTTTACCTACAACAAGCCCAAACCCAACAACCACCCCCAACCAACTCTGCAAAGAAACTGGAACAAAATCACCATCGACCAGATCTCCTCATCGCTACTTCTAAACCCCCCAGCCCACTCCTCAAACCCCGACCAAGCCGCCACCAACCTCACCCTATGGCTATCCAACAGCGCCGACATCCTTGCACCTCTGAAAAAACGACAAAGCAAACTTGGCAGCAAGAAGGCCTCATGGTTCAACGATGATCTTAAGAAATCCAAGAAACTCTGCCGCTCCCTTGAGAAGGCCTGGAAAAAAGACCCAACCACCAGCACCAAGGACGCCTTCAAAAACGCCACCCGCATACACCATCAACTGATCCGAAAGGCCAAGAAAACCGCCTTCAAGGAACGACTAGATAACAACGCCCACAACAGCAAGGAACTTTTCAACATCGTCAAGGAATTTACCAATCCCTCGGCCAACTCTAACGACATCACCCCCTCTCAAGCCCTCTGCGACTCCCTAGCCTCATTCTTCCACAACAAAATTGCAGACATCCACAACAGCTTCGACAACCAACCCGGAGACCAACCCACCCAACCATCTGCCGGACCTTCACCCCCCTCAAACATCCTTAATGACTGGAACACAATCACCACTGAGGACACCATCCGCCTGATGAACTCCATCCACTCAGGATCCCCCACAGACCCATGCCCTCACCACATCTTCAACAAAGCAGACTCCATCATAGCACCGCACCTCCGGAACGTCATCAACTGCTCCTTCAAATCCGCCACCTTCCCGGAAAGCTGGAAACACGCTGAACTCAGCGCCCTTCTGAAAAAACCCACAGCGGACCCCACCGAACTCAAAAATTACCGCCCCATCTCGCTCCTTCCATTCCCGGCCAAAGTCATCGAGAAAGCTGTCAACAACCAGCTCGCCGCCTTCCTCGAAGCCAACAAATCCCTCGACTCCTCACAGTCCGGCTTCCGAGCAAAACACAGCACTGAGACCGCCCTCATCGCAGCAACAGACGACATTCGAACTCTACTGGACAATGGAGACATTGTCGCCCTCATCCTCCTCGACCTCTCCGCAGCCTTTGACACAGTCTGCCATAGCACCCTTCTACAGCGCCTCAGAAACATCGGAATCCAAGGAAAAGCACTGGAATGGATCACCTCGTTCCTCACCGGAAGAACCCAGAAAGTCCGCCTCCCACCATTCAAGTCAGAGGCCACTGAAGTCATCTGCGGCGTACCACAAGGATCTTCACTCAGCCCCACCCTTTTCAACGTATACATGAGCCCCCTCGCGGCCATCGCCCGCCAACACAACCTCAACATCATCTCCTACGCGGATGACACTCAACTGATCCTATCACTCACCAATGACCCTAGCACCGCCAAAGCTAACCTACACGAAGGAATGAAAGAAGTAGCTGAATGGATGAAACACAGCCGTCTGAAACTGAACTCTGATAAAACAGAAGTCCTCATCTTAGGTGCCACCCCCTCCGCATGGGACGACTCTTGGTGGGCAGAAGCCCTTGGAAAAGCACCCATCCCGACAGACCACGCACGGAACCTGGGCGTCATCCTGGATTCCTCACTTTCAATGAACAGACAAGTCAACGCCGTCTCCTCATCCTGCTTCAACATTCTTCGCATGCTCAAAAAAACATTCCGTTGGATCCCCACCGAAACTAGGAAAACGGTCACCCACGCTCTGGTCACGAGCCGACTGGACTATGGAAACACCCTCTACGCCGGGACTACCGCTAAACTCCAGAAAAAACTCCAACGAATCCAAAACACCTCGGCCAGGCTCATATTAGACATCCCGCGTAAAGAACATATCTCTGGTCACCTGAAAAACCTCCACTGGCTTCCCGTCAATAAGAGGATCACTTTCCGGCTCCTAACCCACGCACACAAAGCACTCTACGAAATCGGACCAGAATGCCTCAACACACGACTGTCCTTCTACACCCCCTCCCGCCAGCTTCGCTCTTCCAACCAAGCCCTTGCCACTGTACCTCGCATCAACAAGACCACCATGGGAGGTAGATCCTTCTCCTACCTGGCAGCTAAAACCTGGAACTCACTTCCCACCTACCTTCGCCTTACCCAGAACCACCTAGCATTCAGAAAGCAATTTAAAACGTGGATATTTGACAAGTAATTTCCCACCCCTCCTTAAGCGCCTTGAGACCCTCTGGGTATGTAGTGCGCTATATAAATCCTTTGACTTGACTTGACTTGACTAGTCTCTTTGCAAAAGGGGTCTGTGTGAATGATTACCTTATGCAACATATTTCTGTTTGTTCCTGGTTCTCCCGTATCATGTAATTTTCTCATTGGAATTGTACGGCACTCGGAATTCGTTGGGGCTAGTTTGAGCTGCATAAAACTGCAAAATAAATAAATGTTGTGATAAAGTGGAAGTGGTGTGGCACTCTTTACTCTCTTTCTTAAGGGGTTCCATGTAAATGAATTTAGATCCTGATAAGAAATCTGTATTTTTCCTCTAAATATTCAAAGATATTTTTTTCAGGATTCTTCTTTATACAATGTGTTTGTGGGCACCCAAAACAGGTTATTGTGATCTATTCGTCTAGTAGTTGTGTCAAAATAACTCTTTTGTTGGTTTCGTGCCACAACAAATTAATTGTCGCCAGTGTGGGAACCAATATTCTACAGGATCTCTTGCGTCATATTTTTAATAGTGCTCACCACAACTATTCACTTGTAAACATAGAACTAGTACGAAATATACCAGCTCGCACTCGGTGTTTGTTTTGACTTTGTTCACCAGAAAACACATTTTGAAAACATCAATCCTATCCGCCAAGCCATCAAAATCACTGACTTTTGTTACGATGTAAGAGTAACAGGATACATTTACAAGGCTTTTACCATTGCAAACATGCAGATTCGCTAAATCAGAAGGTTTGTCACCTGTGCAAAGCTTTTTGTAATGCACAAAAATAACTTAGTGATTCAGAAAACATCTTTTGAATCGCTGAATGGGTTTAGAAATGCTTACTGATTCACTATTTGGTAGGGGCGTGTTTTTGACGTCCACACAAATAGCGAAGAGCAATACTGTGCATCAATGGTTTTCAGCCATAATTCCAGTTGCAAACCCTTTGTAAATTACAGACTCCCAAGCTGAGGTACTAACTGATTTATAAAGGAAAAGAGGTCCTTTTGAGGCCCACCCTTTTTGGGAATCAGGGTGCCAGCTTCAGGGGCCGGTGGGAATGGATTGAGGACCAGCTCGAATTCTCACTGAAGTTTTTCAAAACTGAAAACATATTTTTAAAGCAGCCTTTATCCTTTAAGAAACGTGGGCTGGTTTAAAGAAATCAATTTTGAAAAACATTTTCAGGCGTGGTGATCTGCTGTTGCCTTGCAGGCAACTATCCAAGTTAATGTAGCTGACTGGAGGGGGGGTCGCAATTAGTGACCTGCCTAATAGATAGTCATTTGGCAGGTCATTCCGTGAGCCCCTCAAACTCCTAATTTTGCTAACCAACCTACTGGTACATAGGTCAGCTCTCACATAAATTACATTCACAAAAAGTCAGATATCAATGTGCGAAGACTTTTGCCACCAGAACTATTGTACAAACTAGCGACCAGAAATGTTGTACACCTGGTCCACATTTACGTATCTATTTTGTTTTTATTTATATTTAGCGCTATAATTGCATAGGATTCCATTGTGCTGAGTAATGCTTTACAGAAGTGGAGATAGAACATCAGTAAACTCTACAGTGAACATGTAGCAGGGCTGTGGGCACATGTATTCAGGCTATTTACAATATTTTTCAAGTGGTCTAGAAGGGGTGATTTGGCAGGTAATAGTTATTGCTTGGTTGAGTATTAAAGACTTGTTCAAAGAAGAGACTTTTTCTGAATGATAGTAATCGCAAGTGTAGAGAATCCCAAATATTGGCGTCGTTTCTCTGAAGTCTTAACCACAGAATGTTTTCTTGGTAATTACAGGTAGCATTGAGGTGGAATTTCTGATACACTTTTTCTTTCTAAATTGAGATCCTTTGTTTACTGGTTATGATCCGAGGGTAATAAGGTTGTGGTAGACCCATAAGAGTTAGTTAGTTCCAAGGGTGAGGTGGTGACTCTAAAAAAGAGCGAACTCCAGAGAAGGGGGGCACTTGTGCTAATGGTCACAAAAAGCATGGAGATGAAGGTTTTGAGATAGCAAATTTAGAAGAGTTCTAGGTATGTGTTGGCCAGCAAAGAGGCTTATACAATTGTGACTGCTTGGTGAATGAGTACAAGTATTTGATGGGTGTGCTATCGATGAGTAGTAGTCAGTAGAATTCGTAAAGCATGAATGATCTCAGGTCAACTACTGATTTCGGGAATCCTTTTAAGTGTAACTCTAGGTCCTTCTGTTGAAATCGATGTTTGCCACTGAGGTGCAATAGTCAGTCCCGCAGCTAATGAAGTCTTTGATGGCAGCAGTGGGGTTAGTTTACTCATTAATCTTGGAGTGCTGAACCAGTGTCCAATACTCTTTTTAAACATGTGTGAAGACGCCCAAGCCCTTCTCATCTGACTGGGGTTCTGGATTGTTGTATAAATGGTTTCTGTTTTTGGTGGCAGCCCAGATCATTAGAAGCTTTTCATCTATGCTCTGGATCGAAACTCTTTTGAGCATTTTAAGGAATAGCCAATTGGCAGACAAGTATTCTTAGCGCTGGCTATCCTTCTCACACTTTAATTAGGATGTCGTCCTAGTACTTGAATCTGTGTCTTGCTTTATTTATGTCTTGATAATATATGTGGCCCTAGTTGCCTTGAGATAATTTTTATATACAATAAAAGATGCACAGATTTCATCATCATATAGTCATAGCATTTGAAATGTTTTTCTCGGGTGTCGTTTCTCTGGTGTGTGCGTGGTGTTTTTTCAACTGCTTGATTGGACAGGGGCAGCATTGACCAAGTTCCAATGTCTACAGCTGTATAATTATGTACGGCAGCGCTGACAGATCATTTAGGCATGTAAGCATCTAATATCCTCTTATTTTTTCAACAAATTGCTGGAAAATGCGAGCATATTTTTGTTGGATCTTATACTTGATTGAATATGTTTTAGTTGGAATGTTGCTGTATTTTTTCTATAAAAGTATCCTTTCAATCTACGTTTGATGTTTTATGGCCAATGGTATGTGTAAAATGATTCCAATATGTGTGAGCAGCTTGGGAGACAGGATATATTGTCAAATGTGAACAAACTCATCTCAGCTAATTTTGAATTCTAAAAAGCAGAGTTGTAACAATAGGTGGAGCAGAAGAGCAAATTCGACTACTTGTTATGGTGCGAAATCCGATAATACAATGATTCCCAGAGATCATGTCAGCTCATTGCCACCATCTCATACATCATTTAAAGTCACTCATGTCCAGATTCCTTATTTTATCAGTTTGGTGGATGTTTTGACTGATTCTTGCCGCTGAGTCCACAATGGTGAATGGTTAGATGAGCTGGTATCACTCATATTATTAGCTGCTTAATTGACGCATGCCCTGTCCCGGGTTTTCACATGCAGGCTTTGGTGACTCCACTACTAGAAACAACCACTGGTTACCCTTCTTGTTGTAATAAATGCTGCATGGCTGCCATTGTGCCTCTTCTTTTGATTGTATTAGATAAAGGGGAAAAGTACACCAGCCGGGTTACAGGGCAAAGCGTTAGGTCATGCAAAATGGGCGCTAAGGCCAGGCTACAAGGCACATAACATTGGCAAAGGCCACAACCTGTGCCAAGTGCCGAATGAACATGGCCAATAGCCAGGTTTAGCAAGTACTGAGAGCAATAGTACAGGCAAGTCCTGGGCAGTTGTTAAAGTATAACCTTACATTAACACAAGCACACACACACGCACGCACACACACACACACACACACTTTTATTTTTGGCAAAAGGGATCGTTGCCTCTACTCCTCTGTCCCACCTCTTTTATAGAGCCTTGTCATGCACAATTTAAGGTGTGAATTGGGGGCATTCCTCAGAAATTGTGTAGCAAGACAGAACTTCAATAGAATGTCCTTATTGTTCGGAATTAGTTATGTGTCCTTGGACAGTTTCAGCTGAGTCTTAGTATCTACATCTAACCCTTAACTATTCTTCGATTCTGACGTAAATCTGATTTTAATTACAATCAAAATGTAACGTTAGCAGTAGCATTTGTTAATAAGTAGGTTACTGGATGCCTTGAAATCATTAAAATATGAATATTAAACAAAAAGTACTTTAATTGAGAAACTTTACTTTTACAGATGACATCAGGTATTGTTGGTTACATCATTGACTCTCTCATCAATTAAATCTAAATTATTGATCTAATTGTTTGTGAAACACAATTATATGGTTTACCCCCGCCCACATACTGTACAGATGTAAATGGCAAATCTAGCTAATTAAAACTCATTTACTATGCTAATTAAAGCCATGACATTAACAAATACCACTTTTTAATGTAAGCTTTTATATTTTGACTTTTTTATGTGACTTCAAAAACCTTTGCATTTGGATAAAATATGTGGTTAATGTGTTCCTCTTCCAGTATAATTTGATTGTTCTGTTATTATAATATTAAAATCATTTGATACCTTTGGGTGATTAGTTTCCACCAAGCAGTGATGATTTAAGCTAGATGGCAGAATAGCACACAGTCGCAAGCTTCAGAACATGAATCCCAGTGGCAGTATAAGAAGTAAACGATTGGAGCATTAAAAAGCTGAAGCACCATCAATGTCTACCTGGATTAAAATACCACTTTCCTGTAAAGCATGGTTTACTCTGCTAAGAGTACTCTGGAGGACTGGTACTCAGTGCCTGTTTGAAGGAGGTATCCGGTACAAATTAAACTAATCAGGTCAAAAGCTTAGAGTGACACATAAATTAAGCAAAACAAAAACACTGCTAGTGTGTGCTCCACTTACAGGTACAGTGTGTCACAAGTGAAACATAATACAGTCTGCCTTTTAATTATTGGATTATTGATATACCATCAAATCTCAGCCATAAAATGGCAAAAGCAATTATCATTCCAAGTAAAGTATTATAGTGTTTATATAATCAAAATACCAAAGCAACTAGCGGTGCTTAATTTGTAAACAAATGATTGCCGGTGCCTAAAGCTCTGCTTAGATGCCCACGACCGGTGCAACGAAATGTTAGTTCACTGAATATCATGGCTTTGTAGTCTTAAATCTTCAATCTACTACCAGACACGCTCTGCCCTTTATATCTCACTCTTGTGGGCTCCTGCTTTCTACCTTTGTGACAGTTTTTCCATGTTTCTCTTCCTTTCAGTGTTGTGTTTTCTCCTCTCTTTCTCTCTGTAAATGTCTAATGTAGAAAAATAAGTGATGGTCCCCAAAAAGGAGTGCCTGTGTCCCCCATCGGCAACCACAGACTCAAATTAAGCACTGAACTAGGGTGGCCAGGAATTAAATGAAAGGGTATAAGCAAAATACAAAAACATAGGATGACCTGGAGTAAAATACAAGCGATCCCTGACACGTGTTTTGCTCTTACTTCAGCTCATAAAACGTGCATATGTGAGCCTAGACATGAGCAAAGTCATTCTCAGACACCTTACTTCCAGCGTGTTGATAAATATGGCAAAAATCCAGAAGTGCTTCTAAGAAATACTGCACAAATGTGTTTCCGCGTGCTTTCCTCTAAGATAATTTTCATAAACATAGTCTACTCAAATCCCTCGAATTTGTAGGTCGTTACCTCAATGAACGTAGGCTATTTCAGAAGAAGCCAAAATGTGAAACTTGGTGTTTGCTGTTCATTCATCTGGCACTCTAAGGTCTCTCCAGATTTCCTGGTATTTTGTCAACAAAATATAAGCCCAGAGATTTAAAGAATTCATGCTCAAATTATTATTTCACGTTTCCTATTTACAAAGACAGCTGTGAGTTGTTTTGCAGTCAGAAGCAATGATATCTAAAAATATATTGTGCAACAATGAGCTGCAGCCAAAGGATGACTTTATGAACTTTGAAAAAAATAAATATCCTGTAAGGTTCTCCATACAGATATTTACTTTGCAGGATACCGCAAGCAGATTTGTTTTTCAGAGACTCAGTGTATTAAATGGTTATCTGTAAATCTACATATAGATATCCACAAACAATATACACTTAAGAGTTTCTCTTTGATATAGGCCAAAATGGACGTATGTTATTTTTTTAAAAGATCACCAAATGTGCATCGACTACATATGTGTAGAGTTAACTGTTTAATGAGACGTCACTTGAATGCACGTGCGTAACTAAATTGCTTACTTGTCTTCACAATATGTATAATGATATGTTAGAACGTTTTAATATGCAATTATTAGTAGCAAATGAAAATTGAGAATCATTTTAGCAACCCTCATGATGCTGAGACAAGGACCAGGAACTTCCACACAGATCTCAACAGAAAGCGTCTACCTTGTTGAGCTATCCTCTTGACTCTGTAAAATGAAGTAAAACATTTTGTGGAAAAAATAAAGATTGTAATTGCTGCTAGAGTAGGTGTTATTAACTGTGTTTTCACTCTCTCCCGTTTCTGCAGTCAGTGTGCAGAATAGATGCAATTGACCCAGTGGCCTTCACTTCCTAAGATAATACCCATTTGGGTTCAATAGAATCATAGTAAGTTTTAGTTAGCCCACTCATCCCCGCAAGCAGAACATAGGCCACCTTTAGTGCAGTACAAAAATAGGCCAAGTGTATATGTAATAGAGTTAATTAATTATGTAATTAAAATGTCAGTGACTCAATTTCTATAGTTCTCCTAGACGTCTCCTGCATCAGTTACATTGCAAGAAAAATGGTACAGCGCTACTGCCTCATTTTCTATCAAAAACCTTCAATTGGGTTCCTTTTTGTTTGTATTTTTTTGGGGCACACATTTTATTGATTTTATAAAGGTTCCAGGTGTTCAAGTGACATGAGGCATACAATTTCTACAGATATAAATTCGATACGATCACAACCCCCCATCTTTCCTTGTACATCCCAGAGTGAACAGAAGAAACATTATATCATATCACATATAACATACAGTGCCACGGTGTATATCACATCTGCTCAAGTATGATCTTCATCAACGTTATCGTGTCCTATTAGATAGACAGTCATTGCTGGCATCGCACTGTTCTTATTGCCTCGCCTTCGAACGGGCCATCTGTGACCTCATGTATTTTCATGGGAATTCCCTGGAAGGCTGCCCACCTGGTCTTAGTATGTTTTTGGGGCAGCCCCTTGCCACAAAGGCCGGGAATTCTAGGTCCATTGCATATTCAATACCTGTTTTCCAGAGCGATACTCGGGGAATACTTTCTGGTTTCCATTGTTGAGCAATGTCTCATTTAGCCAGAGTGAGATCTAAAAAAAGAAGATGCCTTTTGTACCTGTTACCCCAAATATCATCGGTGCTGTGCAGTATAGTAAATTTATGGGGATCTCGTACATTTCCATGCTAAGACCTCCTCAAGGCATGTCAGTATCCCCTGCCAGAAACGGTCTAGGACTGGACATGTCTAGACCGTGTGTATAAAGGTGCCGTCCTCCAATTGACATCGGAGGCAATGAGTTGATGTAATCAGTCCGGCTTTCCAAAGTCTCTATCTAATGAGGTTAACACTATGCAAATACTTGAACTGAATGTAACGTTATCTAGTTGAGAATGCCGCCTCACGTGGGGATTGTAGAGCTTCCGTCCAGTCATCATCGTCAGTCGGGCCTATGTCGGCATCCCAGGTGGCCCTCAGGGAGTCGATGTTCGTGGGGCTATTGGTCACTAGCCTCTGATATATTTTGCATACTTTGTGTTCCCCAAGATCTCCCATTAGAAATGGGTCTTCTAAAGGGCTGAACTCTGGTACAGCTCTCAAGCCTTTAAAGTAAAGGAGGAGGGCGTGCTGCAGTTGTAGGTATTTGTAAAATTGAGAATGGGGCATGGAAAAATCTTTGCATAAGTCTTCTAATGACTTAAGAACAGTCCCCTTGATTATGTCCCCTAAGGTGGAGATGGCTATTTGGTCCCAACCAAGGAATCCCTGAAGGTCCGCTACTTGTGGAAGGAGATGATTTCACCACAATGGGGTTTCTCATGTGCTGCGGCCCCACCAGCCATGTGACGTAGAGTTTGTCTCCATTTCCTAACGGCAACTTTTGTCACCAGATCTCGGGACCCACTTCTCCACTCATTAAATGCCTGATAGGGTGCTGCTGCATGATATGATTATATGTCGGCTGCAACAATGCCTCCCCAATATGTGGATTGCATACAAGTGCATAGGGCTACCCTGACGGTACTACCCCCCGTAGGAAATGTGCCATGATAGCAGTTACTTGGTGAAACCATGATATTGGAATTGGATATGGGTGTGATTGGAGTTGATATAATAGTTGTGGTAGAGAAACCATCTTAAATATGGCTGACCTACTTTTTATGAGTATTTAAGGTGTATTGTAGAACACACCAATGTTACAATTTAGTCTCTGCAGCCAGTTCATGCCAAAGAACACCAGGTTCAAGGCAGGTTCAAGGAGTGATGGCACTGCAGAATTCAGAGGTCATGCATAGAAATTAAATGAGTAAATACACGTCTGTAGCACAGAACTTGAGGCCATTTTTATGTCAAGGCACATCCTTTATCAACTTGCACCTTCATTCATGCATTTTCCCAGGTTCAATGCAGCACTCACACAAGACCTTCAAACAACCAACCTATTCTTTCTGCATTGTCAACATCTTCCTCCTCATGCAAACATAAGAAAAACCTTGAACTGTCTGTGTCTACAAATTGGTCATTGCCTGCAGAAAGGAAATATACTTCTGATCTCAACTGAGAGGTGTGCTAATATTCTAACCCTGTGCATTAGTTAAAATTAATTAATTAAGTAAAAACATTCTGTATGACTAATCTGAGCCCTTTAAGAGAGGGATGTTTTGCTGTACCACCCTCTCACTTGGCATATCCAGACCAAAAATCTCAAACTTTGACATCTCCCGAAGTCAGAAGTGAATTGAAGTATCTTCTCGTATCAAACTAAAGTTCCTTACAATTTCTAAGACATAGCCTTTTGGCACTGGACAGTAAGGATTGCCCTGGGGTAAGCCTAAAACTATCTCTTCTTTTGCTGGAAAAACAAAAAAAGTAGATAAAATATGTGAAAGTGTCTCTCAATGACATTTAGGCGTGCACAATACGGAGTGTTGTTCCTTCAGAAGATGAAACCCGGACACCTGAGTAAAGGGGCTCGATTCCCTTCATCACATCTATGCCAGGTGCCACTCTACAATCTCAATACCGTTCTAGAGATGACTCCATTCATTTAATGGTTTATCTATTTGTAAAACTCAACCCACAGATCTTGGGTAATCAGTCATGTGAATCAAGTTCAAGTATGAAGCCTTCAGCAAATTTGTTTTGCAAATTGAAACAAAACAAAGCCAGTCATAGATTGAAAATGAGATATATCAAAAACATCGAAAAAGAGTATGTTAAAAGTTATATCTCTACTGATTAGATCATATAGAATCCTTTGTGACAGTTTTTCAATGTTTCTCTTCCTTTCAGTGTTGTGTTTTCTCCTCTCTTTCTCTCTGAAAATTTCTAATGTAGAAAAATAAGTGATGGTCCCCAAAAACGAGTGCCCTTGTCCCCCATTGGCAACCACAAACTCTAATTAAGCACTGAAGGGTGGCCAGGAATTAAATGAAAGGGTATACGCAAAATACCAAAACATAGGATAACCTGAAGTAAAATACAAGCAATCCCTGACACGTGTTTTGCTCTTACTCCAGCTCATAAAACGTGCATATGTGAGCCTAGACATGAGCAAAGTCATTCTCGGACACCTTACTTCCAGCTTGTTGATAAATATGGCAAAACACCAGAAGGGCTTCTAAGAAATACTGTATAAATGTGTTTCCGCATGCTTTCCTCTAAGATCATTTTCATAAACATAGACTACTCAAATCTCTAGAATTTGTAGGTCGTCACCCCAATGATTTTAGGCTATTTCAGACGAAGCCAAAATGTGAAACTTGACGTTTGCTCTTTATGCATCTGGCACCCTAAGGTCTTTTGCCGATGCTCCAGATTTCCTGTTATTTTGTCAACAAAATATAAGCCCAGAGATTTAAAGAATTCATGCTCAAATTATTATCAGTCATATGAATCAAGTTCAAATATGAAGCCTTCAGCAAATTTGTTTTGCATATTGAAACAAAACAAAGCCAGTCATAGGTTGAAACTGAGACATATCAAAAAAATTGAAAAAGAGTATGTTAAAAGTTATATCTCTACTGATTAGATCATATAGAATCATTTATAGTCAATCAGTTAATCCAAGGTCATAGCTCTCTGAGATTGTTTCCCTATCAGCACCAATAGGCAACCCTTGAAACTTTAACATAATGCAACAGAACACAACACAGCATAACATAGCAATATAACATAACATATATCATGACATAAATTAACATAAATGCCTTCAACCGTCTTTGACAATTTACAAGCATCTTTGTGAGCCGGATCTTCCTTTAAATCTCATATGGCGGACAAAGGGGCTGGTGGTTTTGGATGGGTTTGGGTGGAAACATGCCCTAGCAACCAAACATAGATTGTGACTTACAAAAAAACAATTGAGTGAAGGGGATTCCTTGAACAATTTGCTGCAAGATGTTCAGCCTTTTGGGATAGTTTTGCAAAGCAATATCAGAGATGTTTAAAATAAAATATACTTCGAGACTTATTTGGCTACAACATTTTATACCATGAAAATAGGCACATCTCTCAAAAGTATTTCTATGCTTCCAAGTCTCTCACAATAAATCACACTAGGAAATGCAATCTGAACTGCGTGATTCATCTTGCTAGAAGTGGATTCTCTGGGACGTCACAGATCTTGTCTGGCTATGCTATTTGGCTGTGAGCTGTTAATTATTAGAAACAAGCCCTCAGATATGCTTGCCTAGCACATGCTTGATGCATTTCTCTTTGTCACTTTAACCCTCTATGTTCGCAATATATCTGACTTTTCCCCTTTAGTTTATGTGAGGAACAAATTCTTTCACCTGCAGAGGGCTGTTGTGGCTATGGGATTTTTATGGTATATTTTGCACTTGCATCGCCCATTGGTTGGGTAGGGTGTGGTTAAGCTTTGTGGAAGGGGTAGAGTAAACAGGACTGCGCCATCATGTGCCTGGCTTTAGCTCAACTTACAATGCATAATTTGAACCAGTGGTTGTAGGTTTGCAGGTAGGGTCGACTGACACTCTTTTTTTGAGTACTGTGACTTACGTTTAATTGTCAGAGTTTGAACAAGAGAGACAATGCAGCAAACGGGTCAAGAAGGAGGGAAAGAAAGATGGAAAAACAGTGACAAAGAGATAAAGCAGGGAAGGAAAAGAACATGGAAGCGTAAGATAAAGAAACAAGGAGAGTATGTTGGTAGTGAAAAATACACAAGGTGAAAGTATGACTATACAGCCTTGGTATTCAGAAACCACAACATACGGCAGAAGAGCCGCCAGGCTACAGATAAAAATTTGGGGCCCAGCATTTATCCTTTAACAAATTAAGCACTGCCATCTTAAATGTGTCATCATTCTTTGAAGACCAGGTTTCCTTTCATAGCAGGGACAATTACTGGCAGTGAGGATGATAGCCACGTTTGTGCCTGATAACATGCTGTCTTATGCAGCTGTTATACTTGTAACAGTGCCCACGTGGAAGAAATGCTTTGATTCAGTGGTGGCTAGAGATTTTAGCTTTAAGTAGACAGAAAAGAAGCTATTTTGATCTCCTCATGTCATTATAGATGCAAGACAAGAAGTGGGACTGACACACTGCTATAGGGATTGAAACTTAGGGAGGATCTGAAGCAGCCCTGGCCACGTTGTTCTTTGACTGTTTATTTAAGTCTTTGTATCACACATGCTTGAGTTGTCTTAAAGTACTGTTGCTTTTCTAGCAATTCTCCTTATGAAGAGACTAACTACTCTTGAAGGCTGATTTTAGATCCACCATCTATGGCCTCACCCAACAAGGAAGGATTAAGTTGTGAATCCTGTCTAAAGAAGTACACGTTCTCTGCTCTTGGCTTGATTTTGTGGGATACTGATGGTTGTGTAATGTCAGGCTAGTGAGAACGTCAATCTACGTTTGAGAGGAGAATTTGGGTTACCAATTTATAAATGTGAATTGTTTGATGTCTAAGGAGATATTAAGCACAGGATAATTGCTTCCACATTCTATAGCCATGATCAAGGACTTTTTAGGTCATTTTCTTCAGTTTCTGATACCAGCTGTATGTAGTAGAGTAGGATGGCGTAAGTGATTCCTTTCCATTAGCCTTCTCAGCCAAACAGACGTCCTGTTCACAATATTGGGTGAGGTTTTAGCCCTTGTTTTTTGAGTCCTTCCCTACCAGCATCTGTAAAATATTTGAAGTAAGTCTGGTGACTATCATAAAAGACTGGTGGCATGTTCAGAGTAATGCCCTTTTTATTTGTAGTTTCTTAATGGATGTCTACCTCCTGACGTGTTAGGGTGAATTTGCATTTATCCTGTAGCTTCTAAAAATGAATGGTCTCTAGCCCCCTTCTTGTTTCCTTATTTAGTTTCCTTTGACATCTGCATTACTGGAATTGATTGGAAAATAACGTGTTTTATCATTAAAACCTTTTCTTTAGCTGGAACCTTATGATGCTCAATGGGGTTTGAATCAAGGCATCAAAACAACCTATAACTTCACGAAAATGTTATTTTATTTTTTGCCCTTTAGACCATTAGAGGTAATGAATTCTCACATTTTACAGGCTTCATATATGGGTCATGGAGAATACTGGTTCATCCTCCTCCAGAATACTTCAATTCAACGCCTTTAGAACCTTTAACAAATCTTTTGCAAGCTCTTCTGTTCCCAGCATTGGCCTCCCATGGAGTTAATTTTGAATTTTATAGAATATCTTTTGTTTTTTCAAGGAGACTAAGTATATTCTATATTTGATCTTTAGCTGGTCTAGTTGTCATGAAGATCACTTTGCCCATTGGTTTGGACTTGCGTGATACTCTTGTGATCAGAAGGTGAGCCACTCCGGTGTTTTTCCTTAGCAAAGTTGTCATAGTTTAGTCAATTAGATGTTCAACAGGTTTGAAAAACCCCATTTGTGACACTAATGTCATACATTTATGCCATGAGGTGGTTCTTTTTTTAGAGCATATACCCATTCCTTCTTTTTGTTACCGAACGAATCACAGCATGTGCCCGGTGCCCTGTTATTCACATGGGCGATGTCTCAGAAAGCCTTGCTAGGCACCTATGTCTTAGTAACTAAAGTGGACTGATAGTTTGGATATTGGCTTCTCCCATTTTAGCAGGGACAGGTCTGGTGACGCAGGTTTCTTGACAGTGACGTATTCTAGTGCTGTGCCTTAAGTTATGATTTGTGACACATTAGGGACAGCTGTGGGTGCAGCTGAATAAAAAGCATACATCTGGCTTAGCAAAAGGTGGCATTTGAGTTTGTCAGGATATGTGTGGGTGCAGACGGAGACATTTGGTGCACTCACAGGAAGTGTACGTAGAAAGGTAGCACCATGACTTTTCAGGCATATTTGTAGAAATGCATATTGATTAATCCATCTCTGGACTCTGAATGGCCTCACAAGGAATCTAATCAATGATGTTGCGGGTTCCTCTGAATCACGGGCTAGCCACTTGCTAGATATTTACTGGTGTATTTAGACTCGATGGATGATTGGTGGAATGGGTGCTTGTCATTCCTGAGCTAAAGACCCTGCCAGAACACCTTAGGCATTAATTTTTAGACGACCCATTGTCTGTCTTTCTTTCTTTCTTTCTTTCTTTCTTTCTTTCTTTCTTTCTTTCTTTCTTTCTTTCTTTCTTTCTTTCTTCTTTCTTTCTTTCTTTCCTTTCTTTCTTTCTTTCTTTCTTTCTTTCTTTCTTTCTTTCCTTCTTTCTTTCTTTCTTTCTTTCTTTCTTTCTTTCTTTCTTTCTTTCCTTCTTTCTTTCTTTCTTTCTTTCTTTCTTTCTTTTCTTTCTTTCTTTCTTTCTTTCTTTCTTTCTTTCTTTCTTTCTTTCTTTCTTTTCTTTCTTTCTTTCTTTCTTTCTTTCTTTCTTTCTTTCTTTCTTTCTTTCTTTCTTTCTTTCTTTCTTTCTTTCTTTCTTTCTTTCTTTCTTTCTTTCTTTTTTTCTTCCCTCAGCAGTAAGCCTATTCTTTTGAGGGAACTGAACTGCAGACCAAAGAATCATTTTCAGAAATGAGTTCCCTTTTTACCACCTACTGCAAATCTATCTAACGCCACACAATTGTAACCATCTTCTTGCAAACCGCCGACCTATTCCCTCACTAATTGTGATTCCACCCTGCCTTTTCCCCTTTTATTTATAACCATATTTTTGTTAACCACCAACCCATTCCCTTTACCAATGGTTGTAGCACCCTTTGTAACTTCACCCTGCCCTTTGCCCTTTTATTCTGTTACACGGCTTTCAAGTAAACAGGAAGTGAAGGAGTTGCCTCAACAACCTTTATGGATAAGCAGTGTTTCAGCCTTTCATCTCACCGCCCGCTTTCTTGTCACTTATATCCACTTGACCTTTACTAGTCACCCTGAATCATGCCCACTAACAATGACATTAGAGAGTGGTCTGAGGGGATGGCTTTCTTCTTCGATGGCAGCTATTTGATGTACTGCGTGAGAATAGTTCAAGTAGCACTTTTAAAAGTACTTGAGAAATAGACTAGTCATAGTTGTTTACATTGCGAGTTCTTGCTGCTGGAAGCTCTCGGTGTGTGTGAGCTTACTTCAGGTGGTTGTGTGCAGTAGTGGCAGTATTTCATTTCCATGATAATTCAGAAGAGTGTTTTGTCCCTTTCTGTGGAGGTCAGATGGGGTTTTTACAGAGAGTTGCTACAAGAAAATCAACACTGGCTCTCAATCAATCAGAGATGGTCACTTACTATTGACGTTTGAAAACAACCTATTCCTGCTGAATTGAATAGGTGAGTGTTATCTTTAAAGCACCCTTGTCTCTCCACCACTGCATCGTGCTGGGGCACAAAGATGCACTTACATAGTCCTTGGGTGATTCAAGTCTATTAAGGGCGGGCTAGAGAATACTTTTAGTTCTCACTAATTTACAGAGTTGCACATGATATAAAAACACACCAAAACATGCAACAGGTGGAGGAGAACCTGACTAGGTCATCTACGCTTCCTACTCTCCCTCCTGACCAATTAATAGGCATACCCGTTGAAGGTCGAGTGAGCCATTGTTATCTAAACACTATAGAAGTGCTGATTAACTATGAAAGTCTCCTCTGCTTATGTTTTGGCTATTAGTTTAAATGACTTTGGGAGGATATTTCTGAGACATTTACCTCTCACTCGCACTCTGTGTTCTAGTATTGTTGGCACATGATCTGAACACTAGATACTTTCACCTTCCATGATATAAGCATGATGCAAAATTGACTCTTAAAAAATATTTTCTGGGGTTTTGGAATAATGCGCTGAGTTCAGAAGCTAAAGTTTTATGTCTTACGGAGTATTGTTGTATTTACTTTCGAAGAATAAAATACTATTTCCTTATGCACCTGATCCCTAGATAGAATGTCTGACATATGGGCAGTAAAATTGATATTATTATTCCACTTTGGACTGAGCAGTTGAAATATGCGGCGAGGAAAACACGTTTTTGATATCCTCATGGTACATGTATTGGCTTGAGTTAGTTAACAATATATAAAAACGCTCACATACTTCACACATACATATATACATACATACATAAACTATATTTCATATTATCCTTGATATTGAATAATTATTTATGTTAAATCAGCTTTTGAAAAACTAGAAATGTGGTGCATATTAGTATACCACAAAGAACATGCATTTCGTTCTGCTATTTTGAAACACAGGTATGGACAAAAATATTTATATGGCTAATGCTTAGCTGTCTTTTAATAAAATACAAGTTGCATGTTTTGACAACACATTACACGTTTCATATATATATATATATATATATATATATATATATATATATATATATATATATATATATATATATATATATATATATATATATATATATATACATGCAAAAATATATGTGTTTGTGTGTGTGCATATATATATATATATATATATATATATATATATATATTCACACTCCGTGTTGCTCCAGAAGGTAGCGGTCGGCCCCGCGGGAAGTGGCGTGGGCGCCGGTAGAGCTTGCCGGTAAATTCAATTTTCAGTCACCTCGTAACAAATAATACCACGCTCTCAGGCACTCAATAAACGCCAGACGTCAGCAGGTTCCAAGGGTGTTTATTGACCCCTTACAACATGTTTCGGCTTACGGGAAGCCTTGTTCACGTAAGTTCGTGCAACGCGTTGTGCAGTGTAAATACTGAGACAGTAACAACATAAACAAAGGACACAGGTCGCAGGTCACATACCCAAACAATTGATTCGGCCATGTTGGAATGGTTAACTGTGTTGCTAATACATCTTAACAATCACAGTGAGTGCGCATAGGGTACACATACCTCAGGGGTCAGGATTATGATACATGATAGGCATCTGAATGTCTACACATTATTCCAGGACACGAGCGGTTAGAGTTAGCGCTCACGTGTGGTGACCAGAAAAATCATGGTAACATCAACATGCATGATATTAATCGGCGAGGACAGTCACTAGGTGAAATACCAGGGGTCTACATGTTGGAATGGTTAAACTGTGTTGTTAATATATATTAACAGTCATAGTAATAGCGCATTAGGTTAAAACGTTATAGCACATAACCAGCATCTCAATGTCTATACATTATGATAAGACACGAGCGTAAAGAGAGAGCGCTCACATGTGATGGCCAGGCAAATTCATGTAGAAATCAATATGCATGATATTAAAAGACATGGTCCAATAATGATGGCAAGGTCAGTCACTAGGTGAAATACCAGGAGTCATAAAGTGCCTATAGTGTGGAACAGTGGGCAATGATTGCCAAAAATAGTCAGGCGACCTGATCAAAGTCTATATTAGAAAGTGAAGCCAGTGACGGCCTGCTCTTATCTTATAACAGGAACGTGTTGGGAAGATAACCGGTGCAGGTGCATTGAAGGGTCTCATTCTCAGTGAAGTTCCTGTGAATTAAAAAAGACAGATGTTACAATCTAACATGAATAACAGCGTATGCAAATTGTCAAAAAACTGGTGGTAGGCGCTAGGGAGAGGGGATGAAAGTAAACACAGTATACACACGCAGGTTATACATAATCATCTTTAAGATGAACTGCAAGCTCTTCATCATGGTTGAGCCCCCCCGGGGTCTTGGTTTGGAAGTTGATTATATGTCTAGATTCCCTCTGTCTCATTTTTAGGACACGATTCCCCCCCCTCGGATTTCTCTCTATTTGTTCAAGAATGAAAAATCTCAGACGGGTGGGGTCAGCGAAATGAAATTCACTGAAATGTCGTGCCACCGGGTATTTCGCATCCTTGTGAATGATAGCACGATAGTGCTCTAGAATGCGTTTCTTGGCATGGGCGGTGGTGCTGCCAATGTACCAGAGTTCACATGGACAGACAATTACATAAATGACATACATGGTAGTACAAGTCAAGAATTGGGTTATCTCTCTCTTTATGCCATTGTATTCCACTCCTTTGACCAAGGTACTGTTTTTGCAGGCTTTACAGTGGCCACATGGGAAAAATCCCTTGAGGTCAATGCCCTGATTTTTGGAGTAGTCAGTGATATCACTGCGGACACAGATGTCTTTAAGATTTTGACTCTTTCTGTAAGTGATGCTGGGTCTATCCGGAATCAGATTACCAATTACGCTATCACTTTGTAGGATGTGCCAGTTTTTATTGAATATTTTTTGGATCTGCTTAGATTCCTTATTGTAGGTAAGAATAAGGCGTGTGACACTGTCCGTAGATGTACTGTCATCTTTAACGGTGGTGCTGAGAGTGTCACAATGCTTTATGCTGTCAGCTTTTTGTTTGGCTTTTTTGAGTACCCAGGCCGGATAGTCACGCTGCTTGAATCTGTCTAGCATGTCCTTAGCCACTTGTTGGTAACTGGCATCAGTGTTGCAATTTCTCCTTGCCCTCAGCAGTTCCCCGTAGGGAATGCTCCATTTCAGAGGTTCCGGATGACTGCTCAGGGCATGGAGAATGCTGTTTCCTGCAGTTTCTTTTCTGAAAAGGGATGTTTGAATTTGATTGCTGACAATGTCAATTCTGACATCCAGATATTCTGCCTTCTCTTTGCTTATATTGCTCGTCAGTCTGATGTTTTTATCATTGAGATTGAGACGGTCAATAAAGCCGGAGGCTTGTTCCTCAGTGCCATGCCAAACCAGGAAGAGATCGTCAATGTATCTCCACCAGGTAATGACATGGCTGATTTCTTCACTGTATGATGGGTCCGCAAATATCTCTTGTTCCCATTGGCCCATAAAGAGATTCGCGAAGCTCGGCGCAAAGCTAGAACCCATCGCCGTCCCTGTCTCTTGCCTGTAGATCTTACCATCAAACAGGAAAAAATTATTTGCAAGACAAAATGTCAGCATCTCAAGGAGCATTTTGTTATGCTCCCTGAAGCGCAGGGGACGGTTCCTGAGGAAATGATCACAGGCCTCTACACCTTGTTGGTGGTTAATAATGGTGTAGAGAGCCTGGACATCCATGGTAATGAGCAAAAAGTCTTCATTCCATGTAAGAGTTTTAAGTTTAGTCAAAAAATCTTTGGTGTCTTTAACATGGCTGTTGAGACTGCACACCCAATCTTGCAGATAATGGTCGATGTATTTCGACACATGTTCTGTCACACTGCCCCTGGAAGAGACAATGGGTCTCCCGGGAGGGTTTTCTCTACATTTATGAACTTTGGGAAGGAGATACAGGACAGGCAGGGTAGGGTTGTTGTTTCTCAGAAATCTGTACTCTTCCCACTCAATTATACCCTTGTCCTTCCAGCGTTCCAACATTTCCCACATTGAAGTTATACTGATATTATATGCTTCGTAGTTGCTGGAAGCATAATAATTGACATCAGATAGTTGTCTGTGGGCTTCCATCGTGTATTGTTCTCTGTCTAAGATCACAATGTTGCCCCCCTTGTCGGCGGGGCGTATAACGATGGACTGGTCATCTCTCAGAGAGCTGAGAGCTTTTCTTTGGTCTTTAGATAAGTTATCTTGTCTCCAGAATTGTTTTTTGTTCTTGGATCTGTGAGAACTAAGCTGCTTGTTGACACACTCATGAAATGCGTCAATGGCGTCATGTGCCATCATAGGGATAAAAGTCGATTTAGGTTTGAATGCAGAGGCTGAGCAACTATCAATAGTAAAACCTGCTTCACATAGGAGCTGTGTGTTGGTTATCTCAGGTCTAGACAGTTCTTCTGCGTTGGACTCATTGATATTAGACGCATGGCTATGATCTAATTCAGCTATGTTAACAATGGCATCCATATCACTTATGAGGAAGGTATCCATGTCCCTTCTATCATTTGTATTGCCATCGTTTTGAGGACGCTGTCTCAATTTGTGCCATTTTTTTAACTTTAACTTGCGAATGTATCTGAATAGATCTATTCTTGTTTCGCAAAAATTGAAAGAGGTAGCGGGGCAAAAAGATAAGCCAAGGCCTAGCACAGTTTTTTCATTGTCAGTTATGGCTCTCTTAGAAAGATTAATGATAGTTTTGTTTACCATTGAGGCTTCCATCATTGTCCTCTTCCAGAGCGGGTTTTCATGTATCCCACGTTGCCCTTTGCGTTGCCTCTTCTTCCACCTCTGGAAGAGCCTCTTCCCCCGGTTCCTGCGCCTCCTCGTCCTCGTGGGCGACCTCTTCCCCTGGTTGGGCTCATCGGTGTTGCCGGAGTCTCCTGGCTCGTCCGCCCGCTCCGGCGCAGGTGGCGGTACTCCTCTAAAAAATTCGTTTTGCGTGTTGGTTTCTTCGCCTTGGTGGTTTCTTCAATAGAGATGTTGGAGACATCAGATTCTGGTTCACTTAATGCTAGAGAATTTTCTTCTCCTCCTTGTGCTGTGGGTTGTGCGGCATTCTCATCCATCTCATAAAGGTGGTCATATTTTCGGCTGAAGGTGAGGATGCGGCCTGTATCGTAGTCTTTGTAGTCGCGGTCTAACTTCCTCTCTTTACGGGCCTTGATGTCCTCCTCGTATTTCTTGAGGCGATCTTTCATTTCGTCAACCAGTCTGGCTATAGTATTGTCATCTGCGTGTTTCTTGATATCTTCCATCAATTCAGTTATTTGTTTTAATAACACATCCCTGTCTATCCAGGCGTATTTGATCAATATTTCTAACATGCGTCTGGAACTGCTTGCTGAGTTCTCCGACCATTCTGCAAGCATCTCAGGGTTGGGGGCTTCATAGGTGGGGGTTGTGAAGATTCTTAATCCCCTGGGGACCATCTCTTGGTCAACGTAATTCTGCAGTGAGATTGCCTCCCACCATTTTGATATCTCCCCCCTCTTTAGTTTTTCAAGCTTGGCAATTTTCTCTTTGATTGTCTGGGGAGGGTCAGCTTTAGTTGTGGTTGACGCGCTCGTGCCAGCCTTCTTCCTTTTGAATAAGAGTTGAGCGGCCGCTCTTCTTTCATCTTCCTCTTCCATTGTTTTGCGCCCCCTTGGAGTTCAAATCCGCCTGCTGCTGAGCGAGAGTTGAGTGCCCCTTCTCTGGAATGAGAAGTTCTTCCTGCCAGTGGACGCTGGAGTGCCGAGTGTGTAACTCGAACTGGGGAGAGACAGCTGCAGTGTAACTTGGCACACAATGCGGGTGAAATACGTCGGGGGTAAGTGATCAGCAGTCCGAAATGCGCATGCAGGTGGCGCTATGCCGTTAACCCCCTAGAGCTGGCAAATCACGTAAGCGAAGCCACCCGACCAGCCTGCCCCAAAAGGACGGACACAGAACGCCGCTGCAGCGCACTTACCCCATTCAATGATCCAAGGTGTTCTCAATCCCCTCTCCGAAGGTTCTCTCCACAAATGTCCGTGTTGCGTCGCTGGCCGGGCCGTGTGCAACCAGAAAATGTTCACACTCCGTGTTGCTCCAGAAGGTAGCGGTCGGCCCCGCGGGAAGTGGCGTGGGCGCCGGTAGAGCTTGCCGGTAAATTCAATTTTCAGTCACCTCGTAACAAATAATACCACGCTCTCAGGCACTCAATAAACGCCAGACGTCAGCAGGTTCCAAGGGTGTTTATTGACCCCTTACAACATGTTTCGGCTTACGGGAAGCCTTGTTCACGTAAGTTCGTGCAACGCGTTGTGCAGTGTAAATACTGAGACAGTAACAACATAAACAAAGGACACAGGTCGCAGGTCACATACCCAAACAATTGATTCGGCCATGTTGGAATGGTTAACTGTGTTGCTAATACATCTTAACAATCACAGTGAGTGCGCATAGGGTACACATACCTCAGGGGTCAGGATTATGATACATGATAGGCATCTGAATGTCTACACATTATTCCAGGACACGAGCGGTTAGAGTTAGCGCTCACGTGTGGTGACCAGAAAAATCATGGTAACATCAACATGCATGATATTAATCGGCGAGAACTAAGCTGCTTGTTGACACACTCATGAAATGCGTCAATGGCGTCATGTGCCATCATAGGGATAAAAGTCGATTTAGGTTTGAATGCAGAGGCTGAGCAACTATCAATAGTAAAACCTGCTTCACATAGGAGCTGTGTGTTGGTTATCTCAGGTCTAGACAGTTCTTCTGCGTTGGACTCATTGATATTAGACGCATGGCTATGATCTAATTCAGCTATGTTAACAATGGCATCCATATCACTTATGAGGAAGGTATCCATGTCCCTTCTATCATTTGTATTGCCATCGTTTTGAGGACGCTGTCTCAATTTGTGCCATTTTTTTAACTTTAACTTGCGAATGTATCTGAATAGATCTATTCTTGTTTCGCAAAAATTGAAAGAGGTAGCGGGGCAAAAAGATAAGCCAAGGCCTAGCACAGTTTTTTCATTGTCAGTTATGGCTCTCTTAGAAAGATTAATGATAGTTTTGTTTACCATTGAGGCTTCCATCATTGACTGACCTTGCCATCATTATTGGACCATGTCTTTTAATATCATGCATATTGATTTCTACATGAATTTGCCTGGCCATCACATGTGAGCGCTCTCTCTTTACGCTCGTGTCTTATCATAATGTATAGACATTGAGATGCTGGTTATGTGCTATAACGTTTTAACCTAATGCGCTATTACTATGACTGTTAATATATATTAACAACACAGTTTAACCATTCCAACATGTAGACCCCTGGTATTTCACCTAGTGACTGTCCTCGCCGATTAATATCATGCATGTTGATGTTACCATGATTTTTCTGGTCACCACACGTGAGCGCTAACTCTAACCGCTCGTGTCCTGGAATAATGTGTAGACATTCAGATGCCTATCATGTATCATAATCCTGACCCCTGAGGTATGTGTACCCTATGCGCACTCACTGTGATTGTTAAGATGTATTAGCAACACAGTTAACCATTCCAACATGGCCGAATCAATTGTTTGGGTATGTGACCTGCGACCTGTGTCCTTTGTTTATGTTGTTACTGTCTCAGTATTTACACTGCACAACGCGTTGCACGAACTTACGTGAACAAGGCTTCCCGTAAGCCGAAACATGTTGTAAGGGGTCAATAAACACCCTTGGAACCTGCTGACGTCTGGCGTTTATTGAGTGCCTGAGAGCGTGGTATTATTTGTTACGAGGTGACTGAGAAAAAAAAAAAATATATATATATATATATATATACATATTCACTGAAAAAACCATAGGTTTCACACCAGTTATAGTTAGGTGGAAATTTTACTCGCATAAAACCATTGAAATTCCCACGTTATAGTTAGTTGGACTCACTATAACTTGTGCGTGCAATGCACTGCTGATGACGTCACATATTACATCACTCATGACATGGTCAGTGACATCACTCATGACATCACTGATGGGGGGGGATCGGCAGGGTGCGCGTACCCTACATGTATCCCAGGAATTTTTTTTTTAAATAAAAAAAAATTGGGGCCTTGGGGTCCTTGTGGGACCCCCTGATCAGGCCTAGGGGGTCAGGAACCTCCAGTATGCACCAGGGGGCTGCCTTGCAGAGAGGTGTAAAAAGGGGCATGGCCTCTTTACACGTCTCTGCAAGGCAGTCCCCTGGCGTGTTTGCAGATGGGGAACTAATTCCCCTTGAATACTGAGGGTCCCTAGGGGCCAACTAGCCCACCAGGAATCTCCAGTATGCGCCAGGGGGCTGCATTGCAGAGAGGTGTAAAAAGGGGCATGGCCTCTTTACACGTCTCTGCAAGGCAGCCCCCTGGCGCATACTGGAGGTTTCTGGTGGGCTAGTTGGCCCCCGGGGAAACCCAGTATTCAAGGGGAATTAGTTCCCCCTCTGGCGCGTTTGCAGAGGGGGAACTAATTCCCCTTGAATACTGGGGTCCCCGGGGGCCAACTAGCCCACCAGAAACCTCCAGTATGCACCAGAGGGTTGCATTGCAGAGTGTTGTAAAAAGGGGGTGTGCCCTCTGAACACCTCTCTGCAGCGCAGCTTCCTGGCGTTTACTGGAGGTACCTGGTGGGCTAGTTGGCTCACAGGGGACCTCAGGATTGAAGAGGAATTAATTCCCCAACCTAAAACGCGCCACAGGGCATATTTGCACACATTTCCCCTCAGGCCCGCCCTCTTCCTTCACTAATGAGCACAATATTCCTCTAAAATCAGCCGAACTACGAATTACGATTTACTCACCTGTTATCAGGAGAGACCTCAGTGCTGCATCTTTCAGCCCACTACTGATCCTGAAAAGTCATTCTAACCATAGTTACAGTAACTTGAATTTCCTTCCATAGGCTAACATTGACTGGTTTCATTTGGAAATTTTTCTAAGTGTGGAGTTTTGGAACTTTAAAAAATTCCTCTAAAATCAACCGAAGTACGAATTCCGATTTACTCACCTGTTATCAGGAGAAACCTCAGTGCTGCATCTTTCAGCCCACTACTGATCCTGAAAAGTAATTCTAATCGTAGTTACAGTAACTTGAATGCCCTTCTATAGGATAACATTGACTGGTTTCACTTGGAAATTTTTCTAAGTGTGGAGTTTTGGAACTTTAAAAAATTCCTTAAAAATCAGCCGAACTATGAATTCCGATTTACTCACCTGTTATCAGGAGAGACCTCAGTGCTGCATCTTTCAGCTCACTACTATTCCTGAAAACTAAATTTAACTGTACTTACCAGTAACTTGAATTTCCTTCCATAGGATATCATTGCCTGCTATATAAAATATATATACATTTTAAAAATATTAAATAAAAATATATATATTACAATTTCAATATTTTTTAAAACATTTTTTTTTCAATTTCTATTAAAAATATGTAATGTAATTTAAAAAATAAAATATCTAAAAATAAATACTTTAGAACAATGTAGTAAATTAGTATAAAAAAGATATCAATTAATACATTTAAAAATTATCATTTACAAAACCTTTGAAATTCACGGAAAAAAACATAGGTTTCAGCCATGTTATAGTTAGAAATTAGCATTTCAAAAACCTTAGAAATTCACTGAAAAAACCATAGGTTTCACACATGTTACAGTTAGCTGGACATTTCACTCATACAAAAACTATTGAAATTCCCCCATTATAGTTAGTTCAGCTAACTATAAAACGCGCGCCCGCAATGCACTGCTGATGACGTTACATATTACATCACTCATGACATGGTCAGTGACATTACTCATGACATCACTGATGACATCTCAAATGACATCACTGATGACATCACTGATGACATCATCCAGTGAATGTGTGTCTTTCTGAAAAATAAATATTTTTGATATATGTATATATTGCGATTAGCAATTAAGGAATATGTAGAAATTGCAATTAATATTGCGAATCCTACATGCATTGCCTTTTGCGAGTCCTTAATAGTGAATCGCTAAAATTCGCAATTAATGACTCGCAAAACGCTTTCTTGATACATATGCCCCATGGTTCTCACATTTGTATGTAAGTTGCCTTTTGCTTGTCTTTCAATTAGCACATCGTGCTGGGTAAAATACCCCCATAGACCCTGGCCGGTTTAGTACGTTTTCTCAGTAGAGGAGGGCCTCACGATGGTGGCTCTTCCATACACACTTTGTCCACATCCTGCTTTCCGGTCGGCCAGCAGGCATCCCTTCATTAAATCCAAAAGCCAGTGATGCGGAGGACGCCCAGCCTCTTGAGTCAGGTCTATCAGGGAGCATATTTGTCACACTATTTTTTCATATTTAGAACAGAAATATATGAGTTCTGTACTAAGCATGTAATACACGACAGTGCCTTTGAATAGCTTTGAGTACCATAAGAAGCCTCGCTCCCGGAAGCGATCTCTATTAACGGCTTTGAACATTCTAAGCCTGAATGATCCTTCTGATAGTTTCCTCCAGGAATGGATTTGGTAGGGTGGAATTGACACAAATGATGATACAGAGGTGGGGGACAGGGCTAGGATGTGTTCTAGCCAGCACCCTAAGAGCTCTTTAAAATGAAAGGAGCTACATAGCCAATGATGGAAATACTAGACCCAAGTTATTTGTCCCAGAGCAGTGAATAATTGACCAGAGACAGCCACCTGCTCCTGTGGTGCATTATGCTCAATAGATGGCACATTATAGAGAGGCACACTCTTGTGGAGATCTGGTCGAATAGCTGTGGTGGAACGAGTAACTTTGCAGGTGGTCTGCTGTACAGGAACAATCATGGGATGTGTGGCAGTTATTCCAGGCGCAATGATGCATAAACGCTGAAAAATATTTGAGCTGCAGAAGCCGGTCTACTTGGCCAGAAAAGAGAGACCACCTTTCGAGTGACAAATATTCTGCCAGGAATATGTCAGACATTGCAAACCTTACCCTACATCCATTAAGAAGTTGGAAGTATATTTGGCTTGTGTAAGGTAGAAGAATAGTATAAACATTAAATCACAGCCCTAATACCTGACATTGCCCCATGGTTCTCTGGCCCACCCTCAACATGTTACTCAGTCCTCCAGCTGTATGTCAGAATATCAGAAAGATCATCTAACAGAAATATCAAGTCCTAAATATTGTTTACAAAAGTATTGTCCCGTTGCATGTATCTTTTCTGTTAATCATTCCAACGCAGTAATAATGTTGTAATCAATATTTAGGACTCTATATTTCAGTCAAGCATATTTTGCACGGTTTCACATAAATCCATCTCTATGCACCGAAAAGGTATGGGGTGACTTAGCTGAACTTGAGCCAGTAAAGTCACCCATTGCCTATCGTTCAGTAGGAGGGTATAGGAAATTGGATTGTTGGTTGACTGGGGTGTGAGCCCTGGTCAAGTACCAACCACAATCTTTGTCAGGGTGAGGAACAAGCCAACCCTAAAATAACGTGTGCTCAACTCTCTGGTAGCTTTTTTTTTTAAAAAACACTTTATTTTTCAAATAAAGGAGAGTATTCACATTGCATGTAGTATAGCATCAGCAAACACAAAAAGAAAAAGCATAACGTTCCTGACAGTTGCAGCACAATCGCAGACATTATCCAAATCAGTAGAATTACAATATTCCAACCAATACAGGACCCCAGCCCCGGTAAGAACAGTCAGGCTTATCTTAGAGGCAATTTGTAAAGTATTTGTGCAACACATTAAACAATAATAATGTGAAAACACAACACAAAAGGATCCCACACAAAGCTGGAATAATAGAACTTTCTTTAAGAAATAAAACAAGACCAAAATGACAAAGAACCTGAGACATGATATTTTAAAGATTTTAGTAAAAGTAGCGCCAAATAGCACAAAGCAACAATTGTGTATACATGATCATGTCCGACCACGGCAAAGTCATAATTTTCAGGCTGACCACGATGAAGCGCAGGCGGGCTACGGGGACCCAGTTAGGCCCGCTGAACAAAGTAGTACCTTAAATCCTGGTTTGCAGAGTGTTGTGAGGATCTGCGTCAAAGATACATTGTACAGCTGAAGGCATGCATCAGTTTTGAGATGTGGTGAGGCTGCGATGCGAGGGACTGCGTTGTTGTCGATGATTTCATCGACAGGGCTTGCGATGCGAAGTCCGGCTTTGTGAATGCTGCATGCAGTCAGGCGGTGTGTCGGTTCCAAGGAGCTGCGAGGCTGTGATGTGGAGTCTGGCATCATCGTCAAGGCTGCTGTGGAAGGATTCAAGGGCCTGCATCAAGGATGCGTCCATAGCGGTAGCCCAATGTGGATGTGAAGGCAACGCTGGTCTTTGTGACAGGTCCAATCCATGCAGCAACGGCAATGCATTGGTTCGGCTCAGATTAGCACCACATAGGGATGTGTCAGCACCGCTGGACCCACAGGCTGGCAGAGCACCCTAAGCCCACATCCAAAGGTACCAGACAAGGGTGGCACCAATTGCCAGTGTAGACTCACAGGTTGTCAGAGTCCAGGTGCAAGGTTGTTGAAAGCCTGTTATGTCATTGAGGTTTCAGATCAGGAGGCCAGTCAACAAGCCCTTGAAGTCACTCTGGTTTCTGGGTTCAAGAGATACATGTCCAGTCCTTCTCACCCTGAAAGGGGGTAGCAGGCAGCAGGTAAGCACAGCAGGGCAGCAGTCCTTCAGAATAACAGTTCAGCAGAGTGGCAGTCCTTGCAGTAGCACAATAGTCCTTCTTCCTGGCAGAATATCCATAGGTCCAGAAGTGAAGAGAAGAGTTGTTGTCTGAGGTTCTGTATGTATATGCAGTTGTGCCTTTGAAGTTGTGAGAAGTTCAGGAGGCATGCAAATGAAATGCACATGTGACCTGCCTTCCTGGCCTTGGCTCCAGACTAACCACAGGGGGTATGTAGCCCTTTGTGTGGAGACAGGCCACAGCCTATTAAAGCCTAAGTGATGCTGGGTACAACTCCTCCATCCTGTCCTGCCAGTGATGGCCTATCCAGTCACACCTAAGCTGTCCATTGTGTGTGGCTGTCGAGGAGGAATACACAAAGCCCAACAGCCAACAGCACCCAGTCATGTGACGCAGAGATAGGCTGTATGCAACAAATTGCTAACGCATGAAAATGTTGGCTTTCTAAAAGTGTCATTTTCAAAATTGTATTTTAAAATACAACTCCACCATAAATTAGGATATTTCATTGCAATTCCATAGACACAAAACATGATTTGGTTTCTTGTTTCCATTTGGAAATGTCATGCAGTTTTTCACTACCAAGACTTGTAAAACTTACAAGTACATGTCAAACTTTTTAAATACACTGTCCTCTGAGCTGTCCAGGGCCTACCCTGGATTTGACTTATGTGTATTAAAAAGGAAGGCTTAGGCCTTGCAAAAGGTATCTTTTGCTAGGTCAGCATGGCAGTTAAGAATTGCACATGCAGTTTGCAATCGCAGGCCTGAGACATTTAAAGTGCTTCTTAAGCAGGTGGCACAATCAGTGCTGCAGGCCCATTAGTTTCATTTAATTTACAGGCCAGAGCACAGGCAGTGTCACTTAACTAGGGACATACAAATACATTAAATATGCCAATTGGGTATAAACCAATCTAACATGTTTTAAGGAGAGAGCACAGGCACTTTAAAACTGGTTAGCAGTGGTAAAGTGTGCAGAGTCTTAAGGCCAGCAAAAACAAAGTCATTACAACAGGAGGCCTGAACGCAAAAGGTTAGTGAGAAACCATGCCAAGGATGCCAGTCTAACAGAAGAGAAGACTTGGCCTCCTGGACAGCTCACCTGACTACACATTAATTTGTCTGCATCATGTGGCATACCCAGTTATTTTTCTTCAACTACCTTCTCTCCACAGAGGAAACAACAAGGTTGGTGGGAAGAGATGAGGAAAGGCCGATCTGAACAACCTGAATTGCAATTTATTTTTATTAAAATGTCATGGTTGTGCTACATTTGGTTTGCTAAATTACTTTATGTACTGTAAACCTAGGTCTCACAATAAAGGCACACATAATACTTTACGATTCTGCACAACAAAAGGCATACCCACCTTCCCTGTCAACCTTCCTGCTTGATACCACTATACAAATAGACACACCAAAACCTAAGAACTACGGATTCTATGATTTAATTCAATACTATACCTTTCAATCACGGGTCAATTTATGTGTGCATTTTCTACAGATTAGAACGGTATTTGTGTAATTTAATCCAGCAATAATTTACGCATACTTATTGTATTCAGAGAGAGAGAGAGAGTGTGTGTGCGTATGTGTGTGTGTATAAAAGCTAAAATCTACTTGCCTTGTCAGCGCATGTTTATTATCGTATTTACAGATTCTGTCTTTTTCACGATATAACTCAATGCACTCTTCTTTGAAACACTGCCTGAAAATCATGCGCTCACACTTGGCTCAGAGTTTGTCCCATAAATTTCTTAGACCGTTTCCTCTCCCAGCCTGGTCCTTCCTTCCAGTCTACTTCCTGACACACCTTCTGTTAACTGTTTTTTTCTATATCAGCTGCTCGTTCAATTGTTTCATTGACCTTTCCCTTTATTTTCATTTCGCAATCTATTCAACATTTACACATATTATCGCTAGAGTAGAGACATTTTATGTTTCTTTCTTTACTTTCACAGAAAATGTTATCTCTAACTTTTTGGGAAATCAATTGTGAAATGAACACTGTGATATATAAGTATAAAATCACATGGAAAATTATTAACAGTGCTCAAAAAATACTAGTTTGTGGATTATTTACACAATAGATTCTTTGCGACAGATCACTTTTTTTGCTTAAAGGCTACAGACACATAACTTCACGTGGACACAAGTGTAGACAGGGCAGTAAGGTGACCAAAGAGCAATAGCAATTATTTTAATAGAGCAGACAGACTAGACAAAAAAAATTCCCCACGGTCCTTCATGATTTTTTATTGTGTTTATTCATTATTTTCATCTTTCTTTTAACACTTTGGTATGGCGAATATTTTATGGACATAGTTTTGGTGATGGCTTATTATTGTTGTCGAAAACAGGCTAACATACATGCTCTCTGCCGCCTCCATGTACTTCTGCTGCTTCCATGTACTTGGGGATAGCAGAAATGCACATGCAATACAGGGAAGCCTCCAATCACTGTATAAAAAGATGTCTCGAATTGTATTATTGCAATCTACATTTGACATCACTACACACCCGTCATAATACAATGGCATTGCTACTTTACTATAATACCTTATTACTGTTGAATGGTGACATCACAATGCCCACTGTGAGAACCGGCAGACACTGTCAAAATCCGAATTGTTGGACAGCTGACGTACTTGCTGCTTAAACTATTACAGTAGTATTCAGCTTTTCACGTCCTTCCTTTAAACGTTCTCTGCTGAAAATCTTGTGTCATGAACTGTTCGTTTTTGCACTGCTCTTGCTCATTCAATATAGGGGAGTAAGGAATATGCTTACGTGTTACCCACATATTCTAAAGCTCAAATGCAACTTTGCTAATGACTAACATTAAACCGCTTATGAGAGTGAATTTTCAAGAAAGTACAAACTGTTAGTGACATGTTTATTTTAACTTTAAAGATTCCATGTATATTACGAATTATTTCCTATCAGAAGATCTCTTTTAGTTAGAAGAACCAAGACAGCACATATTTATTTGAGAGAGACGGTTCGGTGGGAGGGTGGTGTCACCGTGTAGCAGAAGGAAGGTACTACCTCTACCATACAAAAATAGGATATTGCAATCAAGGAGTAGTGTGAACTTATAAACCAACTCAGCCTTCGCCCTCCTTCCTCGCTCCTCTATTTAGTCATGGAACTCATTGAGGACTTGCAACATCCTTATGACATATGTTGGAGGTTACTTCCATGCACACATGGTAACTGTGCATTTATCAGATTCAAGCAAACAAGTGCAACCCGGGTCATCATGCTCTGTTGTGCCACACGTCATTGTGTCTAGACTGTGTGTTCCCTTTAAGAAGTTTGCTTAACAAACACTTTAGTATTGCATTCAAGCCACAGAATGACACAATTTCATTACATGATTATGGCCTCTTTAAATAGGGCTTACTACCAAGAAACACATTGCTTCCTATGTAAACAATGGCTTGGCTTTAGCAAGTGCTTTGATTCCTGCAGCTGATGTCGCCTGTTTCTTTTTACAGATGACAGAAGGCAGACAGTGCCAGGTGCAACTCCTCGATGATCGGAAGCTGGAACTGCTGGTTCAGGTAAAAAGGTTTTATCAAGATTTTCAGTTTCGTCGCTTGGCCATATATATATGGCAGGTTTGTCGACTGTACCTCCATCGTACAGATATTACAATCTTGCATTTTCTTTGTTCGGCTTTTGGACTGCTTTTTGCCCTTGGCGTTATTTAAAGGCCGTCAGTGGTCACCAGGAGTCGCAGCTGCGACCCCTGACTTGCTTACTGTAAATCCTGCTCTGTGCTTGCGACCACTGGCCTCAAAGGAAACGAACAAACGTATAAAACAATTGTTTATTATTGCATGTGGAGTAGACCTCACTAAAAAGGTGTCTCTGTGCCTCCTGTTGCTGCTGAATATGTGAAAAGAGAAAGAAATATTAGATGAAAATGGACGAGAGATTGAGAGTTAAAGGGTAAATACTCCGAGGGGGAAAGGAGGTGAGGATAATGAAAGGAAAAGAAAGAAAAGGCTACTACAGACAGATTGGTGAGAAATCGAGAGACAAAGATGGTTTTGAGTGAGAAATAGAAAGAGAGTTTAAAGAGACAGCAGAGAGAAGTTACACAGGTATGAGACAGATATAAACAGATGTGAAAGAAAATGAGAACGGAGCGAGTGACAGGAATAGAAACATAGGCGACATAGAGACAGCCGAGAGCCAGCGAGAGAGGAAGACCGGTGAGAGGGGATGGCATTACGAGACATGTGATATAGATGGAGACAAATGACAGAGACACCTAAGAAAGACCAAAGATATGGGGAGGCAGGTGTGAGAGAAGTGATAGGCAACTGAGAGGTAGTAAGAGGTAGGTGAGACCTGTGACAAAAATTCAGCTCAGATATGGACAGGTAAGACAAGTATTAAAGAGGCAACTGAAAAACAGTGGAGCTGCAGGTGGGAGGGACGAGAGACGACTGGGAAATTATGTTCAGAGAGAAGGAGACGGTAAGGGAGACAGCTGAGAGGTGATAGAGACAGTGAGACAGCTCAGAGAGAAGGGAAGACAGGTGTGTGATGGAGGTGTGATAAAGGGACAGGTTAGAAAGACAGATGAGAGAGACAGACAGGTGAAAAAGTAACAGCTGAAAGAAGGAAGACAATTGCCACAGTAGAGATAAAGTGACAGAGTATAATGGCAGACGGAGAGGTTCTGCAGTTTAGTGAGAGACAGAGACAGGTTAAAAAAATAGATGAAGAGGAGAAAAGTTGAGAGATATGGAGATAATATTGAGACAGAGACAGATGAGAAAGAGACAGACAAGGGAAAAAGAGAGGGGAGACAGGGCAAATTAAGGTGAAAAAGATGCAGAGCAGGTTGGAAAGTCAGATCACAGGGGGAAGACTTGTATTATAAAGAATTCAGAGAGAAAAACACAGTTGAAATAGAGGAGGAGACGGGAGTGGTGAGACAGAGACAGTAAAAAATGTAGAGACATAATAAAAAGACAGAAAATGTACACAGACAACTGAGGGAATGGTGACAGTGAGTCACAGATCATATTACATCACTTCCTGTGATGTCATTGGTGTCAAGGGGCATGTGACTACTTTTATTATCCTTGTCATTTTAGTAAATCAACATCCTTGCGTTTTGCTATTTTCGACAATCATTTTCAGTTCCCGAACAGTACTAATTTCAGAACTTGAGGCAATACATCACTTATACGTATGCACCCCTCTTAATGCATAGCGGTCCTCTAATGCTTAGCTGCTATAACCAGAGGTCTCAGTCTGGAAAGGAGAGGTCGTTCTGTGACATCCCCCAATCTGCACTGATTGAACAGTGGAGGACAGAGGACTAGTTAGACATTTTACATCAGTGTCATAATTTGTGAATGTAGTGGAGTGTTGAACATTAGGGTGATTGATGGGCAATTATTTCCTTTGTACATGCTGCTGATGATATGGTTGTTTCTACTTTAATATTAAGGTACATTTATTTAATGCAATGTGACACTTTTCATAACTGAAAGTGGCTGTACATTAAAAGAAAAGGTGCATCCAATGACGTTTAAGGCCTCATACAGTGTCCCCTGTAAATCTTGTTCATATGATAAAAGGGGTTACCAGCCCAATCAAGATTACCAGATCCATGGTAATTCCATAGATCTGTGCTGTTTCACCCAGAGGTTTGACTGAGAATTAGAGGGTCCAGGTGAAATACCCGGAAAAAATTAGAAGGGTTTAGGCAGGCATTACTGATTCCTCCAGTAATGCCTCATTTCTGAGGGTTCTCTCATGGTCTCCTTTGTAATTCCCAGTAAAATCCCACTAGAGGAGTTACAAATGCCACAAGTATAGGGAGCTACAGGGGTGTAGTTAAATGCCTGTGACATTGGTAACTCCGTGGGTGGGGGAGAGTTAGCAGGGAAGATGATACTCAGTAATGAGGCCCTTAATATGTCAACCCATGTTCTAGTTAGCTGCAGTTTTATGTAAATGATTACAGTCAACTGAGTTAGCTGATAACTTTAACCTTTAAACCAACTTTCCATTCCAGTAAAAGTTTCTAAAAAAGGTGATCACTTTCATGGACGACAATCGAGCTGGCCACTGGCTTTTGAACTTCCTACAGAGGGGGATGCAGACATCAATCACACACAGACTCTGGTTTGAGGTAGATCACCTACTTTAGGCCACTGCTAAGTCCTTTGGGTCTGTCTTAGTTCTATTGGGCTTCTTTGTTACACTCTGACAAAACATTCAAATAAATGTCAGAAAGGAACAAATGAAATTACTCAGAGCCAGATAACCTATCATTCAATATTTGATTTGGAATACATTTCAGATCATTGCAATGTGGACACACCTAAACTATGATGAAACAAGGTTTGAATATTCTTCATCTACCATCATCAAAATGAAGATCATAGCACCATAGATTGAATTAAAGCAAGAACTAGACTATATATACAGAAACTGGATAGGGCAGGAAACTCATCTTAAGCGCTCTGATATCTCCGGGTCTAGCCTGCACTATATAAAAATCTGCAAATAAATAAACTGTTCTCTTTAAACAAACTACAAAAGCTTTTCCAATTAACTTTTGACTTGGTTTCTGAATTGATGATTTTTGTTCTTTTTTAGCCCAAACTGTTATCTCGTGAATTGCTGGATCTGGTGGCCTCTTACTTCAACTTGAAAGAAAAAGAATATTTTGGAATAACATTTGTAGACGATACGTAAGTATAGATTTACTTTACTAAAAAAGACTGTTAATATCAACTGTATTCAAGTTTCTCACTGTGGGGAATTGTAACTTCCCATTTTGCAAACTCAGTTGCTTCCCCTCTTAAAAAGTCAAACGTAAAAGCATAGACAATAGATGAAAACAAAATTTTTTGGTGAACAGTAGGCCATCAAAGCATTATTGTCGTGATTCATATAATAAAGGCAGATGTGCATGTTTCCAAATATATTGCTGTTCTTTGTAAGAGCAAAGCTGTTAACATTAGTATTCAAGTCATAGACCTCCGCACGTAGGTTAGTGAATAGAATTTTGTAGTACACGAGTAGTACTATTGTAGTATGATAGTACGAACTAAAATGAAAGTTGAAAATAGAACCCCGCCCCCTGTTCATAACCTGCTACCCCTAAATGATCAGCTTGGTAACTTCAAAGAGCCCCTTAGCTATTGCTTGAAGTTTGCAAACCTCTATTTAATCCTGAATTTTGATTTGATAAACTTCCTATCCCTCTTGGTCATCTAATGCTAATGGAACAAAGAACCCTCACAGTGAGAATGATCCTTTAGAAAGAGTTACAATACATTAGTGAGAAGGACATTAGTCCACATCAAAGGGTTATTTTCCAATTGGTTTAAAATTGCCCATTGATTTTAAAATGGAAACTAGTTCAAAGCATTTGATATTATTTTACATTTAGTTGGATTTTGTATTTAATTTCCCTAATCCTCAGTCATAACACTAGCCTTAAAATTGACTATTACACTAATATTGGTTATCAAGCCACCTCGATTCCTAGCACTTTCCCTAATCCTAACCTTATACCTCGCCCTTTGCCTAACTCTGTGTCTAACCCAAAGCAATTCTCTAATGCTACCTCTATTCCTACCACTCATCCTAATGCTAACTTTCATCCTTACTGTAAACCTAACTATCACACTAACACTACCCAAGCTCTAACTCTGAGCCTATCCCAAACTGTAACCCTTAACCTATCCCTATTGTTGAGACTTTTGCTAACTTTCACCGCTCCCCTTAAATCTAACTCTCACCCTCATGTTAACTCTAACCTGAACCCATCCCACTCTATAACCCATCCCTATCACTCACCTTAACATTAACTTTCACTCGGAGGAGCCAAGCTCGCGACCGTGATGGCCGCACTGTAGCTCGGCTCCGTCAACCTTCCTGCCTGAAACGCATATCCTGTACCTCATCCTGCCCCGAGGAGACACAATCGGCTAAATATGGGAAGGTGAAACATTGCTAGCACTTACCGTCCGTCCCGGGGGCTCCTGGGTGCCGCGGATCTGGAGTTGTGCCCTTGCTTGTTCCGGAGCCTCCGCGGCGTGCAGGCCGGGGACTCGCCTGCGACGGTCGGCCGGAGTGGTGTGTTGACGCCGGCCCCCGGTGGAGGAGAGGGGTCGGCTGAAGAGGCCGTTGTGCGGTTGTTCCGGTGGCGACTGACTGGGCCCGGTCTGGTGGCCCGGGGGCTCTGTGGCGGGGCTCGGCCCGCCTCAGACGGGGGTAGACCGTGCAGGAGGCTTGTCCCCCCCTTTGTTGCCTTGTCCGGCCATCTTGAAGCCCTTCGCCCGGATTCGGCGGGCGGCGCCCGTGAGACGGTGGCGCCGGCGACCCCTGTTTTTTGGTGGCCCATCTTTTTGCACCAAGATTGCCATTACTGGGGTTCGAGGAGACTCCAGTGGGCCTTACTCGAAAGCCCGGTCCAGAAGTTAAGGAGCGGAGCGTCCCTGCTGCACTGACAAGATGGCCGCCGGCGCCCCGGGTCCTGGACCTGCTTGGGGCGGCGAACCTAGTTTGTCGAACCACACGATGGCTGAGGCTTGTGGGCGTGAGCCCACGATCGGTGATGTCTTGGCCGCCCTATGTTCTTTACGTGCGGGCATGGCCTTCGACGCTGTTACGCAAGATAGCGGTTCTGCCGCCGTGCCTGTTGGCCCGTCCCCCATGAATGCGGCTCGACTGATGGTGTGTGCTGCTTTGCCCCCCTCGGCTGCTGCGAAGAGTGATGCCGCCGTACACCTACGAGACTGTATCTCAGCGGCCCCGAATCTCCAGGAAGCCTCGACTGTGGCGGACATAAGCGAGGGCCCCACGTTGGGCCCCTTCCATGCCAGTCTGGTTGGGGAGCTCGGCGGATGTTTGATTCGAACTGCTTTAGTGAGGTCCCGTGGCTGCCTTGCAGGGGTTACCTCGCTGTTTTGGACGGCGGGGCCGCACCCAATCTGTTTGCTGCTCCTGATGTTGCTACTTGACAGTCTGGTCTGCCGCAGCCACTGCTTGCTTTGCTGTTTGAGACTGGGGTCCTCTGGACTGCACCCTTGGCCTGCCTTGTTTCGATCCTGTGTGCATTCCATGCCGAACTGCTTGCTACCTACCACTTTATTGAGCATGAAAGTTATGATCAGGAAAGGACAGCGGTGAGACAGAATTGCTTCGGCGGACTACTGGTTAATGTACGTAGATGAGGACTACCCGTAGCTGTGACAATATGGCCGACTCCTTTTCCTGTTCCTGATATTTGAGGTTGTGTCTTTCTCGCTTTGATGTGGGTTTCAGTTGTGTTAAGGCGGGGGTGTAGGAGCTGAATGTTCGATTGCAGACCTCCTCTCCCACTGGATCCCTTTCCCCATTCCCTTCTCTTTTTCTTTTGGTCTGTTGTGTTCTTTTTCTTACTTTCTGATTCTTCTATATTTCGGGTTCTATTTAGGGCGACAGGCACGCTGCTGGGGGGTAGGCCGTAGCCTTCTGCAGGGGTGCAGGGTGGTGTGGGAGGGACGGGGTCTTTCTGTTGTTGGTTTTTTCTTTAGTTCTATGGCTCTTTTGTATCCCTTTATCGGGACGCTGTGTCTGCGCGCGCCTTCCATGGAGTGTTAGCGGATAGTGAATGGGTTGCTTTCCCGCTTCCACGATATTGACTGCACATATAGCATGTCTTACATGACTTGCCCCGATAGCAGGTCCTCCAGTTCTGCTTGCTTTATTCGCTTTGGGGCGAGTGCAGTGGCGCCGCGTTCTTTCTTTCCCTCTTTCTGACATTCTTTTCTCTACCCCTCCCCTCTTTTTCTCTTTATTTGGGTTAGTATAGTGGATGGCTATTACGTTGCTGCTCTGATTCTTCTGATCCGTGCCAGCACGCATTCAGGCGGTGACGGGTGTGTGGCGGGCCGTGGTGGGAACTGATCTGAAACGGGGCGACCATAAGTTGATTCCTGTCAATTGCTGCTATTACTTCCATTTATCAAGGCCCCTTTGTATTGATGCTTTACATATAGCCCGCCATGGGAATTCAGATGTCGAAAGTTGCAACTGATCCTGCTATACTTCCTATTATATTATAAAATTAACCTTATTTAATCCTGCTTCTAGCGGTTACATTCGGCCTCTTAATGTTTGATTGCTTGCCTGTATACCACTGGGTGACTGCCGGGGAACTTCAATGTTGACTCATGTGCGTTTATAATGCGTCGTGGCCGGCCTGATTGGTTGTAGGCTCGTATTTGTATGCCTCTATTCGCACAATAAAGGTTTAAAAAAAAAAAAAAATTAACTTTCACCCTTTACCATACACCTAATTCTCACCCTCATACTAACTTTAACCATAGATCTAACTATGAGCCTATCCCACACTATAAACTTATCCTTCACACAACCTCATGTTAACTTTCACCCTTAGTCTAAAACTAACTCTGATCCTCACACTAACTCTATCCATAGCCCTAGCTGTGATGTGTCCCACATAGTAACCCTGATCCTACCCCTGCCGTTCACCCTAATGTTAACTTTGAACCTTGCTTAAAACTAACTCACACTTACAACAACCGCAGCTTTAAACTTCGACCTTATCCCACACTGTACCCATAACCCTATCCCCCACACTAATCCTAACTCTTGCCCTAACAGTGAGTTAAACCCTATGACTAACCTTTATTGTCACCCTCCTTATCCAGTCCCTAACCCTATTTGGTTCTCTTTTGTCAAACTTAGCTCCCTTCTCAGTGCTTGTTTTCACGCTAAATGTTTTTGAATCATTCAGATAACTACCTGTAACTCAATCCAAATATTTGGAAATGCTCACAGATTAAAAGCAAGCAAACCAGCACATAGGATGTCATGGATTGAGCAAAGGAAGTTAGTGGTTGATTGCCTATGATGACTAGAAGGATGTGAAAATCTCAGCGGGAGTCTGAACCATAAGGAGTTGCCCAATAGGTGAACAGAAGAATCTATTCCATGTTAAAGCTGCTTGCTGACTTTCAAGTGTGTGTTTGTGCAGAGCTTCATTGCAGTGTAACAAAGAAATAGGTTAAGGGGAGAGCAGCACAGTGAGGTGAGTATTATGTGGAGTCACAATTCTATCCACAAATGGAGAGGAACTGTTGACATCACTAGAAGTCTTAGTTGTCACCAGTAACCATAAACGTGCAGTCTTGCTTGAGTTGTAACTAAAACAGAAGTGCTACTCATTACACATAAAAAGTGTTTAATACTAATATATGTTATTTGTTTATCTCAATATTGATCACAGAAATGCTTCTTCATGTGTGTATATAGAACGAATGTATCCTCGCATTACTGTGTCCTGTGGATACAATTTGACAGATGTAGAACTCCACAAATGCATTAATATAGCCTTATAGCCCGCCGTAGAGGGCTATACCGGCTATTAAAGGCCCTCTCCAGCGTTAAAAGCCCCGAGCCGAAGGCGAGGGCCTTTAACAAGGGAGAGAGCCTTATAGCCCTTCGTAGCTGGGCTATACCGGCTATTAAAGTCCATTAAATAATTCTGACACGAGAGGGCAGAATGTTCTAACAAAAAAGAACAAAGCCGTATGGGAGCATGAGGGGATTGGAATCCCCTCAGGGTCCTTGAAGTCTTTGTTCACAGTCAGAGCTGTGAGCAAAGAAACATTGGAATGTTGGAGCTCCAGGCTTATACCAGCCATTAGAAGCCCAGAGCACTCCATTGTTTTCAATGGAGCTCCCAACATTCCAATGTTCTAATGAGTATTAAAAAGTTTCACATGCAAGTTGTCATTTTTTTCCATTTAAACATTTTTTTTATCTTTGTCTTTTATTAATTGCCACCAGGGGTCAACATGCTTGGCTGCAGTTAGATCACAGAGTTCTGGATCATGATTTGCCAAAGAAACCTGGACCTGTGACGTTGTCTTTTCTTGTGCGGTACGTTCTCTTATATCTATATAAAGGTCATTCATTGTATGTAAAATTGGTGTGATCAAGGCAAACTTTGTGTTTCACTTGTGCAGAATCTTTATCATGGTTTAACAGAATAGTTCCTATGATAATAAAAACAAAGTTAAGCAAAAAAAACAGAATAATCCCTTTGAGGGTACTAGAACGCCTTTAAAAATAATAGTTACATTTGTTTTTAAGCAGCTTCGAAACAGCGCTGTACTGTGAATTACAAGTTGCTCCTTTAACTCACCAAATCTGCGACACCCACAATGCCCTGCACCAGCAACACTTAGCGGAACCTATTTTTCCGCTCAGCCAAAAAGGATTCAAGAACCCTGATGCACCATTTTTATGGTCTTTCTTTGTGATTCAGTTTCTGCTCTTTTTCTTTTCTTTTTTCCCTACATTAACCTTCTAACTCTTTCATTAGAATGTTTTTCAGTTTTAATTTGCCTTATTCTTAAACTGTAGAACAGGCAGGAGGAAGGTAAGCAAAAATGCTGGTCATTTCAGGTCTCTTTTTCATGGGCAAAAATGAGCGTTACAAGGCAGTTAGTTCACTTTAGAATTCTAATAAATAGTGAAGGAGTATATCTCCCGACTGGTCTGTGCACTTTTTTCTCATATCACAATTTTCAGCCTTCTCCTTTATAACCGCTCTGTTACCTGATAAAAGGATTGGAAACAGGCCACTTTAACCTCCTCTGAGACCAGGTGTCACAAAGGAAGTGCCAAGAGTATGAGCAAGCTAAATGTCACAGCTGTGACCCCTTACTACCTCCAAATGACGTCCATGAGTACTAGCCTCCCCTAAAGAAAATGAATTCTGCCTCATCCTTACCTTCCTTTTGAGTTTGGACACCCACATGTACTCCAAGATGGGGTTGTTCCTAGATGGCAATGGTTGTCCCACACACCGGTGCACAGAATATCCCACCAAGGATACCATCAGTGTGGAGGAACGTTTTGATGCTGACTCCCACATTGATGCAGGGAGTGTGTCCTTAGCAGAGCACTAGACTTTCAGCAGTCATATGATGCTTTATTTTTTTGTTTATTTATTTATTTATTTATTAAGCTTATAGAGCGCGACAGCTACCCATGAGGGTTTCCCGGCGCTAAAAAGACAATATGCTAGATAACCGAAAGTTAAAACCATGATGGAAAAAGAGATTTATTGATTGAATAGCCAGGTCTTAATTGCTCTGCGAAAGCGATCATAGCTTGTTTCAGTACGAATATTCAAGGGGAGAGAATTCCACAGTTTAGGGCCCAAAAGTGAAAAAGACCTTCCGCCCATTCTGGAGAGTCTAACTTTGGGTAGGCTAAAAAAGCCTTGAGATGAGGAACGGAGACAGCGTACCCCGTTTTATTTTGTACATGTAGCTCAGAGTTTTGAAAATCTGCTTTGATGCTTAGGCACACTCCCTTGGGTTTTCAGTACTGAGCCATTCCTCGATGTTATCAATCCATGAAGGGTTGGGGGGCATACTGTGCCACCTGTGTTACGCCCACGATCCTGTTGCAGATATTTTTGCAGGCAGCTTTTAAAACCAGGGATGCCTGCAGATCTTCTACTCCCTCGAGCTGCTCTAGAAGAGAGTGGCGCCCTCTGCGGAGGCCTAAGACAAATGACTTGCCAAAAGCCGGCTAGCTCAGAATTACTTACCTGCTTGAGTTGTGAGTTCATAATAATAATGTTTTTATCATAAATGTCAACAAACCCATGGGAAGGGATTTCCCGAAGTCATTAAGGAGTTACATTGTGTTTCGGCTCTTAAACAATTGGATCCTGAGGTAAAAATTAAAAGAGGGTTCCAGCCTGATATGGCCACGCATGGGCTGTTAAAAGGGAAGGCGCGGGGGAGGGGGGTTTGAAGCGCCACGGCTAGCGCTTTCTGGGGCAACATGCTAGTTATGCAAAATAGATTTATAGATGTATAAATGAAAGCAAGCCATCCCTTTTGCTGACGGACATATTGCTAGGTAGCGCCAGACACAATATTTTCTCTCTCCCAGGAGGTCATATACTTTTAATACATAGAAACAGGTACTCCTAGCACCGGGCAAAAATCGAAGATGTATCTAGAAGGCCCTGCATTACATTTTTGCCCCGGGCCTAACAAAAACATATTACATAGCTGTAATGCACAATAAAACACAGCATTAATCTGTGAGCTGTAAAAATAACTTAATTAAGGCAAGATTAAAAATATCTGAAATACAAAGAAACAATATCCCTGCATTGAAGTTTGCCCCAAGGAACCCCAACATTGAGGTGCATATTTACAAGGAGCTAGGGCTTCCGTAGAGTAATTTTTTTTTACGCAGCGGCAGCGCAATCATTGCTCCACACTGCTCCATATTTGCAAACTGACACATTGGACCCAATGCACTCGTTTGTTGAGGCCTGCATCACATTATACCTTCACCAAGTATAATGTATGCAGGGTAGGCTTTCCCACGTTAAAAACTACGTAGAACTTACGCAATGAAATTTACAAATTTTCACTGCATCACTCTATGACTTGACTGATACAAGATCCCTACACCTTCTCAAGCCAGGCATAAGGATTGATGCAGGACTTTTAACATGGGACTCACCTCTGTGTTTTGACGCATTGCTGGAGTTGCGTCAGTCTTGCGACCAGCTTCAGCAATGCTTCACTTTAGCGCCAAAAGATGCATCAGAATTTTTTATGCATCTGTGAATTCTTGCAACATGGAGCCCTGTATTGTAAATTCAGTGCACCCATGGTGTCGTTAGAGCATTTGCGGCAGGCACAAGAAATCTGACACATCAGTGCCGATATGTCAGTTCTTCTAAATGTGCCGATGAGGATGTCAACATAAGGGCGAGGCACACCAACGACACTCAACAATTTGAGTGACGCCAAGCCTCAGAAAAAAATCAACATACAAATCAAAGAAAACAAAAGAAAATATCAAAGCAATGAAAAGTGTAGTTCGATCCATGCCGAAGGAATGGTGTGTTGCAGTCTACTTCTTTCATCCCTCTTCCCCTCACCTTAGGAATAACCTATGTGTTTATTCTTCTAGGCCATTGTGTTTTTAAAGACACTTCAAAATATGTTGCAAGTTGTACACCTGTTATTTGCTCCAAATGCATGATGGAGGAAATGTGCTGAAAGTAAACTAAATTGAACCTAAACTGTTCGAGAATATTCAGTGAATGATTCCTCCAGAATGCTCACCTTTCTCCTCACTCTCTGGATTGAGCTAAACGGGTCCTGCAGACTCGGGTAACAACCACAGCTCATTCACTCTAATCCACAGTCTATATTCCCGAATGCCTTTGTGTTTTTTGGAGCCATATCCTGAAAATTCTTAGCGATCTGTAGTTACACAGTTCACTGAACACCTGCTAGACACAGCTGTATTCTGGAAAGGAGTTGGCTCCTTAAATAAAATATATTTCACATATTAATGTACAAGCCTTTAATATTATCCAGCTCAAATCACTATTCGTGACAAGCTTCATGCAAAATCATGGACTTCTTAACAGGTGTGAAAATAAATGCAAAAATAAAGATGGTAATAATAATAATACGAATAATAATAATAAAACCAATACCACTTCTAATGATACGGCCTCTCTGCATTACAATGTACTGTCTGTAACTTCTGATGTGAAACTTCTATTTTAATAAAAATATTAGAAATAAAAAAAAAGAACTATAAAAGCGACAAACTATTTGTCAATAACGGTGTTTTTGTCATAGCTCTGGTAGTTATAATGTCATTAATATAAATGTTATTATTATTTCCGCGCATTTACTTTCATGGACCCTAAATTATTGCTTGTTGTTTTCAGCATAAGATTAATATTCTCTCCACCAGGGTGCACTGTGCACTAAATAACATAAAATATAGAACCCTGCCTGCAAACTAATAGAACACAATCTGCAGAACTAACGTGTCAGTGTATGCTTTTTAAGAAGAGGGCATGTGATAGTGCACCAGGGGCCAGATGTAGGTAACTCATTTTTACCGATTCTAAAATACCGAATTTTACCGATTCAGTATTTTAGAAATAGGAAATGAGATGTAGGAAAAAAATCGGTAATAAATACAGATTCGGTAAAAATCGGAATCCCCGATTCGGTATTTACCGAATCGGTATTTACCGATTCTGCAAATACCGAATCGGTAAATCCCATCCATTCCTATGGGCCAGGATGCCCATAGGAATGAATGGAGTTACCGAATCGGTATTTACCGAATCGGTAAATACCGAATCACGGATACAAAAAAGCAAGCAGTTGAGCTACCAACCAATCACGTGCCTCCACCCCGCCCCTCAGCCAACCAACAGAGGAATCAACCAATCTTGTGCATCCACCCCACAACCAGGAAGTGGCCACAAACATTGCAGGTGCAGAGTAACTGATCACCCAGGAGAGCAGTTACACACTGACAGGCTGTTGTGAAGCTGAGCTGTGCAGGAGTGAAAAATGGATCCCCAAGACTCCCAGAGGGAAGGTGCAGAGAGGAAGATGAAGTTCAGCACAGGTGAACTTCAGGTGCTGGTGGAGGAGGAGGTAAAGCACTACTCCAAGCTTTTTGGAAAGAAGTCTCTGCAGGTAGCAGAGGCTGTGAAGAGGAATACCTTGTTGGGGATCCAGTCCAAGGTGAACGTCATTGGAGTGACAACCAGGGAAGTGGAAGATCTAAAGAAGAGATGGTATGATCTGAGGATCATTACCAAAAAGAAATTGGCGGCAAGAAGGAAAGAGGCCAATGCTACAGGTGGAGGAAAGAACAGGGCATCTGCTCTCACAGATCTGGAAGAGCTTGTGGAGTCCACACTGGAGCCAGAGAGCGTTTTAGGAATTGGTGATGCTGACAGCTCAGCCCGAGCTGCATCAAAGAAAGGTAAGGGACATGTCCATCATTCCTCCCCGCTTGCCTGTCTCCCTCCCCCAATGTGGCTGTGTGTTGAGGAACTCCAGTACAGGCTTCTGTATCCACCTGCAATGCATTATGGGAGTGGTAGTCATAAGAATTCACATCAGAGCAGGCAACATGAAAGAATGTCAGGCATACCACACAATACAATTAGAGACAGGGGAAGACCATGAAATATTGCAAATGATACGTGATTTATTATAGAAATGCACGGTAAAAGCACCACTAAGCCACTGTCCATATCTGTCTACAGGAGAGACTTCGCCAAGACAATGCAGGAGAGAGAGAAGAGGTCACCCCAAATGGAGAGGACTGAGGAAGAAGCCAGGGATGCAGGGCCCAGCACTGCAACACCTCCAGCACCCTGCACACATGCAGCTGCCACACCAGAGGCAGCCACCATGCAACTGCCATCCTCTCCTCTGCTCCTTGACTCACCACAACATGAGCCACAACAACTTTCCACACCAGAAGACTCAGAGGTGTCAGAAATCTGCAGGCCCAGGAGGCATGGCGTTCCCCCGCTAAAAATCCTACAAACATCCTCTGATGAGGAAAGGGAAGGTGAGATCCCAAATGAGTCAATGGAGGAAAATACAGCTGGTCTTCCATCCACTCCTGTCACTGTATCCGGAGGCACAAGACGCCGTAGGGCCCGGGAGGCAAGCTTGAGTGGGCATGGTGACAGTGTCTTCCGTGGCCTTGAAACAACAATGGTGAAGGTGCAGCGCCTGCAGGCCAAAGCAATTAGTGCAGTGCACAGACAAATGCGCAAAATGAACCAAAACTTTGATAACATGAACCGGGGGATCACATCAATGGCGGACAACACGAGGGACATGGCCGATGGGGTCAGGGACATGTCACAGTGTTTGATGTCACTTTGTGACGAACTCCATGAGGACCACGCACAAAGGCAAAGGGAGAGGGAGTGCATGCAACAGCAGACAAGGGTCATGCACCGTCTGGCAACAGCGACTTCACTGCTGTGTCGCCGTTCTGTTGCAGTGCAGGAGGGGCTGGTGCACTGCTGCACAGATCTCACAAGGGGGATGGGGAGAGTCACTACAGCAATGGAAGTACTGCTGACTAACCAGTCAGCCATCACAGGAGGTGAAGGTTTAGGGGACACAGACAACACCAGTAGCAGGAGCAGCACCCCTATCCCGGAAATCCGGAGGAGCAGCAGACTCCAGAATGCAGAGTACAGGCGCTGGCACAGCAGACAATGATCAGACCCAACCACAGGCATCACGCAGTGCAGTGCATGGGCGCAGGCAGTAAGGCTGCCAAATTTCGAATGGACATGTGAGGGTGAGGTGACCCCTGTCCGCACAGTTTGGCTAGGCACACTTAGGAGTTAACAAATGTGTCTTCAGACATTTACCGTAGTGCCAATTAAACTACGTTTATTGCATTGAAACCCTTGCTGTGTCTCTCTACTTACTCAAAAGTAGTTGTGTGTGATCTCTGCCCGTCTCTGTCTGCCGTCTGTTGGTGTTGGAACTCCTACTGTGTTGGGTGCAGGTAGTGCATGGTCATCGTCATGGTCTTCATAGTCGCTCAATTCCACCTCGGTGCCCTTCGTAGTAGCGAGGTTGTGCAACATTGCACAAGTTGCAATGATCTTACAGCACATGACTGGTGAGTACTGCCGTGCCCCTCCACTTTTGTGCAGGCAGCGGAACCTGCTCTTCAGAAGGCCAAAGGTGCGCTCCACGATGTTCCGGGTTCATTTATGTGCCACATTGTATCATCTCTGGCTGGGGGTCGTGGGGTTGAGGTAGGGTGTCAGGACGAAGGAACGGAGGGCATATGCACTATCCCCTAAAGTGAAATGAGAAAACCATTAATCACAGGCACACATTAACATACGTCTGCATTATCTATCAAGGGAGTGTCACACAGTAATTTACCTAGCATGTATCCTTCGCCAAATTCTCCCGCTGTCAGGCGGGTGTAGATCCCACTGTTTTGGAAGATGTAGGAGGGATGTATGACGTTACAACGCATACATTTACAACTACCTACCATTACAACGAAACTTTTACAACGCAAAAACTATTACAACGCATGTATTTACAACGCATGTTTTTACAACGCAGGTACCTTTACAACGCATACCATTACAACGTAAGTATTTGTAAGTATATATTATTTTTTTAATTGTAAATTAATTGAAAATAATATAATTTAATGTAATGTAATTTAATTTAATTTAATTTCATTTAACTAATTTAATTTAAATTAAATTTAAATTTATTTTTACCCTGTACCCCTGTACCCCAAAAATCCAAAACTGACCCTGAACCCTAAAAATACCCCTTTACCCAAAAACCTAAAACTGACCCTTAACCCTAAAAATACCCCTTTACCCAAAAACCTAAAACTGACCCTTAACCCTAAAAATACCCCTTTACCCAAAAACTGAAAACTGACCCTGAACCCTAAAATTACCCTTTTACCCAAAAACTGAAAACTGACCCTGAACCCTAAAAATACCCTTTTACCCAAAAACCTAAAACTGACCCTGAACCCTAAAAATACCCCTTTACCCAAAAACTGAAAACTGACCCTGAACCCTAAAAATACCCTTTTACCCAAAAACTGAAAACTGACCCTGAACCCTAAAAATACCCCTTTACCCAAAAACTGAAAACTGACCCTGAACCCTAAAAATACCCCTTTACCCAAAAACTGAAAACTGACCCTGAACCCTAAAAATACCCCTTTACCCAAAAACTGAAAACTGACCCTGAACCCTAAAAATACCCCTTTACCCAATAACTGAAAACTGACCCTGAACCATAAAAATACCCTTTTACCCAAAAACCCCAAACTGACCCTAAACCCTAAAAATACCCCTTTACCCCAAACATATAACATTTTAAATATAATTATATACTTACCAATACTTACGTTGTAATGGTATGCGTTGTAAAGGTACCTGCGTTGTAAAAACATGCGTTGTAAATACATGCGTTGTAAAAGTTTTTGCGTTGTAAAAGTTTTGTTGTAATGGTAGGTAGTTGTAAAAGTTGCGTTGTAAAGGTTGTACACCATGTAGGAGTCGTGGGTGCTTCCTGGGTACCTGGCCACTATGTCCGTGATCATGTACTTGGCATCACAGATTACATGTACATTTATTGTGTGTGATGACTTCCTGTTCCTGTAAATGTACTCTGAGCCCGCAGGTGGGCATATTGGGATGTGGGTGCCATCAATACAGCCAATGACGTGTGGGAAATGTGCCATTAGGTAAAAGTCAGTCTTGGTCCAGAGCAGGTCTGCATCAGTTTCCGGGAAGCGGATGTAATGCTCCATTCTCTGCATCATGGCATCCAAGAACTTCCTGAAGAAACGGGACAGGCAGCTCTGGGACACCCCACCTACCTCAGCAACAACACTCTGGTAACTCCCAGATGCAAGCAGGTGTATGCTACAGAGCACCTGCACATGGGGTGGGATGGCGTGCGCCCTTGGTGTTGGGTGCTCCAGGAGTGGGTGCAGGTCCCTGATCAGGTCCAGGATGGTTTGGGGGTGCAGCCTGTACCTTTGCAGTATCTCTGGCTCAGTCAATTGGAAGAGTGTGATGCTCTGCCTGTACACTTGCTCATCCCTTCTCCGTTCCCTCTCTCCTGCTGCCTGTAGCCGTAGCCGCCTTGCTATGACGTAGAATGCCGCCATTCTGGTTAAACTGTTGCATTTTGGGCCCTATTTTATAGCCTGCACCTGGTTACCACCTGCTTTCAATCCATGCTAAATACTGACTCTTAAATACCGAATTTCATGCAAATTTGGTATTTTAGGGGTCACCTACATCTCAAGAGTCTTATTTTTCCATTTCTTATTTACCGATTCGGAAAAGTTACCGAATCAGAATTTTTACCGATTCTGTAAATTTACCGATTCGGAAAAGTTACTGATTCAGAATATTTACCGATTCGGTAAATCTACCGATTTGGAAAAATTACTGATTCGGTAGTTTTTGGGAGCCCTACATCTCAATGTCCAAATACCGGTTGGTAACAGCCGAAATTCGGTATTTTCGGCCGTTACCGACCGGTATTTGGCTACCTACGTCTGGCGCCAGATGTTCCTTATCTGTAGACAGGTTCTATGTGTCGACAGAATCATCAAGGGCCAAATGTATCAAAGTCCTCATTTGCGATTCTCAAATAGCGATTTTTTGCGCATCGCTATTTGAGTTCGCAAAATTCTATGTTTGTAGGATTTGCAATAAATTTTGCAAATCCTACATATTCCTTAATTGCAAATCTCAAATTGCGATTCGCAATTAAGGAATACCTCCCCATTCATTCCTATGGACCAAGAGGCCTATAGGAATGAATGGGAAGACATTCTCAATTTGCGATTAGCAATTAGAGAATCGCAAATTGAGAATGCAATTTCAAGGATGCCAGGGTGTCAAAAAAACATCCTGTTGCACCCCTGAAATAAGCATGGGTGCACATGTGGCATTCATACATGCCCTAAGGGCATGTATGCAGGGCCGGACTGGCAATAGCGGGCACCGGGCAATCCCCCGGTGCGCCGCATGGGTGGGGGCGGTTTGGGGCCCCTGGGGGCTGTTTTTGTTACGGGCCGTTTTCGGTCCTGTACTCGGCTAAAAACTGGCCCCGGCAAAAGGCTCAGTGGCACTTCCAACCCCACCCCCGAGTGGGGGGGGGGGGGGGGGCTTGAGCACTTTGCCAGGGCCGGTTGTGGTTCCCAGAATGTGTGTGTATGTGCTTCAAATGCAAAAAATTGTGTTTTCAAGGAAATCGCAAATTACCACTAACTTGAAGTTGGTGGTAATTTGCGATTCCTTTAGGCCAAATTGCACTTTTTTGGTGCTTCTTACATTGCATTTAAGGAATCGCAAAATTTGTGATTCCTTAAATGCAATTGCAAAATAAGTAATCGCAAATTTTGAGATTCCTTATTATGCACGCAGATTTGCTCAAACATACTAATAAGCAAAATTGCAATTGCAAACGCCGAAATTCTGCGAATTTCGGCATTTGCAATCGCAATTGTGCTTGATACCTATGGCCCCAAGTCATTATTTACCCTGATTTAAAAAGACTGCTGGAAAACTCGAGCAGTATACATGTTGTGACTGTTTGTGCTGTTGAAAAGTTAATATTAGCAAGTCAGAAAAAAAGACCTTTCTGACAATCTCACTGGCATTGCTAGTGGAACACTTTAAAAAACATTAGCAGATCTAATAGGCCTGGGGCTGGATGCAGACCTTTTTGCTTGGTAAACGCTTGTTTTAATTGCAAATTATTTTCATAAAACTTTATTTTAAAAATTATTAAAAAACGTCAGCTCGTCAATTCACGTGTATGCAGGTGCAGCCATCTTGTAATGGTTTTTAAATAAAGATTTGCAAAAACCATTGATTGATGGCTAACATGCATGCCCCATTGCCCCATGCTGAAAACTGTGATGGGCCGTATTTAAATGAGAATGTCACTTCCACAGACCAATGATGGATAGGGTTTAAAGCCCTGTTATGTAAGCATGTATAACTGTTTTTCTTTTTATTAAAATCAAAAGGTCTTGGCTAATGACATACTCAGAAATTGAAATAGATTATTTTGGATTTCGGATGTGCTTGAATTTATTGTATCTCAGACAAAGGGCTGACATAAAGCAATCATGGTCCCTAATTATCATGACGTTTTCAACATTTGCGCTTGTATTGGGGGAAATAGATGTCACTTCCGGGAGGTGTTCTGAGGGCATGTGTTGCCATTAAGTTAATAAAGCAGTGATTAGGTCCGGGTCTACTGGTTGTCATGTGGCCACATTACATGTGACCTCTTCAACCAGACCTGATGTTTTAGCAAACAACTCTTTGCATTCTTTTTTTTTTTTTGCATTCTGGGTTTTGAGTCCATTTTTCAAAAATAAAAGTGAAACTGTATGTTCTGGGGTTCAACTGCTGCTCAAAATCATCAGGATTGCCTTAGAGTATACCACATAACATGGGATGCCGAGTAGGGTAAAATATTTTTTTTTTTAGCAAAAGAATACAAAGTTCCCCAGGGAAAACTAAAGAGGTATGTGTATGCAAATATGGGAGTAGAGCAGAAGCAGGGAACGGGCTGTTCCCTTGTTGGAACTAGAAGACCTCACACACCCAGGAACCTAGGTGTCATGCTTCATCATTGGTCTCCTGCTCCTCGTCAGACTGCGCTGCAATGTCCGACGGGCGCCGTAGGCGCTCTTTGTTGGAGATCTTTTGTTCCAGCCAATGGTTTGAGTGCATGTAAGGGGTCTGGTGAAGGTGTAGTCGTGAGGGAATAGTGAGATTAAAAGAAGGTGAGTCAGTCCACAAGGGACTTTATTTACGTGGCTGACTCCCTTAGTTAAAATGGTGGGAGGGGAGATAGGAACTGTGAGGGGCACAGTGAGCTAACTCAACCCTCTAAATAGGTCGACATGTTTCTTGCCTAACTGGCAATTCTTCAGGACCTTGGGTGCTAGGTACTACACAGTGAGAAAAATATACAATAAAATAAATGAGATAGATACAACCTCACCTGGTCAATCAGGGAGCAGGCCAAGTGGTCCTGCTCTAGAGGGGAGACCTAAAAGAAATGTGTAGAAGTAAGCCATTATCTCAACAGTAATAGGTCACCACAGTACTCCCTAGAACACACATACACATAACATTAAGACAAGGATATATCCAAGATTACACATAGTGGGCGACTAAAAGTAGTTCGTCCATAGCTGAAGCATTAGTAGTGTAATAGTGAGTCAAAACATTTTTGTCTTTTCACATGATAAAATGAAGAGGTTATCACAAAGTAACGGATGATTGGGCTAGTGCTTACCCTAAGAGAAACCCTAATAGGCCCGCAGTCTGTTCCCGTGGGGCTGCTTGTTAAGGTAAGGTACCTGTAAGAGAGGAACAGATACAGGCACACAGGTAGTCTACTGAGTGTAAAGTATGGCATGTAAAGGGAACAAATAAGAGGCCTTGGTTGTAAGTGGACCAAAGGCGAGGCTATATGGAAATGAATAAGCCTCTGGAGTGATTGGCCCAGGGCGGCTCGTTGTTGTTCCCGCCTCTACCTCTCAGGCAACTGTAGTTGTTGATATGCCTCAGAGAAATCCCCATCTGAATGGCGTACATGGGGCCCCCCATCAAACCAAAAGATGGGCAAAAGGTGAGAGAGAAGAGCAACCATGTTCCACACAGGGGAGAACGTGTCAACATTATCCATGAAGGACAACGGGACCATCTCAGCTCGGAATCTTAGCTCTCCAAACAATCCCCCCCAGCCCGATCCATGGTAATCAGATGGGGCCAAGCCATTGACAAACCATCATATTGCGGGTAAAAGGTATCAATGAGGGTGCGGGGTAACTTTGAGAAATGCCCTCGAGGTCGGAGGTTAGGGTTTCACCAACAAAGCTCGATGAGGTAGCCATAACCACACAATGGCAGTCTCGACTGCACAAAGATGATCGCACCTCTTACCTGTAGCATGAACAGCCTGGGTGTGAAACCTACCCCCACGAAGGCGCCCCATCGGTGGCGCGGAACAGCTGGTACCGGTTCGCGACGGCAACCGGGATTAAATACTAAGTCCCGCACTTCCGCGTAGTGAAGCCCCGTCAGTGGGCGTGGCCCCCGCACTCCTGTCTGCGCATGCGCGGGATCAGTGGACCCGTGCAATGCGAGGTTACCGCTGTTGATGGTTGTGAACGCAGCAGCCATCTTAGCAGGGGGTAGATTTTAACGGAAGGAGTACCCACCCCACAGTGCGAGGGGATACTACCTTAATTAAAGAATCAAGCTGATATTGATGCGACCCCTGTAGGCCTACTCTCGTTGTATAAGAGTGAGTGAGAGAAGGTAAGGATGATAACGGAAAGGTCAGGACGATCATGAAACTGAAAGCGTATCGTCACAGGCTACCAGTGATATTGATTGGTAAGGTGTGGTAGCAATATTGGCACAGGAGTTGGTCTAGGCGGATACAAAGGTGTCCATTCATGAATATATCAAAGTGTTTACACTTCATTATATCGGGAGTATGAGTGCGTTACCCCCAGAGACACTTAGGGCCATATGTATCATACTATCGTTTTGCGAATTCCAAATAGCGAATTTTAAGGAATCACTATTTGGAAATCGCAAAACGGTATGTATGTAAATAATCGCTGTTTTTTAGCGATTTCCAATAATTCCTTATTTGCAAATTCGCAAGTTGCGAATTCGCAAATAAGGAATACATCCCATTCATTTCTAAGGGCCTCTTGGCCCATAGAAATGAAAGGCAAAATTGCGATTAGCAATTTGCTAATCGTAAATTTTGCGAATTTTCCAGGGTGCAGGAGTGTCTCAAGAACACCCTGCTGCACCCCTGAAAATGACATGTGTGCGCATATGGCGCACATACATGATTCAGAAAAGGGGGTGGTGATGAACAGAGTGTCTGAATTAAGCAGACCACTCTTACCCAGTCCAAAGATCAGGGCTTGATCCATCACCGTTATTTATCTCACTGCACCATCCCAGTTCAGAACCTGGCAATATGCAAATCAGTCTGTCCCTGGCCCAGTGCATCATGGGAACAGGGCAGACTAAACTACCAAGCCAATTCTTCACCAGAAAGGAGACAAGCTACCGGGGACCGGTTTCTGGCATTTCAGCCGTCTTCGGCCCGGCTTGCTTGAATCCTGATGGTGCAGTGAGAAAGGGACTCATGTCTGAGTATACCCTGCCACACTTATAGTGGCCAAAAACGATTCAGAAAAGGGGGTGGTGATGAACAGAGTGTCTGAATTAAGCAGACCACTCTTACCCAGTCCAAAGATCAGGGCTTGATCCATCACCGTTATTTATCTCACTGCACCATCCCAGTTCAGAACCTGGCTATATGCAAATCAGTCTGTCCCTGGCCCAGTGCATCATGGGAACAGGGCAGACTAAACTACCAAGCCAATTCTTCACCAGAAAGGAGACAAGCTACCGGGGACCGGTTTCTGGCATTTCAGCCGTCTTCGGCCCAGCTTGCTTGAAAGGGCATGTATGAGCGTCACATGGCACCTTTTGTTTTTTAAAAAAATGCTTTTTTTAAAGAATTCACAATTTACCACCAACTACAAGTTGGTGGTAATTTGCGAAATCTTATTCCAAAATCGCAATTTTTAAATATTTCATACATATCATTTAGGAAATCGCATTTTGCGATTTCCTAAATGCTTGTGCAATGTTAAGGAATCGCAACATTTGCGATTCTTTAACATTTGCGATGCGATAATTTCATACATCGCATTTCACGTTTTTCTTGTCGCAAACGCTGCGAATTTCCGATTCGCAGCGTTTGCAACAAGAAAAACGCTTCATACATATGGCCCTTAATGAGGATCAGAAGTAGTGAGAAGGGAAACCGGATGGGGGATGAAGCCGTATCTAAAAATCCAATGATTGTAATCAAGTTTAGGCTTGTACTGTCATAGCAGTGTGTTGTTCATGTAATAGTTTGATAGTCAGATATTGTTCACAACAAGGACCACAAGACAGGGTTAGGACATGGCAGCCAGTGGATGGTAATTATAGAAAACCCAGGTGGTTCATCTAGCAAGTAATGTACACGGGACAGAATCATTCAGACCCAGGGTATCTAACTGAAGGCGATGTATCCATTGCTGTTCGATTCTGAACAGGGCTTGTTGTGTAATAGAGGGGTGGGACTCAAGTACCAGCCATTTGATATTGTCAGCTTGGTGGCCATGTTGGACATAATGTTCATAGAGTCTGGTATGGGTTTTTGAGCAACGAATGTTGCTCTTATGTTCCATGATTCTTAGTTTGACTTGCCTCATGGTCATGCCAATGTAGTTTTTTCCACAGGGGCAGGTAAGTAAGTAAATACATCTGGAACTGTTACAGTTTGTGTGTTTATTCATGTGCCAGGTGAAGGTATCTGAAAGTTTAATGTCTTTGCATTGTATTGTCTGTTGACATACGACACAGCCCCCGCAAGGATAGTGACCCACCACTGGTGGAAGCCTCCACAAGGTACTCTGGCTAGTGGTGGTTTGTTTTTTGGGGCGTGTGTGAATAAGAGAATCTTTCAGATTGGCCGTGCGCTTGAAGGCAAATCGGGGGCGCGGGATGTCAAGGTCCCCTGTGTTCAGTAATCCCCAGTGTTTATTTACAGTTTTTTCAGGAATGCAGAATTCTTTGTAAAGCAAGTCACGCAGGTGATCACGTCATCAGGTTCTTTTTGGCGTGTAACCAGTAAGGGGTTATTGAGGGCTCTTTTGCGTGAGTTGTGGACCAGTCTTGTGGGATACCCTCTATCTTGTAGTTTGTGTTGCAGCAGGGCAGATTCTTTTTTGTAGTCGGAAGTGGCAGTACAGTTTCTTCGAATCCTCAGGAACTGACCAAAGGGAAGGTTTTCCCGCAGGGCTCTGGGGTGGTGGCTTTCAAAAAGGAGTAAGCTGTTCCTGTCCATCTCTTTTCGATACAGGGAGGTGCTCAGTCCTTCTTGGTTCAGACAGATGGTAAGGTCCAAGAATGGTATCTTGGTGTCAGAGATTGTGCCTGTGAATTTGAGGAATTGGTTTTGATGGTTAATCCACAGACAGAAGGCTTCGCAGCTCTCCCGATCTCCTCGCCATAAAACCAGAATATCATCTATATACCTGCGCCATAGTGTAATATTCTGGATGTAGGGATTGTGTTATGAATGGATACATTGGTTTTCAAAAGTTGCATTGTAGATGCAGGCTAGGCTAAGGGCAAAAGTCGAACCCATTGAAGTCCCCTGGATCTGGTGGTATAACTGGGACCCGTATTGGAAGAAGTTCTCAGTTAATGCTATACTAGCACACGCCATTATGAAGGAGATTGGTGTAGGTGAGATCCAATCTTCGAGCCGGAGGGTGGTCTCAACTGCTTCCAAGGTGGCCTGCTGTGGAATGTTCGTATAGAGCGCCTCCACATCCAAAGTTAGGAGGAGGTCGACGCTCTCTCTCCCCTCTATGGACTCAATGAGGCGGAGTACATCCCTAGTGTCTTGGAGAAAAGATGGTATCTTTTTTACTATAGGCTGTAGGAACACATCACAGAATTTGGACAGGGGCTCAAGAAGTGAGCCGATCCCGGAGACTATCGGTCTACCTGGAACAGGGGTGGTACCCTTATGAATTTTTGGTAGGGTGTAGAAATAAGGAACAACCGGGTCCTTAGTGAGTAGAAAGTCAGCTTCATTTTTGGAGATCCATTCATTGGTCTCTCCTTCCATGACCAAGCTAGTGATGGCGGTAGTGAGTCTTGGGGTGGGATCTGATGCCAGTGGTCTATAATGGCTTGTATTTGCAAGTTGACGTCTGCATTCAGTATCGTAGTCTGTGGTATTTTGGATTACAGTGGCTCCCCCTTTGTCAGCTTGTTTGATGACAATGGAGCTATCGTTGCCTAGATTCTGCACAGCTTGTCTTTCCACATTAGTTAGGTTTTTGAAGGTATGTGTATTGGGTTTATTCTCCAAGGTCTTTAGGACTGCCTTTTCAAAGACCAAAATTTCTAGTGGAACCATGCCATCAGTTGGAGTAAACGTGGAAGGCTTACGCAATCCAGTGTCCACTGTGTCGTTCTCCGATCTTTCACCGAAGAATGAACGCAGGCGTATTTTTCTGAAGAGTTGTTTAACCTCACACATTTCGTTGAAGTTGTCTGGGATGGGGGTGGGGACAAAGCCTAAACCCTTTTCAAGGACCTCCGTCTCAGTAGGGGTCAGGGATCTCGTGGAGAGATTAACTATTAAACTCTCCTCCCTCTGGTTGTGCTCCTCGTCTCCATTGACGTTGATGCGGTTTGTTGGTCTTGAAATTGTACCCCTTTCTGATTTCCTCGCTTCCGCCCTCTTCCTCTGCCCCAACCTCTGTCGTGAAAAGGAGGGTTCATGGGGAAGAAATGCGGTGGTGGTCCCTGGGGATAGAAAGGGTATTGCCAAGGTGGTATCATTTGTGGTGGTCCCTGGAATATTTGGCCATGATTGAAACCTTGGTTCCACTTGGGCCGCTGCTGATTACGTTTATTGTTAGAGGGATACCCTCCACTGTAGTCACTGCTAGATGAGCCCCTGCGATTACTGAACTCTGACCTCTCATCAGAAGTGTAGCTAGTTTTCTTATTGGTGTAGCCCTCCTTTATGTAAGGGTATATCTTCTCCTTATCAAACTAGGACACGTCTTTTTGGAGTTTTGTCATTTTCTGTTTGAGTAGGAATTCTTGACTATCGGAAATCTCTTGGTTGATTTCCACCAGTTTGGTAGTAAAGGGAGTCTTAGTTAAAGTACCCCTGATGGCTGTCTCCATGGCTGTGATTTTAACTAGTAGTGCATCAGCCAATCTCTTGGCTGTTTTAACGATTAAGAATAGTAAGTCCTTTGTGCACTTCCATGACACTTGACACCAATAGGGTAAAATATTGCCATAAAATAGCATGTATTAACAATACAGGTGACAAACAAGCCGGGAAAGAGATCTGCTTACACACCCCGAACGTTCAGATATTGCAAACACAAGTTGATATCTTATTCTTTCAAGTCTGAGATGTAATCAGAGCAGCAGTGGCCCCTCCATTAGGGCATAGGCGTACTGCCCCCCACCCCCACCATCCGCCAAAAAATAAAACGATAATAAAACTCGGTATAAACACGTTTTATTATTCTTTTATTTTAAACCCCCTGGACGCGCCCCCAGGACTCTGATGAGTCTTCGGGCAGGTCCAGGGGGTTGACATTGTGGTGGGGCAGTTGTAGTCCCTTCTCTGCGCATGAGTGTTTGGCAGGCCGCTTCAGGCCGGCCAAACCCTCATGCGCAGTGAAGCTTTATCCAGCACCAGCTGCGTTGCTGGGGCTGGAGCAAGCAGGCACAGACTCCCAGCCTGCCTGGGAGTGCAAAGTCCCAGCCCTCAGGCCAATCCTGGTGCAGCTTTCATACAGCGTCATGAATGGGCACAGTGCATTCTGGAAGCCTGCACCCGGAAGTGTGCGATACAGCGGACAGCGGCAGCGATCAGGTAAGTATTTTTTTTATTATTATTATTTTGTACCCCTCCCCCCAACTCCTTCCCTCGGCCGCCTCGCCACTTTGGCAGGGGATGGGCCGCTACTAAATCAGAGACATCCTTAAAGATAATAAGGGTTTGTAGAAAGCCCTGAGTGAGCCTTTGGAAGACTCGAGTGTGATTTAAAGGACGATAATAGAGGAGGCCTCTGCCCTTCAGCCAGAGCCTGCTGCTGCCCTGTGCAGCCTGTCTTACATGTTTTGGCAGAATGCGGAAGTACTGACATTGGATGGAGGCACTTGCCAATTTTGCCCATGCCTTAAAATATCTCTGGATAAATGCAAGGATGTGTGAGATTCCTGCGAGTGAAGGAACACAGAACACCTTTGTAACTAGGGCTGTCACAATGGAAGGGCAGCTGTGGGCATTTTGAACCATGCATCGATGTTCTCAAGGTCCCCCTAATCAACAAGCATTGGCAAAGATAATAGGTTTCACCAATGAGATGAGAGCTAATGGGTTTGTCACGTTCCCTTCCTGTATAGCTGCATGGTTTAAAAAAGCACTGGCAAAACCAATAGGTCTTGTCTACCATAGCCATTGGCTTGGCCAATGCGTTTAGCCTTGTTGTATAGCAGTTCGGTCGATGTGCAGCATGATTGAAAGTTTTTTTAAAAATAGGCTTTGCCGTTATCAGTGCATGCTGCATCATATGCTCCACAGGAGTTGTGTTGCTGTACAATGAGGCTGAAATTTAAAAAAAAGCGATATGTATGAGATGGCCAGAGCTGACCTATTCATGGAGCTTTTTTATTGTGCAGTGGGTGGGTGCCAACATGTAGGGAGGGTGTATGGGGGGATAGGGACAGAGGATGTGGAGGAAAAAGATCTATGACGCGGCCAGCGCTGACACTTTTGTTTTCTTTATTGTGGGGTGGGGCAGGAGGCAACACAGAGGGATACAGAGTAGAGAGTGGAGATAGAGCAGCAACATGGACAGTGGGCAGGGCAAGCAGCAACACAAACAGCAGGAGGAGGCAAGCCACAACACAAACAATGGGTGGGGTGGGATGAGGGTTTTGAAGGAAATCAACAACACGGGTAGCAGACATGGGCAAGCAACAACATGGACAGTATGAGGGGCAAGCAACAACATGGACAGTGGGTAAGGGCAAGCAAAAAATGGACAGCAGGAGGGGGCAATCAACAGCCCAGACAGTGTAAGGGGCAAGCAACAACACGGACAGAAGGACGGGGCAAGCAACAACAGATATGCAGAGGGAGGCAAGTAACATGCAAGATGAACAAACATGGAGGGCAGGGGGGTGGGAGCCCGAAGCAACACAGAGGATGAGTGAACAAGGGAGACTGCTGGAAAAAACACACTCTCTAGTCGAGTGCTTAGACAAAAATAAAAAATATTAGCCCCCAATTAAGGGAGCAGTGGAAGAACACAAGTACTTGGGTCATTCTCCAGGAGAGATACAAACAAAGTGGGAATTAATTTTTCATGTGCCAAATTGTTGAAAAACAATCAAATTAATGTGGCAATGAAGCAAACCCATGGTAAGCAATGAGTGTCCTCTAAGCAAGCAAGTAAGCAAATTATTTTGCAAGCAGCAGCGTATTTGCTGTTTTAGGCGAGACATCGCCTTTGACTTTTACCCCCACACTCTTACCTATTGGACCAGTCTTGTTAACCTCTTCCTCAGCCAAGGTTCCCTTCCTGGTGCCCTTAAAGCCGGACAGGTTACCCCACTTCCTAAAAAACCCTCCGCTGATGCAAATGACCTCAACAACTTCCGCCCTATCACCAACCTCCCTTTTCCTGCAAAAATCACGGAAAGATGTGTAGTGAAACAGCTTTCCCTACATTTTAAGGATAACAATCTTCTAGACAAATTCCAATCTGGTTTCATGCAAGACTGCAGCACTGAAACAGCCCTGCGGCAAGTGATCAACGATGCCCTTTGTGTACTTGACTAAGGGGAGTCGTGTCTTCTGATTCTTCTAGACCTCTCTGCAACCTTTGACACTGTTAATCACAACACTCTCCTAAACACTTTAAAACAGAGAATGGGCTAGGAAGGCACAGTGCTTAAATGGTTTGTTTCATTCCTCTCTGACAGATCTCAAGACAGATCTCAAGAGATTAAAATAGCGAGCAGCCTTTCGTCTTCAATGGTTGTTCAATCTTTTCTTGGAACCATTGGGAAATCTCCTAAGTAAATCTGGGATACTTTACCACCACTATGCTGATGACACCCATATCTACCTTAAGGTGTCTTCCGCACATAACATCTCATCCCTCAACACTACTCTCAACTCTATTCAAAACTGGATGTTAGCTCATCAACTCATTCTGAATCCCTCTAAAACTGAATTCCTCCTCCTCTCTACCTCACTCTCTCATCCTCCTTTTCAATCTTGGATGGATAAGCTGACTTTACTGAACAACAAGCCTATCATTATCTGCAGCGCTAAATCCCTTGGGGTCTACTTGACAAAAGGCTCAATCCACACACCCACATCAATTCCATTGCAAAGAATGCATGTTACCAACTGTGCCTTCTCTGTGGGATTTGTCACTTCTTTCCAGAGCAAGACCTTAAAACCTTGGTCCAATCTCTGATTTTTTCTAGATTGGATTATTGCAATTCTCTGCTTGCTGGCCTCCACAAATCCCACCTTTCCCCTCTCAAATCCGTACTCCATTCAGTGGCTCGTTTTGTATTGGAGCCATAAGAAGTGACCACATCACACCCATACTGTGATCTCTTCTATGGCTTCCCATCAAAGCAAGGCCAATCTACAAGACTGTCTGTATCACCCGCAAAGCCTTGCACACTTCCTCCCCTCAATACCTGGCAAATAAACTTAAAATCGCTGGAGGCTACAGACCTTCACGCAATGCAGAAAATGTACTGCTTGAACCCCCCACCTTAAAAAGGGAAAGATCGATGGCTCAATCCTTCTCAGGCAATGCGGTTACAATCTGGAACTTGCTTCCTCCTCGACTCTGTACAACCACCTCTACCCGGACTTTCAAAACTGACCTCAAATCTCTCCTCTTCCAAAGACACTTCCAGAATGAATACATCCCTTTTCATGTCCCTCAAGGAAGTTCTTACAATGTTGTAAATATGTAATCTATGCCTTTACCATCCTAATTATAATCTGTATTTGAGTTTTGTGTGACTGCCACCTATTGTTTTTTTTACTGTTTCATCTATCTTGTTTCTATCTGTAACGTGGAAGTGTGTACATTTCCTCATGTAACGTACTTTGTTCTATTGTGAAGCGCTCTGACACCTTTGGGTAAAGTCAACGCTATATAAAATTCCATCAAATAAAGAATTAAAAAATAAATTTAAAAAAAGCAAGCCTGGCCTGTAAGATTATCGACGGAACTAACGAGCCTACGCCACTTGGGGGCGCCAAAGACTCTATTTTGTATGCCTAAAACGTTTGGTCCTAATTATGAGATGGGACAACGAACCAGAGGGCGCTGCACAAAAGTTCTCTCTGCCCTCACTTAAGCTTTTGGCAAGCCTGTTGGTAACGTTTTTATTTTAATGACACTTTGTAACCAGCCGTTTTAAACAGGCTTGGCACAGGGTTGCGAGGTTTTCTATCAAAGCCGATAAAGGTAAATCAAAATCCTTCTTAAAGGTTGCCTTTTGTGAGGCGTGTTCTTACATTGTGAAAACACAGGTTTTTTAAAACTGATAGTAGCTCTTTCTGTAATGCTTTGTAGGATAACGTGTGGGGGGGCGGGAGAGGGGGGGTGGCATTTGAGGGTTAAGTTGCTGTGGGGTTGAATGCCTGCCTCGCTGTTGTTATCTGCTCTCCCTCTTGGCTCGGGCTTCTCGTTAATAGGCACATTAGTTACCCAGAGCCAGCCCCACGTTCAGGGATGACTTCATAAATACAGAGCCGTGTCAGACCGGGCCTGGCAGGGCCCTGCGGGACTTGGCAGGGGCAGCCGCTCTCCATCAGCTGCAGCTACTTGTCAGGAGCCAGGGGCATAGCGCCGCCTAGCGTCCAGGGCTAGTTAAGACAATTTAGAGTGTTAATCCTTTGAGATTTATGAAACGCCATGTACAACTTCCAAAATAAGCACGTGGGGCCTCATTTATGAGGGCTTGCGTCAGTTTTGCGCTGCGGATGCGTCACTTTTTGTGACGCATCGGCAGCGTAAAACATGCGCCTTGTTGCGCCATATTTAAAAAGTGACGCATCTAGGTAGATGCGTCACTTTTTAAACCCCTGCGCCACATTATGCCTGCGTCAGGTATGATGTATGCAAAGGGGGCGTTCCCCCGCAAAAAGCCTCGTCGTAATAGTGACGCAGTGAAATCTATGAGATTTCACTGCGTCACTTTTAGGATGCGGTTGCGTCAAAATCTTGCGCCTGCCTCACAGCAGGCGTAAGACTGACGCAAGCCCTTTCACATGGGGCTTTCCCCATGTGAAAGGACGCATTGCTGGAGTTGCGTCACTTTTGTGACACACTCCAGCAATGCGTCACTTTTGCGTTTACAGATGCGTCAGAAATACTGACGTATCTGTAAGTCCTTGCGACATGATGCGTCATACATTAAATATGACGCATCATTGGTGTCGCAAGGAGTGCGCAGTGAAAAGTGACGCATCGCTGTTTTCACGCAGCGATGCGTCACTTTTCATAAATGAGGCCCCTGGTCTCTTTGCGAAAAGTTTCTACCATTTTAGCTTTTTACCATTTTAGTTTTTACCATTTTACCATCCCTTCATTGAATTATTCTGCTCTGAAGCAACTGAGTGAGGCAAGTCAAACGGCGCCTTAATGCCAGTGTCCTCGGCTACCCACGCATCATTCTACAGTCCTCCAACCCCGCCCACCCCCTCCTCTTCCAGGACCTCGACATCTTCAAGCGAGACCACAAATACGAATTAAATTAAAAGAGAGACGCCTGTGTGCAGCCACATGATAGCTTTGATTAATGCATTAATCTCTCGGCCCGAAGAGCATTTTCTGCGAACGGCCCTGCCCACGGGAGGGGCCGCTTGTTGGGTCTGGTACTCTGGAGAGTGAACTGAAAAACGTCACCCTGGCGACTATCTGAAGTAGTGTCTGTCTGTTGTCTTGACAGTGTCCACTGCAGGCTTCTCCGTGGGCGTTGATACTTATTGTGTTGGGACGAGTTTATCTGTGCCTTTATCAGTCATCAGTTAGGGCTGTTCCTACCCGCTCCCTCTCACGTGAAGGCGCACGCCCAGTGGCAAATGAAGCAAACACTGACAAAGCCAAGTGGCCTAGCTCTTTAATAGTAAAAAAAAATATGTTTGCAACTTGAAACTTAGTTTTATGTAGGTTTGTGAGAGTGTGTGTGTGAGGGGGGGGGAGGGTGTGGGTGTGTGTGTGTTAGAGAGAGAAAAGGATGCTAGCCCTAGTATCTTCAGAAAGCACCAGTAATTGAATGACCATGGGGTCTGACCTGTCGTTCCCATGAACAGGTGTAATGTACGCTGGTGTGCAGTTTGAGACACTTTAAGCACTACTCACGAGTGCTGATATACAACACACTTCTTATTATCCTTCTAAATCTCCCACACACATTCCATCTCATGTTCATCCGTTTTTACAACTTAATTCACGGGGTTTCGTCTTTCAACCAGGCTCTTGTCGCAGTTTCTCACTCTTGCCTCTTCACATGAATTCATCATAAAGTTTCTTTTCTGTCCGAAGGCCAAATGTGCATCTTGACGTTAACCTCCTCAATTTTTATGACATATCGCTCCACATTCTCACCATAACTCTGTTCCCTCACGCCAAAATGATACCTCCGTAGAGTGGCAGCCACTTTGGGTAATTAATGGTAGTCCATTTTTCACACAACATGTACCCAATTAGTCATGAGGCTTCATTATTTTCCAATATTGCTTGTCCTTCCATCCGAGGCTCCTCGAGCCATGGCCTAACTGATGTTATTACACACTCAATATGACCACAGATTCTTACATAGTGTGTAATGGCATTTTTAAACTTCCACTGCCAACTCTTTATTTAACATTACCAAAAATTCTCTAGTATACGCTGGGGGGGGGGGGGAGAGTGTGTGTGTGTTGGTGTGTGTGTGTGTGTTGTGTATTGTGTTCCAAATACCCCTGTAGGCATTATGGGGCAGATGTATCAAGCATTTTTGTGATCGCAAACGGGCAGATTTACAGAATCTGCCCATTTGCAAGCGAAAAAATTGTTTTTCCAATGCAGCAAACCTAATTTTCCGATTTGGTAACCTGTTACCGAGTGGCAAAATGGGGTTGCAATTCGGTATTAGGAAGGGGGGTATTTAGGGCGTCCCTTCCAAATACCGAATCGCATCGGTATGTATGAATGTTTTGTGACCGCAATTGCGGTCTCAAAACTTTCGCATTTTACCATCTACTTCAAGTAGATGGAAACCCTTTCGCAAATGGGAAGGGACACCTTCCCCTTTGTGAATGTTTGTAATACCATTTTTAAGAGCAGGCATTGGTCCCTTGGACCACTGCATGCTCTTAAAAAATGAAAAGAAAACTTTTCATTTTTCTTTTTGTAAAGCATCTCTTTTTTCTTTAGGGGAAACGGGCTGCTTTACAAAAAAAAAAAAAATCTTTATTGAAAAGCAATCAAGGACATGGTGGGCTGCCGGTCCCAGCAGGCCACCGTCCCCGTGATTTTTGTGATTCCTAGGGGGTCGCAAATTGCGATCAACCTCATTAATATTCATGAGGTAGGTCGTTTGCGACTCCCTAGGAATCACACAATGTGTATTATACACCTTTATACATTGCATTTTGCGATTTTCTAATTGCGAATCCTAGTGATTCGCAATTAGGGAATTGCAAAATGCTATCTACATACATCTGGCCCTATGTTTATTATATGCCTCATGATAATATCAAATCCTGGCCGCATAAAAATGGCCTCAGGCAGGGTTTTCATTGGGATGAAAAAACTAGGGGGTCTCTGAAAGGAGTGTGGCCAATGTAATTAAGGGCATGGCTTAAAACACGTAAGCTAAAAATCTCTGCTTAGCATAGTGTGCCGCCCAACTTGTGTTTTGCTGTTTCTGTCATTGCATCCATATATATGATACAACAAGTAACATCATACCTACAAGTCAGGACTATTGGCTTTGTCAATGGTTGTTAGTTGCATAAGATATATAAGCAGTAACTATGGCTTGTATATAATATTGAAAAAGCATCCACTTAAAGCCCTGGTGACACCACAACAATGTTGCTGCTCCTGAGTTTCAAAAAGAGACGGGAAATCCAGGGAGAAAATGATTCTCTTTAAAGAATTTTCCTTCCCCTACAAAGCTCACCTGGCATGACGTCATGCTGAATCTTCTCCACTAGTGAGAAGTGAGCAGTGTGAGCATGCACATCGATGTGCCTGCTGTCACTGCAGTCCGGAAAAAAACGGACCGCCTGTGCCGGGGCACAAAACAGAGCATTTTATAGACCCGTTTCGAGGCCCCATTTAAAAAACTGCCGGTGCTCAGCACCAGTGAGACCGGGCCCACTTAAAGCCCTGGCCTCAGGAATATTTTTACAGGGTTCAATACTTTTGAAATGTTTGTGTTCATAAGGTGTCTTTTTGTAGAGAACACTGACACCCTAAGTCTTTGGCAACTAGACAGTCTGATTATTGAGAATCAGCTGACTATTGAGCTTGTAAAAAACTCTCCTAAAGTGCCAGGCCTTCAATGTGCATCTAAATCTCCTCTTCCTGAACATAGCTCCAGAAGTCTGATGTAACTTCAACAAAGATGCTTTTCCACACAGGTCATTGCCCCCACCTCTTATAGTCTTATTGTAACAAATGTAATTATTCTTGTTTTTAAGAGTCAGGTCTTGGGTATTCCCTTAGCAGCAGGTGGCAAGTAGTACACCATTCATCTGTCACCCTCACAGGAGAAATTGGAACTTGGTAGATCGCATCGACACTGATGTCCATCAAGCCAGAGATACTGTGAGAAGAAGGAGATTTAATAACTGAAATTACTAGTAGCTATTTTTGTAATATTTTTAACGAGTTCAGCTATTTTATGGAATAACTGTCAGGAACATCTTTTTTGCAAGTCTCTGGCTGCGAACCACTTTAAGAGGTACCTTCGATGATTTCCAAGGTTGTGTGGTATTATTGGAGCTACTACTGATAGGGCGGTACAAAAGGGGGTGGTGATGGACGGAGCATCTGAATCAATCAAACACTCACACCCAGTCAAAAGATCTGGGTTTAATCCATCACCTTTCTTTAGCCCACTCTGCCACCCCAGTTCAGACATGGCTATATGCAAATCAGTCTGACCCTGTGCCTCATGGGATCAGTCCAGCCCGAACTGCCAAGCCATGTCTTCCCTGGACCGGAAACAGGCTTCCGAGGACCGGTTTCTGGCATTCCAGCCGTCTTCAGCCCGGCTTGCTTGAATCCAGTGGCAAAGTGAGCAGGGGACTCACGTCTGAGCATACCTGCCACACTTATGGCGGCCAAAAGCGGTACAAAAGGGGGTGGTGATGGACGGAGCATCTGAATCAATCAAACACTCACACCCAGTCAAAAGATCTGGGTTTAATCCATCACCGTTCTTTAGACCACTCTGCCACCCCAGTTCAGACATGGCTATATGCAAATCAGTCTGACCCTGTGCCTCATGGGAACAGTCCAGCCCGAACTGCCAAGCCATGTCTTCCCTGCACCGGAAACAGGCTTCCGAGGACCGGTTTCTGGCATTCCAGCCGTCTTCAGCCCGGCTTGCTTAAATCCAGTGGCAAAGTGAGCAAGGGACTCACGTCTGAGCATACCCTGCCACACTTATGGCGGCCAAAAGCGGTACAAAAGGGGGTGGTGATGGGCGGAGCATCTGAATCTGTTCCCATGAGGCACAGGGTCAGACTGATTTGAATATGGCCATGTCTGAACTGGGGTGGCAGAGTGGGCTAGAGAACGGTGATTGATTAAACCCAGATCTTTTGACTGGGTGTGAGTGTTTGATTGATTCAGATGCTCCGTCCATCACCACCCCCTTTTGTACTACTGATAGGGCAGCATCTCCAAATATGAGTGTGATTGAAGTGCCAAAGAGAGAAAACATGTCTGACAACTCAGTTACCATACATTTTTTCTTTATGGCATGTTTAAAAAAAATATTTGGTTGCTGCCTCACCAAGATAGGACTGACACTGACACTGCTCAAAATCGTATGAAGCAACTCAGGCATTCACTTACCTACCCATTGGGATCACGTGATCCACTTGAATAGCAGTAAGTCATCATTATTGTGTCATGAATTTCAAAGCGAGAACAAGCAGCTAAAGGCTAAGGCGTTGTGATGGCCTACAAAGACCTGGACTAAATACAACAAAACAAAGATAGCACTTCCAGTGCAAAGTGTACGCAAAGATTGTACAAAAGTAATACTTGCTGTAAAGTGTGAGAAGTTAGCCTGGAATATGATTTCTAAATACAGTCGCGAAATACCATTGACTTATAAAGGGAACCGAAGAAGTTACAAAGTTACTGTTTAAGGACACTTCCGGATGGACTACGATAAAACCCCTTTAGACTAGGACACTTCGAGAGTCAAGACCCTCGGGAGCACCGGAGTACTCGAGTTATCTCACCCAGGGAAGCCGGGTGCATAGGTGCCTTTTGGTGTCGGGTTTCGTCGTCGTTTTCTATGGAGATCTGCAAAGAAGTGCTGCAGGCGACCAGAGGAAAAGTGTCCGTGTGGATCCAAGGGTGGATCGACGATGTGAAGAACCTGAAAGCAGAGGGGACAGAGTCTGGGTCACTAGCCAGTGACCAGGAAGGAACCAGGCGATGTCACGTGCTTGAACGTGAAGAAGGTGAGCTTGTCTCTTCAGCCACGAAGTCCAGGAGGCATCGATGAGGACCAGGCGCTGGATTCGAGCTGTCCCACAAAGGATCTAGTTGACTGCGGTGTCGGTATCCGGATTGGACCTAACATGCCTTGGCAACCGCAACCCAAACAGGATATGTCAAGATTGGCTCTGTTGCAGACCAGCAAGGTCTGCGGCGCTACTCCTTTGAAGGGAAGCTGGAGCAAGCCTGGAGCAATCAGAAAAGCAGTTTAGTTCAAGAGAAAAGTCTTCAGGGGGCTCACTAGCCAACGGGCAAAGAACCGGGAAGATGCATCAAGCTGAAATGCAAGAGTGGGCCCCACGTGGCACTCGTGGAGTGTGGAGGGCTGAGCTTCAGTGAAAATGGTGCTCGGGACTGGGGCTTCTAGTACCTCAATACACAACTGCGAGGGTACCTCGGTAGTTGAGCAGTTAGCAAAATGCAGGATGTTCAGGGTGTCCGGTCCCACGTCTCTCATGTCCGCCACAGGTCTCAGCTTTGCTGTGGATGTGGGTCGGAGTTAAAGACGTCTGAGAGTCCAGTTCCTGTGTCGCTGAGTCTTCGGGTTCTGGCGGGAGCGTTGACAAAGCAGACCGGCAAGTTACTGGTGGTGCCTGTTTGCACAGGGTGGTCACTCCTTGACCACAAGGGAGATGTCTTCCGTCTTCTAGTCAGAATAGAATGTCGAAGGTCCAAGAGTTCTGTATCAAAGTTTCTTTCCAGAATAATCTAAAGTCCTGGGGACACAGCTCCTATACTTATACTAAACTAAGGGGCTGGATTACCTGCCTAGGTCCCTCCTATGGGTGGACCTGAGAAGGGGGTGGTTACACCCATTTCCCTTTGTCCAGTTTCATGCCAGAGCAGGGGCTGGAGTGCCTCAGCAACTGGTTTGAACCGGGCTATGCATGGAGCACCTTGTGTGCCCCAGGCAGTGTCTAGATGCATTCGCTGAATGCAGCCCTCCCTTCCCCAATACACAAAACCCCTGTCTGTCTGTCTGTCTGACAGGAAACCTATTGTCCGGGCCGCCCTTGCTGGAGTTCCCCCAGCAACAGGAGGTCAGACTCGTGTCTGTGGCAGCAGCATCCATTTTGTGATGCTGAGGCTCTGTTTGACTTTAACCGGGTAAAGCAGTAACATACATGTCTTTTCCCTCTAGAAGGGTGGAATGCTACCCCCGCCGCCAGAATTGGCGGGGGTAGTATTCCATAGTGTTTGAGGCCTTACACGACATGTTTTGATAAAGCCAAACCAAAGTTAGCATTAACCGCGAGGATTATAATGCATTTAAGAATATATGGTATGGCTATAAGGAGATGGTTCCAAAAGCTGCAGAGGGGCTCAGCTCATGCTAGGGCACCCTCTCACATAAAACCAAGCACTCTGCCTCCAGGATTGTCGAGGCCTACCATAGGAGTGACTTATAGGTACATTTGTGTCTATATATAAGGTAGATATAGGTATACTATATCTAAGTAAGGGGTGATTACACCACCTTACCCAAGCTGAGTGATCAGCTTGTGGTGTCAGTTTGGAGGGCCAGCCAGGGGTGGCATAATACATGCTGCAGCCCCTGGTATGCCTTGGATGCATCTATGCCCTGGGTACCTATGGTACACTATATAGGGGCTCACAAAGGTGACTCAATACCCAATCAGGTATGTACCTAAAGTACATGGTAGCAATTTAGAGAGAGAACAGCTGGGCTGTGGGTCTGATTAACAGGCCCACAGCCTCACTAAAGTTGAAAAACCAGAGAATCGCAGCAAAAAGTGGGGGTGGCCATAGGAAGCAGACCCTACTCTCCTACACAAAGTACTTCCGGACGCCATTATTGGGGCGAGGGAGGGGCACAGTAGGCATCCTTTCCATCCAATTAGAGGCTGTGTCAAAGAGCAGTTTACTCCAAATCAGAGATTCCAGTTAAACAGGTGTTTCCAGCTCAGCAGAAAATGGCCACCGTTCACTGGTAAAAAGGCCTGCTTCTGGACAGCAGATCACATTTCCGCTTTTACAACCCTAGACAAATATTCCTGCATGAACTAAAGTAAACATTGACATTTTTACAGGGCACGTACTCGCTCCATAGCAACGCGAAGAGACGCACCCAGAATGAGGAGGCTTCAGTGACATCATGCTCACCTCTCCCTCTCCCAACACTGGTTTCAGTAGTAGAGTGAAGCATGTGCCTTAGAAAACATGAATGAAAAAAAATTCTAGTTCATGGCTCAAAACAGCTATAAAACTACTCAGCACTAGCTGACTTCTTCACGCCTTACAAAATATTTACATTAAAAACATTGTGTAAAAAATCATTTTTATTGTATTTTTTATGTAAATGTTATAATTGTCACACATAGTTAACCTCAGTTAGTTTCCATTCCAAATACATTAATTGAAGAAGTGAGTTATGTTTAACCAAATCATGAAAGAGAGATTTGATCTAGTGGCTCAGTTGCTTACCTGATGGTAAAGCTCTACACCTCTCCTTGGGCCTAGATTTCCTCTCTATGAAACAACTAAGATTTTAAAAAATTGATTCTAATCACAAATGTAAACCCTTTTTGCACCGTGAGCCTCCTTTTCTATTTTTTTTATTATTTAGTTTGCTATTTGTAGTTGACAGTATGGAGGTATTTCAAAGAAGGGTTCTTAGAGGAAACCCTGAAGTGGAGCAAAGTCTTACTGCTATTGCTGGGGCCTGCTTGTTGGCGCTCCTTGCCTGGACGGCATCACCCTAGGCCAACAACCCTGAGCTCGATCTTCTTGACAGCTGTGTCTGTTTCATTGGTAGTTTGTCTGACTTTCAAAGATGTCCATTCAAGCCACCCAGACTACGGACCAGAACTACCTTTTGCCTTGGAGGGCACCAGACGTTCTACTACTCTCTTATCGTCTGTGGAGGTTAAGTCTGGAACACAGCGCATCTTATTCTCCACCTCACTGTATTCACCCAGGAATAGGAAAAGCATATTTTCAGGCAATGCCCCAAAAATGACCGCCTAGCATTCACCTCTGGACATCATTAGTTTCCGCCAATGTTGAGCAAACTGCAAGAAGGCTAAAGGGCAGATTTAACACTTATTCACGCAGCACCGGGCAACAGCCGCAAATGCTGCACTGCGGGAAAAGGAGAGAGGGGGAGAGCCACTGTTTTGAGAGCAGTGCAGAGAAAAAATAAAATGATAATAATTGAATGTTATAATTAATTGGTTTTTTTCATTTCTAGGTGCAGGGAGGGGCAGGGCTGGCCTGGCCTGGGCAGGGCAAGGGGTAGGAGTGGTTTTCACTCCCTAAGGGCGGATGACTGTTTGGCCGGCCAAACCAGCATGTACACTTTGCATCTTTCCCACCAGGCTGCAATGCATAGCCTGGTGAGGAACATGCAAAGGTTTCCTGTCCCCATCAGAGCGCCGAACTACGGCGCTTAGATCGCAGCTTTGTGATTGCTTAGGAGACCCAATCACATTGCTGCATTGCAGCACTGTGCTTGGCTTAACCGAACCCGGGTGCTTCCTGTAATGGAGTTAGGCAGCTACAATACGCGACCACAGGTACGTATTCTTTTTTTTTCTTTTCTCAGCGACACAGGAGACAACGTTTGTGTGGTTTCCACTGGGAATGATGTGCTTCAGCGCTGTATTGGTAGTATAGGCATTTTAGCGGCTATTGCGCCCAGGGGACAGGCTCATCATGAATTTTCAGAGAGGAATCTGTTCATTAGGATCTTTTTCACCTCTTTTTTAAAGATGTTTGTCATAGGGTGGAAGGGAGTTCCAAATCTTTGGTGCCGATTAGGAAAAGCAGAGCAGCGTGGGTAGGTTGTTTGTTTTCTTAATCTGGGGGGGGGGGGGGTGCTAGCCTGAGAGAGTTTGAGAGTTTGTGCTCCTGAGTGAGCAGCTGCCTCCACAAAATCGAATCTTTTCTGCCAGGTACCTTGGTTTGTTACAATGTAAGGCTTTGTGCATGAGCCATGGAATTCTCAGTTGAGTTCTGGCCTCGAGAGGTAGCCAATTTAGAGACCTCATTGACAGGGTAACGTGGTCAAAGCATCTAGGCCCTGTTACCAGTCTAGCTGCTGCATTGAGGGTCACTTTGAAATGCGTCATTCTCGATTTGGGATGACCTGAAAGGGTTGCAGAACCATATTCTAGTCTTGAGACCACTAATGATTGCACTGCTTGTTTGAATTCTGGAGGTGGCAGGAACGGTTTCACTTCCTTACGTAGTTTGAGTTGAAATGATGCACTGCACGTGGTTGCACTGATATGTGCTCGAGTGTTCAGATTCTTGCCAGTGTTATTCCAAGGCATTTAGTGGAATCAATAATGGTAGAGTTGCGATTGAGGGCTTCGAGGTGATTGAGCCAGTCTTGAATGTGCGTGAAGCTGTTCTGAGGGGAGAGAAGTAGGTCTTCTGTATTTAGCAAGTTCAGGTTGAGGTTGTTTTAAGCTAGCCAAGACTTGCTTTTGACCAGTGTGTTACTTAGTTGGATGATATCCTCTAGAGAGGATAGATTTAAGTATAAGTGTGTGTCGTCTGCGTACATATGGTAAGTGTGATTGTTTGAGGATTTCCGTTAGTGGCTCCACATATAGGTCAAAGAGAGTGGGGAAATAGTCGACCATTGTGGACTCCTCATCTTACCGGTGTGATACCTGAGAATGAGTTTCCTAGTTTGATTCCTTGTGAGTTGTTTGGCAGGAAGGATACGAACCATGAGAGTACTTTTCCGGACAGCCTCTTTCTGTTTTCAAGCAGTTTAAGTAGTTTGTTGTCATTGACCATGTCAAACACTGATGACAGGTCTACCAGAATGAGTAGGCAATAGTCGTTGTTGTCTAGCATCTTGAGGGTACCATCCACTATGTGAACAATGGCCAATTCTGTACTGTGCCCCGGTCTAAATCCTGAATGGAATTTGTCAAATAAGTCAAAATCATCAATGTACTGACTCAATTGGTTGCGTTCACATTTGTCTAGCAATTTGGCCAGAAAGGAATATTCGATACTGGATGAAAGTTGCTCAGGGTTGTAGGGCCTGCCCCTACTTGTTTCAGGAGAGGTGTCACTTGTCCAGCCTTCAGGCAATCTGGGATAATGCCTTGTTTTAGCAATGAATTAACTATCTTTGTCAGTATTATGAGAAGAGGTGACTGAGCTCCTTTAGTATTGTGGAGGGGATGGGGCCGTTGATATGTGAAGTTGGTTTAATGGATAGTAAGGCCTTGTGGAGCTCTTCTTCAGTAAGTGATTTGAACTCACACCAGACAGCTTGATTTTGATTTTGGACCGGTGAGACTTCGCCTGTTCCTCCGCTGGGTATGGGGACATAATTTTGGAAATGTGTTCATTTTCTACATTTGCTCTTAGCCTTTTTTTGTCAGATTCCATTTCTTTTTTGATTTCTAAGATTTTTCCTTTGAAAAATGAAGAGACAGCTTCACAGTTTTCCACTGAGTTATTGTTGATTTGGTTACATTCTGTGCCACGGGATGTTGGTTGACAATTTCAAACAACCGTCTTGGGCAATTCCTTGCATTGTTGAGTTAGGATCTTAAGTATGATGCTTTTGTGTTCCAGATGTGTTTTTTGTAGCTGTTCCTTTGTTCACATAGGTTGATTAGGAACAATGTCAAGGGTTCTGGTCTCCACATCCATTCTGCGTGTCTAGGAAGCCTCTTTTCCTCGTTTAGATTTTAATTGTACCAAGGGTTGGAGTTTTTTTTTTTTAGGCTTAGTGGGGCTACTGACTTCAACATGTTTGATAATGTTTGGTTGTAGTGCTCGGTTAGTTCAAGAACATTCTGACTTCCTGTTGGGGAGTGAGGTTTTTCTTGCAAAGTGCGGTCAGTTCGGCCCTGTGAAAGTTTTTGTTGTCTCTAACCCAGTGTTTCTGTGTGATTTCTTGCCCTTTACATCTGTGTGTGTGTGTGTGTATTTAGGTGGAAAATTATAGATTGAGGATCAGTCCAGTGATTTGTATGATCAAGTCAATTGTCAACGCTCCATCTCTGGATATGATACGGTCGAATGTTGATCCTTTGATATGAGTTGGTGTTAGTGGGATCTCGATTAGGTCCCATGGTTTGTATTCTGACTTTTATCCTTTGGCCATTGTCTTTTCTTGTTGTCGATGGTAGGTATGTTGTAGATCGGTGGTGGGGGTAGCATTGTGTAATCCTTGTAGTATAGCAGCAGGGCTTCAATGTCTAATGTGGATAGATCAATCAATCAATCATTTGTAAAGCGCACTACATACCTGCAAGGGTCTCAAGGCGCTGGGGGGCGGGGGGGCTACTGATCGAACAGCCAGGTCTTGAGTATCCTCCTGAAGGTCAGCAGGTCTTGGGTCTGTCGTAGGCTCAGTGGGAGGGTGTTCCATGTCTTGGTGACGAGGTGGGAAATGGATCTCCCACCATTGGTTGTTCTTCGGATGCGCGGGACAGTGGCGAGTGAGAGGTCGGCGGAGGGGGGCTGGCGGTTGGGGATGTAGAAGGAGAGCCGCCTGTTGATGTAGGCTGGGCCAGTCTTGTGGAGTGCCTTGTGTGCATGGGTGAGGAGCTTGAAGGATATCCTCTTGTTGACGGGGAGCCAGTGCAGGTTTCTCAGGTGGGGGGTGATGTGGCCGTGGCATGGTACGTCGAGGACCAGTCGTGCAGAGGCGTTTTGGATGCGTTGTAGTCGTTTGATGAGCTTGGTCGAGGCTCCCGCGTAGAGGGCGTTTCCAAAGTTGAGTCTGCTGCTGACAAGGGCCTGGGTGACTGTATCTGTCGGGATCCATCTGTAGATCTTAAGGAGCGTGTTGAATCAGGAGGAGGAGACGGCGTTGACTTGCTTGGTCATTGAGAGCGTTGAGTTGAGGATGATTCCCAGGTTGCGTGCGTGGTTGGTGGGTGTCGGGGCTGCCCCCAGTGCCATCGGCCACCAGGTGTCGTCCCAGGCTGAAGGGTTCGAGCCGAGGATGAGGGCCTCCGTCTTGTCCAAATTCAGCTTCAGACGACTGGTCTTCATCCAGTCTGCGACGGCCTTCGTTCCTTCGTGGAGGTTGGCTTTGGCGGTGATGGGGTCCTTGGTGAGGGAGAGGATCAGCTAAGTGTTGTTGGCATAGGAGATTATGTTGAGGTCATGCTATCGAGCTACGTGTGCGAGCGGGGCCATGTAAATGTTGAACAGCGTCGGGCTAAGGGAGGATCCCTGGGGTACGCCGCAGATGATCTCGGAGGCTTTGGAACGGAATGGGGGGAGGTGGACGCCCTGGGTTCTGCCGAATCCCTGCAGCATGGAGGCGTGCGCGTAGTGTGCGGTGGCAGATGGGTATATGGGTATGCACTTGCTTGGGCCGCAAGTGGATGGCCAGGGGTGGGTGACATAGCTTGTCATTGAATGAGGGAGGTTGTTAACCTTTGGGGTTAATGCGTTGTGTGTGTATGACTTAATCTCTTGGACCACTAGTGAGGTTTCCCTGATGTTAGTATTTGCTATATTTATTCCCTTGATTATATTATCAATTTTGTGCTCCAGCTTGCTTAGCTGGGTAATCCAAAATGTATTCCAATTAGGTCTGGGGGCCTGTTACACCTTGTGCATTCTGTATGGGAAGAGGGTTCATCATTATGAATGGGAGTGTAGTGTGGCCTAGGGATGGAGGGTCTGTGTGCGTTCCTAGGTTGTGTGGGGAAAGTACTGGCGAAATGAGGCTAGGAGAGGGACTGCTATATGTAATGTAATGTAATGTAAAAATTACTTATAAAGCGCGGCATACACCGGACGGTTTCTTGGCGCTGTTCACTTTATTTGGTGAGAGGCAGAGGGTGAGGAGAGGAAAGCTTATGTGTAGATGCTACGGAAGAGGTGAGTTTTAAGGAGAGACCTAAAGTGAGGGTAGGAGGGAGAGAGTCTCAGTTCCAACGGAAGAGAGTTCCAGAATGAGGGTGCCAAAGAGGAGAATCTGAGACCTCCGTGTTTTTTGCGCCTAAAACGAGGTGTCTGAAGGAGCGCAAGATGAGAGGAACGGAGGTGCCTGGAGGGAGCGTAAGGGTGCAGGAGGGAAGAAATAAAGGAGGGACCGATGCCGGCCAAAGATTTATGAGTCAGGCAGCCCAATTTGAACTTGCAGCGCTCTGAAACGGGAAGCCAGTGAAGGGCCCTGAGGAGGGGGCGAACGTGGTGATGTTTAGGTTGGTGATAGATCAGGCGAGCTGCCTGATTCTGTATCAGCTGCAGTCTGTTAATTTGGTATTGTGGAATGGCAGCGTACAGAGCGTTGGCATAGTCAATCCGAGAGATGACTAATGCCAGCAGTGCCAGGGTGAGGGCTTCAGTGGTCAGAAAGTGAGCTATTTTTCGAATCTTCCTAAGCTGGAAGAAGCAAGAGGACACAGTAGCACTGACCTGGTGCTTCATTGAGAGGTCCTGTGAGATGAGAACCCCCAGGCTTTTCACTTTGTCAGCAGGGCGGGGGGGAGGCCGAGAGAAAGGGGCCAGAAGGTGGAATTCCAGGGATTGGATGGGCCTCCGACAAGAACGAGCTCCGTCTTGTCGGGATTAAGTTTAAGATGGTGAGCGCCCATCCAATTACTGATATGGCAGAGGGTAGACTGGAAATCTTGAGCCGCTTCATCCGAGGAGTCGAGATTGAAGACGAGCTGAATGTCATCTGCATAATTGAATGCAGTGACATTCCTGCCACGGAGGGAGCGGATCAGGGGGGTGAGGTACAGGTTAAAAAGAAGGGGTGACAGGGAAGAACCCTGCGGAACACCGCAGGTGACCCTCGTCCTGTTTGCCGTAAACTGAGAAAGACGGACCGATTGATGGCGGTCCACTAGGAAGGAGCGAACCCAATTAAGGGCCGTCCCACTAATGCCCGCCTCTTTGACACGGTCGACTAAGATGGTGTGGTCGACCGTGTCAAAGGCCGCCGACAGATCTAAGAGCACCAAGGCTTGACTGATGTTGGAGTCAGCGCCTCTACGAAGTTCCTCCATAACTGAGAGGATAACTGCCTCTGTCGAATGGGCAGGTCTAAACCCGGCTTGCTGGGAGTTTAGAAAGTTGGAGTCTTCAATAAAGGAGCTGAGGACGCTGGTCACATGGGTCTCAAGTACCTTGCTCGGGTAAGGAAGAAGGGAGATGGGACGGAAGTTGCCCAAAACCGTGGGATCGGCGTTGTTTTTTTTAAATATAGGAACCACTTCGGTGTTCTTGAACTGACTGGGGACCTCGCCGAGCAAGAGAGAGTTGTTCAGGAGGGCCAGTGGAGGGGCAGGACAGACCGAAAAGGCGGCCCGGAGAATCGCCGGAGGGCAGCAGTCTGTGGGGGAACCGGATGAGACTTTGTTTAGCAGGGAGAGGAAGTCTGCTTCGGGTATGGGGGGAAGCTGAGTCAAGGAAAGGGGACTGATCCAGGGTGTGGCCTTTGGAATGGGTGGCTGTGTGAATGTGTTGAAGGCCATTGAGCCCCCTTAATAGATCAGTGAAAGCCAGGGAATGGGAGCTTTCATGTGGGTCCGACGGCCAGTAATTGAAGTCTCCTAAAACCAGGAGTTTGGAGTTATTGATTGTGAGCTGAGATAGTAGATCGCCAAAGAGAGAGGGGAAATTGGGCATGGGTTGAGGGGGGCGGTATACCAGGACACAGGTAAGAGGGGACACCGAGGATTCGAGTCTGATAGCCAGGCAGTCAGTCTGGGGGATGGTAAGTAGAGAGAGGGAAGTGAATCTGATGGAGAGTTTGATAATGGCGGCTACGCCACCTCCAGATTTACCAGCTGGTCGGTTGGCTTGGAGAATATAATACCCCGGAGGAATGGCTGCCAAGATGTCGGGGGAGGAGTCCTCATTCAGCCAGGTCTCAGTAAGGAGTAGGATGTCAGGACGATCTGAGTCCAGGAGGTGGCATATGTCATGTTGGTGACTGACTAGCGACCGAGTGTTAAGGTATGTGATTGCTAGTTCCATGTTAGCAGGTGCCTTAGCAGATCGGGTTATTGGAGGTGGGAAGGAGGCAGTGTGCTCGGGGGAGATAGAGGATGGGAGGGCCTTGAACTCTGGGAAAACAGTACGGGTGTTAAAAACACCAAGTTGGAGTAATTTTGAGTGGCTGGTAGCTTCCAGCGGCCAGAGAGAGTGTAATGCAATCAGGTCCCTAGGGGCATAGGATGTGAGTTAGGCAGAGTGACGGGCCCCGGGCCCCAACCGGCCGCGGACGGACGCAGACGGGCTTGCCTTAGGCGCGCCTTCGGCGCACAATCGTCGCGCCCGCTGCGCTCGTCCGCTGCGCTTCCGGTAGGGACACATCCTATATAGTGAGAGAGGGGGTTGGAGTGGGCGTGGCCTAAATAGGTAGGCGTGGCCTGCGGAACGCGAGAATGGCGGCAATTTGTCAACAGAACCCCCTCGCCCGCTGCAGCGTTAAATCCGCTGTGCAGGGGTGTCGAGGAGCCAAGGGAATATTCTGTGTCAGGAACAGGCAAGTATACAAAGTTTAAAAAACACACAAGCTAAGACAGTTTTTTTTTACAGAACAAATGATCGTGGCTCCCGGCTGTGCCTCAGGAGAAGTAGTAAATGAGGGCGGCGCTCGTATTCAGCGCTTTAATACGTTTGGCGAAAAAGGGGGCGTGGCCTAAATAGGTGGGCATGGCCTGCGCAACGCGAGAATGGCGGCAATTTGTCAACAGAACCCCCTCGCCCGCTGCAGCGTTAAATCCGCTGTGCAGGGGTGTCGAGGAGCCAAGGGAATATTCTGTGTCAGGAACAGGCAAGTATACAAAGTTTAAAAAACACACAAGCTAAGACAGTTTTTTTTTACAGAACAAATGATCGTGGCTCCCGGCTGTGCCTCAGGAGAAGTAGTGAATGAGGGTGGCGCTCGTATTCAGCGCTTTAATAAGTTTGGCGGAAAAGGGGGCGTGGCCTAAATAGGTGGGCGTGGCCTGCGCAACGCGAGAATGGCGGCAATTTGTCAACAGAACCCCCTCGCCCGCTGCAGCGTTAAATCCGCTGTGCAGGGGTGTCGAGGAGCCAAGGGAATATTCTGTGTCAGGAACAGGCAAGTATACAAAGTTTAAAAAACACACAAGCTAAGACAGTTTTTTTACAGAACAAATGATCGTGGCTCCCGGCTGTGCCTCAGGAGAAGTAGTGAATGAGGGCGGCGCTCGTATTTAGCGCTTTAATAAGTTTGGCGAAAAGGGGGCGCGGCCTAAATAGGAGGGCGTGGCCTGCGCAACGCGAGAATGGCGGCAATTTGTCAACAGAACCCCCTCGCCTGCTGCAGCGTTAAATCTGCTGTGCAGGGGTGTCGAGGAGCCAAGGGAATATTCTGTGTCAGGAACAGGCAAGTATACAAAATTTAAAAAACACCCAAGCAGTTTTTTTACAGAACAAATGATCGTGGCTCCCGGAGCCTCAGGAGAAGTAGTGAATGAGGGCGGCGCTCGTATTCAGCACTTTAATAAGTTTGGCGGGAAAGGGGGCGTGGCCTAAATAGGTGGGCGTGGCCTGCGCAACGCGAGAATGGCGGCAATTTGTCAACAGAACCCCCTCGTCCGCTGCAGCGTTAAATCCGCTGTGCAGGGGTGTCGAGGAGCCAAGGGAATATTCTGTGTCAGGAACAGGCAAGTATACAAAGTTTAAAAAACACACAAGCTAAGACAGTTTTTTTTTACAGAACAAATGATCGTGGCTCCCGGCTGTGCCTCAGGAGAAGTAGTGAATGAGGGCGGCGTTCGTATTCAGCGCTTTAATAAGTTTGGCGAAAAAGGGGGCGTGGCCTAAATAGGTGGGCGTGGCCTGCGCAACGCGAGAATGGCGGCAATTTGTCAACAGAACCCCCTCGCCCGCTGCAGCGTTAAATCCGCTGTGCAGGGGTGTCGAGGAGCCAAGGGAATATTCTGTGTCAGGAACAGGCAAGTATACAAAGTTTAAAAAACACACAAGCTAAGACAGTTTTTTTACAGAACAAATGATCGTGGCTCCCGGCTGTGCCTCAGGAGAAGTAGTGAATGAGGGCGGCGCTCGTATTTAGCGCTTTAATAAGTTTGGTGAAAAGGGGGCGCGGCCTAAATAGGAGGGCGTGGCCTGCGCAACGCGAGAATGGCGGCAATTTGTCAACAGAACCCCCTCGCCTGCTGCAGCGTTAAATCTGCTGTGCAGGGGTGTCGAGGAGCCAAGGGAATATTCTGTGTCAGGAACAGGCAAGTATACAAAATTTAAAAAACACACAAGCAATTTTTTTACAGAACAAATGATCGTGGCTCCCGGCTGTGCCTCAGGAGAAGTAGTGGTGATAGAAGGAGGTCTATTAGGCACGTTAGTAATGGGCATCATGTGCTCTTGGTGAGTCGTACCGAGCAGGTTGGAGGTTGAGATGATCACTACGATCACCAACTGTGAGGCAGATGTGGAAGGAGAAGGGGTGACCTCGCTTGAAGGAGGCTGATTAGTGACCATGATTGTCTCAGAGTTGAGACTGTTGACAAATCTCGGCCCGTGGGTATCAGTTCCTAACCTGTTAGTAATGTTCAAGAACTCAGCTCAAGGAAGTGGTTGAGAGATTGGCCAAGATAGGTATTCTTGATCCAAGTGTAAGGAGAGTGGACAACATCGTCAGTATTCTAATGCTTCTGTTTTGTCCCACCATGGTTTATCATTTATTAAAACACTATAAGGTTACAAAGGTAGCATTCCTTCTATCATTTTAAATACACAGAGGACCTGATTACGAGTTGTTCATAATATTCTTACCTATGCGTTAAACCCTGTTTATGCATGAGTTGAAATAACAAGTTTGAAGGTATTTAATGCATCTGATATTTATCAGATGCCCTAAATAACTCAACCTTTTTTTAATTTTTAGTAGGTCAAACCTGCCGAAATGTAACAGAGAAAACATATGGTATTTACCATATTGTGTGGATTTTGGTGCATAAACACAAAAAATCTGCCCGTTTTTTCCCTATAAACTCATAATAGGTGTTATTTATTGCACCTCCTAAATAGCACACCCGTGGTATCGTTATTTATTAGACGCAATAAATAACACCTAAACTTGTAATTAGTGCCATAGACTCACATTCCCCTTCATAAGTCTTAATTTAAATGGACTCCCAAAGCAATAATCATCAGGAAAGAGTGCCTACTGGTATGCAGTCCGATTGCAGGTGAATCAAGAATAAATATAAAGTCATGTGAAATAGGTAAATACAAGATAGTAAGTAAGTGGTGGTTAGAAATGCATGAGTCAGTTAGCTCCAGTATTAATAACAATAGGCAACCTTCCATGCTACTAAATGTTCAGCTCTTTTGAGCATTACAGAAACCAGCTATTTGCAGGTCAGTCTTGGCCCCACCCAAATAAAGACTGAACAGCCCCAAATGATAGACCACATACCATTTGAACAGGAACAATGCCAACCCTATGCAGGATTCAGCCTTATTGGGCCTCATAAAAGATGTGCTGATTAAACCCATATTGCACAATGACCTCAGAGCGCAGGTCAGGACATACGTGTGCCACTCACTGCAACACACATAGGCCATAAGTGCCAGTGGATATCTCACCTGGAGCGTTATCTCTGGGTGGATAAATCCTAAGGCCATTACAAGTAACTCAGCATCTCTGGACATGACAATAATAGGTCTGAAGACACCAGCGCTGGTTTCACTGGATGCAGATGTGCACCAAGTGAAACTGCTGCAGGGACAGGGACCTGTTCTGTGGACTCTGAAGTAGCCTGGCCTTCCCTGGTCCCTTGTTTCACTAGCTTCAGGTGTGCACCCAGTGAAGCTGATGCAGGGACAGGGAACATGCTCTGTGGGCTCTAGCACAGCCTGGCCTGCCTTGACCCCATATCTTTTGACCCCTTCCATATCTCCTGACCCCTCCCACTGAAATCCTCCATTTGCTTTGGGCAGGCTGAAAATGCTGGCAGATTTGTCCTTGGAATAAGGTAAAAATGCATAAAATTGTGTCCCATGTTCCTGGATTTGTGTGGCTCTTCCCCATTCCATGGGCAAAACTCATAAGTGCAGGATTGTGGTATGGGGATGACAGCTGAAATAAGACAACATGGCCTATGGTATCCCCACAACCAAAATCCAGTAATCTTGTAACGAGGGCCTTAGACAGTGAAAAAAGATGGTCTTGGATAACATGTTTGAATGAGTAACCACAAACAGTGGCTCGGGGTGGCATTCCCTTGTATTGTTTTACAGCTGGCCTCTACCATTACAGAGAAAGAAAGCCCAGAAATGCAGATCAGTTGTCTCCCTCCCCAGAAGTAATAGCCCGTCCATTGAGTTCCCACAAGCAATATTGGCATGCCAACATGAGAATCCGCTATCTTTCTCTGCAGAGAGCATCAAGCTGCGCCTCACAGACCTCGTGAGCTTTTGGGAGGAGGTAACGACAGTCCTTTCAGACCTCACTGACAGAGAGATTGACCACCCATGGCGCAATGCATCTTACACTGATTCCCACACACGTCCAGGAACAAAAGTACTAGTAAATTTATAGAGCTGGGCCTTCTACTGGTCAAACGGACCATCACTACACATTGGAAGGCGAAACCAGGTTCCAGCATAGCAAAATGGAAAGCAGAATTCATAAAGGGGGCTGAATGCGAGGGAGTGATCAGGTTACAAATAGCGAGCGAATTGGGAGTGATAAGGCCCTCGATGGGGCGAGAGTATGGGAAGCGCTGGTCGTTGCACTCAAATCCCCCGAGGAGACTGTTGAAACGCCCTTATAGAGGCCCCCGGTGAGGCTGCAGTCTAGCATACTAATAGCCATCTGATCCTCATGTTCTGCAACCTCTGGAACTGGGTTGGCTCTAGACAATACAGTTGGCACACCATAGCCGTAGCCATAGCCTATTTAAACACGTTGCCTAACAGCGAGCTTTGGCCCGTTGGCCTTTTTGCTACCTAGATTCAGTGACACGCCTGGGGGTGGGAAGTGCAGGATTTTGGTATGGGGATGGGGGTTGGTTGGGGATAGGACTCTGTTATTGTTGCATATACTCATTGAACAGATTGTATAATGTGCCCGACAAGATGGCATGGACCTTTTATTTTGCCACACCAGATTTCAAATGTCTGGATTGCAACTTGATCCCCCAAGGGAGGGCGTCCCCAGACCCCCCTGCGGGCTTTAAGCAAAATCAATAAAAGTCTGTTTGAAATAAAAGAAGGTGAGGCTCCAGAGTTGATTGCCAGTGGAAGCAAGTGGGATTCCAGGAACAATCATGGTTTGCTAGCAAAGACCTTTGGAGAGAAATGCTGCTGCTTGAAGGGCGCTCTCACTCCTCTGTCTAGGGTTTTGGAAGATGCAAGTAAAGCTAAAACATACATTGACATTATGATTGATAACTCATATTCTAGGTGTCCACATGTTCTCCCGTATTCTTACTGTGACATATATTTTTGCTCCTATGCCTATCTTAATAGAAGGCAAGTCTATGTAAACCTATGAACTGAACCACGGAAAAGCAACTTTTGCACAGGCTGCAGAGTTTGTGTGTCAAAAATTTCAAAGATATGTGTCGCAATTTAATTCTGGTATATCTGCTCATCTATCTGGGCCAAAGAACGATTGAAGAGGAAAGTGAATATTTTTATGTTCAAAGCGTTTGTTTATCAATTAATCATAGTTTATATATTATCCATACCATTATTAAAGAAGCAGAAATGGAATAATATAATTATTTTTTGTTGCACACACTGAATGGTTTCGAAATAGCTTTTCTTTTATTTCAAGTCGTTTACTGTATTGTTTGAGCAATATTTCCCAAACTGTGAAAGTGGTTTTAGAAGATACAGGTTGACAGTGCTTTTAAAGTTATCTCACAAAAGCACATGTGCTTTGTCATGGGCTAGACTGAAGTGTCCCTCTGAAACTAAGATACTGTTTCCAGTTTGTTTTTAGAAATATAATAAATAGTTTATAAAGGATGGTGCAAGACGAGATATGAATGTTCAGCCTTGACACACAGAGAGATTGGCACAAGCTAATTCTGGTAATGTATATGTACGTCTTAACCACAACATACTGCCTCATGGGCATCCTTTAGGCCCTGAGAGTGGTTTCAAATGATGACTTTATTTCTGCTTTCCATCCTCTGCGGCTCTATGATGCTCCGTTTTCAAGGGAGTCTCTAGCACGCATTGAAATGGAGATATTGGCATTGTCCCTCTTTCAAGACCAGCAAGGAACTCAATGCAGGCATAACCTGTGACAGAGTAACTGACGGTAGAGCTATTGTATGTTGTTCACCCAGAGATGATTTAAGGTGTGGGCAAAGTGGGCTTTGGCACAGGGCACCGGCCTTTCAGGCCCCCCCTAACGCCCCCCCCCCCCCCCGATAGAGCCAGCTCTGTTAAGCAGAGAGCCTAGACCTGATGACCTTGAATAATTGTTAAACAAAATGTTTTAAATGCAGGTTTCTTTTCCTTTAATTTATTTTAATGTTGGTAATGTATGAGTCTTTTACAGAAATTTTGCAGATCAATATTTTGTTTGTTTATTGCAACATCCATATAAAATGTAATTTTAGACCAAAGCAGTACCTCACATATTAGAAATGGGTAGGTGTCACAGAGATTATTTGCAGTACATTAGTGAGCTGCTGCTGAAAACACAAGTCACGAACTCTGAATATTAGATGTAAACGTATTTAGAATTTGGACGTGCGCCTGTGCACTGTCAGAAACAAGGTCAAAGAGGGCATGAAAGAGCTGAAACTGGATTATAAATTCACTTCAAGCTGTTCCAAACATGGGCCCCCAATATATGTTTGGGCCAGGGCCCCCAAAACCCTTAAGATGTCCCTTTATTCACCAAAGGGTATAGCAGTGACCCCTAAGACCTACTCATAATACCCTATGCTTACTTTCTAATTGCTTCTGTAAGATTGTCATGTTATTCATTGCATTTACACTTTTGGTAGGACCCACCAGGGTAAATAAAGGATGTGTGAGACAACTGCTTTCAGAGTCAAAGGCCATGTGATATATATTATGTGATATCTCATTAATCACACTTTAGTTGCTCCTGTGATTTTGATGAAATTGGGCCATATTTTTTTAAACAAGAGTTCAAATGTTTTTAAGCCTGCCTTGAATTCACAAAGGGATTCCTGACAGATATAAAACTGTTTATCAGTGCAGAGATCTCAGTTATGGAGATGTCTGCATCCATAAATCCAACTCGGGTGGGACTGAGGGCGTTTCCGGGTGTTATATAACATGGCTAGCTTGGAAGCTCATGAACACCCACAAACAAGTACATATTTTGGTATTTACTGTCATTCCCATTTCCGGCTAGGAAAGAGTTGTATCATAAAGATAGTATACTGCCAGCGTAAATAGCAGTTCAGGGTTGGACATTTAAATGAATCACCCACAAATTAGTGAGAGTAAAAGGAGGGGCCGAAAAAAATGATGCAATAATACAGGGGAATCCATTATCCGTATATGTAGTTCTTCATCAAGGAGAACTCTAGACAGAGGGAATGGATCAATAAAAATAATCACGCGATTTCTATGCAAATCTGCATGGGAAGCTGCACTAGGCACGGGTTTCCTTGTATACACCTATAGAAGTTTGGGCCGTCCAAAAAGTAAACAATGTGCATTTGGTCACATGTTTACATTTCCGAGTGTTGATTTCCCACTTTTTTCTGAACAGGCCCATTAGTTTAGAAACTCAATTTCAAGGCTGGACTCAGTGACAACGCACAAATCAGGAGCTGCATTAGTTATGAAATATCAACGCTGATTGGGTCAGTGACACTTCCCCGGACTTCTTGCAAATGTTTCAATTGAGGCGCTATTTTTCCAAGCACTGTCAGGCTGTTTTTTTATTACATCCTTACATTATGTCCTGATCGTTTTTTTGTCCGTGGAGTGTCCTCAAGCACTTTCTGGGCAATTCGCGATGAGCCCCTAGTGGTATTTCCATCACCTTGGATTCCCAACGAAGGCAGATCGGATTCATCGCTTCACATAGTACTTGCAGGGGCATTTGTGAAATATTGGACTCGAAGTGAAAGGACCAAGCACACATAATATAGCAAAGATACATACAAGAGGAAATACTGAACCCAGTGATCAGGTTATACAGTGACAGATGCATCCGCTCTTGCAATGTGCCAGGATAAAGTAAGGGATGCTCTCCCAGTGGGTCAGGGCTGAAAATGGTGTTTGAAGCCCTAGAACCCAAAAATATGATGTGTGAGTATATCAACAATAAGTCGACTATTACATCCTCACAATTAAGATCAATGCCGTAATTTGCAAGATAAATCTACTTAAAGTTGAGATAGCTTTACAGGGCGATTTCAGCATGCGCTTTTCATGCCTTTTTCCTAAATAAATGTAGACCAATCGTGCAATGCCTAAATGTAAGCAAGATTTAACTGGCCTCTTTTTTAATTGCTTTAAATGTTCTCGTGCAGGTATGCTCCCTGATGATTTACTCACATGTTGTTGACATTTAGAACCCTAAGGGTTTGCTCTGCATGTCTGAGCTATGTTTTTGTTGGCTTTATTAAAGAAAGTAGAATGCTAACCGGTTTGGCATAATTTATAGAGTCTTTCATCTCTGCTCTAAATTAATGCTGGTTGGAGCAGAAGGAGGTGGGACGTGTAATTCATTACCAACTCGTCTTTCTTTCTCGCCACAGTTCTTACTCTTTGAAGTTATCCCTTGCTGGGAGTGAGGAAACCCACTTGTAAAAGGAGAAAAATAAGTTCAGTCAGCAAACCCTATATGGTAGAATTCTCCTCTTCCTTCCCTTTTTAAGGCAGAGTTGGGGACATAAGACTGCAAAAGTAAGAGTAGGGCTGCGAGTAATAATGAATACCAATAGGTAGGTGGATAATTGATTCTTGTGAGATCTGTTGAGTGTTCATTGACTAGGTGATCTCTGTTTTGCTTATCACGCCCCCCCCCCCCCCGCCGCATCGTACACAAAATATAGTGGTTGATACATTCTGGCAAATTCCAATGGCTGTTCTGATTTATAGGAAAATTACATAATAAGAGTCCACCTGCCTCCAGGGATTATGTTATTCACATCAGTGATGTCATCAATGATGTAATTTAACATGTCATATAATATGTGAGATCATAAGCAGTGGACATTATATCTAGCTCAGTAAACTATAACTAATCAATTACAGTGGGATTGTTTGTTTCTAAACTATCGTTTTTAGCTCTGTTAAAAACCTAAATATGTCACTTTAAACTTAGTGTTTTCAGTGATTTTCTGGATTTTCTTTTACATATGCTAAGGTCTCATTACCATACCTAACTATAACCTTAATCTTTGTATTTTGTATTGAATTTCTAATGTGTTTTGATCGTATTCAACATCAGCACACACCCAACCCACGTGTGCATCCTACAGGCAACACCACCTCTGTACATGGCCTATGAATGTGCACATCATGAGGTTGGCCTCAGGCAGGACCTCTAGCCAGGCACTGCGTCCACCACATCACATTCAGCCATCTACCCACTGTACAAAACCTTTGGTTGTGCAAGCAGGCTCCCACCCCTGCTGCACAAGATTTTCAGCCATACGCAGTGGTTTGCCACAGGACCTTGTCTCTGGCTAGGCCTTCGCCAAACTCCGCCACAGCCAGCCAATCCCCTGATGTATATGACCTTTGGCTGTGTGCAATGGAGGGTTAGCCGAAGAGCTTGGCCTCTGGCCTGACCCTGCACTCAACACCCCTGTGGCCATCCAGCCCTCTGCTGTGCATGGCCTTTCTTTTACTGTTTCGGACAGCAAAGTTTCCTATGAGAATTTACATGGGAAATCAACAATTTGAGCACCCCCCTTTTTTGCCCCCGCTTGACAGATCAGTGAAAAACTTTCCATGAAGGAGCTGAAGTGTATTAACTTTTTAAAAAAAAAGTTTCGTGGAGATTTGTCAAACAGTACTAAAGTTATTATCAAAACAAAAAACGCTCTTCCTGTGGGAAATCTGGCCTAATTATAACTACACAGTGGTGACCTCCGCCTGAAGTTTTCAAGAACTTTCCAGACACACTAATTTGAGCCCTTATTTAATCCTATTGGCCCCCAACATCCAACAGCAAAATCCAATTTTAGGCAGTCCCTGTACCCCCACAACAACCTCAGAAACAAAGGTTTAGTAGTGTCAGCTAACATTTGCCTGTGTTAAGGGAGGCCTATTTGAAGTGTGACCCAAGTGTCATATGAAAACCCCAGCAGACCTGTCAAACAGGATGTGACATTCAAGCAGGACCTGACACTTTAATGTCAAAAAGGACCCTACCAGCCATATTCTGTCAGGTTCAGATAGGTAATTTCTGCCCATTCTGATCTGCCTATTGTTTGCTCCCTGGAGAAGTTGCAGTAGCTGGAGAGGACAATGGAGATGTAGCTTCCAGGGACATCAAGCACGGTAAATAATATCTAGAAAAAAATCTGATTTCATGATTCAATTGGATTTTTACCTATTATTAAAAATAGAAGTATAATTATTTTTCTACTTAGTCCCATTTCCAAGATACAGTATTCATATTTAATTTTGCATCCCAGTGCTTTCCAGTGGAACAGCTGACCCTGCTACAGTAAAAATAACTTTGAGATGCTAGTCACTGCAAAGACATGTTTAATATTAAACTTCTGCATGTCCTACTTGTAAATACCATGCACCCTGCCTGAGGGCAATAAAGCCTACTCAGGGGCGAATTATGAATATTCAAAAGGAAGGTTTAGGTCTTTCAAAAGAGATTATTTTGACAGGTCTAATTCATAATTATAACTTGCAAAGCCAGGCTATGGTGGGAGACCTGCAGTTATGTTTACACTGTTGCTGTAGTGGATGGCACAATGGGTACTGTAGTCAACTTGTGACATTTAACTTACAGGCACTAGGTACATTTTGGTACCATAACAGGGCTCATAGGTAAGATAATTATGCCAATCAATACCAATGTTATCATGTTGAAAGGTGGAGCACAATCAATTTAGAACTTGTTTGTAGGAGTAAAGTGAACAGAGTTCTTTAGCTAGCAAAAATAAGTTTCAGCAAAAGGCAAAAAAATCCAGGGTGACTCTGCAGAGAAAGCAACATGTCTAACAGTTCCTGTAATGCAAATAACTGGATTGTGATACAGCTGCAATTTCCAGGCAGAAATCAATTATAAATATGGGAAATTAGAATAAAGCAAAGCAGTGGAATATTGCACAAACCACTGCCCCAATTCACTTCTTACAGAATGTATTTAAAATGTACCACTCTCACTTTCCTACCAGCATAAACTAGGTTTGCCGCAATCCCCCTCATATTCCCACTTGGAAAATTAGATTAAAGTGGGCTTCTGTCCCAGTCAAATTTAAATCTTGATCTGCCCCCGCACAAACAACATATCCTCAGGAACCATGGAACAAGGGGTAGTAAATTCCAGCAAGTTGCTTTTATCTCAAGCTAATTAGGCCCACCAAAGCCCCTTTTCTGTCCATGATAAAATATCATCATTAATGACACCACAAGTTTTTCTAATCTTGAATTTCATGGCAGTTTTAGCAAAAACTTTCTCGGCGATCTAAATCCAACAGCCAACATATACTTTTATGTATACCTCCATTCCTCATAGTTCCTTGACATGGAATGATTGAACTTTTTGAAGGGCACTATCTTGTCATTGCTACCTGGTGCACAAGTCATGGTTCCAGGACACAAGTACTGGGCACATAATGATGATAGGGAAAGGTACCTTAATGTTACAGCCCTCTAAAATGTACAAAATGCTATTAGAACATATTTGCTTTGCGGCAGAGAGGTTTAGAAACCTCCTTCTGAGTGTCCCATTATGAGTTCCCTTGAATCTGGCAAAACCTGCATAAATTGACTGTGTAACTGTCCATGTTTAATGTCTGCAGATTTTGCCACAGCGGAGTTTTGTCGCTGGTCCCATCCATTAACCTTTCTGCAGCACAAGGGTTTTCTTACCTGAAGTTCTGTTAATTCACAGGAAGTGACTAATGTAACCCCAAAAGACCTCTCTTCTCTGCCAAACAACTACCCGGAATTCTTGTCATCCACTGCATTGCTCGGTTACCTGTCTCCAAGTTCCACCCTTTTCTCTTAGCACCCGGTCTCTTTTCATCATTCTGCTGCCTTGATGCTATTCTGTACCACCCTACCCTCTGTAATGCTTTCTTGTCCTCACACTACTCTTATCTACCCCACCACCATCACCTCACCCATCATGCTTTCCAATCCTTGAGACCTCTGTTTATCTCCTCCATTTACCAACCCCGTCTGGCTCCTTTATTTGTCTTACCTGCTTCCCCATCCCTGCTTCTATCCCATTGGGTAACACTCCTTGTGAACATGTCCCGCCTGCATGTGATCAGGCCTCTCACATAATAAAATCAAGCAACGGGAGCTGGGGTTGGCGATCTGGTCAATTAAATGGTAATATTAAAACCAGACTTCACCAAAGATTTGACCTGTATGCGTTGTTTTAAGAGACCATTCCCACAGTCAGGACCTACAATACAAATCATATGGCAGTGGATCAACTGAACTTCTCTGGGGCAATATATTTGTCAAAGGATGAGACTGAGTAACTGCCTCCTGAAATCAACAGAATGTTGTCTTGACCAAATCACATAAAACTACTTTATTGCTACAATCCCATCAAATGCAAGTGAAGCACCAAAGCTGGGAAGATGTCATATTGCCTTCTGAAACAAACACATGATCACTCATGTAACCCAGCACTGTATTGTATGTTCCTACTCTATTTTTAGTATTTATGTGTAATGACCCTTGAGCCATTCATGGTTAAAATATTACATTTGTATACATCCTCTATACATTATGTAATGGCCTTTGAGTTAGCCTTCTTCAGTTATTAGATTCTTTGGCTCAGAACTATTCAGCCTTTGCCTGGGCATGCTGTCAATCACAACTTGGATCAGTCCTCTGGAATTATATAGTTCCTCTTTCTATTGGTTGTTTAGGTTTCTTCTGCCTTCTTTGGGATGCATGAGGGATTATTTTACTTCTGAAAAGTATACTGAATTATCACACCATTTGTCACATTTAATTCTTGATCTCAAACATGCATTCAGAACACAAAGCAACCCATTTTGGCACTGAAGCAGGTAGTTTTCAATTGTTTTGTCAGTGCTCGTGTTGCAAGTAATCTGCGTGCAACAGACTCATAAACATCTTTGTTATAATTGGTTTTACCAAACGATTACTTAAAGTTCATCCACTAGAATTCAGAGGGATTTGGCACAATCAGTTAAAACCTGGTTTTCTAAAAGTTTATCTATGACAGACAACAAACCTGATCAACATATTGACCACTCAAGAATTGTTATATTCTCCATGTTAAAATAAACAAAGGAGGCTTTCCCCCTTGTGAGTGGCCTATAATTTCAGGAATCAATCTGTATGGTCAAGCCTATGGGAACATATTGATTCTCGACTTCATCCTTTCATGCAGGACTTGCTGTACGTATTAGACACCAAAGAAATTTCCAGCATCCAAAGAGCATCGTATCATATGGCAAAATGATAATGGGACAAATGTAGGAATCCTAATTGCGATTACAAATGCTGAAATTCGCAGAATTTCAGCGTTTGCAATCACTATTTGGGCAGTGTGCTATGTAGCACACAAAAACCCACACGCAAAATAAGGAATCGCTAAATTTGTGATTCCTTATTTTGCAAATGCATTTAAGGAATTGCAAACTGCGATTCCTTAAATGCGATGTAGGAAGCACCCAAGTTGTGCGATTTTGGCTTACGGAATCGCAAACTACCACCAACTTCAGGTTGGTGAAAATTTGCGATTTCTCAGAAAAATGCACTTTTTTGCATTTTTCAAAGTGCCATGTAGTGCACATACATGCCCTTAGGGCATGTATGTGCGCCACATGTGCACACATGTTAATTTCAGGGGTGCAACAGGGTGTCCTATTGACACCCTTGCAACCTTGAAATTGTATTCTCAATTTGCGATTCTCTAATTGGGAAACGCAAATTGAGAATGTCTTCCCATTTATTCATGTTTAGAAGCTATCAAGACAATGTTGACCCTCATATCAGCACATTTCAGGTCAGCTAATCAACTGGTAATAAAAAATGCTTGAATTTTCTCTGCAAACAATTCATTTTCTTTTAATTTAAGGATTTTTACATACAGAAACGAGGTACTGTGATATAGTCACTCACTTAAGATTGGGATTCAAGACCATTATCAAAATTTACAAATAAGACCCAAGGAATCACCTAATCGAGTATTTTAGCACACAACATGAATACGGCAAGACATCCTGATTCTTTGGTCTGGACCACTTAAAGAAAATCAACAAAAGTGAAACCGAGAACTTATCCTCTGGAAACGTAAAAGCGCAAGCATAGTACACTTGGACACTTGTAAGTAATGGACTCAATAAAGAGAAAGAAATTAAAATCAAAGAGTCTGACTATATAATAAGCCAGAATAACATTACATTTGGGAAACTAATTCGTAAAAAACATAACATTGTCTAAATTTCACATTGTATAAGAAAAGGGTCCTATATGATAAGAAAACAGAAGTCCTTGCATATGTTACATGTAAAGAATTAAAATGACTAATGTAACACTATTCATTATGCTGTTAATGCAGCATTTTAAGAATTTACCTGCCCATCATTATGAGGTAATACTATAATTACCTGTAAAAATATGGATGGAGATCGCGTTCGAAATGAACTGTTGAAATATGTCATGTATCTATCTGAGTACTGAAAAACCATACATCATGCCATGAGCATAAGATGTATAAGAAGAACTTGACAATTGTAAACCCCACGATATGTCACTAATTTACAAGTAAACACAACCTATTGCAAAAAGAGAGATGCATAAACTACACTATGTCACTGATATACAATCAAACACTACCTCTTGTTAAAGGACAGCGCCCAAATTATGTAACAGGCGCACTGTCCTTGTCTGCTCCATACTGCACCAGTGCAAACCTGTGTCTGCCATGGGAGCAGTGCATTACTGCAGGACAGAGTGACTGGTTAAAGCAGCCAGTGTCTTTCAGTGTGAAGGCGCCACACGCATGCACTTCAGAGGGGGGACAGAGATCCCCCTGTAGGCGAATGCAGAAAGGGATTGCATCCACCTGCAAGGTGATGTCTGGGGTCCTAAAGGACCCTCTCCCCCTGTGGAGCACTGACAGAGGAGGCCACCTCTTTGTGCACCCAATTTGTGCCTCCCGCATCACCAATATGGCACAGGGGCAGAGGCAACATTTTTCACTCATTTGCATGGGCCACACCCGCAGATGTGCAAGGTAGCGCTAATGCTATATGTGCAATGCACGATCAGTATTACAGAAGGGGCTGCACAAGCGTCCACGGCCTACAGTGCCCCAGCTGTGTGGAAAACGGGCTCACACGCCCTTTGCACCCTGTGGCAGTGGCCCCTGATGTATAAACATCAAACATAAAAATATAAATTGAGAAATGATCTTTACTTGATTGCACTTAACTGAAAGCATACTTAAAACGAAGTATAATAATATATGGGTCACTGATATAGAGTAAACATTACCATAACTTCCTTACATCCGGGAAGTCTGTTTAATGGCCTCTTACATAGAAATAGCAAGTTCATTACTACTTCTTCCATTCACAATAACAAACTACAAGTGAGTACTTCCAGTTATGGAATATTTCTCACAGGTTTCAGTACCCACTGCATGTGTTATTGCCACCTAGCAATAATTTCTATCAAATATGTGTACAAGACATTATTCCAACATGGCCCTGTGATGTTTGCCAGCCTGGCTTTCAGCCAGAATGAAGCGCCAAACAGGGGGAAACACATGATGGGTGCGCTTTGTAAACATACTTAACATAAGAAGGTAATTGCAAGAAAAGACGTATAGAAACAGTACTGTGTATTTTACTCAGATAAAAATCTGTGAAACTAAATATAACAATGATGTTTATAAATGTAGAGTGTATACTGATATATTTCTTATTATCTAATATGGGAGGCGGTCCTCGCCCATTCAAGTCAACATGACATCCAATGTACTTTGACTCCTTATCAAGAAGGGAATGCTGAGTGGGTATCTCAAGCCCAAAGATTTGATCATTACTATGACAAATAGGGTACTCATGTGGCAAGTATGAGCTGTACACCTTTCATTTCCATGAACTTGGGTCTTTGGGTGCCTGAAATGGCTAACATTCTTTATAATCTCAGGAATATGTTGCATTCCCAATAGGCTTTGCATCAGGGTTGTCAACTGAACTTGACTATGACCTAGCTGCTATGACATAGCTGCTTCATAACATACACCAATGTTGTAATCATTGTGTCAAACTGGCTTTGCTAATGCTTGTTTTATTTTGGCTCACACTTTTTGAGTGATCTCGGACGTATGTGCGTCTATCCATGTACTTGTTCAATGTTCTGTTATTTTTACACAAGGCAGCTCTTTTTGAAGTTCACTTTCAAAAAATCCTAAATGTATAGGGCTAGACTGACTATTCTGCATTCTGGCATTTTCCTGGTGGGCTGCAGGGCCAGGAGGCTACTTTCACAGTAGGATGGGATGCCATGACAAGCAATGCCTACACAGCCCCAATTCTAGACATGGCCTCCTGCAGAGCGGGGCAGGTTTAAATATTGTTTCCAATGATGATGTTTTTTATTTAATTCCATTCCAGTAAATATGTAGCCTGATCCTGAACTGCAGATATTTACTTGCTCAGTAACATGCATGTGTGTATTTGTCTTGTGAACCACAGGGGTTTTCTTTGGGACATATTCAATAGGTCATCAATGTGTGACAAAAGAGAGATCACATTTTATTTCTTTTGTGGCGATCATAAGCACTCGATATCATCCCACTAGTTTTTATCACCCAAAGGTAGATGCTGAATTCGTCCTGGTGTAATTTACGGATGTATGACGTTACAAAGCATACATTCACAACGCATACCATTACAACGAAACTTTAACAACGCAGGATCCATTAAAACGCATGCCATTACAAAGCATTCCAATACAACGCAGCTGCTATTACAACGCATGCCATTACAATGTAAGTATGGGTAAGTTTTTTTTTTTATTAATGGGAATGTAATAGTAGTGTAAGTGTTGGATAGTGTAGTGGTTAAAATTACTATTCTAACTCCTGGGGGGTGTAATAGTAGGGTAAGTGTTGGATAGTGTAGGTGTTAAAATTACTATTCTAACTCCAGGGGGTGTAATAGTAGGGTAAGTGTTGGATGGTGTACGGGTTTAAATTTAATTAAATACTTACCCATACTTACGTTGTAATGGCATGCGTTGTAATAGCAGCTGCGTTGTAATGGCACACGTTGTAATGGCATGCGTTGTAATGGATCCTGCGTTGTAAAAGTGTTGTTGTAATGGTAGTGCGTTGTTTTAGTTGCGTTGTAATGGCTGTTTCCCTTTTTTTCCGACTCTTGGATAAAATTCAGCAGCGCCCGCACATTGTCTGCAATGGCTGCAGCTTGCAGCCGGCGAGGGGGCTTTATTATTTACACTTCCAGCTGGGCCCAGAACCAAGGCCTGATTTAAAAGGCCTTCAGCCCTCCTTTTCTTTGAGTATAATTATGGATGGGAACTATCTTGAGCCAAACAACAAAGCAATGGGAGGAAACAAAGGCCCAATGTGTTTTTACCACTTTACAAGCACTTCAGACAAACTATTTGAGACAGGTTTTAACTTTGTTCAGCTCCTCTTAAGTAAGAGATGTGCTTGCACTGTAGGAATACATGATTTATCTGTCTGCATGAGTAATTAAACAAATATTGATTTAAATGGCACCTACAATTTTATTTATTTAATTATTTTATAGCGCACTCATCCCAGTGTAGGGTGTCGGAGCACTTTACATAACACACACGGGCACAATAAATAACACAGGTGTGTAAATCAAAGTTACATAAGAGAAAGAGGGCTATTAGACGTAGGAATCACATATCACCCTTACTTGTAGACATTATGGGGGTCATTACGATCGCGGACGGACTTGAGTCCGTCCGCGACCCCAGAGCATGAGGGAACGTCCGCATGGGCTGCGGCGTTCCCTCTGTGCAGATTAGGATGTGACCGCCTGGGTGGCGGTCACATCCTCTATTTTAACATTGCGGCGGGTGGAGCTTCAAGCTGCACCCGCAGCAATGTTATAAAAGCATGCACAGCATTTGCGTGCACAAAGCGGCAGGCACCGCGCGGTGCCTGCTGCATTGTGCACGCAAATGCAGGGGGGTACTTTAGGTACCCCCCATGTGCACCCCCCACCCCCCACTACACCTAGGGGGCCCGCAACGGGCCCCCGCAGTGCAGTTACACATGCTTTTCCACGGCGGAAAAGCCGCCGCGGAAAAGCATGTTCAAAAGCACATCCTAATCTGGCTGACGGTGTCTGAGAGACACCGTCACCATTTTAGTGCTTTTCCGCCGCGGTTGTAAGCCAGCCGCGGCGGAAAAGCTGCGGACCTAAACCATGACCCACCAGCCATCCTAATGTGGCGGTGGGTCCTGGTGGGTCCGCAGAGGATTTTCCGCATCCTCCGGGCCGGCGGTGGCTTCCGCCGGCCCGGAGGATGCGGAAAATCCTCCATCGTAATGACCCCCTATATGTTAAGAGTGAATGGTTGGTAAAAACACAAAGTAAGGATATAAAACGTAGCGCAGTAATTATGGTTGTCTGTAGTAGCAAGACCCTATTCCTTCCCGAAAGAACGCTTCCTTCAAATCTTAGAATACAAACAAATTGAGAAAAAACAAGGCGGCTATAAACCTATGACCGTTTGCATGCAGCTCCCTGGTGCTGATAAATAGATCTCTGTGCTATATTAGAAGGATTGCAACTTATGAACTGGAAGTAACTAAACAGTCAGTGTCAAAAGCAGTAGCCCACTTACCTCTCTAAATAAAATACCAGTCGGTATCTGCATGTTACAGGTTGTGTTGCACATTCACCCTCTGCTACTTTATGTGTCAAAACTGTGATAGTGTAAAAGGCAGCCTCTTTGTGGCCAAATATGTTATCTAGAACAGATTTACCGTCCCATATGTTCTTGTTGCCAGTTTCTTTGCAGCAGATTTCTTTGAAATACGTGTATAAAACGACTGTCATGCTCTGTTTTTCAAACTCCTCCCCTCGTGACTCTAACCCCATTTCCTCTGACAAGCCTTGATCCCAAATGTATGGGTTCCTGGATTAAAATTTTCCCAGTTCCAGTATTGACATTGTCACAAAGAGAGAAAGCAGGAACCTGCAAGAGTGACATAAAGGGACAGGGAGTGTCTGGTTGTGGAAAAAGGCCTGCGATAGATTCCAGACTAGCCTTGTATTCGGTGCACTGGTTCTGCTGCAGCTTCTGAACAGAGCTTTGGGGACCAGCACTTGTTCTTCTACAAATTAAGCACTGGCAAAATGGGTAGTAAACCTCGAGCACAATTACTGTTGGAACACTTTTATTTCTTTATTTGTATTTCTTTTTTAATTTCATAATCTTTTTTATTAAAGAGACATACATTATAAGCATACATGGCCTGGTGCAGAGACAGTTTTTTTTTATTTCTTAACTAAAATGCCACATGCATCAAGCACCAGGCACGTGCGCTCCTTAATTAGAATTGTTATTTATATCCATGCATCCTTCTGTATGAAGTCAAAATTGTAATCAGAGAGAAAGAGAGGGGCCGTCATTCATATTTTTGCACCCAATAATTAAAATGCTTGAGCGCCGAAGGCTAGTCTTGAAGACTGAATTGCGATAATCTTCGCCATTGTCTTGTCGCAGATGTTGTCATTCAGCTCAAATGGCTTCACGCCTCTCAAATCTCCCTTTCCTTCTAACCGTGCCAGACCCTGCAGTTGCTCTTCCAAGATTTTAGGCTGCTGTTGGTGGGGTGGGACAGCTGCCAGCGTCAGGGGGGCGGGGTTTCTGCCCCAGCGTCTGCTTAGTGAACACCTGCCACTTTCAGGGGGAGTCTGACCAAACTTGACAGAAATAGTCTCCCTTTACAACACATCTACATGTTGCCACTCTCCAAAAATGTGCTCCACTGCACAGAATGATGTATGTCATATTGGCTCATTAGTACTCATTAATTGTAACAATCACACTCCTACATAGTTAACATGTCTTTGATGTCAACAAAAGCTTTGGTACCTATTTAGTAAACCTGTAAAGGTTACTGAGCCTAATAAGACACAGATCACAGTCTGAGGAAATGTAAGGAAAGCTTAATCCACTTTAAAACATATATTGAATAACATTATAAACCGTATTCAGAAAGAAAGTAGTAAATCTGAACCCTCAGATTTGCCACTAGGTGCGATTTGAGATTTACTAATCATTCCCAGGAGTTCTCATAGAAAGTTGCACCGGGGCAGGTTTCCGTTTGTCTCCTGCGAAAATCATGCAGCATTCCCATGGGCATACTTTTCCTGCTGTGCTGAGTTCTCCATAGAGGAGAGGCCTGCACTGGTAGTATACGATTCCTTATGCAAACACATATTTTTTTTTGCTTATTTTGCCCTCTACAGGAAATTATTTTTCCCTATGGACAGATCTCTTCCCTAAAATCCCCGCCAAAACGGGGGGTGGGTGGATTGATCCATTCCATTTACCCCAGCTCTTGGCTGAAGTAAAAATCCAACACTTTTGATGGTAGCAAGCAGAAGGAGAGGCATTTGTAAATGCTGACGAAAGCTTTCATGTTTGTGGGCGTTTACATACTTCGAAGGCTAACCACGCTTTAAAACACTCACTCTCTCACCCTATGAGAGTGATTTACAGGTACCTGTAACTCAGTACTTATTGCAGGGGATCTCCACACATTTAAATGGGTTTACTCCTCCCAGAAGTACTTTGTGAATTCCTGGCAGGTGCAAAAAGGTAAGTATTGTAAACCTTAACTTACAACCACATTTATTTTTGTGAATAGATTCCTATATATTCATATTGTTGGCAACTCAAACATATTTAATTTTACGTTGAATCGGGCCACAGGAAATGGAGAAATTCTGGTGCCATATATATATTTTGCCATTGAAATTAGGGAAAAGGTTGAGACACTAACCTAAATTCTGTTAATTCCAACATCACAATAATTATTACAGAAAGCTGACGTTAGTTAACCAGTCAAGGGAATGAACATAAACCAGAATCATTATAAATGCAATCATGCAATGTGCCTTTAAGGAATTAAACACACATTTGTGGTGTGGCAGTAAGTCATATTAGAAATATTAAAAAGGGAATAGGCCTAAATGCAGAAAGCACCACAAGCACCTACCCTTCTCCAAGCAATGAGCAGAATGTCTGGCTCCATCAAATAGAATCTAATAGAATCTCTAAATAACCACAAGCAGATCGGTTAACAACTCCACTCACTTAGAATATCACAGAAACCTGGCAGTTTCCAAAATGCACTTCTTTTATTATGTTTTGGACAAAAAAACACACAGTCTTCATAGCAAAGTATTATGTAAATGTGCTGTACTAATATCTTACTTTCACAACACTTTTAAACACATACTTGCATATGCTAACAATGCACATAATCTGCTGGGAATGCAAACACCAAAGCAAAACAATGAACTGCTTTTGCACATAAATACCATTTACATGTTTACGAAGGCTTAGCTGAGTGGCCTTATAATGTTGCAACATCAGAACATCTTTTCCCAGGGAAGTCAGTTAAACATTATTTTGTTACAAGCAAGTAGAGACCATGGTTTGCAGCTAAAGTAAATTGATGTTCTGGAAAGAAAAAGAAAACCTGATTCTGCAGGGCTTGTGTACACAATTGAACAAGCAGAATTTTAAAGGCTGCAGCCTTATGCAGCCTAGTCATGCCAACTAAATCTAACCAAACGGAGGCACAATTTTTTAATATGCAAATATGCTCCCACCATATCACTGTGTTGTGTTTTTATTATCTGTTGGACAGCATAGGCACGGCTTTAGAACACACATTATCCTTTTAAAGTTATAGGAAGGATCCTAGTTTAAGGGAGTATTAGTTTTTTACTTTGAACATACAGTAAAGGGCATAGATTTACTAAAGGTTGCATGGTGCTTGTTTGGTGCATTGCAACTTTGCATGTGGTAAGTAAATCAACAGAGTGCTCTGTGTCTGGCTGAAGATCTTTCATGACTTTTGGCAGGTTGAAGGCCCTTCTTGAACATGTCAGTGGGTGTTAGCAGTGCTAATAGACCTTGCTAAAGTTTGTATACTTAGGTAAATGGTTTGTCAGTGTATGACTAACAGATCCGTATTGAAGTATAGTGTTGTGACTTAACAGTTGCATATAGGTTTCCATATTTAAAAAGTACTTGATAGCCCTGCACTTACCTTTCTTGACCATATTGTGCTTTATCATTTACAAGGCATTCACCTTGATGGGGCTGGGTTCCACATTCTAGATTTACTCTGGACCCCTGATTCATGGCTTGTTGGTTCTTGCTAAAAAGTGTAGAGGGGAGAAATAGCATTTGCCAATCAAAAAATCCCAATTCCAATGAACCATGACTCCAAAGAATCACAGTCTCCCCGTTCTAAGTTTAATTAGTTTATTACAAAGCCAATAACAATTGGACATACAAACACCTCAAGATGAGGGTGTAGAAATACATTGGAACTAATACAAAGCCAGACCTACTGGTAAAGTTGAGACTATTCAACAATCAGAGAATGACCAGTTCTAGAATCAGGAGGCAGAATATAACTGTGCCAACGTCAAGCGTCTTCTTCATTGGAGGTTCATAAGTAAAAAGTATTAGTCTGTCCCTACACTACCAATAACGTGAGATCCCTACTTATCATTTCTCAGGCAAGTCCAGGAAATAGGTGCCAGCACGCAACTACTTTCTAAGAAGTGCACTGACGTTAAAAGGTTCAAGTAGTATAAAGCTAAGATGCTCCTTCCTCTCTGCAGATCTCGCCAAGAATGCCCTGAGCTCTGTCTCTAACCCCAACACCAAAATCATCGGACACACGCATTGTCACATCACGCAATTGTTCCATCCAGCTAGACAGGTCCTCGTAGGTAACTTTCCTTGTGGTTGTGATGCTCTCTGCGCTGGCTCGAGGACCTTGATTCCCAGGTCATCTCCAGTGAGAAAGAACACCGTCCCACAATAATAGCACCGCTTGTTCATATGTATTCTCTCCTCCCTTAGCATAGCTCGTAAAACAAAAGCATTATTCTAACTAACAAGAAGAATTTCTCCACCTGCAACAGAAACGTGAGAAAGAAAGGATTCGGCATACACATGAACATTACGAACAACTCATCTCGAGACCCAGGGAAAAATACACATGAGGTCTACAAATTCGGCTAAGATAAGAATCAATATGAAACTTCATAACTTGGCAGCAAGAAAGCCTCCTGGTTCAACGATGATCTTAAAAAATCCAAGAAACTCTGCCGCTCCCTTGAGAAGGCCTGGAAAAAAGACCCAACCACCAGCACCAAGGAAGCCTTCAAAAACGCCACTCGCACACACCACCAACTGATCCGAAAAGCCAAGAAAACCGCCTTCAAGGACCGACTTGATAGCAACGCCCACAACAGCAAGGAACTTTTCAACATCGTCAAGGAATTCACCAATCCCTCGGCCAACTCCAACGACATCACCCCCTCTCAAGCCCTCTGCGACTCCCTAGCCTCATTCTTCCACAACAAAATTGCAGACATCCACAACAGCTTCGACAACCAACCCGGAGACCAACCCACCCAACCATCTGCTGGACCTTCACCACCCTCGAACATCCTTAATGACTGGAACCCAATCTCCACTGAGGACACTATCCGCCTGATGAACTCCATCCACTCAGGATCCCCCACAGACCCATGCCCTCACCACATCTTCAACAAAGCAGACTCCATCATAGCACCGCACCTCAGAGACGTCATCAACTGCTCCCTCAACTCCGCCACCTTCCCGGAAAGCTGGAAACACGCAGAACTCAGCGCCCTTCTGAAAAAACCCACAGCGGACCCCACCGAACTCAAAAACTACCGCCCCATTTTGCTCCTTCCATTCCCGGCCAAAGTCATCGAGAAAGCTGTCAACAACCAGCTCGCCGCCTTCCTCGAAGCCAACAACTCCCTCGACTCCTCACAGTCCGGCTTCCGTGCCAAACACAGCACTGAAACCGCCCTCATCGCAGCAACAGACGACATTCGAACTCTACTGGACAATGGAGACACAGTCGCCCTCATCCTCCTCCACCTCTCCGCAGCCTTCGACACAGTCTGCCATAACACCCTTCTACAGCGCCTCAGAAACATTGGAATCCAAGGAAAAGCACTAGAGTGGATCACCTCGTTCCTCACCGGAAGAACCGAGAGAGTCCGCCTTCCACCATTCAAGTCAGAGGCCACTGAAGTCATCTGCGGCGTGCCACAAGGATCTTCACTCAGCCCCACCCTTTTCAACGTATACATGAGCCCCCTCGCGACCATCGCGCACCAACACAACCTCAACATCATCTCCTACGCGGATGACACTCAACTGATCCTATCACTCACCAATGACCCTCGCACCGCCAAAACTAACCTACACGAAGGAATGAAAGAAGTTGCCGAATGGATGAAACAGAGCCGTCTGAAACTGAACTCTGATAAAACAGAAGTCCTTATCTTAGGTACCTCCCCCTCTGCATGGGACGATTCTTGGTGGCCAGAAGCCCTTGGAAAAGCACCCATCCCGACAGACCATGCAAGGAACCTGGGCGTCATCCTGGATTCCTCACTTTCGATGTACAAACAAGTCAACGCCGTCTCTTCATCCTGCTTCAACATTCTTCGCATGCTCAAAAAAACATTTCGTTGGATCCCCACCGATACTAGGAAAACGGTCACCCACGCCCTGATCACGAGCCGACTGGACTATGGAAACACCCTCTACGCCGGTACTACCGCTAAACTCCAGAAAAAACTCCAGCGAATCCAAAACGCCTCAGCCAGGCTCATATTAGACATCCCGCGTAAAGAACATATCTCTGGTCACCTGAAAAACCTCCACTGGCTTCCCGTCAATAAGAGGATCACCTTCCGGCTCCTAACCCACGCACACAAAGCACTCTACGAAATCGGACCAGAATGCCTCAACACACGACTGTCCTTCTACTCCCCCTCCCGCCAGCTACGATCATCAAACCAAGCCCTTGCCACTGTACCTCGCATCAACAAAGCCACCATGGGAGGTAGATCCTTCTCCTACCTGGCAGCTAAAACCTGGAACTCCCTTCCCACTCACCTTCGCCTTACTCAGAATCACCTAGCATTCAGAAAACAACTTAAAACGTGGATATTTGACAAGTAATTCCCCTCCCCTCCTCAAGCGCCTTGAGACCCTCTGGGTATGTAGAGCGCTATATAAATTCTTTGACTTGACTTGACTACTGTGCACATTTAAATCACAGCATTGCATAACAAAAAATAAATTTCTAATTTGTCACTTGTGAAATCAAAACATTGAAGCTTCATCAAGTAAATCACAATTAAATCGTTAATTTCTCCTCGTTGTACAAAATATCCCTATCACTTCACTTTACATGTTATTACATTACACATTCTAATAACCAAATGTTAGCATGACAAGGGAATATATGCAGGTGCAAACTACTTGTGATTATAATGCACCCTTACAAATTTTTAAAAAGCACAATCGCGCTCTGTCAGTCTTGAGACAGCCAGAATCTGAGCCCTCTAAACATAAAATATCCAGGGGGTAAAATTCAATAGGAGATAAAGATATTCTTTGTTGAGATAATAACACGTTACATCAAACCAAGAGTGGTGACACATGCGCACATATACTTCATCATGCTGAGCCTCCTGTAGCATATGCGTGCATGCATGATGACCCCTACACATGTATACATTATCTTGTTTGTGTTTTTTTAAACAAATGCTGACCAGCATTCGCAATATCAATAACAATGTTTTTCTTTTTACTAATGCTTAAAAGCATCCACAATAAACATTGATCTCTGCAAAGGGAACAAGGATTCGCAAAACTAGTAACTTGCCACTTATTATTAAAAGGTGAGACTGTTTGGCTTTAACAGTGCTTCTCTCTGCATAATGTTCTAGACGAGGGTAATGTCTGTCCCTCTTCTCCTTTTTATTATTTGTCCCTCCCAGTTTCTGTTTGACTCTGGAAAGGTAACGTTAGTATCCTAATTACAAAGAAAATTTCAATTTTCGCTAATAAATACTATTTTAACAAGAATTGTCAAAGCCAAGAGGTTTGATGCTCACACTCGAGTGCTGAAAGAAACAATACAAAATGTCTGCTTCATTGCAAAGGAGAGAATTGCACTGACTAATTTCATTATAATAGTAACATATCTTTTACGCAATGACTCCTAATGTATTGCTAAATATTGTAAATAAAAAGGTGCTACTGTTGTCAAGTGCCCTGAAATGACTGACCTCAGGAAGATGGAAAGCAGATCTGGCCTTGCGGGATGTGAACTTGTGACCTGCAGCTCTCAGGAGTGTCACTCATTGAGCCGTCTTGCTGGCATTGTACTCATGCTGTAAATCCAGCACTCGTGAGAGTCCCACAGCCACAGAGAAACGTGCATTTGCAAAAAGGATATTGCTAAGTCAATACATATATTTTTAAAAAACTAGTGAATTATATTTGCAAAGTAGATACTTACAGAGCTAGGATTGCTACTTGGATATCTTGATTCAGTTCAGCGCGGTATCTTCAAATAGTTGTTCAATTGGCTGAAAATATGTATTAAGTGTATGCAAAACTGTTACTATAGAATTCAACTTTTACATTGACATGGTATATACTGTATATTAACTGCATTTATTAGTATATTTCTGAATTGACTGAATGGGTCAATTATTTCTTTACTTGCTCTTTGCCTGACTCGGGCATTACTTGACTTCGAACTAATTACCCATCAATAAACAGGAAAGAGGAAATGGATTTGCATTAATGTAGCCAGACAATGATGCCAGCTATGACACAGCAGACACATGCCAAAAAGATAAACTCATTGATTCAGAACCGTTCCTAAAAAACAAACATCTGTTTTATTCCTTTTCAGGTTTTACATTGAAAGCATATCGTTTTTGAAGGACAGTACCACGGTGGAATTATTCTTTCTGAACACAATGTCGTGCGTGCATAAGGTAATGCAACATGTTTTTAGTGATTAATAGACTAGCGAAGCTGCATGTTTTTTGTGCTATTTAAAGACATCATCAACTACATTTTCCACTGTCTCTGAACAGATGCCTACAAGTTTGACATCAATCTACAATATATAATTCATCTGTTAAAATAATTCCCCGCGTAAAACCCCATATCTATATCGCATTAATAAAACAAAAGTTTTGCAAACAGGAAAAAACCCTGTTGCTCACTTATTCCTTGCCGTGAAAGAGACCTTCGGTCGACTTTTTAGGTCACAGCTAGATGGCGCATGCGCTGTCTAAAAGAGACATGTTGTTTACAATCTGTGGGCTTCAACCCACCCATAGGCTTACCATTTCCTCGCTCCATCGTCGCTCTCATATCCTTTGTCCCTGTTTGTCCATTGCATGCATGTTACAGAACAAAATGGTACTGTATCAGTATTCATCAAAAATGAACATTAAAAATAAAAACAAAAAGAGCAAAACGAGGCACATGAACCTTTTAGACTTTTTACTTTGTAAAAGCAGCTAAGATCTCTTGTGGCACTCGTTTTAGTGAAAACAATTCATTTCCTGTTAATACGACTAAAATGTATTCACCGCATTAAATGCAATTCACTTGAATGGGTATTTCGTGTACAAGTGGTTTCTTTTAAACTGTGACAACCAAAGGAAACAGTTGTGTTCAATAAGCAATTCTCCATGGGGTATGCATATGCGCTGTTTGCCAGCCATGCTTCTCCAAGTCAGAGCCGCGTTTCCAGCCACTGACAATCACAGCGCCCCGGCCCACTTCTGCTCAAGGAATCTTGTTACCACTCCCACCCCTCTGCCCCCCATCGGTTTGTTCTCCACCCCCATGAGCCCATGTTTCATCTCCCCCAGCCCTCATACGTTTTTTGTGTTATTCATTGGTAATGTCTTACCCATCATAGCTAGAGCCTAACGCCTGGCCCTCCATTGCTCGGACAACCATCCTCCGAGGCACACAGCTTCTCCAGAACAGCACACTCTCCTGCAGCGCACCAATGATTAATATGCAGAGAGCCTGCACCATCCTGTCAGGCAGGTTTAGGAGTCACTGGTAGCGGTGTCAGAAGCTATTGCTGTTGAGGAGGGTGCAACGTCGACACCCAGACACTTGCACGAGCACAGAATCAACAAATGCATTCTCATTGCACCCCAGACAATGCAATTTACAATGTGTACCACAAGGGAAAGGTGTTACATCCCCACTCCTCTCGGTATCTGTTAGTCATCATAGCCAAGGATAACAGAGGGCCACATGCCTCCAAACATTAAATGGTCCAGTTCTGGATTTTCAATTAATAACCTAATGCATTCTGAGAATGATAGTTCTTGTTTAATCCAATTGAACGAACATACACATGGAAACAATAACCTTTAAAAGAACAAACCCAATATTGTAAAAGCAAATTGTCAATTGTCCTTAGTGCCATGTAATCATCTGATAATTACAGTCCTAGCTCATAATGCACCTCAGGCAGTGCACCTCAATCTTGAACAGAGGTGCTTTCTGCCTAGTCCGTCCTAACCCTCATTTTGTACTTGTGGTACCCAGTATTGCCAACGGAGAATCAGACAACTCTGTAATGCACCCCAGCTTGATATGTTATGTTCGACTCATTCTACAGCTATGGCAACGCAGCTCCTTTTGACCTGGAACCCACTCTTGCAATTTCAGTAGTGTTATTACACAACTCTGACATTGCGCTTCATTATACCAATGCCTTGCTTATGTCTCTATACACCCTATACGCTCAGCTGTATGACCGCTTGTCTGCAATGCTTAGTCAGTGCTCCTTGCATCTTGACCTGCATCACCCAGTTAATAAGGAAATGTTGTGGATCAATCAATTCTCCTCAGTTTAGATCCCCATGACCCCCATTCTAGGCCGACCCACTGATTCCCTGCTACTCTTATTCGGAACCAGCTCTACCAACGTGCCTCAGAGATACCTGCTACAGACCCTACTATCATAGTAGTGGCAAAGGGTTGCCAATTTATCTGCAGAGACCTATTGGCTTTGCAACTGCTTGTTCTATTTGGAGTACAACATAGGATTAATTTGTCGTGGGTGGTTGTACCATGTGCTGCCACCTGCTGTTCAGTGTGTGATACTACCAACTTGGGTGACACACTGTGTGTCACCCAAGTTGGTAGTATCACACACTGAACAGCAGGTGGCAGCACATGGTACAACCACCCACGACAAATTAATCCTATGTTGTACTCCAAATAGAACAAGCAGTTGCAAAGCCAATAGGTCTCTGCAGATAAATTGGCAACCCTGTGTCTAGAGTCTAGACAAACTTGGGAGTGTGGATGGCTGTAAAGAAATTCACAGTCAGTAGTGGATTTAAAGATTTTATTGATGAACTCAAAATTACACCCTAAAAGAGGAGGAATAATTGTCCCCAGCCATAACAGTTCTGGGATCAGTCTTCGAAAAACAAAACAAGACTATGTTGGAGCCTCCTCTGACACAGCGTCCAGCAAAAGCAAACACATTGATGATAAGAGTAAGGAATCAATACAAGGAAACTAGCAGATAAATTCAAAGGGATCAGTTTGTGTACTTTATAAACAACAGTCAACAAGACCACACCGTGCTAGGTGGAAAATAGTTTAGTTTCTGTCACATGCTGAAGAGCAATCTGAATTGACAATTAGTTAACAATTTAATAACGCTAACTAGGCAATCAAGGGACAGGTTCACTTATCCACACCATGTGAATAATATGCTGTATTTGGACGAGGACAATGGCTTACAAAAACATAATTAAGATCAGTAAGAGGCTTAAAATCCTTTCTATATAGTAAATACAAATTATTACTATCCTGAAAAGAAACAATATTTTCACCCTGTTTTTTTTTTACTCACTACTTCCAGGGCTTCTGATTGGCTGATTCCTCGAAGAGAGGTGATGTGATAAGATATGGTGTGTGACTGAGCTCCCGCACTGAGGGTCCAACAAGCGTAAATCATTTTACCTAAGTGTGTTCACCAGAGAACGGTGTGTGGACTACCACTAAACAACAGTGTAGTTAAACAAACAAAGGCACTTTAATGTGCAACCAAGTTAATTTAAAAAAATGAACGCTATAAAGAGGTTGAGGAGACAGCAGTGGCAGCTCCTCCGTTAAGGCGGAGGAGCTTCGCCCACTGCTCTGTGAGCAGTAGTTAAAGAAAATTAAAATGATAATAACGAATGTTATTATCTTTTTAGTTTTCCTTTCCTGGTGCGGGCGGGGCTGGGCTGCCAAAGCAGGGCAGGGGAGGAGTGTGTTGCCCACTACAAGGTGCGCAATGACGCTTTGACCCAAACCGTCATGCGCATTTTGTATGTTCTGTACCCAGGCTGCATTACAGCCTCGGGCGGATCATGCCCCGGCTCTCATTCCCTGCCTAGGCACCGATCCACGGCACTCAGACCAATCACAGGGCTGCATTGCATCATTGTGATTGGCTATGGAAGTCAGGAGCCTGGGTGCTTACTGTTCCTGCTACTTGGAGCACGAGGCAGCAAGCGGGCAGAGAGGCGGAGGCCGGCCAGGTTGTTGGCCTGAAGGTAAATGTTTTTTTTATTGTTGTTTTCATTTATAACCCTCTCTATCCCCCATCCCCCACCCTGCCACCCCCGGTAATTAGCAACCGTCACTGGGAGATAGTATATACCATACACTGTTCCCTTAAGGGGAAATAGAAACTAACCATTTAATCTTATTCAATAGGAGGAGTCTAAAAGTTTGGAAAAATAATCTTGGAAGTCTCTGAAAGACTTAGGGCCATTGAGGCTGCTCAGCCAGTGACCTGAAGCTGTGGTGTCAGACCTGTGGCCAGATTCAATGCTGGATGCATGGGGGTCATTTAGGGGCCATTGAACCTTGCTACCCTTGGCACTGCCTTTGCGACCCCCAGCCTAAGAGCTGGCAAAATCAAGGCTAGGAACACAAGGGTCCTTATGGACGTCGGTTGGCACTCCACTTTCCCTGTTTTCTGTAAAAAATTTATAACGCTAATACTGAATAATATTTTATTATTTACTATTAGCGCAATAAAGAATGGATTACAATTATGTGGAATTTGACCCTCCCTGTCAGCTCAGGGAAGTAAAAAAGGCTTTTAAATGTGTGCGTGCTTGCGTTTGAGAGTGTGTTAAAGTGAGAGAGAGTGTGTGTATGTGTGATTGTGTGCGTATGTGTAAGCATGCATGTGTGAGTGAAAATAAAGGTTAAATGTCCTTTTCGCCACCTATGGCATTTTGGTGAATTGACGTTCATAGCTGTATGGCAATGGAAATGCTCTGATAGTGGAGAAAGTGCTCAATTCAAATAATTATCTAGTGGGCAATTGTATCCCTAAGAGGGAAGGAATTTCCTCAGTGGATTCTTCTTTGAATCTGTTAACGCTTTCTTTAACACCTTAACCGAGGCACGAATTCCGCTGCGGTGCAGGAGTTCTAATGAGTGGGCGGGCTGCGTCGGCCAACGAACATGAGCAGCACTAGCCAGGTAGTGCTCACGACGGCCGTTGGCCGACGGGAGCACGGAAGGAGTTAAAAATCAGAAAGGATTCCTTCACCATCAAACTCTAAGCATCTTAATAGCATTTGGAGTAGAAAACTCCATCTAGTGGGTCAAGCGAAGGGGGGGGAGTGTACCACAATTCAGGACTGTTTGAAGGCTTGGTGAAACAGCTATGAACACTAAGAAAAACCCCATAAACTAGGGGGTACATTTAGAAGCCATTGCTCAAAACAGTTTTAGTTGATGAGGGTCAAGCTTTCCCTCAGCCCTTGACCGGTTGTCCACAGTGTTAGAGTGTTTTTGTGTTTGGACTTCGGAGGTTTTCCAGCACCGGTGTTCTTGTAAGCATTCAGGACTGATTCTTATGGAAGTCGCTCCACCATAAGAAGACTAAGTAAGTAGGTAAGTACATTTTATTGTTTAGCTAATTAAAACCATAACAATTTTAGCATAATAAAACATGGCACAGCAAATTTCATAATTAAAAGAGACTTAATTAGCATATCAACAGGCATTGATTCCTTGTATGGAAAAAATCCAAGCCGTGTACATTATTTGAGAGCGCAGAACTCGTGAGGCTAGCCCTGGCTCAAGGGCACAAGATTCATTCTTAAAATGGAACATAGTCAAAATGTAATCTGAGGTTAATTATGTATGCAAGATAAAGCGGTTGGTTCAGTGTGTAAAACGAGCTTTGTAAACACTAGCCTAATTTTGGGACCATACGTGCATATGCTAATAAGGGCTACGACACGAGCTTCATTTCTACATAGCAACATAATGAGTGCCTCGTCTAAGAGTAAATCAATGTATTTAAAAAGTAAGGTGAGCACAAGCTCCGTTCTTAGTTCTAGACATCCTTAAATTGCGTGATGTTACTTGCACTTAAAGTCTAGAACAAGAAAGGGTTTGGCTTAAGCGCAGTAAGGCTACGCCACATTCGTAAACAACAAAACAATCGCCAATACTGCTCAATTATTTACTCTAAATACAACAAAGCTGAGCACCACGTTCTAAACTTGATAGACCACTCTTTCAGTCTTGAAATGTATCTCAAAAAATATATTTATTTGTTTTTTCAAGGTTATTTCTTTTGAATTATAGTTTTTTAACATCCGACATCGGTGGTTCACAAGTAACAATTAATACTTCCTATTCATATTAATTGCAATATAGGAAGGACAGACTCAAAATATTTAAGACAAATGTGAATATATACATCGGGGTGTTGGGAGGGTGTGTGAAACACTATGGACAAACCAACCACTTAGGTTCAAACACATTCATCAAACTCATGCAACATCATTTATACAACAGTGAACACATATGTGAGACAGACAATGGGGGTAGTGTGTGATTGAAAAAAGATTATTATATGTGAGGATAAAAAATCCCTAGATCCAGAACCTTTCTAAATCTAAGGTTCTAAAAAGTAACGTTGGATCCTTTTCTTTAAGATCCCAATAGACAATTAGGCCATCCTATGCTTAATACTTTCAAGAAATTCAAATGAGTAGTAAACGATTGGTCTAAGGAATTCAAAGTGATAATACAATCAAAACACAACTAAGTTGAACAAAACCAGGTCAAACTACAATGTGGTGCTCAGCTTTGTTGTATTTAGAGTAAATAATTGAGCAGTATTGGCAATTGTTTTGTACTTGCACTTAAAGGGCATTGTGCATTGTGTTGACTAAAACTACCACACTGTCAGCATTCTTCAATTAAAGCGTTTTAGAGACATAATGTGACAGTTATAATTATAATGATATAAAATAGTTATAATTAATTTCAATTACATTTGATTAATTTAGACAGTTCAGTCCAATAAAAGGACCATAGTGTGGTCTCTACAAGCTGGATGATGGTCCCCATAGTGCTTCCAGGGCTTCTCCACTGAATTGGAAATTCTTTGAGTCGCATTAGACTTCTGTTGCAAGATCTTACAGCTCTAAGCGCAAGAGGAAGTTCAATGGCTAATGACATTCATTTTTAGTTTAATTAAATAGTTATTTGAGAGTATGTTAAAAGCGTGCGATCCCAACACAAGCTATAAGTGGACCCTGTAAGGTGATGGGTCTTTCCCAATGAGTTTTGATATTGTCTTTTTCATCCAAAAACCTTACCTCCACAAGCGTCAAACTCGAATACATGGGCCATGAGAGGAAGTAGCACACACTAATATGTATGAGCTGCATGGTATTAACTGGTAAGATGTTCGCACAGCTATTACAAGTTCCTGGGCAGTACATCGGAACTCTCTATCATAAAAACAATTTAGGGGTGTGAACTGTTCTGGTAAATTGTCCATAGGTGTGAAAGGCTTTAATTGGGCTGGGTCCACTGGCGTACCGAAACTTAAGTGGGGCCTCCTGCAAGGTACGTGGGGGGCCCCTTCCGGACTCAATCAGGAGATCTCCAGCCAGTGTACTGGTCTGAGGGGGCCCCCTAGAGCTTGACGGCCCCCTGCACCGCGGGCGCTGTGGGCGCCTGTTTTACACCACTGGCCGGGTCCTGCAGGTGCTCAGCCCCAGCAGTTCTAAAAAGCAGGTGCTGAGACAGGTCCCTATCGGGCTCTCCATTTTTGCCCTCACCATCAGAGTGAAAAAAATCTTAACTCTGCAGCAGCACCACCCATCACAGCCTTTGATGTAACTTCAAAGAGACTCATTAAAGTTCTTGCACAGTCCCACTAGTTCAGAACTGAAGCATTTTCAGTATTATATACAATCAAGCCATTGTTGTTGCTTATTTGTCTTGTGCAACTAACACCAATTGACAAAGCCAATAGTTTTGACTTGTTGTAGGTGTAATGTTACTTGTATTATATGTCTGGATGCAATGACAGAAGCAGCCAAATACCAGTCGGGTAGCACACTATGCTAAGCATAGATTTTTAGTTTACGTGTTTTTAACCCCTCCGATGCTGATGACGAGCTCAGCTCGTCATCAGCCACGGGTGACGTGAGCGGATGACGAGCTGAGCTCGTCATGTATCGCGGTTAATCGAAAACAGCCGCACAGCGCAAAAATCACCGCAGCAGCGATGCGGTTAAGTCACACCCTTAATTAGATTGGCTGCGCCCCTTTGAGAGAACCCCAGTTTTCCATCCCACTTAAAGCTTTGGGTGTGCGTTTAATTTATGTACAATTTTGGGAGCGGATTGGTGGCCGGATTGGTCTGTAAGAGTTGATTGTTTTCTTATAAAGGCCCACTTCAGATTCCAATTTATAAAACTAAATCAAGAGATTTCCGCTCCCACGTGGGCGTACTTTTACATATTTGAGTAATTTTCAAACTTTTATGGATTACCGTCGAAGTGTTACCAATTGAGGTAAATGTTTTGTGAATTCCTTTTTTTGGCTTTGATTTTGAGATTCCTCCAAAGGGTAAATTGCATGCATTGTACAACTACTCATCGTGGAAAATTAACTCCTTTCCATAATGGAACATTTAAAAAAATAATTCTTTACTTCATGGAGAAAATATTTTTCCCTTGGAGAAACCTTTTTCGCTACACCCACAAAAAGACTGGTGGGGACTTCCTTCCCATTTCAACCTGGGAAAAGGTTAGGTCACATTTTGTGAAATCTTTGAACTCGGAAACCAAGCCATTTGCACATGAATGTCAAACTTTCAAGTGCAATTCTGCCTGGAGTTTCTATGTGTGACATAAAATTCTGATTTGATTTTCCTTTTTGCATGAAACCAGTGGAGTTACCTTGGTACTAAGCCCCACATGTGCCTTTCTTTTTTTTTTTTTTATCTTTTTATTGCAAAACATGCTCCAGTAAGATCACATAGTGGACAGCAGTGTTAATACATTGATACATAAAAGACCTCATCATATACATTGCATGTCACCCCCACGGCCAGCAGGAAAAAGCCAAGCCCCTCGTATCCCTCCCAACCCGGACCAGGAATGTCTGGAGCCCACACCGGTGAGTTTTCTACGAATGGACTTCACTACGCCTTGAAGTATCCCCCCCGCCCAAACCCAACCTGCTCTCTCCCGCGCCACCCATCCAATCTCATCCCCCTCAAGAAGGGAGTGGGACTCAGGGCCCTCTCCAGCTGTTAATCGGACTCAGAGTCTGCCTCGGTGTCTACCGTCTCTCCTCTGTACCGCCTCCAAGGCCCCCACACTCTCTCCCATTTTTTGGGGCATCCCCTACTCCAGTGTTTCCCAAACTGTGGTCCGCTGACCCCCAGGGGTCCTTGACACATTCCCAGGGGGTCCGCAGACAGCAGTTTTAAAAGCACTTGAAAGTATCTTGTCTCATTAGCAGTATGCAAACAACAATAAAAGTGTCAAGATAACACCAGTGATTAATGTACCTACTGTGGAGAGATGGGAGTTTTGTCCAGTGGCAGATTCAAATTATCTAATGTAGCACAGAGGGTTAACATGCCTACTGCAAAGAACATGCATAATGCATTTTAAAAAACAGAGATTATTTTGGTACTGTGTAGTTCAGAAGTGACAATTGTAATCTATCACAGTGACCTATAAACTGTCATCAAAGAGCTGCTTGCAAGGTTCAAGTTAGTGACATGTTTTTCCCAGTCTTTCTAAAAAGGTTTATTTGGGTGGAAATATATTTGTATTGGTAAAGTCAATGCTAACCACTGTGTTATGTTCTGAACCCTGAGTTTGTGCTTTCCAAACCAAGCACTATTTAAAAATGCCTACCAGTATGAATGACGTGAATTCTACACCTTGTAGTCGCCTTTGCCTTGTGTGACATTTTCTATACACTGATTTACATGTATGATTCACTGTCTCTATATGTGTGTGATGTAAAGTGCTCTCTCTCATACAATGGTAGGAGAGATGCTATAAAAAATGTAATACATGTGACAGAGGGGCTATGGAGAGATGAGAGGTACTGTTGGAGGGTGATAGTTGGGGAATCATTGAAGAACCCCAAAAAAGATTGTCGTATTCTGGTGCATAGTAAGGACTTAATTTACTATTCTTTAAAAGCTAATACAATTCAATATGTAATGATAATTGTGTGGTAGACAGCATCATTGTTTCCTAAAAGTTTTTTTGGGGGGAGCATCCCAAAGCCCCCTTTGTAGTGTAGTGGTGAGGCTCACTCACTGCACTTGGTGTGCACCATATGGGGACTGGTCTGAAAACATTTGCTAGGGCTGCTTTGGGTTTCCAGCCTGGCCCTGGCAGTAGCAGGAGCCTTGTACTGCAAAATAAAACTAACCATTTAAAAGTTAGTCATGGAGATGCAGCAACAACCTTCCCATCAATTTTCTCCATTGTTTCCAAATACTTTCAATATAAAATACAACAGAAGTGGCAGAGAGAGTCGTTAGCCTCCTTGGCTTAATGACAAGATCAGCCACTTCAGAAAAGCAGGACTGCACCTATATTTACAAGAATATGATGCAGCCCTGTGTTTCCCCTACGCTCACGCTAAACTTAACTTTGTGGCGCTAACGTAGGCACCCTTGCACCATAGTGCAAGGGTGTCTGCGTACAGGAGAAGATTGTTTATGTACAGTAAGGTCCCCCTTCCTGCACATAAACAATTTTGGAAATGCTGGTTTGTCTTCTATATGTGCTGCTTAATGCAGCACACATGGAAGTTACAAAATGTCATTTTTTTAAAAGATTGTTTATGTGCAGGAAGGGTCATCTTCCTGAACATAAACAATCGAAGGGGTTTCGCAAACACTAGGAGAATTAAAGCATTTCTCCTTGTTACGCCAAGTTGAGACCAGGTTTTCCCTGGTCTTAATTTTGGCGCTGCCTCCCATTTACGCTGCCCTTGTTAATAGGGGGCAGTGTCAAAATCAATGGGTGTTACGGTGGACCGCCCACCACAACACCCACTGCCACCCATTTTACGCTAAACATTGGGTGGAAGGGGGTCTTATTTACAAGCCAGCGTTCAGCCATGTTAAGTGGCTTACGCTACCTTGTAAATAAAGCAAAGTCCCTGTCGCCATGGGAACGTCGTAAAAAGTGACATTCTCATGGTGATAGGGGCTTGTAAATATGCCATTAAAATACTTACTAATCCGAGTATTTGTTTTGTGTGCACACGTGTGTTTATTTTTTTCAAATTACTGTTTTAATGTTTGAATTTTAAATCCTACAAATTGCTTAGGGGTCCCTGGCTTTCAGTGGTGAATCAATGGGGGTCCACAGGAGTCAAAAGTTTGGGAACCACTGCCCTACACTTATAAATAACCCTCTCCGCCCTTTGGCACCAATCGAGGTCCCTTTCCCACTCTTCCACTGCAGGCACCGCCTCACTCCCCCAGAGCCTTGCTTTATTCCGTTTGGCGACCATACTTGCTAGTGCTAACCAAATCTTGTCGCTCCTCGGGCATGTGATGTGGCTCGTTAGCCCCAGGACATGCCATCGAGCCTCAAGCGGAACGTCTGCCCCCAATACCTCCGCCATGATGTCAGACAGCCTGGACCAATAAGCCCTGATCTTGGTGCAATCCCACAGAATGTGGAAGAACGTGCCCTCTTCCCCGCACCCTCTGAGGCAAAACCTCGAATCCGCATAGCCTATCCGGTGTTGTGTCGTGCGAGGAGTGTAGGAGCGGTGTAATATGCAAAGCTGGACCAGCCTGAACCGAGCTCGAATCGCCACCTCCCTTGGACCCTGCAACACATGTGTTCTTAGGCCAGAGATAAATCTGGCTGTCGCCTTATGGAAATTTGTAGGCAAATAAGTTAGCCTTTTAAAAAGTCACATAAGATGCATTTGCTCAATACTATTTGACATTCGTCTAGTGAAGGGTCAGGACATCATGGGACTAATTAAAAGGAGACCTTAAAGTTGTTCAAATACAAAGAAGGCACTTTGGGTACAGGGTGTTATTGTTAGGCAGGGCATAATTTGAGCCCGTGGTTTCAGGTGCTCGGCACCAGCACTTAATTGTCAGTAGCAGCTCTAGTGACAGCCCCACCGCATGGTGGCGCTGTCTGTTTAATTTTGAGATGGGCACACCAACTGTGTTTAGTAAGTCAAATCACAGTCAAAATTAATAATACCAGCCTCTCACGCCATTATTATAGCTTGTGTGGCCTTTAATAGTCTGAATTCTCATACTTGTAGGAGCGCAATGGTTAGGTTTTATGTTGATACTGTCATTGGCAGTGCTGGTACGGGCAATGCGTGGTGAAGACTGAACTGACCTTCCGAAAAGGGCCCTGGCACTTCATTTTTTCAGTAGTGGTTAGCAGTATGATTAAATGGTGAGACGCAAAGCACAAAACTCACCATTATTGCGGCGTCCCATCTCCTTTTTTTTCTCTTCCCGCAAGATCAAGCAGGAGAGGGAAGGACCTTCTTTCTGTATCATGAAAGGTAATCCAACCAATCCTGGGGCTGCTCTCATGCTTTCTTTATTTTGAGAGCAGTTCCTGGATTGGTTGGAGCAGGCTAACCCAGTACTCATTTTGATGCAGGGGCCCTGTGCCAGAAATCCCCCAGCTGTTACACAGCCCAGGGATTGCTGGGTCTGCAGTGCGCATGTCGGATTGGCGTCTTAAGGCAGCCGGCCAATCAGACATGCGCACTCTAAGGCCAGCTGTCATCCTGCAATCGTATGATTCAGCCCGCCCTCTGCACTCACACTGCAGACTTAAAGTAAAATGGAATTGACTTGCCATTTTACTGATTTGTATTTACCTGCTGAGCTTGCAGCAGGTGGGGCGATGCTCCTCCATCCCTTAGGAGGAGCTGTCCCTTCATGTTTTACAAATGAAGCACTGTTATTAGGATTAGTAGAAATCCAGGACCCTTAAAACTTATAGGATGCACCGTCCTGTTCTGTGCCATTGTGCACCTTTAACTGGGTGCCCCTTGTGCAAGAAAGTTCAGTGTGCCAGTAAGAAAATCACTCTTTGTGGTGCACAGGGAGAGCAGCTCCTGGCAGTTCCTTTGAACGGCCAGATTCCAGTTGCAAAATGTAAATATTTCACCACAAATTCAATACTAGTGGTAACCCTTTCGCAAATGGGAATGGTTCTCCATGGGACCTTTTCTTTTTGAGAAAGTTAAAAAAGATATTGTGTAAGAGCAGACAGTGGTCCCACAGACCACTGCCTACACTTAAAAAAATAAACTTTAATTTATTTTTAATGCAGCTTGTTTTCTTTAAGGAAAACAGGTTGTTTTAAAAAAGAAAAAAAGATTGCTGTATTCAAAAGCAATCACAGACATGGTAGTCCGCTGACACCAGCAGGCCACCATCCCTGTGGTAGCTATCATTCCTAATGGGTGGAAAAGTGTGACCTAGCTCATTAATATTTTTGAGGTAGGCCAATTTACGATCCACTAGGAATTACAAATTTTAAAATAAAAGTTTAATGCATTAGGCATAGCGATTTCCTAATTGTGATTCAGAGAAATCGTAATGTGTAAATCGCTATTCCCAATGTTAGTACATCTGGCACTATGTCCAGTTGTACAATGCATTATTGAAAGGGACCCCATTCTTGGTGTCAGTTCTGTAAGTGGCTTCATAATTCATGAGCCATCACCCGGGCTCGACTGGCCATAACATTCATCAGGATAACAGCCAATGGACATAGGACTGCTAAGAGGGTTGGGAGAGTTAAGGAATCCACAGTCCAGAAAGCCCAAAGAGTACACAAGAAGGAGCAACATGCACATTTCTTAGAGGCATTTTCTTCTAGACACATACTTGAATTGCTGCTATGAAGACATAATACTTCTTCGCTGTGGCAGTCCCAGAAGTACTGAGCCGGTTTTTAAGAAATCCTCCGGAAAGTGGTTGGACTTGCTCATCCTTTTGGTGCATTATGAGGCTTTTTGCAGGTGCTGTTCAGTTCACAGTCCAGCCCTGATCACACCCTCTCACAATGGATGTTCATAATAATTGCAACTAAATGTAGATCACACTAGTTCCTATTAGCAAACTAGCAGTAAAAATGTTTACTGAATGATTGTAACAGTTAGTGCCACGCACGTGCAAATCTTGTATTACTCAACTAATAGCTTTGAGAAGTTGTTGCAGTAATAAAACAAGCATTAGGAAAGCCAATTGGTCTTACGTTTTTGACCTGTTGGCTTTGTAAATGCTTTTTGCAGGTGCTGTGCAGCATCAGTAAAAATGTAAAGGCATTTTAAAACAAAAAAGAGAGGTAAAAAGGAAATGCTCAATGATACAGACCTTGCAGATGGCCATGTCATTCTGTAGGCACACGCATGTGTGATGGCACATGCATGCATGCGTCACCACACATGCTTACCAATAGAAGGATGCTCGCACCATTTTTTTATTTTTTATTTACTGATCCAAAAAAAAAACATTTGTGTGAAAACACTTTTCAGAATGTGTAGTGGCCTGACAGTAAATGGAAGCTTGCAGGTCCTCTAAAATAATTACATTATTTTACTTAAAGGACTGCAAGAGGTGGGAGAGTAATGGAGGAGCAGTGATGGAGAGGTTTGGATGGAAGCAACAGGAAGTGCCAGAAGGAAATTAAAACAATAGGCAAAATTAAAGACTGAGATGGGGAGGAGGAATCAAGACGAAGCATGTAGCGTGAGGAATGGAAATAGATTCATCATATGAGGGAAAAGGCAAGCAGTGGGAAGAGGGACAACACAGATTTTATAAGGCAAGTATTGAGGGTCAACACACAAGAAAGTGAGAGAGGAAGAAAACACGTGCATTCTGATGGAGTGCTTAAGCAAAAACAAAAAAGGAAGTTCCCTAAATGTGAGCAGTTGAAGGATAGAAGTCAAAAGGATGTTAGGCTAGGCTCCAGGGGAGGAGGAAGGCAAATCATCAAATAAGAAACAAGCATATGAGAGCAGTGGATAATTTGTAAAATAAATAAGTGCCGGGGCTCTCGTCAGGAGGCAGCTTGCACTGCCGGAAACAGAACCAACTACTACCCATGAAAGTGGGGAGCGGATATGGCGTAATGGTCAGAGCTGCCGACTTTGTTGGGGAACTAGGTTCGAGTCTCGGCGTCCTCTGAACATCATGTATTCTGGGCAAGTCACTTAATCTCCCTGTGCCAACCATAAATGAATGTGTCTTTAACCTGTGCTCATGAAAAGCCCTGATGATGATTAAGTGCTGTGCTGAGCACCGGAAGCCACTGGCCCAAATTAAGAACGGAATGAGAGTAACTATAAAGCCAGCCAATGGTAAGCAATCAGTTTTTGGTATGATCCACAAAAATCTTTTGTCTATAGACACTTGAAAATTGTCTGGTAGACAAGTCCTAAAAATAGGTCATTTCTACGTGCTTTGAAGAACAAGCTAATGTCACTTTATGTATGCACCCTAAAAGCAATAAAAATGCAGGGATATTTTGACACCTGCTTTTTAAGAGTCAGGTAATAGATTTCAGCACAGTGAGACATCAAATGCTCCTGCCCTGAAAGCTTTTGTGAAATTGAGTTTGCCCCTTCAGACTCCCAATAAGCATTTCATTCAATCAGGATCGTCTGAGCTAATAATTCTAATACTGGTCTTAAACAAGGGAATCAATGAGCTTTGCGATGAATCCTATAGGATTACTATTACCCAACAGATTTGCTTCTCATTAATCTGGTGCTTTAAGTAGCAAGCAGTCCAAGAGCTCATTGTGACTATGCGCATAGCTCGTGTTTTATCTGCTACTCTCCTAAAACGCAAACAAATCTCTAAAAAAAGTCTTATCTATGTAGACCAAATTACCTTCATGCGTGTTTTGTTTGCAAAAGGAAGCTATTCTCTTCTCTTAGCTTCAGATATCAAAATAATATTCTAACCCTTTTTCGAAACCCTCTAGTGTAAAAAGTTTCTTCTAAAGGACAGAGAAAGGGAGAGTGTGGGGGTCTTTTATTCGAGAGAGACAAGGCTTCTATTCTTTTCTAAATTAACAAGTAGAAGACCTTTCATTGCTTGGCATGTGCAATTCGTAACAAATGTCTTATTGTTCTTTCCTGTTGCTTTCTATTTTCTCACTGTGCCGCATTATGCAAAGAATAATTGATGTAGTGGTCTTCCGGAAATGAGACACCTTTTTTATCACACAACGGCTAACTCTATTTAATGATTGCCAAATACATTCTTTTGGATATTTTCTGATCAAAGCAGTTCATTTGCAGATAAATATTTACTTTTTATAGGTCAGCAGTGCTTTTACAATGATGGCGCATTCAGACAGCCACGTCAAATCAGGCACTTGTATTTTGAACAGATAAAACCTGGCTGTGCATATGTAGTCAAATCTATAGCATTTCCCAACAAAATCTGAAAACATTTACATTTTTTTTAAAGATATAGATGAACCCCCTTGTGATACTGATAAGTAGCTAACTTAAATGACGAATGTGTTGTAAATGTTTCAAGGAGTAAATCTGACCTAGACTGCATGTACATTTTGCATTGGGTTTTTGGGGGGGAGTTTTATGTAATGCGAACTATACACAAAGGTATCAGAGAACTTTACATGAGCACCAGTTGCGTTACAGATGGACACATTATTTTTTTTTTGTTAGGCCCAGGAAGATTAAGTGATTTACCCAGAATCACAGTATGTTGAGCATCCCTGTTGAGACTCGAACCCGGTTCCCCAGCTTTGATTTCGACCGCCCTAGCCATTAGGCCACTTCCTCTCCCACAATTACAGTTTCATCTGAGCATTACCAATGCTTATAATGGTGAGGTTACCATTGTTTTTTTTCAGTAAACATTAAGAAGTTGTGTAATATGTGAGCATTTTATTTTCCCCATGCTCTTATGTGTATCAAGTTAATGAATCCCTCTATGGCTGTGGAAAAGAAATATTGCTAGGGCTAGTCCCCTGCTTTTGGGAATACAAGCAACCCCAGACTGGTTTCAGCCTATTTATGCCTCATCAGTGAGGTATTCCTTGATTCCAGTGACACAGTGAGCATGGGACCTAAGTCTGTCCATACCGGCATAGCACTACGTGAAAATTAATCTCGGCCACTGAAAATTACCTGGGGTCTCATTCAAGTCCATCATTTTTTGTGCCACTCAAGACATAGACCAACTGTATGCAAATCAGACTTGGTTGAGGCTCCAATAGGAACAGCCCACTCTGAATTGCCTGGCCAGGGCACTCCAAGATGGGAACGTAGGCAAACTCAGGCTGGTTTTAGCCTACTTAGGCTCCTCATGGAGGCATGGCTTGATTCCTGTTCCTGGTGAGGCGTCCTCTCCAGATGGACGACTACCAAAAAGTGGGGGACTACCAGCATCTCTAAACTGGCAAGTCCATAGTCACCCGTCCACCAACATCTAACCCTGGCTGATTTAGTGATAATACACGGCAATTACCACTGCTTGGTTCCAAGTGGGTGGATGTCCGGGAGCTATCAAGCAGAGGTGGCAACAAGAATTCTTTCACCAGATTGGCAGCATCTTCACCTCTAGCACCAGTTGTAAAATTAGTGGCAGACTTCCAGCCTTTGGTCATGAGGAGGAACACAAAATGACAATGGCATGCTCAGTGGGGGAGTGCACACATGTACAGCCACCCATGTCCTTTGAGATTATTCCTTGCTCAGCAATGTGGTCTACTTAGTTCTCAGAAATCAAGACTGGCAACGTCGGCGATGTGGCCCAGTGTCCAGAGCTGCTGATGGCTTGACATCCTGTGATTTTGGGCAAATCACGTAATCTATCTTTGCTTTAAGAAAATGCATCTGACCTTGTGTAACGTTATCTGGTGCTCATGTGAAGTGCTCCAATGCCCTCGGACTGGGTTCACGTTATAAAAACTAGGAAAAATAGACTTTCAGAGACTATACCTGATGATGATCGTCCTAGTGTCCCCATTTTGGTTGCACCCAAAGCTGGAATATGATTGGTGAGTAAATAGCAGGTTTGGAATAGAGAATAACGTATGATATTGAGACGACATTCCCCATTCCAAAGTGTCATACTCACAACAGGGCACGAATTGTGCGACAGTTCATTTATAAAACCTTCACAATCAGAAACTATGGAGTGTGTAATTTGCACCTTATTTTTCCGGCCCTATCTCGCTCGAGCCTTTCAGCACTTTGAACACAAGGTAGGGCTTAAGAGGGATTCACCAAAGAGGTTTGTCCAGGCTATGTTTATGAACATTCTTTCAAAGTTTTTTTTAACTCTGACATTTTTAGACATATCCTCACCCAGATCCCATTCCTCCAATCTTTATCACGATTATTTTCATACAATGTATTATGACTTCATCTTTCCAGTGTTATCTTCTTTAGAAGCTTATATTTGAATTTAGGAATTTGTTTTCCTCTCATTTTATTTCTGCACTTTATCAAATTGTATGGATTTTTTTTTTATCCGAACCGCCATTTTCTTGCTAAAATGTTTGACAGGCTTAGTAACCCTAGGGGGCCTTGTTTAGCATCACTGGGCTTTAAACTCGAGTTTTGGTTTCTTTGGACATCCGTTTCCTCCCAGACCTCTTTTGCTTGTCAGCAGATGAAATCCTCACAATGGTTATTGCGAGGAGGGGGGGGGGGGGCAGTCAAAGGTTAACCAAGTAATTTGAGTGTACACACTAACTGACATCCTTGCCACACTCTGTTTAGTCAGCATTCTAAAAACGAATGTAATAAAGTCAGCTGATAACATCAGGCGCATGGCATACTTAAAAACGAATTATCAGCATGGCCGGCATCACTCTCTACACAGCGGTGACAGTTTCTACCCATTGTCCATCTCCTCCAATACACAAACCGTACTGCACTCTGAATGCTGTTTTTCACTTAATGTGGAAAAACAAAACTAATTTTAGAGCACACGTTGTCTTGTTCTTAATAGCCATCCATTCGAGTCCCCTTACAGAGGAAACTACATGTAATAAGAGGCAAAGATTCTGACCGGATCCGGAGTAAATGAATTATAAAAGATGGTCACAGATCGCTTACGTCCTAAGCAACTTTGGAAGTGATGGAGAACGGGCAGTTTTTGCTCTTTGCATTAAATATGGAACATTTCCAGGCTACTGTAGCTGCAGTGTCACAGCCTGTAGTCTGCCTATCCATATTAAAGTGGTCCTTAAGCATCTTACCTCGGAGCCCTGGATGCGAGCAGGTTCCACTCACAAGGGCTAGCCAGGTAGTACATCTTCCTACATATATTTTCAACATTTCTAAATATGTTTTCCCCTATTCTGTGACCCTTCAATTGTACACTGCATATTCTGTTTTTGGTAACATGTGCTGGTATTATTCCCAGTGTAAAACAGACATACAGCAAACGTTTCCCTTGTAGTGCTACGTTTGAAACTATTTCAATTTCTACAGATTTTTGCAGTATATGGTATTACAATATTCCATAGATCTGACTCATTTAATGAGTTATGTTCATTTAAACTATTTAAATATTTGTATGTTCTTATTTATTTATTATGCGCATATGTGTACATATTGATTCACAACTTAGTACACAATCACTGTGGCCTAAGGAATAACAAAAATGTAAAAACGAGTAGCATTCATATTTATTGGAGCTCTGAAAATGATTCCTTTCGCAGCATTTCAAGTAATTACAGTAAAGGAGTTAAAGTCCAGAAATATGTCAAAGTCATATATTTGAGATTAGGATGACTGAGGGGAGAATGTTACCTCGAGTGTGATGACCATGGAAGAAATGAAGATATGTTGAATGCCCCGAAAAGTAGAATGAATTTTAATATCTTGCAAGCATACAGCATGCTTTAAAGGTGGAAGGAAATGCCAAACAAAATAGGATTCCAATGCCACCAGAGCAACCAAAATAATAACATCTTTCAACGCCAAGAGGGAGACAGCTTCATAGGTGAAGGGAAGGACTGTACTCAAAAAGTGCTTCAGAAAGAAGAGCAGCAGACCAAACACCGCATTTATGAACAAGCATTTACAATGCAATGGTCTCGGCAATATTATAGGTAGAGCTATTGGCATTGCTCATTATTTATTTATTTATTTGTATCCCAAAATAAATGGCATTGTCATTTATATTGGCAATAGCTTAATTGCGAGACCTATTGCATTAGTAGAGAGATGTCATAAACAATGTCGTAGAACATGTTGCGAGTGATGTCATATGTGAGATCATAAGCAGTGCATTGGGGGCCGCTAGTTATAGTTAGAGCTGCTAACTATAACTGGTGTATGTCTGCTTTTTGTTGTTTAGAACTTTAATGTATAACTTCATGATATATATATATATATATATATATATATATATATATATATATATATATATATATATATATATATATATATATATACCATTGACCTTTATTAGGTGAGTTATATTGTATCTGAAAACAACCTTTACACCATATCTTTCCAAATAAGTCTTTACTGCTCAACCACAGCTCCCAAAGGACAGTCTTGAAGGAGAAGGGATTATCAAAGTATTAGCATGCAACATCTTGGGTCTATAAGAAAATAAATAGTAGATTTCCTCTTCGAAATTGTTCTGATCTTCTCACACCCGAATCACTGGAAACTGCTTCATTTAGTTTTATTTCTCTGATTGTATTCACACTCCGGGGCATCTACCCAATCGAGTAAAAAATCAATTTCGACGGAGGCCGCTTTGAAAATGATTTTATTGTTTCAGCCGTTGATTTGCCACGGAGGCAGGGTGTTCGGTTCAGCGGGTGAGAGCGGTAATGTCGAGAGACCTTGTCATACATTCGTGCAGCGCATGGATGAATGGATGAATGAACAATCTGCGAATCGCTCCATTTGAGGTGCCCGGTATCTGCACTCTCAGCATGCACTGATATGTCAATGATGTACTGTGGCACAGAAATTCATTGGCATCTTAAAAACGGCACCGCAGTCTTTGATTATGGTGCAGAAGCAAGTCTTTCTTATTGGTAAGATAGTACAGGGGTTAACGCACCTGTGCACCCTCCAGGCTGAAATCCCGGGATAATACAATAGTTATTCCTCACATTAATGGGCACCGAGATCCACATTGCAAACATTCGGCCCACACTGATTCAATGTAATCTGCACTCAGAATTGCCAGCACCACGGGCATCTTTAGTTTTTGGGAATACGGAATTACTGCAGTATTCTACGCTTTGCGTTATAGAATGGGGAACAACAGCACGCCTATTTTGGCATGCCATTCCCAAAGTTTAGGACTTTTTCCGGGAAGTAATTCCTCTATTACTGATCTTGGAAATGTGTCCCCAGGAAAATCGAGGGTAATTATGCACGAGGTAATACTGCACACAAAAGGACTGCACTGCCTGTAATACTAGTTTGAGTGCAGACTCCAGTTTGCATTCAGGGGTCACTCATAAGACTTTATCTGATTAGATGTCCTTGAAGGAAAGGGGTAGCCACAATTCACAGGGGGGGCGGGGGGTCATCAGTGTACCTTGCAGCGCTACCCTGGAGGTTTTGTTACGCCACTGGTGAATGGAGTGAGAGGGAAGGACAGCGTCAGACCGCTGGCAAATGGCGGGCTTGGCCCAAATCCGCAGCGGGCGAGGGGGTGGGCGCTATCCCCTCCCCCTTACCATAAATGGTTGGTCAGTACAGTGAGCCTCTCCCAGAGCTCTGTGCGTCCCGGTTCTGCCCGTGAATCTCTCATGGGTGCCAGAACGCCTCCACTCTCCTGTGTGACAGCCTCCCAGAACACTCTGCTGAGATGTGTATCCGCCAGGGCACTGAAACTCCCTGCGTTGTCCCTTAGCCGCTTGAGTGAGGTACTGAGACTGTAGCAGATGTACTCTTTGAATGACTGATTATATAGGCGCTACTCCGTGCGCAGCTGGGCGTCGGGAGGAGAGAGAAGGCAGTTACCGCGGCTTCGGGGTCATGTTCCCAGGCGGGTGCGACAAACATAACAGATATGAGGGCTTGCCCAGGAGTCAGCCCCGGGTGCTAAATCATCCGCTGCAGAAACCCAACAGCATGAGGCAACACACGGGTTCATACTAAGAAATTAAAACATTGGTGACGATTATAAAAGAATAGCGTGTGCCGAAAGTATTCCAGCCAGGCGGAAAGTAATGGGACACCCATTACTTTCCGCCTGGCTGGAATACTTTCGGCACACGCTATTCTTTTATAATCGTCACCAATGTTTTAATTTCTTAGTCCGCCTCAAATATCACGGTGAGTGACTTGCAGAGAAGGGTTGAGCGGGTCAGAGCTGCGCGAGCTGCTCGAGCACCATGGAAACCTCAGATGGGCGCCGCGCAGGGCAGAGAAACCTTAACTTCTGGTGCCTGTTTTTATTTTAATAGCAAGTAGGATTACCCAGTGAGTTAAACGGGTGGCCATATAATACGCCCCAGGGCGGTGCGTTATATACCTATAGTGTGTCGTAAGCGAAAAATCGTACCATAGGCTTGCAGTGCAAGCGGGTGCAAGGAATGGTGAGAACAGGCGCTCTGAAAGGAGTTATGCCAAGTCTGAGTTGCCTATTAAACGTGTAGTTATATGTCTAATAACTTTTGACCGAGAAAGCAGTTACCGATGCATGCAGACACTTTAGTACACAAGGAACAAGTCGATCATAAGCATCCCTCGTTTGCCTTGTAAAGCAGACCTAACGGCAAGTAAATTTGTCACAGTTTCATTTGAGTCAAACAATGAAAGTAGACTAGAAAGAAAACAAGTATGTAATTCAATTTAACACATGAACAGCAAGAGAGGAAAATGCGCGAGAATGACCAGCTCAAGGGTTTACTGATAGCTATTGTGAATGCCAGGCATTTTACAGATCTGGTTTGTTGCTTGAGACCTAGCTCTTCAACGGTGGGGCCTTCAGCGCTACAGAACAGTTTCCTTTTACTGAAGAGGACTGACCCTCGGACGACGGTAGACAGGAATGTGAATGATATTTAATTCTAGCGTCAGCTATTAAGCATTGAGAATTCATAGGGGAGTAGCAACGCATGTGAACTAAAAGCCTGCGGACGGTTAGGCGTTTAATGAGGGAAGACACAGAAGGACATGCCCCCCAAACGGCTCAGAAGACCACCATAGAAACAAACCCCGTGTTCCCCAAGCCAATGCAAGTTAAGGCTGGATCCTAACCCTAATAACGACTCGCTGGGGGCTTGCAGCAGATAGCGGGAAGGCAGGGCGAGGCCTGGTACGATGGGGTGCTGTAATCCATGTCGCTAAGAGATGGGGGAAGGCGCTGCCTGAAAAACACATGAAGCGGAGTGTGATCGTGGGCGGTCGGCGGACTGGTAAAGCAGGCGAGGAGGCCGGATATAGTGGGCGATAGTGATTTATTGGGGCTTTTGTACAAGGTTTTATGGGGACAGTAGGAGAGTCCGGTCCAACACCCAGGAAGAGGTGTACGTCTTCTTCTTTGTTGTCCGGGCGGGATGAGGGTCCAAGGGTTGTCCGGGTCTTTGGTGTAGCCGCCTCGCTGTGGTTGGAGAACACCTCGGAGGGCAAACAGGAGAAAAGAGGGAGCCGTTAGCTGTGCTTGGACTCGAGATCCGGTACCTCCACCGTTAACCCGGGAGTGTGTGGAAATGAAGGGGAAGTGAGGGCGGTACGGGTATGGGTCAGGGAAAGGAAAGGAATGGAAGTGCTCAGGGATGTGGGGAGAGGGGTGCTCTTTATACAGTGTGAAGTGCGTATTTACAACCTAACTAGTGCTTACTGGTGACGTGCCTAGGATAGCGGGAACAATTTACACTGGGAGGGGTTTCTAACTATGTACACAGGCACCTAGCGTGCTCAAGGGAGTAACTGGTACTCACGCGCTCCGCCGTAACTCTCCTCCGAGTTACGGCCGCTCTCCAGCCACCTCCGTGGGACTCCACCACTCTTCGGACCACTCCTCTCGTTCTCCGTTCCCGTCTTCTCCGTCCGTCACCGGTCCAGCCGAAATCTCCTGCCACAATCCTTCGACGACGCTTGTGTCTTCCCTTCCGGCTTTTCTGTGTCCGGCCGTCGGTGGAGAGGCGGGACTTCTGGGTTCACGGGGTATCCCTTCCGGTCCTTCGGTACCTCTGATTGGTTCCTGCAAAGTAGAGAGGGGCGGGATGCCTGTCGTCAGGGACGCTGTTGTTGGGGACTCTACGCGTCTACCTGGACTGGATATGGTGCGAGGTGGTAACAGAGGGGAGAGACCGTCTCGGATTCGGGGATCTCGGGGTCCGAGATCACATTCCCTTCCCCTAGCTGTCTTTCTTGTACCCTCTGTGGACACAGGGTATCGAGAAAGATAGTCCGCGTTACCTTGCTCTAAGCCCTTCCTGTGTACAGTGGCGAAGTGGTATGGTTGGAGGGATAGGAACCAGCGGAGGACCCGGTCGTTGTGGCCCTTGTTCCGCGCCATCCACTCCAGGGGAGCATGGTCAGTGTAGATGGTAAATTGTCTCCCCTCCAGATAATAACGGAGGCTGTCTACTGCCCACTTGATGGCCAGGGCTTCCTTCTCCACCACGGCGTAGTTCTTCTCTCGGGGAAACAGTTTTCTGCTAAGGAAGAGAATAGGTTTCTTGTTTCCTTGGGGGTCTTTTTGGGATAGAACCGCCCCGAGTCCATGCTCGGAGGCGTCCGTCTGTAATATAAAGGGCAGTGTATAGTCTGGGCTTACTAACACGGGATGGGAGGTCAGAGCGTTCTTTAGGTCGGAAAATGCCTGCATCAACTCTACCGTAGGGGATCTGAGGAGGGTGTCTGTTTTCACCGATTTTTTTAGGAGGTCAGTGAGGGGGGCCGCTCTTTGGGAGAAGTTGGGGACGAACCGTCGGTAGTAACCCAGGAGTCCCAGGAAAGCACGAAGGTCTCTTTTGCTCTGAGGGAAGGGGAGGGACTGTATGGCTTCGATTTTGCTTTCCTGGGGTCTGATCAAGCCTTCCCCCAGGAGGTAGCCTAGGTACTTCACGGTCTGTGCTGCTAGGGTGGTTTTGGAGGGATTAATGGTGAAACCATAAGTCCCTAGGGAGGTGATGACCTGGTACAGGTGTTCTAAATGCTGGGTCCAGCTGTCACTGTAAATCACGATATCATCAAGATATGCACCAGCATAGAGTGAGTGAGGTTGTAGGATTTTATTCATGGCCCGTTGGAATGTGGCTGGGGCGCCATGAAGCCCAAAAGGAAGCACTAGGAATTGGTATAACCCATCAGGGGTGGAGAAGGCCGTCTTTTTTCTATCTTCTTCACGGAGGGGGATTTGCCAATACCCCTTACAGAGGTCTAGCGTGGAGATGTATTGGGCCTTCCCTATGCGTTCGACCATCTCGTCGACGCGGGGTAAGGGGTATGTGTCAAAGGAGGATATTTTATTGACCCCCCGGAAATCAATACAAAACCGGACAGATCCGTCCGGTTTGGGTACGAGTACTATCGGGGAATTCCACTCGCTTACCGAGGGTTCGATGATACCCATCTTCAGCATTTGTTCAGTTTTGTGTCGTATTACTTCCCTGCGGGCCTCGGGGACTCTGTATGGCCTTTGTCGTATTACCTTCCCGTGAATGGTTTGTATCGCGTGTTCAGTGATGGTGGTGTGTCCTGGGGAGGAGGAGAACACCTGTCGCAATGGAAGAAGAACTGTTTCGAGTTCCTGTCTCTGTTGTGGGGTGATATTGGGATCTATGCAAGGGGCGAAGGAGAGGGGATCTGTGTTAACCGACCCACTTAAGACGGGACGAGGGCCTTCCCATTTTTTTAGAAGATTAACATGATAGATTTGAGTGACTCCACGAATGGGATCTATGTCTAGCTCGTAAGTGACCGGGGTCACCTGACGTAAGATGCTATATGGACCCTGCCACTGTCCCAGGAGTTTTTGATCGGAGGATGGCAACATAAGTAACACAAGATCCCCTGCCAAGAAGGTTCTGGGTTTGGTGCCTTTATCATATTGTCCTTTTTGCCTGTTCTGGGCACTCTCGAGGTTCTGGCTTACTATATCTCTCATGATGGCTAGGTGGGTTTTCAGGTTCTCCATGTACTCTGGAAGGGGCCGTGTACGGTCTGGTTCTGCTTCCCATGCTTCTTGGGCCATATCTAGAAAGGTACGAGGGGGTCGCCCATATAACAATTCATAGGGGGAATACCCGGTGCTACTTTGGGTGGCACAACGGATAGCAAACAGGGCAAGGGGTAGCATATCTTCCCACCTCTTGGCTTCTAAACCCAGCAGTTTCTTAAGGGTCTGTTTTAGGGTGGCATTATACCGCTCGACTAAACCATCGGTTTGCGGGTGGTATGCCGAGGTTCAAATTTGTTTGATCCCCAGGTTGGCGCATACCTGCTTCATCAGAGAGGAGACAAAAGGAGTACCCTGATCTGTTAGAATTTCCCTGGGAAAACCCACCCGAGTGAATACAGAAATGAGGGCCTTCGCAATGTTCTGGGTGGTGGGTTGTCTCAGAGGCAGGGCTTCAGGGAAGCGGGTGGCATAGTCAACAATAACCAGGGCGTAACGACACCCGCTCCGGGACGGCAATAGGGGTCCGATTATGTCCATCTCTACTCTGCTGAATGGGACGTCAATGATGGGAAGGGGTTGCAGCGGGGCCCTAGGGGGTCGGTATCTACTATGCTTTTGGCAGACCGGACATTCTTTGCAGAATTTTTTTATATGTTGATAAATTCCAGGCCAATAAAACTTGTCCAGGATTGTTTGGCTGGTCTTTTCTTCTCCGAAATGCCCTTCCAGAAGATGACTATGTGCTAGGAAGAGCACTTTCTCCTGAAAGGGACCGGGGACCAGGAGTTGGGGTTTCTGTTGGATCCCCCCTTTTCGGTACAAAAGGCCGTTTTTCTTAAAGAAGTAGGGACCTACGTTAAGGGGGTCCTCTTGATCCACTGCCCTTCCCCAGGCTTCCTGTAACAGAGGGTCTTCCTGTTGTGCTGCCCGGAATTCACGGTCCGTTTGCCAGGGGTGTTCATCCGGGAGCACGGGGTAGGCGCCAGTATATTCTCTTTTCTCCTTTTTCTTCTGTGCTTTGGATTTCACTGGTTTACGGGTCTGCATGGGGGAGGACAATCCCTTTGGGAAGGGTGCTTCTTCCCACCAGTGTGTCAGGGACTCTGTGGTGTCATGCAACATTCCGGGCAATCCGGGGTAATCGCTTCCTAGGATCGCCTGTTCGGGTAGGGCGGGGATCAGTCCCATTGTAAGAGCTGTGCCGGGATCCTTTTCATGCTGAACCATTACTTGGGTGGTGGGGTATCTCTTTGTGTCCCCGTGCACACACTGGATGGCCACCATGCCGGACGAAGGTTTAACCGGGTGCGATAGGTCTTGAGGTCTGAGGACACTCTGTCGACACCCAGTGTCCGTGAGGGCCATGAGGGTTTGTCCATCAAAGTTCACTGGATGTCGGAAAGGGGGAGGTGGGGCCCCCGGTACGGAACACACATAGTTACGTGCCAGACCTACTTCCATCGGCTCTTCCTTGTGTGGACAGTTCCTGGCGATATGACCGAATCCGCCACAGCTATAGCATTGTGGTCCGGGGTTAACAGAACGATGCATCACCGGGGTGGGGAAAAAGAGAAGAGGATCAGGTCTTCTTGGGACAGGGGGACGTGGAGGTCGTAGTCCTGTAGGGGGATGAGGTTTGTGGGGGTGATCGTCCTTTCCTCTCTGGGCCTCCTGGGTCCTGCTATAAGCGCTTGCAATTTCTATTGCCGTATCCAGGGTCAGGTGAGCATGCTGGCGTACCCATCTTTGCGTGCCTGGGTGCAAAGACGATAGGAATTGTTCCAGGTAAATTTTTTCTAAGATATTCTCCTTAGTAGAGTTGTCGGGTTTCAGCCAGCGGTTGGCGAGGTCTTTGATTCGGAAGGAGAGGGCCCGGGGAGTCTCTTGGGGTCCTTCTTTCACTTGGCGTAGACGTACTCGGTAGGTTTCCTCATCTATGCCCAGCCGTTCAAGAATGCATTTCTTTACGTCGTCATATGGGGTATTGCCTTGAATGTTCGCTTGCTGGTAGGCAGCCTGTAGATCCCCTATTAGCAGGGGCCCTAGATAATGAGCCCATCGGTCCAAAGGCCATGCGGCGGCCTGGGCTAGCCGTTCAAAGTTGGTAAAGAAAAAGTCAGGGTCCTCCCCCGGCACGTATTTCTGAAGTACCACTGAAGGGAGGGAGGACATCGGGCGCGGTTGACCCAAGACATCGGTCAGTTTCCCCATAGCCTGGTCGTGGGAGGTTCCCTGTCCCTTTAAGACATCATGGAGCTGCCCCCGATCGTCCTCAGCAGTTTTGAGGAACTGCTCCATTAACTTTCCCAGTTGTTCTTGGGATTCCGCCATCCTTTTCATCACGGCCTCTATTCCTCCAGTGAATCCCACTTCTGACACCAGATGTGATCGTGGGCGGTCGGCGGACTGGTAAAGCAGGCGAGGAGGCCGGATATAGTGGGCGATAGTGATTTATTGGGGCTTTTGTACAAGGTTTTATGGGGACAGTAGGAGAGTCCGGTCCAACACCCAGGAAGAGGTGTACGTCTTCTTCTTTGTTGTCCGGGCGGGATGAGGGTCCAAGGGTCGTCCGGGTCTTTGGTGTAGCCGCCTCGCTGTGGTCGGAGAACACCTCGGAGGGCAAACAAGAGAAAAGAGGGAGCCGTTAGCTGTGCTTGGACTCGAGATCCGGTACCTCCACCGTTAACCCGGGAGTGTGTGGAAATGAAGGGGAAGTGAGGGCGGTACGGGTATGGGTCAGGGAAAGGAAAGGAATGGAAGTGCTCAGGGATGTGGGGAGAGGGGTGCTCTTTATACAGTGTGAAGTGCGTATTTACAACCTAACTAGTGCTTACTGGTGACGTGCCTAGGATAGCGGGAACAATTTACACTGGGAGGGGTTTCTAACTATGTACACAGGCACCTAGCGTGCTCAAGGGAGTAACTGGTACTCACGCGCTCCGCCGTAACTCTCCTCCGAGTTACGGCCGCTCTCCAGCCACCTCCGTGGGACTCCACCACTCTTCGGACCACTCCTCTCGTTCTCCGTTCCCGTCTTCTCCGTCCGTCACCGGTCCAGCCGAAATCTCCTGCCACAATCCTTCGACGACGCTTGTGTCTTCCCTTCCGGCTTTTCTGTGTCCGGCCGTCGGTGGAGAGGCGGGACTTCCGGGTTCACGGGGTATCCCTTCCGGTCCTTCGGTACCTCTGATTGGTTCCTGCAAAGGAGAGAGGGGCGGGATGCCTGTCGTCAGGGACGCTGTTGTTGGGGACTCTACGCGTCTACCTGGACTGGATATGGTGCGAGGTGGTAACAGAGGGGAGAGACCGTCTCGGATTCGGGGATCTCGGGGTCCGAGATCACACGGAGCTATTGAAGGATAGAGCGAGTGACTGCCATAAGTGCGAAATGTTGTCAGAGAACGCACTACGCCCAGACAAGTAGTAGCTCAACAAGCAGCGCCTTGCGCGAATGCTTATTGTTGCCCATCGAAGGCAATCCCCAGCAGTGGCAGCGAAGGACTGGGCAGCGGATTTCAAACACAGGGGAACCAGTTCGCGCAGGCTTCTGTAGCCGTGGTGTAACAGCCTTGGCCCCGACGTTTGAACTCGGAAGCCGGGTTTGAGCCTAAGCGCAGGTGCAACATCCTGTGATCAAGGACAATCTCCCAGCGTATAACAATAATGTGGGCTTGTATACTGTAACTTGTTCTCGTGAAAAGCGCTTCAATACCATGTTCGAGCCTGCCCTCATGATGAGTTTGGAACATCAAAAATAAGAAAAGAAAATAAAAAAATAAAAAGTGTACTTTCACGTTTTGAAGCAGGGTTCAGGAAACAATTAAAAGGTCGGGCAAATCACTTAATCTTACTGTGCCTGAGGGTATAATGCAAATACGGTGCCCATGTAAAGCGCTCCACTCCCCTCGGGTCCACAAAAAGAGTTACTGAAGGTGCACACAACTTGTGAGCGGGCAAAGCGCTCCAGTTCTGGTGGCCGAGTTGGCGCTACATACACTGCAGAAAGATTTGGGGGCAAAAAATGCATTGTCAGCGGCAGGGCTGCTGGGCTTCTCCGGTCGGCGGCGGCTGGGGACGGGCTTCTTGACTAGACGGGTGGGAGACACGAGGGCAGAACCTGGCAGGGGCAGGGCACAGGAGGGAATAAAAACAAGAAAAACGGCACTCACTGGCTGTTTGGGGAGGCGGCGGCTCCTCTCTACCGCGGGCAGGGCTGCTGGGCTTCTCCGGTCGGCGGCGGCTGGGGACGAGCTTCTTCTCCTTGCCGGGCAGGAGCGCGGGGAGACCTCCCGTCCGCTTCCTGCCTAGCCCACTCTACTTCCGGGTCGCGGCTATGATTTTCGGGTGTCCTGGACTGCGGCGGTAATGCGGGGCTGATGAGGGGAAGGCTCCCTCTTTAATTTAAATAAACAGCGGGGTGAGCACCCGATGGGGGTATCCCCACGCCGGGACTTCTTCCGGCAGCGGCAATGGTCGGGCAGAAATGGCTGCCTCAAAGCTTCCAAAATTTTTCGGATTTAGGGGGATTTTAGCAACATTCACGCCCCCGAATCCGAAAAAGACGGGGCTTGTTTTGAGTGACTCACTTCTCTTCCAATGGCTGGCCTCTGTTCAGGAAGCCAGCCAATGGAAGCGAACGGAGCTGAGAGGCGGATCTAAACTGCCCTACTACACAACATAAGATCTCTTTACATCCGGTTTTGCCTTCGGCAAACCGGATATACCTCGACCTAAAAAGGAGAATGACTTGTTTTGCTGTTCTTTCCCTACGCTCTTAATCACTTACGGCCACATGCATCAATCTAGGATTTTGCATTTCCTAAATAGCGAAAATTAAGGAATCGCTATTTAGGAATTGCAAAATCCTATGCATCAAGAAATCCTAAAATTTTTTAGGATTTCTTAAATTTCGGAATTTGCGATTTCTTAATTGCGAACCGCAATTAAGGAATGGCATTACATTGATTCCTATGGGCCTAGAGGCCCATAGGAATCAATGCCGTTTTGCATTTCTTTTTTTAGGAAATCGCAATTTGTTGATGCATTGCAAGGGTGCAGAGGGGGGTCCAAAGGACCCCCCCTGCACCCCTGAAATGTATTTTAAAGTGCATGTTTCACACACACATGTCCCAAGGACATGTGTGTCTGTAACATGACACTTTTCAAAATGCATTTTTGTGCTTTTTTAAACAATTTCGCAAATTAACACGAGGGTCAACCTCGTGTTAATTTGCACTTCCTATTTCAAAATTCGCTTTTTTTTTTAATTGATGCATTGCATTTAAGGAATCGCACAAATGCGATTCCTTAAATGCATTCGCATTTTTAGGAAATGCAAAAAAAACCGAATTTTGAAAAATTGTTTCATGCATCCAAAAAACGTATTTAGAAAGCGCAAACAGCCGAATTTACCGATTCGCACCGTTTGCACTTCCTAAATAGGTTGATGCATGTGGGGGTTATTCTTTATATCATCCACAATTAGTTGAGCCTGGAATTATCGTTCTGTGTCCAGGGTTAGATTGGGATTAGAAATCGTGCCATGGCAACGCTAAAAAAAAGTGGCCCACATTTGCATATTGCCTTTCCGCAAACACTGCTTCGGCGAAATTTTAAAAAAGGAGGGGGGGGCTTGTGTGTGAAAAAAATGCACAGATTAGTTTACACTGGTGAAAAACACCTGAAAACAAGTGAGGACACTTTTGCTCAGGCCCCCTGCCCCCACCCAATATGCATATATTAATGGGCCGGCCCAGCGAGAGAAAGGGAGTGACACCTCTGCTCTTTGATAAAAGGGAGGTAATGGACGCCCATCTACCTCCAGGAAGGCCACTCAGGCACCCACTGGGTCGCTGGCGGCATCAAACAACACAGAAACCGCCTAAATCGGCCCCCCCAGGTTGCTCAAAAAAGCAGCCCACAGCTGGAATTCGGCTATCGGCCCCTCGGGCATTGCCCGAGTGCCCGCGTTACCAATCCGACACTGTCTGTGTCTGAGACAAGAGATTGCACCGCACCTCCAAGAAGTTGTAGTCTGAAATTCCCTTTTTCCTAAATTAATTCTCATGAAGATGGATGGTTTTACTGGAGGTCCGTCTTCTTCGTTAGTACAACTGCGCAGTAGGTGGAGGTGGACTGCGCACATCAAGAAGAGTTGACTGAGCAAGGTGCTGGAGAGGGGAGTGCTGAGCTTGAAAAAAGGTCAGTGGCTGACCAGGTCTCTGCTTATGTCTGCACCCGCAAACCCACATAAATGTCACTAAATTGGACACCAGCAGATGTTGAGGACAAAGTCAGGAGCTGCAGCAGCTTCCATCAGTGCTAAATAGAATTAGATGTCTGGTGGTCACACATTCTAAGCTGGAGGAGAGGCAGAGGACCTTACCAGAGGCAGGGCCCCATGTAGCTCAATGCCAGGATCCTGGTCAGTGGGGTGGCTATCTTGATGATTGTAATCATCATTGAGTCCGAAGACATAATCACTCAGGTGGGTGCCGGACCAAGTAAGGCATGCGTCAAAGGGTTTGCCAATTGTTAAGACATGGAAGCAAGTGGCAGCCGAGAAGCAGACATGTACGGCAATCCTGAGAAAGGGGGTGGGGGGAAAAGATTATTTTTACTCACTCAGGTACAAACCTTAGCAGTTCACGGTGGACCACATTACACTAGTGGAAGCATCTCGGGCCCATGATGCATTCTTCTAAACTGTGAAGCTGTTTGAGTCTTCTAGTGTGCAAGACATAGCATCTCTTCCACATTGGAGGTGAAAATAACACTGTATTAAAGAGTTTTGTGCCACGTTATCTGTGCTTTTCCTGTAAAAGGCTGCCTCCACCATGGGAGGAGACACTTTGGATCAGGAACTCATGACAGAAACAGTGCTTAATTTGAATAAAAAAGTTAATAATTGTAGCAGCCCAAAGCTGACATATGCCATGGTTGTTGAATACCCCTGCTGCCAAATCTTGATTTATACTGCATACCGATTTCTCCCCTCACTTTCCACTTCGTGGAGAATGGGTTATTCCTGCTGTCCTATGCGGGAACTGGGCATAAACCCCAAAGGAAGCAGTACATTGTCAGTACACACAGTACAATATGAAAGAATGCTATTGTTAGTATAGCAACCTTCCACGGTATCAATGCCATCAAACGTCGTTATACATGACAAGGAAGCCGGTGGGCCTCTATTTCTGGCACAAGGACTACTCTTTTGATGATGGATCTGATGACGCAGCTGACGTAGGCTGTGCCAATAGGTTTTCATCCTCGTAATAGGGCAACGGGACAGAAGGAGAAGCGGCCCGAAAACTCACCCTTTTTGCTTAGTTACCTCTACCACCCATTTCTATATTACAGCCCTAGTAATGGAGGCATAACGAACTCAGTAACCCCTCTGGTATTCTGAAGATGCAGTGTTAATTCCTTCTCCATTCCACAAAGAACTTGTGGCTTTAGATACCTTAGTAGACCATAAAATTAGGGACATATACCTATCCAAATAAAGACAGCTCATTAGATACCCCCCCCCTCCCCAGGGGGCTTGGAATAACATCGCCTTCACAAAGTATCAGAGTTATTTCAGAGTTATTTGGAAAGAAGTATAACAGCCTGAACAACCTAGATCACCATACCTCTCTGGTGTTTTAATAAAGGAAGTGACGAGTGGGGTAAAGATGCAGAGTTGTGCTGGATTCTGGCTTGTGAATGTTCACATCCAGCAAGACTAACCAGTAGTATACCTTCTTGTGCGTCAATAACATAACGCATAGAGCTAACACCTGTTATTCTCTACTTCTGAATCCTAGGTAATATTTTGATCAATAAAGCTGCAAAAAAGTAATAATAAAATAACACCAAATATGTGCATGTGTACATTTCCTCACTACAAGTAAATTTTCTTCTTTAATGCCCAATGTTTCAAGTTCATCTCTGCTAATTGTCCCTTTGCATTTCCTGAAAAGGACACAAAAATACACAGTAGAGTGCACGTTACTAAATAATAGCACATCTAAAGTACAAGCCTCAATTACTGACCAAGAAATAGCCCGCTTTGGCCAGAACCAGACTAACAGGATCAAACTTAACTTGTAATGTGAGTGGTAATTATGATCTTGGAGGACACGAAAATAGTAACAAGTTTGTAGGCTTGTTGGCCACATAAACTGTTCTTCAAGGGAAAAAGTTTTAGATAGTGCATCTTTTTTCAGACACAATAATCAAAATTATGTTTGCTTTTATAAGCCTTGAAAGATAGCCAGCAGTAACACATTAAGATGGTTTTCTCCGGAGAGAGACAATTTCCTTCTTTGAAATGGGTGTTATTCTTTTGTCGACAAATTGTTGGATGGCGTGTACCTCATTGGAAAAATGGTTAGTTTATTGGACAACATAAACGTCAGGTTTGTGCCAGAGTGATTCCTCAGGATATGTTGGCTTGTCTCCCTGCTAACCTACAGTGAAAGATCTGCACTCCTAGCCTTACAGGGTAACAAATGTATGTGCAATGAGATAATAACCCAAATCCCCCAGAGAAATCGTGGGAACAGATCTAGAACCCTTTTGCTTGGTCTCTCATGTATACCCAAAGAAATACTCAGCATGACGGTTCAATATTTATTGAAGCATTGTGATTTGTATAAAACACGTGCGCTACAATAATCAACAGAATAAGACAGATCAGAGTAATTAGTGTTACAAGAATAGTAATAAAAATGAACATTTCCTCCATTGCTATGACAGTGAATATATGGGGGCTTATAAGTACTGTGTTTAGTGTACTACTCCCTACTGTTTCCTAACCGAGTCTTGCCTAGGGTAAGTGATCCGCAGGTAAGTTTCATCAGGCTGCCCGTCTTGGTGTAGAGCTGGACATTCCTCGAGTTGATACACAGGAATCAACTGAGGTGGAATTCCTGCTTGTAGGGACCTCGCAGTGTTAGCTGAGTAAGCCTCTCCATAAACAGCACACATGTGGCCATGTCATGACCACTGTCAGAGCACAATTAATTATTCTAGTTGGACAGTGTTGTCGCCTACCGGACAATAACATAAATAACATTTGTGCAGTAAAGTTTATCCCTTGTACTGATTATTCAAGGTGCCATGAAGGCCAGATGCCTATGGAGTGCAAATGTAAGCAATGCAGATTCAGAGAAAATGTTGTTAAGTGTATCAAGTCCTCATGGAACGCTAAAGTCAGTCTCAGAAATCAAGGGGAGTTTACCATGCATAAGCAATCGGAGCAGAAGAGGGGAAACAATCAAGATGTAGTGTGCAGTGGTAATTTTATTACTTGTAGTAAATTAGAAATATTTCCAGCAATAAAACATTGCTCACTGGGTAATGAGAAATCCATAAATAACAAGAGTTCCCTTTTCCTAGTTGTAAATGACAGATTAGACCAATTACATAGTCTTTCTGTCCAGTCGCATTTTACGCTAGCCTACAGAGTATAATCAAGTTGGGGTCCCACACCACAAAGTAACAAATTTACAAGGATATCATCAGTATAGATGATTAGCTTTCCCCACAAGGATATTGATAATTTTGAACAATTTCAAATCTACATCAATAGTGAACAAAACATATTAAAAAAAGATTATGCAATTTTTGTATATATATATGAGGTTTATTGTAGAAAAAAATCGTTTTTACATTCATTAATATTCCATTAAAAGCAATTTATCACATACAATTTATAAAATCATGATATTGAATTTCTTCTTTTAAAAATAATTTATTTAAGAAAAAGCACAAAACTGTTGACGCGGCGTTTCGGTGAAGGAGTTGATCACCTTCTTCAGGACAATGCTTTCTAAGGTTTAAAAACAATCTACAAATCTACAAACCAGAACTAACAGGCACCCTGACACGCAACATCCAGAAATTGGACAACTGGATCACCAAAACACTGACCCCTATGAAACAAAGCAACACAGCAAAAATCAAAAAAGAAGCCAGATGGTACACAGAAGACTGCAAAAAGATCAAGCGATGCTTCAAACAACTGGAATGGAAATGGAGGATCAGCAAAAAGTAAGAAAAAAAGTGTCTTCACAGCCACCCAGAGGATCTACCAGCAGCTCGTCTGTGAAACCAAGAGGAAGGCCCTAGTCGAAAGAATAAATGCCAGCTCAAACAGCAATGAGGAAGTGTTCGCAATCAACAGAGATTTCACCCCACCCACTGCTGTCACTGGAAACATCAACCCATCACAAGATCTGTGCAACATCCTCTCAAACTTCTTCTGCAACAAAATTTGAGCCATATACAGCAACTTCCCCCTGCAACCGGACCCCCTGCCCCTTTTTAGAATTCTTCCAGCGACGAAGGAAGTCAATACAATCACCACATGGGAAACCATTCACTGTTGGGCTCCGGTGGACCCCTACCCGCTCCACCCCAGAGGAACAATACCTATCAGCGAGGCCATCACCCCTATCTTCCACACCTTCATCAGTACATCCACCTTCTTGAAACCATGGGAACACGCAGCCGTCACCACCCTCCTAAGAAACCTTCGGCTGACAGGACCAAACTTGCCGAATACCGAGCAATATCCCTCTTTCTCTACCTACCTAAAGTCCTGGAAAAAGCCATCAACAAGAGCCTCTTTAACCACCTCATCAAACATCAGCCGCTTGACACTGCATAATCAGGATTGAGCCCACACCGCAGCATAGAAACTGCCCTTATAGCAGAAACAGCTGATATCCGGATAATCCTCGAAAGGGGGGTAATTGCATCTGCATCCTTCATACTTCTAGACCTATCCTCGCCCTTCAACACTGTCTCCCACCCCATCCTAATCCAACGACGCCACGAAGCAGGTGTCCAAAGACCCTCAAATGGATCTGCTTGTTCTCACCGGAAAAACCCAAACTGTCAGCATGTTAACCTGAAGCACAATATCTTATTTGATGAGTCCAACAGGGTTCTTCGCTCAGCTCAATATTTTTCAACATCTGCGTGACCTTGCTGGCCAACGTCATATGAGCTCACAACATAAAAACATCCTCACGTAGGGCTATGAAACAAAACTGTTACTGCCCTCTCAAACAAAACACCCAACACCAGGAAAAAGTTCACCACGTGCATGACAGAAGTAGTTACCTGGATGAAATCCAGTTGCCTCAAATTGAACTTGGACAGGACTGAGGTGTTAGTCTTTGGAAGGAAAGCCTTGCCATTGGACTCTACCCGGTGGCCCACAGGCCTTGAACCCAACCCCACCCCCTGCTCATAAGAGAGCAACTTATGAATCATCATAGACAACAACTGGACATGAACGCCCAAGTCAATGCAGGGGTCTCGGTCTGCTTCAACACACTAAGGATCACTGGCGGTTCGTGGACTTGTAAAGTAGTGGGGTGTCAACCGCCACACCAAACTATAACAAGTGTGCAAGATCTAACCTCTTCATGTTATCACTCATTGAAGACTGCTGACAGCCTCTAATGCTTAACAAGAGAACCACAGCACATAAATAAACACTGCCATAACATGTGACACAACACAATAATGTGTGCAATCCTGAGAATAATAGTCGGAGGACATTATGGGTAAAACGTGCAAAACAAGGTTTGGCAAGCACAGGAAAACAGCATTAAACTTGGAAACCCAAGAAATAAGCACAGTCAAAGAGCTGCGAAACAAAGCACACACAAACCCGAGAATAAAAGTCAGTGGAACAAAACACTGCCATATACTATTACATTTGTAGTATCATGTTACAGTATAAACAATGCATCAATTAGCATATGAGCACAATACGTTTGTGTTCCAAATTCCCCGATTAATCATTACACTGCAGCACTTTAAATCCAGGGATTACTGCTGGCACACCACACTGTAGTGCGTCAAGTCCAGATCTTCTATTGCAACAGAGATCAGGCAGGCTGAAGCAGGGCGATGCACCGCCGCAGCACTTGTGTGACACAAACCCAGTCCTAGTTTATGCTGAGCGCGCAAGTGCATGAATCATGACGCCTAGTAAAAACATGGCCCCTAGTAGTGCTGCAAGCTCCCCTGCATCCACTAGTTTCAGGAGTAGGGGCAATACATAATTGTATTGTAACTACCCTCGAACTTTTCAAACATTTCACTCAGCACTTTTCTACATATGGTAGTGCTGCGAGGCAGTCATAAAGCAAAAAATGGACAGCACCATAAACTTCATTAAATAAATAACTTTAGCCTGTTTTATTGCCGAACTCAATAGAACTCGTTTTGTCAATATTGATTTAGCACTGCAAGGATTCTTATGTGTGACTTGAACTCACAGGCAGATCAGACGAGTGCTGCCGTCCATTTACTGAATGCTCATACATCCTCTGTCAGCTGTGACTGAGAGACTTTTTCTGTGTAAACATGATCAACTTTTAATTTGCATGCTCAGATGCGTTGTACCCTTGCATGTTAAAATTCAACTTATGTCTTCCACGCAGGTCACCGGCCACCCACTAATCTAACTAAATTTACATTTGGAAATGACCTTCCTATGATTTTATAAAAAAAAATTATAAAATTTTTATTGAAAAATATAAGTGGCATATACATTGGCAGTTGTATACAGTACATTTGTGTTATCTATATTTCTTGGCTTGTCGAGGAGAAAGAAGAAAAGAAGAGAAAAAAGGAGGGGGGGGTGACATGGTCATTGTGTTGTCTTTAAGTGTTCGTCGAGTGGGCCCCACATGAGCTCCTTGGGGGTGTGTTCTTTCGAGAAGTTGCCTGTAATGTTGTCTGCTCCTCTCAGGAAGGTGACCCAGTTGATCCATGTTTTGAAGTTTGCTTTCGCCGTATTCTTCCAGTTCGTTAGGATTATCTTTAGGGCCGCTGTGAGCAGCAGGTCTAGTAAGTCTCTCTCTTCTCTGTTGTTTAGGTTCGTTGTTAAGTGCCCTGTCGCCAAGCTAGCATAGCTGATTGTTAAGTCTGTTTTGAGCATGTTGTTTATGAATGCGTTTATCTGGGCCCAGAGCTTCTTGACTTTCACGCATCCGAAGATGAGGTGTTCGAGGGTGCCCTCCTCTTTCTGACAGTTCCAGCAGTCGCTTAATTCTGCGATGCCGGCTTTATGGAGCCTGGAGGGGGTCCAGTAGGCTCTGTGGGGGAGCCAGTATTTCGTTTGCGCCAACTGTGGGGTTATTTTGTTCTTTGTAGCTGTGCTCCACATTTGTGCCTGTTCTTTTTCGTTTAACTGTCTGCCTAGAAGTGTCTCCCATGCGTTTGTCGTTTTCTTGTTCAGCGACAGGGTGGTGGGGCTTAGTAGTTTATAGATCTTCGCAGTTTGGTGGCCTGCCGAGTTTAGGGTTCCCACATATTTGACGATGCCTGGCTCCTCTCTGTGTAGGTTGGCTCTAGTTATAGCAGTTCTGATCTTTAGAAAGGTGTATAGCTCTCTGTTGGGGAGGTCGTGTAGTTGTTGTATGTTTGAAAAGGTCAGCTGATTCCCCTTAGTTTCCATCTGTTTGGGGAGGCTGATTCCTTTCTTGATCCATGTGTCATTGTTCATTGTTGCCCCTTGATATGTTATTTTTGTATTGAACCAGATGGATTCCCATGTTGTACCTCTCAACTTCTGTATCATTCGCCTGTCTATTTTCATCAGCGCTTCTCTGGTGTGTTTCAGTATTATGTTCGACCCTAGGGGGTGTTTATTCGCCGTTAGTATAGCTGTCGGGTGCAGGCCTCCCAGGAGATCTTTCTCCAGCTCTAGCCAGACTGGCTTGTACTGTTGCGTTTCGTCGATCCATGCCATCCCTTGTTTCGCCAGGCATGCTGTTTGGTAGATTTTAAAGTTCGCCAGGTTGAGGCCCCCGAGTTCTTTCGCTAGTCTCAATTTGGGTAGGCCGATTCTTGGTCTTTTGTTTCTCCATAGGAAGGTGTTAATCATGCTGTCCAGTCTTTTGTGGAAGCTTTCTGTCATTGGGATCGGTAGCATGTTTAGCGTGTAATTTATTGCAGGTGTTATCATCATTTCTATCGTCTCTATCCTTCCCCACCAGCTGATGTATTTTGGCGACCACAGCTCTAGTCTTTCTTTTACTTTTTCTAGCAATGAGTCCTCGTTGTGTTGTATTGTGGATGTTAGGTCTCTTCCAAACTGTAGTCCTAGGTACTTGAGTGGTTTTGTTTGCCAGGCTAGGCCTGAGTCCCCGAGTACTGATCTTGTGGTATGGATGTTCATTGGTTTGCATTCCGATTTGTCCTTGTTGAGTTTGTACCCGGATGCCTCTGCGTATTCTCCTATTGTGTCCATGAGTGCTGTGATCGACGTTGATGGGTTTGTGGTTGTGATGAGGATGTCGTCTGCGTATGCTGCCAGTTTCACTGTTTTCTCTTTGATCTTAACACCCGTGATTTCCTCATTGTCTCTTATTTTTGCTAGTAGTGGTTCAAGTGCCAGTAGGAAGAGGCCCGGTGACAGTGGGCATCCTTGCCTAGTTCCTCTTCCTAGTAGGAGCGCTTCCGATGTGCTTCCATTCACCACTATTTTTGCTCTGGGTTTGTTGTATAGGGCCATCACCATTGCTGTGTATTTTTCCCCTAGGCCGAACTTTGTCATGCAGTTCCCGAGGAAGGGCCACGAGACCCTGTCAAAAGCCTTCTCCGCATCCAGTGCTATCATGACTGCTTGCTCATTGCTTTGTGTTGTGTGGTTGATTAGGTGGCATAGCAGCCTTGTGTTGTCTTGCGAAAGTCTGTGTTTGATGTATCCCACTTGTGAGTTGTGGATGATGTCCGGTAGGACTCTGTTCAATCTGTTTGCCAGCACTTTCGCATAGATTTTGCAGTCGACATTTATGAGCGAGATGGGTCTGTAGTTTTGCGGGTATTGAGGGTCTTTCCCTTCCTTGGGTATTATTGTAATGTTGGCTTCCCGCATGGTGTTTGTCATCTCGCCGTTGTGTATGCAGGCGGAGTATGTTTCCGATAGTATTTTTTTGATTTTTTGGCAGAAGGTTTTGTAGAATACGGTGGAGTATCCGTCCGGTCCTGGCGCTTTGTTCCGTTTTAGTTGGTTGATTGCCGCTTCAATTTCTTCTTCCGTTATGTCTGCTTCTAGGGGTGTTCTCTCCTCCTCTTTGAGTTACGGCAGGTTGATGTCTTTTAGGAGAGCGCAGCCTCCGTCTCTGCTCAGGTTCTTATCCTCGGAGTATAGCTCTTGGTAGAACTGTCTGAAGACCTCTAGTATTCCTTTGTTTGTTGTTTGCGATTTGTTTGTTTTATCTGTTATTGCTGCTATTGTGTGTTGCCTTTGCTTCGCTTTGAGGTAGGATGCCAGCTGTTTCCCTGCTTTGTTGGCCCTGCACAGATTCACAGATTTGAATTTTGTTAGCCACGAACCTGCTCGTTCGCTCAGGATTCTGCTCAGTTCGTATTTTTTTTTTGTGAGCGTGGTGAGTGTGTTCTTGTCTGTTATATTTGCGCAGTGGCCTCTTTCCAGTGCTGCTATTTCACCTTCTATCTCTGAGATTTTCTTGTTCCTGCTTCTATTCATTCTTGATTTGATGTTTATCAGTTTGCCTCTTAGTGTCACCTTGAGTGCGTCCCAGATGGTGCTTTTCCCTACCTCACCGTTGTCGTTGTGTTCAAGGTAGTCCTTTAGTGCCTCCTCTATTTCTTTCATGCTCAGATGCGTTGTACCCTTGCATGTTCAAATTCAACTTATGTCTTCCACGCAGGTCACCGGCCACCCACTAATCTAATTAAATTTACATTTGGAAATGACCTTTCTAAAAGGGAAAATGAACTAAGCTAAAGTTCCCAGGTTTCACTGAACTCAGGAGAATTTCGGATTACCAACCAGCGTCTGTCGTGCGCTGCATGAAAAGCCAAGGTGGAGAGAGAGACAGCCTCCTCCCTCCCTGCGCTGCCTTATGTCACGTGCACAAGAGTTCAGAAGCGCCTACCAACATTGTGTCTCTGTAAACCAATCCTGATGCTGCTACTGCTGTTGCTGCAGGGACAGACTTGGCTGGGGCAGGGAACCTCACCGTTCATTACTGAGGCTGTGAGAGAAGCCTAGTGGGCATGTCAGGCTGGCCAGAGAAAAGCAGACGTCCAACCGACATGCGCACATATGTGCGCTGGCTTCTGTAATAGTACGGGTGCAACAGCAACATTGTTTCAGTTTTAAGCCCCACCTCCTCAGGACCAAACTGGCTTGGCTTCCTTGGAGTAGCTCCGCCCGAGGCTCAATCTCACTCAGTTCAACTGGCCCAGCGGCTCAAACTCAAAATATTTGTAATGACTGAGTACATTTAATTTGGGGTCAGGGATTGCAGAGATTACCAGCCAGCTCACAAAAAGACTGCATACTATCCAAAAAGAAGCAGCTGGACTAATACTCAACCTTCCATGCCGAGTCTACATCACACCACGCCCTAGGGAACTCCACTGGCTACAGATACACAAACGCGTGCACTTTAAACTACTCCTGCCTACCTGAACATCCGCATTCACTTACACCAACCTTCCAGACAGCTCAGCTATGCTGTTCTCTCACTAGCACACATCTCACGCATTCATAGAAGCAGAGCAGGGGACCGCACCTTCTCGTACCTGGACCCTAAATCTTGGAACTACCTTCCACAAAACATCAGAGCCTTCTCCTCTCTTCTGGATTTTCTCAACAGGAAGAGGAAGACCTGGGTTTTTGAGTAAGCACCCAGGACTGGCTTCCCACACCTGCTACAGAGTGCCTAGATATCCTGATGGGTGATTAACGACTATAAAAACACCCATAACATAATATAACAACTTGGTTTCAGTTCTCGAGGGTGGTTCTGGGCTTTCCAGAGTTTCAGTCCTTAGATGCCTAGTTTCTCTTAATGGTGGTTGCTTTCGGGACTGAAGGGTGGTTTTAAGGAAGTCCAGAGTTCCACTCCGAGTGCCTCATCGAGGAAAGTTTCTTTACAGATGTGAGCTGACCTTTGGGAAAAAGTGGATGATATCTTGTCAGGCCAGAGACTCTGAAAGGCAGGCAGTCTTTTACAAGAGCCATTCACATTTATGGTTGAGTTAGACATGCGACTGGCCTGACCCCAGACATATTGCTGCCTCAGGAAGCCTATGACTTTCACAGCAGCACACCTAAATCTAATTGCTTTGTATTTACAAAACAAAGGCATATTGTATTTAATACAACTCCCTCAGTTTTCATTGGGATTGTGAAAGAGGCTTTGCCTATAGCTGGCTAAGTCTTCTTGACTATAACTTCAGGGCTTGTAAACCTTTCTTCCAGTTTTACAAGACTGTGATTGTGAGCCCGATTCGCAAATACCATAACTTTAAAGTTAACGAGGTTGCAGCTAGAATTAACGGGAAGGAATGCAGTCAACATTAGAGCTGCCAACATTACAATAAAGAGGAGGAGATTTCGAGGGGCTGTGCCAAGGAGGGAGATGGGGCTTGGAGCCCATCACTGCCATTCCAGCCATAGAGACCTGTTGAAGGAGGTCTTGAAGTCCAGAACTGCCTGGGGAGACCCTCCTACTACATCAAAAATATCAACAAATGATTTTGAGGCTTCCATCGAAGTCACAGGAGGTTGCACAACTCGTAATGGACTGTGCAGAGCCTGCAACCACGAACTGGAAATCTGGGATATGTAGCAGCTCACCTTGTGCGCACTGTGTGATATTAGCTGTTCACCTGGGTGACGTGCAAAGAGAATTGAAACGTTTATGAAATTGAATAATTGGCATTTATGCCCAGGGAGACTGTCAACATTTATGCATGGATGTGCCGAAAATATTACGGGCAGGGGTGCTTCCGTCATATATGCCAGGTAGCGCTGTTAGTCATATTAGCTTTGAATCATATGTCCCTGATGCTACCAATCAATGTGAAGATTTCTGCCAAAGATGGCTGTCTAGATTGGTGATATATGATATCTGACAGCTTCCTGTCAGAATTTCCCAGAAGAGCCCCCATCATGCCACTTGGCAGCATGAGTAAGATCATGTGGAGAGGGACTAGAGGAGCCAAGAGACAGTATATCTGGTAACTGCCTGGCGCTGCGGAAGTAGAGACCACTGCCCTGCACATCTACTTAGGTTGGACCTCCATTGGTCTTCTGCCCACACAACAGCACTGCTCCTCGTGTAGCTACAGGTTATCAGATGACATTGGTTCCTGAATTACTTGCAGTAAATAAGAAGCACTAAATAAGGTTAAATGAAGGACAGAGACTGTGGATCTGTAGGGGGGAAACAGGCATGGCTTTTAAAGTAACTTGCCCTGTCTTCCCTGCTTACTGACCGCCTTTCCAATGATTTCCTGAGCCAACCAAAATACAGAGGGATTATAATAAGAACTATCCTGTAGTGAATATTTGGAGAGTGGGGAAGTATGTAATGCATGATAATCACATATATTTTGTACTCATCTCATCCCATTGTATTTAATTGCACCTGTCAAATAGGAATCCAGGTTAATAATTTAAACCACTGAGTATAATATGTTAATTTTAGGCAATGAAAGGTAACGTGTCTCTACAGATGAGTGAGATTATATTGATATGCTATGTTATGTTACAACTGCCACTAGTATGGCATTGAGGCACTCAAATTGCCCTGGAGTGGTTAAAGGTAAACATGAATATGTGGTTGTTGTATGACATATGTGGGAAGAATTCAGTGAAGAGCGTCAGGTTTTCAAATGTCTGATTGTGTTGCGGCGACTGTGCTACTGCTTATGGCCTTCCTCATGTTTAATGGTTATCTGAAAGAGAAATAGATCATGCTTCATGAATCTTTATTTCCCCAGAAATTTACTGTGGTTGTCAGGAAGAATGTGCTTTGTGTTTCTTGGTTGATAGGTGTTTTCCTGGACGGTGTTTTGGAATCACTGAGAGCCCATGCCGATCAGCCAAGTTGTTATGCCCTGGTATGGTGTTTTTCTAGTTTCCCTATCTATGTCTGCAGGGAGTTCCACTGCTTGTTGGCTGGGGCTGAGAAAGAATTTCCAACGAAAAGGTCTTGTTCAGACATGGCACTGGCACATTCAGCTGCAGGACTGTGTTGAATCAGAGGCTTCATCTAGGACAGAGTGTCTCAAATTGTGTTCTGTAGAAATGCTGCCCCCAATACAAACAGTGCTTAGTGAACGGTGCTTTCAAGTTGATGCAGTTAGACAGTCCAAGATCATAAGGCCCGGCATGATGTGGCCATAGGATTTCAAGTGTGTGAGTAGCCTAGCAGCTCAGTTTTGTGCCTGCACTATTTTATTTTCAATAGCTGTCTCAGCTCCTAGGTTTAGTCAGTTTGTGTAGTCCATTTGAGAGAGCACATTGAGAGAGCACAAACCCAGCGGTTAATTGGACTCTATAGGGGAAGCTAGGGCTAAATCCTTGTTAAGATTCTGACCTTATTTGCTGAGGAATTGAGTATTGGGGATTTGCAGTTCCAGAGCAAGATCTGCATCTAAGATAAGACTTTTTGTTGTCCTTATCGGCGGGGTACTTCTCCTAGGGCTGCAGGCTAGGGGAGGTCTCCTAGTTATCGTATCCAAAGATTCTTGCTTTCGATTATTATGTCATTAACGTTCTCGAGTTTGCGGGTGATTGGCGTGTCATCAGCATAGTTCCAACAAAACAGACTGACAAACTAAATCAGGTCAGGTACAGTGCTGAAATAGAAGCTGAAAAGGAGGCAGGAGATATTTATGCCAAGGGGGACAGCGATATCCAAGTTGTACTGATTGGAGGTAAATGGTGGCTGGGAGATGGTGTGTTTCCAGTTAGATACAAAGAAGTTGATCCAAGGTTTGTTCTTGCCCATATTTTCTGGTCTGATCAGTAATGTTGAGTGGTGCACCGTGTCATAAGTGACAGAGAGGTATGGGGTTATCAGGGCAGCCACACTATTAGCATTCACCTGCAGTCTTAGTACATCAAATGTAGAGATGAGGATAGATTATGTCCTTTTCAGTGGAATCTGTTGATCTGAAAGAGTGTTGTTTTTTCAGCGAATTTCCACATTTGGATCTAGGCTGCAATTTCAATGTGTGTAGCTAAGTAGCACCTTCTTGCTATTGGCCTCTAGTTTGCTGGGTGTTTTGCATCCAGACCAGTGTCTTTACCAGCAGCTTAATAGGTTAGCATTTGAACTCTTTTGGCAGTTATAGGGTTTAATAATCATTCCTGCAGCTTGTTCGAGAGGTGTAATGGATAAGATTTGTTTAAAGTTAGCCAATGAGCATAGGTAAGCTCATGGTCCAGACTTTTTGCTGAGCGATTTTAATGATTGATCTGATAAGAATCAGATCACTCTTAAAACGCTTCTTTGAGTAGTTTGGATATTTGTGATTCTTGCTTGGGATGCAGGTTATTCATTGGAAACTTTGAGTTGTAAAGAGGAGTGTATTTCAAGAGCTATGGCCTTTACAAGCAGACATGATTCTGAAGCTCACCTTTGCCTGACAGAATGCAAAGGTGAGGTCAGAGTTTTGATGTTTGCTTTTTTCTTTTCTGCTGTTTGCTCTGTAAGTATGACATTTATGGGATTATCGGTTTCTACTGTCCTGTTCTAAATTTTTCATCCATTTATGTTTGAGTGCTTTGTTAGTAGCTTGGAGTATTGCAAGCTCCTTGTAGAATCATTTGGCAGCAGGTGCTATTTGATAGAAACTTATTTTGTCAAGGATGGTCATGGCAAAGGCTTATAGTAGCCATTCATTGAATCTTGTAATTTGTTGATGCCATAGAGTTGAAGGTTTCATTGTTGTCATTAGAATATGTATGGTGTCCACGTTCATCTTTTTCAAGGCACAGAGCTCTTGGATGAAGTTGCCTTTTAGAATAACAATGTTCTGAAATTGTGATGTTGAAAAGGATGTCAAGATAGAGACTCCATGGTAGTAGTAGATGTTTGTAGAGGGTTTTGTTGCCAACGTTGTGGAAAAGATAGAGTGTTGGGTTGATAATGAGGTGTGTTATTTCCAAGGTTTGGGCGCATTGCCTTAGGATGGAGGCAAAAGTAAAACAAATTGCTTTAAATGAGGTGTTTTGAGGTGGTTTCTGGTATTTTAGTAAAAATAATATATACTCATTGAGTTTAAAGTTTGGAGTTTGAATAGGAGATATTCGCATTCTGGTGAACAATTGGTACGTAGGTACAAGGTGCTTGGAAATTTTGTATGCAGAATAATGACTCCTTCACTTTTAGTTGGCTGATTTTTCATGATAATATTCTATTCTTGCACCTATTCTTTGCTGTGCTGGGATTTGAAGTAAGACCGTGTGTGGAACAGAGGTCTAGTAGGGGCCAAAAAAAAGTCCTCTGGTAGCCTGGGCTACTGATGATTCAATTAAAGTGTTAATCAAAAATGAAACAATACATCAAGAGTCCCAAAGGGACTGTTATACTTAATACATGTTAGGACACAAGGTTTGCAATGACAACTCATTTATTATCATCATAAATAGAGTATCATATACATCAGTGATAGTTCCATTGCTCACACATAACGTGAAAATGCGTGAAGTGGGGGAAGTGGTGGTGACATTTAAAATTGCATCGCATTGAGAAAAACAATAAAAACTCCTAAATCAATTGAGTACAGTGATGGAGTTTTTAGTTGGAGAAGTCGAAAGCGTTTCGATCTCATACACTTGAGATCCTCATCAGGACAGAATAGTGTGAGCAGCGAGAATTTGTGGAAGAGAGCGTAAGTGTGCTTTAGAGGTCCGAGTATCTAGCGTCTGTAATAGGAGAGGGATACAAATTAGCCGTTGCGATAGGGGTTGACATCAAGCGCATGAGGGCATCTGGAGTAAAGCAGACCGCCTGTCTTGCACCAAGATTTTTGGAAGCCGCTTGTGGGCGTGTGAATCAGGATCGGGATGATAAGGGGAGAGCCCGAAGCGTCGCAGTCATTAACTTGATTCCTGAGGACGCTGGCTGTAGGATGCACCGGAGGATCTGGTGTCAGCGGGGAATTAATCTCTGGATTTAAAGAAAGCTTGCATTTTTATTTAAATATCAGTGAATATTCATTGCAGCCCAATTCTTGTCTATACTAGGACAGAAAGTCAACAGACTTGATCTTTGTATTGAAGAAGATTTTTCCCAGAGTTTATCCTGTCCTGACTGGATATCAGTTAGGATACATCCATTTTTCTTCCCGGCATGTGGGCTTTGGGACGGACAAGAAGGAAGCATTAGGTGTTGGTGTAGCTTGGCCAAGGTGCCTTAAGACCTGTTTTGGGGGATATTGTGGTGAGGAGAAGATTACCGGTTTTGTGCTCAGATCATGGGCCACATGAGTTTTCATGGTGTAAGTGATGTACGAGAGGAGGGGGGATGTCCTGTATTAAACAAATGCTGAAAGCTGAATGGCATTAAAACCAAGGTGCTAGTGGTAGGTAATCAACCTTAGCTCTTGGTTGGCCTTCAGACCGGTCAGAGCTTTTAGGTCTGGTACCCATCACTAAGCAGGTTGTAAAAGATGTAGACTTCTACTTGAACAGCAGACTCAGGATGGCTTTCCCAGATTAACAAGGTGTCTGGCACTTGTTTGGGCTCCTTAAATGCCTACGTAAAATTCTGCAACTCCTCCCTGCTTTTGCTCAAATAATTTGATGCATGCTCTAATACCTTTGTGTCTGGACAATGAAAATGTGTTTTGGGGAATTTTGAAGTCCTTTTTAATAGAATGCAAATTGTGCAGAAACCCACTGCTAGATTTCTTTGCTATCGTTCGTGGCGTGTTTCCGTTTCCACCTGTCTGTGTGGCCTGGCTTTACTGGCTGACCATTTTAAAACAGGTAAAGTTCAAAACACTGTGTTTTATGTACAAGGCTATGCCTCAGAAGTATTTATGTTACATAAACAGTGTGGTCACCCTGTATGTGTTTACGCGTATTCAGCTTGGGCCTTGCGGCTATCCCTCGAATTAAATTGGCGATGGAGGGAATCCGTTCTTTCAAATACCTAGGTCAGAAACACTGAAATTCGCTTCGCCTCAGAGTCAGAACCGCCATTTCCCTTGAGATCTTTCGTAAGAAAGTGAAGGCCTGACTATATTAGTGAGTTGTTGGTGCCTGCTCTCGCCTTTCTGTGTTTGCGCTGGGAAGCCCTCTGTGCTGCCATGTGCTCTATAAATGCATGAAATAATAAATAATACCTAAGGTTCAGGGATAGTTGAAGTTTAAGTAGGGAAAAGTGTCTAATTGGCCACTCCGGTGTTTGATGTGTATCTGTTGGCAAACACATTGTCAAGTGGCTGCAGAATATTTTCTTGTCTAGATTTTACTCTACCTTGAAGGTCACTAAGTGACATGGTGATTTAATAAATTAAAGCATTTGGACAGATGGAAGAAAGTTTTACCCCTTGGGTCAAGGGGACCTAGTTTTTGGCCTGCCGCCTGGATGTGAAATTAATGTTGGTGTGGGCCATCTGCAGTAGGTTACCTGCCAGTGATCAGCCTATGGGTATATCCAAGTGTAGTTTGGTTTCTACCCAATAAACATCCCATGAGCATCTGTCGCCCAATTACAGACATCTCAGTTGAGGATCTAAGTGGTGAGGCAAACATTTGACCACCAAAATCCAATGATCTAAAGCCAAATATTTAATTTTGGGTAAGTGGCAAAATGTGTCAGACTCATTCATTCTCGTGGGAGTGTCAGCACTATTTCAACCCCCTAAAATGAGAGCCTAAGGTCCAATGTATATTAGACTCTATTTGCTTTATGGGGTAACACTAAAGGCTTTTGCTCGTTGAGGGGTGGCAGTGCCATTAGACCCTTTTACAAAGAGTGCCTTTCTCTACCAGCTTGGCTCCCTTAAATGGCCCCCATAACTATGCCCTTGTCCAAAGCACTCCTACTCCCCTTGTTGGGGATGGATCCAGCCTCTTTGCCCTGGAGTCTCAGAGACCCCTCTGAGAGAGTCCACAGTGACAAGGGTGTCACACATAGTGGAGGACTGGGACTGATCCCCTTACCACTGGAAGCTGTCTCCTACCCTGCCTGACATTGGACACTGTGTTTCTGCTGGCTTTCCTCCCCCCTCCCCCACCTCTTCCCTCCTTCACTCCTCTGAGTGTGCCTGTGACCAAAGCACTCCACCCCCTTGTTGGGGAGGGATCCAGCATCTTATGCCCTGGAGTCTCAGCGACCCCGCTGAGAGAGTCCACCGTGAACATGGGAATCACACATAACTGAGGACTGAGAATCATCCCTGTCCCACCCAGCCGGGAGTCAGACACAGTTACTTCCCCGTCTCCACACTTTGTCACCTATCCCCTCCACTTCTGCTTCCCCCCTTCATTATTTGTCTTCCTTGCCTTTTCCTTTCCTCTCTCCCCTGAATTCCTCTCCACCTGCCTGCTTTGTCTATCCTTATGCCTATTCTCCGCTTAATTCTCCCTCCCCTCCCCTTTTACAATAACCCCTTACACCCTGCATGCCATTAACATAAGAATGTAACTTGTAACTGTTGTACCTTCTGTAATAATGTGTAATTTGTAACCTATGTAACTCTCCTCATATAAAGCGCTCTGATACCTCCGGGTCTAGCCAGCGCTATATAAAACTCAAGTAAATAAATAAAATAAACACTGTCTATTGCACCCTATTGTTGAACATTGGCAAAGGAGCAGAAATCCCATCACCAGGTCCTTACTAGCTGAGTACTTGTATGGAAAAGCTACTCATTCACTCATTGCTTAATTTGTGCTGGTGGTTTCCAGTGCTTTGCACAGCACTTAATTGTCAGCACCTGCACTAGTAGCAGTCGGCCACATGGTGGCACTGTCTTTTTATTTTTGAGATGTGTACATTGAACATGAATAATACCAGTCTCTCATGCCATTATTATGGCATTGTGTGGGCTGAACTAGTCTGAATTGTTACACTTGTAGGAGTGCGATGGTTAGGATGTATGTTGGTATTGTCATTGGCAGTGCTGGCAGGGTATGGGTGGTGCAGGCTGAAGCGCCCTTCCAAAAAGGGCCCTGGTACTTAATTGTTTACATATTAAGTACTGCATTCACTGGGGGCATTATGGCATGTCTACTGTCACCAAGGAGTCACGGACACTGTTTAGTAACTGATGTTTGCTACCAAAAGGCATGTCAATCAATCAATCAATCAGGGGGTTTATAAAGCGCACTACTCACCCGTGAGGGTCTCACGGTGCTGGGGACGGGAGGGGGTGCAGCTCAAGTTCAGTCGAAGAGCCAGGCCTTGAGGTACTTCTTGAAGGTTTGCAGGGTGGGGGAGCGTCTTATGTTGACTGGGAGCTCGTTCCAGGCTTTGGCTGTGATGTAGGAGAAAGCTCTTCCTCCTGTTCTGGTTCTGTGAATGTAAGGGGGTCTCTGCGAGGGTGAGGTCGGCGGAGCGGAGGTTCCTCTTGGGTACGTGGAAGGAGACTCTCGTTGAGGTATTTGGGTCCGATGTTGTGGAGGCATTTGTAGGCATGGGAGAGCAGCTTGAATGTTACCCTCTTCTCAACGGGGAGCCAGTGGAGGTCTCGTAGGTGTTGTGTCCTCTGTTTGTGCCGTGGGGTTCCGAGGACGAGTCTGGCTGCGGTGTTCTGGATGATTTGGAGCTTGTGTAGGAGAGTTCTGTTGATTCTGGCGTAGAGGGCGTGCTGTAGTCCAGTCTGCTGGTTATGAGTGCGTGGGTGATTGTTTTTCTATATTCGGGGGGTATCCATTTGAAGGTCTTGCGGAGGATCCGAAGGCAGTTGAAGCTTGCGGAGGCGACGGAGTTGACTGACGGGTCATGTTGAGGGAGGAGTCGAGGATGATGCAGAGGTTCCGTGCGTGATCCGGCGGGGTGGGCGAACTCCCAAGGGAGGAGGGCCACCAGGTGTTGTCTCAGGCAGAGGTGGAGCATCCGAGGATGAGGACCTCAGTCTTCTCTGAGTTGAGCTTCAGGCAGCTGTATTTCATCCAGGCGGCGACGTCCCTCATTCCTTCCTGGAAACAGAGTCTGGTGTCTTCGGGGTTCTTCGTGAGGGAGAGGATGAGCTGGGTGTCGTCGGCGTATGATACTATGCTGAGCCCGTGCTGTCTGACGATGGCGGCGAGGGGAGCCATGTAGATGTTGAAGAGCGTGGGGCTGAGTGAGGATCCTTGTGGTACTCTGCAGTTCGTCTCTGTGGGTTCTGAGAGGAATGGAGGGAGTCCGATCCTCTAGGTTCTGCCTGAGAGAAAGGAGCGGATCCAGGTGAGGGCGGTTCCTCGTATTCCCGCGTCGTGGAGTCTAGCAGCGAGAGTGCGATGTGAGACGGTGTGGAAGGCTGTGGATAGGTCTAGTAGGATGAGGGCCGCGGTGTGTCCCTGGTCGAGAACATTCGGATATCGTCGGTGGTGGCGGTCTCGGTGCTGTTGTTGCTGCGGAAGCCAGACTGCATATCTGTGTATCTGGAAAAATTAACTTTGATTTTCTTGATTCCAAAAAATATATTTAAGTGCTGAACCATCTATGGGTTGGTGGTTGGCTAGCACCGCTTTCTGTATATAAGACAATTCTGTCCTTCTATTTCTGTATATAAGCTGCTTCTGTGAGCTAGGAAACACTTCACCTTTTGCCTTTGGTGAGCATTGTGCACCAGGCTATAAGAACGACTAGACAAGGATCATGGCTGCCCTTTTGTAGGACTAAGAGGACCAAACACTTGGACTGAGGTCAAAAATGTTGTTGCGGGTTGAGCCTGAAGAGAAGATGTGATAAGAACCTGGCATGTCGAAATAAAGAAGAAATACTAATGTTCACTTGCTTTAAGTTGTGTTTATCTGTGTGCCTCTCCGTATGTTATTTCAATACCAAGTTCTTGTACTGAGCTGGCCACTATGACCACGGTATCAATCCAAAAACAGCAATAATGCACTAGGATAGAAAGTCTAGCAATGCCCTTCTTTGTCTTGCAAAGGTGAGGCTTAAACAGGTTATCTTGTTCCAGTATCTTTTTTTCTTTGAATTCTGGTACCTGTAGCTCTGCATTATTTATGTGAAATATGGTACAAGTGCTAGAAAGAAAGAGCACATGTCTGAATGAGCTGCTTACACCTGACATGGGAAAACTTGAGACGTCTCTGACTTCACCATGTGCCCTCCTACTAATCACTTGCATGTGGTCGATTTTATACATCAGCACATGCTTCTCTTGTACATCATCCTGGGTGTGTGCTGCTGCGCATCACCATGTTTCCCTATAATGCGTACAGCTCTGCTCCCCATAACTGTCCAGCAACTAGTGACCCCCCTGCCCAACACCCGGTGCACAATTCATGGACAGGACCAAGTGCAGCAATTAGGATGTCACCAACCACCCAGTGCTCCCTTGTTACACATCATTCTGTGCTCCACGATGACACATCACTTTCTGCTCCCCTGTTGTACATTCTCCTGTGCTGCCCTCGTGCATGCTCTCTTTTCTCCCCTGCTGACACGGATCACCTTTTGCTATCTGCTGGCTTCTGGTGTGCATTTAATATTGCCTGTAGGTCTGTTGGTCAACTTGCCAGGGTGGCTGCATGTCCCTCGGACCTTGTGAAAATGCCTCTGTGAGTGTGTAGGTCTGTGCTCGTTTGAGTTTGTGCCAGCATGCTGTGTGCAGTGACAAAACCAATCCTTTCAGCTTTGGAAGTGATTTTCGCATGTACTGCCAACATTGATAACTTTTGCACTGTGTTTTACAGTCCAGCTTCAGTAATCCAGTCACCATGAGCGAATAACAACAATGGCAACTCTGAAGGGACTTAGGCCTCGCAAAAGGCACTTAGTTAGAGGTCTTTTGCAAACTTAAGACCTAGAAAATGACATTTTACTCATTGTTGTCCTTTTGTTCCTTCTAATATGGATCTTGCTTAATTGTACTTCAGTGAGGGGAAGAAACTGCCGCACTTCCGGCTACAAATCTCCCTCTCTTTCGGTTGCCATTGCTGGTACTGGTGAGGCTGCATACAAGCACAAGCTTGGACGGTTCTTCGCTCGATGTCTCCAGCACATCCTACCTCCCTGTTGTTCTGCTTAGGCGCAATCGTAATTCACTATGAAATGTGCTACCTTACCAGGAAGAGGAGGGAGACAATATACCTGTTGATACGCGTAGAAATAGCTCAACACTGTCTGCCAAATTACATTCCCCTTAAGGGCACAAATCAACCAGTGGGCATATTTAAGAATAATACACACTCGCGGAGAGAGCAGAATGTAAACAAACTAATAGCTGATCAAAATCATTTTCTGTTTTGCATTACCCAACGAGCCTGCCCACCCACCCACATACACTCACCCCAGCTTGATCACAGGATTTTCCTTCCCAAAAACTACATTTTGAAGAGGGTCATTGAAATTCAGCCAGAGAGCAGGCGCCAGACAAATCAATCAATCAATCAGTGACACTTATAAAGCGCGCTACATACCCGTGGGGTCTCAAGGCGCTGGGGGGGGGGGAGCCGCTACTGCTCGAACAGCCAGGTCTTCAGCTTCTTCCTGAAGGAGAGGTGGTCTTGGGTCAGGCGCAGGTCGGTCGGGAGGGAGTTCCAGGTCTTGGCGGCCAGGTGGGAGAAGGACCTTCCTCCTGTAGTCGCTCTTCGGATGCGGGGGACGGCGGCGAGGGCGTGGTTGGCTGATCGGAGGTGGCGTTTGGGAGCGTAGAAGTTGACTCGGCTGTTGAGGTAGCTCGGGCCTTGGTCGTGTAGGGCTTTGTGTGCGTGGGTGAGGAGGCGGAAGGTGATTCTTTTGTTGACGGGGAGCCAGTGAAGGTCTCGCAGATGTCCGGAGATGTGGCTGGTTCGTGGGATGTCGAGGATGAGTCTGGCTGAGGCGTTCTGGATCCGCTGGAGTCTCTTCTGGAGCTTGGCGGTGGTCCCGGCGTAGAGGGCGTTGCCGTAGTCCAGTCGGCTGGTGACGAGGGCCTGGGTGACGGTCTTCCTGGTCTCGGTGGGGATCCACCAGAAGATCTTCCGTAGCATGCGTAGGATGTTGAAGCATGCCGAGGAGACGTTGTTGACTTGCCTGGTCATGGAGAGGGAGGAGTCCAGGATGAAGCCCAGGTTGCGTGCATGGTCTGTCGGTTTGGGTGCGGTGCCCAGGGCGGGAGGCCACCAGGAGTCGTCCCAGGCGGAGGGAGAGGAGCCCAGGATGAGGACCTCCGTCTTGTCCGAGTTCAGTTTCAGGCGGCTGGTCGTCATCCACTCGGCTACCTCTTTCATCCCTTCGTGCAGGTTGGCTCTGGCGGCGGCGGGGTCGTTGGTCAGGGAGAGGATCAGCTGGGTGTCGTCGGCGTAGGAGATTATGCTGAGGTTGTGTTTGCGTACGATGGCCGCGAGGGGGCTCATGTAGACGTTGAAGAGGGTGGGGCTCAGAGATGATCCTTGGGGGACGCCGCAGATGACTTCGGTGGCCTCTGACTTGTACGGTGGTAGGCGGACTCTCTGTGTTCTCCCGTCGAGGAAGGAGGTGATCCACTCCAGCGCCTTGTCCTGGATTCCGACGTTGCTGAGGCGCCGTACTAGGGTGCGGTGGCAGACCGTGTCGAATGCCGCGGAGAGGTCTAGGAGGATGAGGGCCGCTGTTTCTCCATTGTCCATCAGGGCTCGGATGTCGTCGGTGGCGGCGATGAGGGCGGTCTCGGTGCTGTGGTTGGCTCGGAAGCCGGACTGTGAGGGGTCGAGGGATCCGTTCGTCTCGAGGAAAGCGGCCATCTGCTTGTTGACGGTCTTCTCGATGACTTTGGCTGGAAACGGGAGGAGCGAGATGGGGCGGTAATTCTTGAGGTCGGTGGGGTCCGCTGTTGGTTTCTTGAGTAGGGCGCTGAGTTCGGCGTGTTTCCAGCTCTCGGGGAAGATGGTGGTGTCGAGGGATGTGTTGATGATGTCTCGCAGGTGCTGATCGGGGTCCATGCGTGGAGGGTGGTGGTGGGGGGTGGTTGTTCGGTCATGGTGTGCGTTGGTTGGTTGTTGAAGCTGTTGTGTATGTCCGCGATCTTGTTGTGGAAGTATGAAGCCAGGGAGTTGCAGAGGTCTTGCGATGGGGTGATGTCGTTGTTTCCTGCGCTGGTCTCCCAGGAGGATGTAGTCAGCGGAGGGGAGGGCATGTGGGCTGACGAAGTCGGCGATGTCCTCGCTGAATTGTGTGCGTGGTCCAGGGGGTCGGTAGATCAGGGTGCCTCTGAGGGTGGTGTTCGGGTTGGTGTGGATCTGGAAATGCAGGTGTTCGGCGGTGGTCAGGGAGTTGTCGGTGCTGGTCGTGAGACGGATGGTGCTCCTGTGGATGATGGCGATGCCTCCTCCCATCTGGTTGGCGTTTCGGTCCCTCCGGACGATCTTGTAGCCCTCTGGGATGGTGATGGCGATGTCGGGAGCTGAAGAGGCGTTCATCCAGGTCTCCGTGAGGAAGGCAACGTCTGGAGCTGTGGTGTCGAGGAGGTTCCAGAGTTCGATGGCATGTCTGTGGATGGAGCGGGTGTTGAGCAGGATGCACTTGAGGTGGGTACTGCTGGTGTTCGGCTTGGTGGGTGCTGGTGCGAGGCAGGTCCGGATGCAGGTGAACTTGCAGGCGTGGCAGCTGAAGGGTCCGTGGGTACGTCGTGGAGAGGCTTGATGGCTTGATACCAAATTTTTATTAGCATTCTTATCCCTGACGCACAAAAAGAACATTGTCTGCAGCTTTACCCTTGGTTTAAATACTACTTCTCACATCGGGTGGAGGGCATTCTATGCCCTTACTGAGTTGTGTTAACTTTTATCTCCACCACTTCTGCTGGGTGGTTTTTACATGCATTCATTACACTGTTTTTGGCATTTTTTTTCAAAAGTTGCATCTGATCTTGAGATCTAGAGGACGAACTCCCTTAAGGACACTTTTGTCAAATGTCAACTGGTTCCGATGACTAGGCCCTTCCCTTTCCGGGTCTTCCCTTCTTTCCTTACCCTGGACCGCCAACATTTTGTGAGGTTTCTTTGCACCGCTGCAGGCACTGTCAGGAAGAGCAGATTTTAATGACACATTCCTTTCCCGTAGTGATGAAAACTTGTCAAGTTCTACTCACCTGAAAGATATTGAGTTCTACTCACCTGAAAGATATTGAGTTCTACTCACCTGAAAGATATTGAGTGTGTAGGTTTGGCTGAACACACTTAACTCACAATAGAAAAACCTAAAATTTTAAAACGACCTAAAACATTTGCTCATAAAATACACTAAAGATCACCCAAACTTTGCCCATCCAAGCCCACATGTTGCACTTGTAACATTGCAGGATGACTAGGAGCCGGCGGCTATGAGACGCTCTGCCCCCACAGAGAAAGGACTGGGTATATGAGGAGGAGTAAGGAAAGAGAATGAGATGTAGGGAGAAAAGAGAAGGAACACTTGGAAAGAGAATAGGTATTCCAAGAAGTGGCCCTGTTTATAGCATAGCAAAAGAATAAAATAATACTTGACACCCACAATGCAACGAGGCCTCTTGTTACATGTTGGGGTACTCACATGGATAAGACGGTACCCGTCCCGCCTCACAAGATCCTCTATATTGCTATCTAGTACTATGCCTTTGATTTATTTATGCTTCGTACCATGGCCGACTTTAGGGCGGTGCGACCAGTGCAGCCGCACTGGGCGCTGACCTGGAGTAGGGGCGCTGACCTCAGGGGGGAGCAGGGTTTAGCAATAACTTAAGATTTAGATGCACCTGCTGCAGAGTTCCTTGTGCATCCAGCTTTCGGGCAGCAATAAAAAAAAATCAAGATAACTCTTGTGAGTAATGTTCCTGCTAGAGAGAGAAATCAGAATTTTGTCTAGGGGCAGTTTTGACTCGCCATAAAGTAGCGCAAAGGGTTAATATGCCTAATGCAAAGAACAGATCTGTATTTTATGTGGATAGCTAAGTGGATTAGTAAAGCCAGCCTTTACCAGTGCTTTAAAACAATTGAAATGTATGTAAGAGGGGGAAAATGGAGAGACGAGGGGGCATTTTTGCAGGTTGGCAGGAGGTCATGGGGGGACGCCAAAAAAGATTGTTGCACCTGGTGCCATCAGTGCTAAAGCCAGCCCTGCTCTGTACCCTCCGTCCAAACACCACCTCCCTACCCTCACTCTCTTCCCATATTTACTCTGTGTCCTGTTTGATTTATTATTTTTTTGGGTCCAGGTATTTGAATGCCACTCATATACATACCCTCCTTTGTTTTAATTCGCCATGTGGTTTGAGCCTCTCCTCAAAGAGATGAGTTCGTGCCACATGATCTTTACTGCCCATCTGTGGACTAAGTATAATCTGTTTTTATTCTCTGGTGACGTGGTTCAGAATACTCCTCGTGAGGCCTCCAGATTATAGGGCTGTCTCTCTGCCATTCCAAAGAATCCTCTTGATCCCCCCTGGGATCTATTATTTTGCTTATTCACTTTGATGTCGTCAGATTTTGCAACAAAGCAATGCCACGCCTGTCTGCAGGCCTCAATATGCGCCTTCTCTCCTGGACACCTCCATTTTACTTTTCGTAGCGTGCTGTGTTTATGTCCATGAAGGCTACTTCGCTGTCCTTTCATGTCAGCCTCCCCATGTCTCTTTCCAAGGCAGCGTGATGTGCAGCAACACTGCTAAATACTGAGGCGCTTACAAATATCCCCACTCATAGTTTGTGGAGCGTAGGTTATTCACTGCTCTTAGTTAATTAACAAGCATTGGCAAAGCCAAAATGCTTTGCCTTACTAAACTATTGGCATTGCTAATGAAAAGCAAGATACTTTATGACAATGCTGTGCAGCAAAAATAATAAGCGGAAATGAAAACATGCTCTTGCTGCAGGCAGCTGCATCATTCCATAGCCATGTGCATCCATAAGGATGCCTGCATGCATGTGTCATAACGCAAGTACACGCCTAAGGAATGATGCAGGCACCATTTTCCTTTATTCATCTATTCCAAAATGTTGCGTGCCACTTTGAATCGATAAATAAAAAATTTAATTTTAGTGGTCTGAAAATGCATTTAGCTCTGTGAAATCAGTCCTGCGTCAATTGGCAGCAGCCGGGGCCCTTATAACAAAAAATCAAAAGTAAAATTAAAAAACAAAATATAGACTGTGAAGGCTTGCGAATGGGCTGTGGCAGTCCTTTAAAAAATAAATGCCAGGGAGGAGTGTGGAAAGCAATGGATAAGCTTCAGGAGCGGGATGAGGGAGTGGAGAGGAGAAGTATTTGGTGGGGAAGTAGCACAGAGAAAGAGAGCTGGAAAACACATGCACTCTCATGTGTATATATATATATATATATATATATATATATATATATATATATATTTGTGCAAGTTCCATATCAAAGGACACAAAACCACAATCCTCGTGGCAATGAAGATACAGACACGGTCCTCAATTCTGTGCTTAAGTTTTATTTTCGGTGCTCAAGCGTCACGACGCGTTTCGGTCCCACCTTGGACCTTGATCACATGACACAGTGTAATAGATCACATGGGTTTAAATGCTTTGTTAACAGTGATGACATCAGCATAGTACCATGGACATAGAAGAGTTCCAATGGAACGAAGACCACAATTAATTTAAATACATGATCAAATATGTCAGTTTTAAAAGGTACATAAAACCCTAGTTTAAAAAGACGTGATAAAGTGCAGGAATAAATGTAAACAAGGTAAAAAGCTTGAATTGCCTTGTTGCAAAAAGTGCTTGTGCAAGTGCAAAAAAACAGGAAAAATAGAAGAATGTGCTATGATGTTGAACAAATGTTCCTACAATTTTGAGCCCAAAATTGGTTGCGTGTGAGGCGCATTGAAAATCACATATGTTCCGGTATAAATACCCGAGCCTCATTTTCTATGTGAAAAACACATGTGTTACAGGTTTGAAAATGACGGTGTAAATACCCGACTCATAGCATCTTGTAAAGTGAATACATATATTACAGAGCTTGTTTGCAGCAAAATTTCAGAGGAGAAAAAAGCATTTGATTACAGGAATTTGGAGCCCCAATAAAACAAGAGAGATTAAAAAAGATCCAGTTACATGGATAGCTCAGTTTTATATTAGGTGGTTGGTTGGCTGAAGTTGGACTCGTTAACCAAGTTTCATGATATACATTTATGTATTGTACCAGTGATCTCCTAATAGTAGCCCTCACATTCCGGCAATGCTAAATGTAGAGTTGAGCAACTGCTCACATGGATATGTTATATGCACAGTCAGGAAGTCCTATTATGCTGATCTGTATGCTGTTTTTGTTATATAAATAGCTAAAAAATGCAAATACAAAAATAAATCCTAAGTTTCATATCAATATAAATTACAATAAAAATATGATTAATAAATAGGATAAAATAGCATACAGTGTGTGTGAGCAAGCCGTGACATTTGTGTTAGCCTCAAGGGAATATATGAATAGGAGAAAACTGTGCCAGAGTTAGCGAGGTGCCAACAAGTTTGATTATTTTGAATCAACCATTTATATATGCTGCTGTATTGTATACAGCTGAGGCAGGCTTACAGGCAAGTCGACAAATCCTCAGTCATATTGAGACCCGTGGGCTGTTTGGTATTCAGCTCGAGAATGTATCTTGTTTCTAACTGACGCAGTCTTTCTTCGCGGTTGCCACCCCTTCTACTGGCTGGTACCGAGTCAATAACAAAGAAACTAAGTTCCCGGCTGTTGGAGTTATGCACGGATTTAAAGTGCCTAGCCACCGGGTATGTGTTATCTTGGTTGGTTATAGCCCTGAGATGTTGCAAAATACGTTTATGTACTTGGAGTTTGGTACTCCCAACGTACATAAGTTTACAGGGACAAGATAACACATATACTGCAAACTCTGTTTTGCAGGTCAAGAGCTGTTTTATTTTATGTTTTTGGTGGTCAAAAGGCGAGGTGTAGAATTTCATGCATATATATATAAATGTATCCGTTTTAAAGGGCCTGGCAGCTAAAATTTGCTGTGGCTTCGCACATATCTTTTTTAATGTACGGCTCTATAAATGGCATTTGACATTTTGGAACAGTATACTTAAAAAAAATAGCAAAATGGCCGCAGGATCATCACGTTTGCTCGTGCATGCATAGTGACGCAGGTATGTACGTCATCATGTGGGGACCGCCGTAGAGTCATGATGCATATGTGTGCATGCATGCATGCTTATGCTGATCAGTATCGCCTATAACTATTTCTTCTTTTCTATTTATCAGTAGGACTCCGTTGGCAAAGCCAAAAGGTGAGGCTAATTGACTTTGCCTATCCCCGTTTCCATGATAGCAGTTATCGAAGTGGAAACTATTAGTAGATCGAAGAGTCAGAGCACACGTTTCACTAGGTGGATCCATTCAGTTGCCCATACATCACAGAGAAGATAGTCTGATCTTTATAAGCAAGACTTCTTGAAGATCCTGAAAGCCATAAAATACCAATGTTCTATTGGATTAGCTGGATCAAGGTGAACCTTAGGAGTAGTCTTTCCTTCCGGCTGAATATGCCAGAAGAAGGGATTTCATTGAGTTAACATTGGAAGATACTTTCTGTGTGTTGGCTATGAGGGTGCTGCAGAGAAAGGCAAAATAGCTAACAAACCTATGCTTTTAACTTTGTAGTTTGCATTAGTTCCACAGTAAGAAAAGGGATTTGACGGGGTGTGTGTCAGAACGACAGGTCATCTCAAGAGCTGTGCGAGCTTTAGCTTAGCACTTTCGCAACTGTGGCCGCAGTGCCTTTCAGCCCACATAATTTAGAGATGTGGTCACAAGTATTCTTTTTACGGTTAATTGACATGTAGTGATAAAAAAAAACTGCAAAAAATGCTAGCAAATGCTATGAAATAGGCGGATTAAATAGTGTTGCAGCGCCCTACGTGACTGCCACCCATTCTGACCTTCCCTTATCAACTATATTGCTCAGCTTGTTTGAGCTCCATAACAGGTTTGTCACTTTCCATTGTGAAAGCAAATCAATGTATTACAGGTGCAATAAAATATCATTTGACATTTGTAGAGCACTTGCCTTTACACGCCCTTGACTGGACAAGAGGCGTTCTGTGACAAATGTTATTGTGCACACACCCAACATCTTATCCGTTCTGTGTTAACCATTTACAGCACACAACATGCCTTCACAGCACTTCTAAGCACTTGTACTCTTTCCTAAACTGCAATCAAAGTATTGCAGGGTCAAAGTGACAAGTATTTTGTGATCGTTTTTGCAACAGAAAGAAGTTAATGATGCAATAATTTTGACCGACCTGGTCAGATATCAATATATGGGATCAGACCATGTCTTAAAATGCATAACAGCTGTGCTCAGAGTTCAAAGTACCCTCCTCTGCACTTGTTTCGTAGACATTTATTTTCGGATATAATTTTGTCTTGATTGTAAGGGTCACGTAACAACTAGGTTGAGTAACTAACTATGGTGTCCTGTCCTGTGTGAACATGGTTTTAAATGCACGCTATTCTATAGGTGTTAATACCACAAACACACACACATGTAAAGCCAACATGTCTAGGTTTAATGTGCTAAAAGATGCAGTGTTAGCACACTAGAGCTAGACACACAGCAGAGAACCAACAGGAGTGGAGAGAGTGGGCTACAGTTGGAAAGTTATCCCTCATGCATTTCAAGGCAAGCCCTCAAGTGGAGGCAAAAGAGTACACTCGACCATCCAAAACCAATATGTGAGAGATAAATATTCCACTGGGCTGAGACAAGATGTAACTGACAAAGTCTCACACCAATGGCAGAAAGAGGCTGGTTGAAGAAAGCCATTAGCTGAACGTTTTTTGCTCGCTTGTGAAATCAGCGATCTGCTAACGTTAACCCGAGGAGAATATCTGGTGGGAAGAGGGGTGGTTGCTTATCATACATGTGGTTTTTGGGTATTCACATACAGACTTTTTGTCTCCACCTGCATGTGGAAAGAAAAAACACAGTACAATAGGTAGTAGGAAAGATTTTTTTGGAAGGTATGAAACTGGAGTTAGTGATTAGACCTAGCAATAGTTCAATCACTATCGAAAGGCAGATTATCAATTCTTTAACATAGTTTTCCATTCCCTAATATTCTTATTCTTAGTCTAGGGTAAGCGGTTCAAGTCAATATTTTAAATTCGATTTTTTTATGCAATTTTTACATCACACTGTGTGGATGCGTGTGTGCACACATTTCTAGCTATAAGTCGAAGGCCAGTATGATCGTCAAAGTAACTTAACATAACATCATGTAATGTAACATAACATAAGGTAATGTAATCTAACATAACATAACATAAATTTGTAAAACATACTATCACTACAAGAGATAGTTTGCCACTGAACAAATCGAAAGTCTGATAAGCAGTTTCATAATAATATGTGGCATGTAGATACACAGTATTATATCTGAGAGTAAGAAAAAACTTCCAACTACATTAACATAGCGCAAATCTACTAGAAGACTCCTACCCGCTGGACAGGACAAAATACCCTATTTTATGAATAAAGCTCTTTAATTCGGGTGATGCAGAGATAAAACCATAAAACTATCCATCAATATGGTGGAGAAGGTACGTTTAGAATTTAAGGTGCATAAATACTTCATTTTATTTGCCACAATCTGGGTCACCGCAACTGGTACTGAGAACAAGAAACTCAGACCTAGTGTGAATTTAAACTCCTTGGCCTGGATTCGACGGTCAGACAGGACAACTTCATCACCCAGCAAAGTAGTAATCCCTTATAAGAGATTCATCAAATCATAAACTTCTTACGAGATCAATTCTGTTGCCATACCAGACTTCAAGGGCACTTTTTCATGGTTATTTTTTGTAATTAACTTGTAGTCGCAGGGGAGATATATTAAAGGAGAGGGGATTGTGCAGTAATATGTGAACATGAAGGGAGATGAGTTAGAGCAGGCCAAATTTTTAACTACACGGGGTTCTACAGTAACTACGATCCTTTCCACCAGTCGCAGACTGGTTTTGGAACACACCTCTTTAAGCAATAAACCTTATTGTCAGCAACCGCAAAGCACAGCTGATAAACTGAATGTACCTGCACGCTGGAATAAGCTGTAACTTTGAGACAATGAGTAATGCGATAACTTTGACAAAACTTGAATGGAAGGCTGGTGGGGGCCTGCCAATGCCCACACAGGTACGTGAGAGTGATTAGATCTACATTAGGCGACTGCTTATGTAGCACATAGGTGGCAAACTCCTCCTCAATAGAAAAGTGAAAATAATTCACGTCGAAGGCTGGGATTCGAGTGCCAGGAACAGACTTCTAACTTTATTACAGGTACACCGAGCTTCCTATTTCATATTCAAACACAATGGCGTAAACCACAAGGCCTTTTGTGTGCTACCTGTGTGCACATTAGATTGCCTGATTGGAGGTAAATATCCAGGGCATTCAATGCTTTGGAAAGTTACTGAGTGGAAACACCAAGACGTTTCCTCCTGATTATTCTATCACACCAAGACCTCAGGGCGAGAGCGGCATGAAGCGCGTTTAAGCGGGAGTTACACAGGTCAAAGAACCTTTGTTTTTCTATTGGGTGGCACAGAATACTCGCTATTTACACCATCAAACATTATCCAAAAGTGTATATACATAGGTAAGATGGATCTTAAAGTACTTCAAATACTACACAAGGGTCCTCTAGTCTATAGTATGGTCTTGCAACATTTTTATATTGCTTACTGTCCCTATGAGGTGCACTGAAGCTCTTGCCAGTATGGATAGCACACAAAACCGTGTAGAGGGTGTGTGTTACTTTTAAGCACATGGTCCACTTGCATGTTTAAAGTCAGTATGAAAAGTGATTTGAAAAAACTTTCTAATGTTGAAAGACAATTGCATTTTATCGAATTGCATAGAATCAAAAATAACTGAATTGTGTTGGTGTTGTGTATGTGAATTGGTGCTGGCACATAACCACAAACAGGTTTAATGGTCATGAGGCATTACAAAGATGAAAGTCCTCAACATGCTGTGCAGAGCTGCCATCCCCACCATCTCTCCTTTGTCCCCTTTCTATTGGCAACAATATACAGGGCCGTTAAACATTAAGGACATATGGAATTGGTGGCAATCAGCATCGCCCTTTAGCTGAGCCCTGACAGTGGGAACCTTTATTGGACACACCCTTTAGTCCCATAGGCCTAGACCCTCCATGTCCCCTCTTGCCAAGCACTGGGTGGTGGCAACTATTTGTACTGTTTGGATCACCCAGCAATCACCCCCAGAGAAGTTGCGTACTGACATCCTCATGTAAACTGAAGTCCATTAGGCTGGGGCATACAAGGTCATTTTTAATGACTATAATGCTTGTAAATATTGCGTGCGATCACCACTGATTTGGCCAATCGTGGACATTAGATAGAGTGCATGCCTTAAATGCTTTGTGAGCACTGTGGTTGAACCTGTTGTTAGGTTTATCCATAGCTGATAGTAAACATTTGCTTTCGTCTAAGAAAGGCGATTTATAAAATTGTGGAAGAGTGCTACCCACTGAGGATAACTCCAGGTCTGCTTTTTATTGTTGCTTTTCTATGGGTTTATGGCTTCTCTGGGGAAAATCAACAGATTTTCCCACCTCATCAGTAATCAGGAAGGTGTACCTAGAACTTGTCTTAAGGGCAGAGACCTCTGAAGTGCATTCTGGGGAGATGTCCTTATCTGGCTCTTCTCTGAGGAGGGGAACCGTGAAAGGATGAACTAGATTCTGATCGGCAGAGGGCATCTGCTTAACAGCCTGGTGCTGTAAATAAAAGCTGGAACTATCCTGCAGCTCACCCACATTTTCTTTTGGACTTTTTTGGCGGTGGTGCCTCCTGTGTGTAGACCTGGAATGTAGTCCACTTTCTCTTACCTAGAACTAATCCTGGGCTCCCTGATGAAGCTCCATTGGCCTCCATGCTTCTGATGTTTGCCTTTATGGAAGCTCCCAGCAAGCACCATAAAAGCTCTCCTTCCCTCTCCCTAGCGCTGGTGCAGAAATGTGCTGTTGTGTGCCACAGACACACCTTTGCACCATAGTGATGGGGGGTCTTTGTGACTCTAGTCTAGGTTTTGCAGCAGAAGGATACCCTTCCAATGCAAAATACTATGCTTAGACGTCCTTTAAACCTTTTCCCACTTTGTTAGTGTGCTGTACAGTGCAGCACACATGCAAAGTCGGGAAAGAAAGGAGAAATGAAAGCATTTCTCCTTCATAGCTCATTTGAGATAGGGGCAGGTTTTTGCCATAAAACCCTGCCTACTAAATAGAGTTTTGCGTCAAAATCCTTGGGTTGTTGCATGGGAACGCCCTTGCACCACTGATGGAATGCCCCCTTGGCGCCCAGTAATGCAAAGCAGCTCTATACACTGTTTTGCGTTATTTTCAAGTTATTTTCCATCGCAGAACTGGTTTCGTGCTGATAAGTAAATAGGTAAAAAAAGATTTAAGGTTGATATGCATCACTTTTTTGACCCAAACATGGCGTCAAATCTTAGTAACTATACCGGTGCAAACATGTTTAAAGCCCACTGAATCGTATTTTTTGCAGTTTTATATAGTGAGAACAAGACAAAATGGGTGTCGGAGAAGTTTAAACATTGTTCATGTAAGAACACTGCATAAATAAGCTTTCTATCTTAGTACACAAATAGTTCTTCAGAAATCTTTATGTTGGTTTAGGACTTTGCCTGCCAGTATTAAAATGTAGGATAATAATCCAGGGAATGTCTCAATTAGTGCAAAGATTGGATCTGTATTGTTGCCACGCATGGTTTTGTAGCAATGTTGGTGATGTCAGTGGTCACTTGAAAATGTCATGAGATTTGGGACTTATGGATAGCTTGAGGCTTCTGAGTAGTATAAGTATATTTCTCCATTCTACTTGTTAGATAGGTGAACTGCAAGTTTTCATGTGAATTGGAATTTCACGATTGTTCACAGGTGCTCAGTGTAAAATTATAGTGGGTATTTTGTTAGTTTCTACTAAGTGTTGCTTGCAACAGGTCCTTCTTCGTTATGCATGTTAGTATAAGATGGCCACCCCGGTTTCCTTGATGTTGTCTGTCCTTCTTCTGTTTCTTGGCAGTGGAGAGAGAGGTTGAACCAAAGATGGCCACCTCCCCTTTGGCCCCAAAGGCAGTTATTGAATCAGCTCTGAGCTCATAGAGGCAATGATGAGCTGATATCCGATTGGTGCACTTGGTCTGCTACAAAACGAGTCAGCAGAGCATCAGGACTGCCCTATCGTGTCCAAGATTATCAATGCTGTCCCGCGTCCCTCTACTGGTTCAACGCATCAGTACTAGAGAGAGAACACTGAGGCGGGTGACCTACATGTCGGCAGCAGGCTTTCATAGGGAGCTCCTCTGACCCACTTTCCATGAAGGGTGGGTCCCAATAGGAAGAAGGTCCCAGGTGAGCAGGTAAACTTTGATATGGAGGATGGAGGGCCGTGTCTGCACTCTGCCAAAAGTATTTCAAAATCAGCACTCATGATGTCAGATATGAGGAAATTATGCAATTTTGTGTGTGGGAGGCAGTGCTGCACTGAGTGTTAAACTCGGGGTGATGCGGGGACAGCTGAGGATAGAAACAGAGGAAAGTTGGGCCGAGACTTTTCGCAAAGGTGCTTCCTTCCCCTCCAATATGGTGGCAAACAAGTATGAATTTAATAATAGTAAATGTTTAAATGGACTACATTCCATCTAGGGACAGTCCTTTAAGTGGTTTAGCTAAATTGTTTTATTTTTGTTATTCTTTAGCTAGTTACAGATAAAGTAGATTCTATAATTGAAGTTGGATTCGTTAAGGGACTCAAGTTGATAAAAGCTATCAGAGCAGTATCAGATGTAGGTCATTCATAGAGCAGCACACCCAGTAACACTTTCTAATTGCTAAGGGTGTGGATTGCATCTCCAAGGCTCTAATGGTAAAAGTAAGGTAAATGTGAAGTGAGTAAGTTATGTAAAGCTGTTACAACAAAGGCGGGGAGATTTTATTTCCAATTTATTTTCATGAGTTAACAATCTTCGTGCATGTTAACACTTGTTAAGCAGTAGTTCTCTTCCCCAATATCCAACATGCTGTTCTTGCCTAGAGTAGCACCTTTCTATCGGCAGCCAGTCACACTACTGAGCTTTTTTTGATCAATTATCTCGTTCACTGCCACTCAGATAAGATCAGGATATTGAAATTATTCTGAATCTCACAGTCATGTTTGACTAGATGAACATTTATCTTCTATTTCCTTACTCTGGCAAGGGAATGTGCAAATCACAGAAAGAATTAATATATCTTTCACTCTCACCAAAATATTTCAAAAATATGTTTGAGAGATCTAAACAGAAAAAATGTCAGAAGAATCGTCCTTGTCTAAATCCTGTGATATTATTTTACATTATGCGCTCAAGCGCTTAAGTATTTGTACTCACATTTTTCAGATGAAACCTGCAGCTCTTTTCATTTTTGAAGGCTCTCTTTGATGGCTTCCTAGCACTCTATTCGGGATGAAGCAACATTTTACAGAACTCCAGATACAAGCACAGGTTCTTGGAAAGATGAAGCCAATCCTTGTAAAAAAAAATTGTCACCACCAAAGAAATGAATCGCAAACAGGCGGGTAAAGAGAAAGTATTCCTTATTCTGAAAGTATTTCGCCTAGATCTGACATTTAATTAAATTGATTCTTAGTCAGTTGCAGAAGCTACTAATGTGAAGGAAGAGGAAATGGAAGAAATACTATTTTTAATCCACGCTGGATGATTATTAGGTCTTCTTTGCTCCTGGGTGGCTCCATGTGATGCTCTGTTTGTTTATATACCAAAGAAATGTCTATGTGACACATACTGTTTGCTTTTATTAAAAACTACATGTGTTTCTATATATGTATGACAAGTGGGTCTGGATTTATAGGTTTCCAGAGGCCATTTTGACAAACCTTAACGTTTTTTAATTTGGCTCAAAGTTTTAGATTTGCACAGAGAATAACATGGAATGTCTACGTTTTCTTCTTTGGCAGAATTTAGCAGTGGAAATTGATTAGTGGGTTCTTCCAAAATAAAGAATGTAGCAAATGACAGGATAACATTGCCAATGTATTTTCACAGATTGAGGAACTACAGATTAGAAACAGCTTGTGACTGGAATGTCTGTTAGCAGAATGATCATGTAGAAAACCATATTCTCTGTAAATAGACATGTAATCAGACGTAGGCCACTACTTTGAATTTCCGATATAGAGTTAACAAGGTTTGGGTCTAATATCAGATTAAATTTTTTTTTAAATTGCTGCACTGATTAGATTTTCTCTACACAACTTCCTCCGGATATTACCTGGAGGCATTTTTTTTTCCAATTTTTTTTATTAGGCATTCAGGTTTGCAAGCGAGTAATATATTACATATCGATTTTTTTATCATGTTTTGTATGTAGTGTAATTGTTACAATAGAGTAGTACCATCAGCTAGGAATCATACACTAACATATACATGTTCTATCAGAGAATGACAACTCTCAGACTTACAAACGATCTTCTGTTCAATCAATTGTCAACATTAAAAATGTAAAGAAACTTTTGGTCCCACCCCTCTAACTCCCTCCCACATTAGTCCCCTCCCCAAAACCATTCCCTTAACTTGGCCACTATGAACTAATCAGTCCTGTTCCACAATGTTTCCGCAAAGGGCAAGAGTCCCGACAAGGAAAAAGGAGGGGGTTGGGAGGAAAGATGGGGGGAGGGGGAAGGGAGAAAGGAGGGGAAGGGAAATAGGTACACAGATGCGATCCGTGGTATAGTTTGGAATCTAGCACTTCATGTAGAATAATGTGGTGTATCCAAACAATTACTTGGAGGCATTTGCATGGATAAAAGAGGTCAGTAATGTGGGAAAAGTGCAGATTTGGGGTATGATAAAACACGCCAACTTCATTATCTAAGGTGGTAAAATCGCCCTGGCATAATACAGCAAATTAGGTAACGCAATTTTCTGAAGGTAATTTCATTGCATGGAATTCCATGCCACTCATAATGCGGGCCTTATAGTGAAGCATCCGAACGAGTTGTGCTAAGTGCATTGGAGACCATTGAACGTTACATTTTGGAATCATTTTAGAGAGGTCTGACCCCTACGGCACTCTGGACCCTGCCATCATACAATGACATTTGGTGTCAGATCTTGCCAATATATGATTCTTGGCATTAAACAAGAGTTACAATAGAACAATGTGCAAAAAATATTTTGGAACTAAAATGTGAGTTCCTCTGTGGTAACTGCTGGTGCTGAATCTGTTCAACATATGCACATGATCATGGTGTGATCTTTAAAAGTTACATTGGAGATTGTGTTCTGACACAGCATACTTAATGAGAATGTTGCATTCCGATTGATTCCTGGCATGAAATTTCACTATATTTTTAACTTCCTATTCACTCCATGGTGAGTGTATGTGTATCTCAAACATTAAAAGGTGATTGGTGGAATGCTTGCAAACAATCTATACCACTGGCAGTCGTTCTGCATAGCATTCCAACCCATCACCAACCGATTAGGTGCTGTTTGGAGACGGGAAAAAGGACCAGCTTGGACAAACCCGGAGCCGCCATCTTGGGGGTGATTTAGGGTTGGCGGGCTAGCTGTCATGGAATACCTGGCCTCATAGGTATAAATTGAGTTCTCTGAGCACACACACGAACCTTTGGGGACTCCTGAGGCGGAAGCCGGGAACCCGACCAGAAATTTGTTTTTAACTGTGAGAATCTATTTTTTAACAATATATTGCTGATTGTGTTTACCTTGCTCGCGCAACTCCCGATTCTCCATTGCAGCCGATTAGGTGCTGTTTGGAGACGGGGAAAGGACCCGATTGGACAAACCCGGAGTCGCCATCTTGGGGGTGATTTAGGGTTGGTGGGCTAGCTGTCGTGGAATACCTGACCTGAATATACCAGCATAAAATGAGCTCACTTGCCCGTCTGCACAGCGGACGCGCGCATCGGGCGAGCCGAAGGCGCGCCAAAGGCAAGCCCGTCTGCGCCCGTCCGCGCCAGACCGAGCCGGGAGGCGGGAGATGCTGCTTAACCTATCCCCGAGGCTCTATCCTCTTTGCACCATACCTACACTGGAGCCGCGCTGCACGAGATAAGAACTATCACATCCAGCAAGCATGGGTCTGTAAGCTGCTGTTACACTTCATTCCCTGCTATGCTGGAGGGCCCTGTATCCTGTATGTAATGTAGATTTCAGTGCTTCCTGGGGGGCACTCCTATAACTGACCTCAAAACAGATTCCACGCTAAACCATAAGAGCCCAAACTATATCCTGTGTAATGTTAGATCCTTCGCAAAACACTCTATAGAGATTTGGTATTTGATGTCCACCCTCTCCCCAGATCCATGGGCCCGATTCACAGAACTAACTTAAGACAAAATCCTAAACTTACTCCTTTTGGTATTCACAGAAGTTAGGATTTTGTCTTAAATTTGTCTTAAGACATACTTAAGACAGACTTAAGACAGACTTAAGTTAGGATTTTGTCTTAAGTCTGTCTTAAGTTTGTCTTAAGACAAACTTAAGACAAAATCCTAACTTCTGTGAATACCAAAAGGAGTAAGTTTAGGATTTTGTCTTAAGTTAGTTCTGTAAATTGGCCCCTACGTTTCTTAACGGAAACCTGGTTAACCCCTACTAATCTTCCTGCTATTAATCTTTCAATACCAGCTGACTATAAATTAATTCATCTAGATAGAACGGGGAAATTAGGAGGTGGTATAGAGATCGCCTTTTAAAGTCATCTAAAAGTTCAATGGCTCTCTTCTACCTGCAATAACTCAATAGAAGAAGGAATTTTTAAAGTGACCATGTCACCGTCGGTCTCCTGGGACTGGGCACTGCTCTATCGGCCACCCGGACCCAACACAAACTTTTCCAACGCCCTGACGGAATTCATTGCCATACAGGTCTTGGCTTCGAGTAATTTCGTCCTTCTGGGTGATTTTAACTTCCATGGAGAAGATGTGTCAAACCCAGAAGTAATGAAGCTCTTTTCTAACTTGAGCAACATAGGACTATCACAGAAGGTGCATGGTCCTACTCACTGCGCAGGCCATACTCTGGACCTTATCTTTACTAACTCAGAACGATTAAGAGCATTCCTGCCGCTTCCCCTCACTTGGTCAGATCATTGCATGATCCAATTCTCTTTTATGTTCCAACCGGGGCTAACCCATAAGAGCCATCAGAAGCTCTTAAAATGCAGCAAGAATAGGCCATGTCAAAAATTAACATTGGATGCCTTTAATGAGACATTTACCCAATTCATGGTAGATCCTGTGCAAATTGGCCAGGACCCCACAGCCATGTTGGCCAGCTTCAAATCTGCCTTAATAAAAACGTTTGACGTGGTTATCTCCCAAAAAAATAGCAAGCCCACTATGAGGCGACCTTCTGCCCCTTCTGACCTGAAAAACAAAAAGTCCACTTGCACAGCTCTAGAGAGATGATGGAGAAGTACAAAACAATCTGAAGATAAGAGAGTCTATAAATCGTCATTAACACATTATCACCAACTAATAAAAATCGCCAGGTGCTCATACCTTCGCCACCAAATTGAACAATCCAGAAACTCTGCTAAAGCCTTATTTGACATCGTCAAGGAGTCCCCCCCCCACCATGTAAACAATCATCACCTGAATTCCAAATACTATGTGACTCCATAGCGCATTTTTTTCAAGAAAAATTTCCATAATCTATGCCAATTTCCCTGTCACGCCCATTAACAACCCTCGACTCACTGTGACTCCGGACAATTCTTCCATATTTACCAACTGTATTCTTAATCAGTTTGAGACCATCTCACTTGCCGACACAAACAAATTACTGCTAGCAGCAAAATCAGGTTCACCCGCTGATTTATGCCCGCCCAGCATTATGACCCTTCTCTCTCCAACGTGCGCTCCTATAATTAAAAAAATTCTTAACTCTTCCATTCTGACCGGCCTCATCCCGAGCACCTGGAAAGAGGCCTACGTCCGCCCATTCTAAAGGAACCATTGGCAGATCCCCAGGTGCTCAGCAATTATAGACCAATATCCCTGCTACCCCTGCTCGGCAAAATGTTGGAATAAGTAATAAACAAACAATTTAGCCAGTATTTGGAATCCAATGACATCCTTGACCCCTCTCAGTCGGGCTTTCGCCCAGGCTTTAGCACAGAAACGGCCATCTTGGCAATAACTGACTCACTGAGATTAAACCTCGATGCCGGAGGATCCACGATCTTGATCCTCCTTGATCTCTCCGCGGCATTCAATACGATCTCCCATCGACGACTAGCGGAGAGACTGCTTGAATGTGGCATTGGGTGTATGGCCCTGCAATGGCTGAGAAACTTTTTAACGGATAGATGGCAAACCACCACCCTGGGTCCGTTTGCATTATAAAAAAAAATCTTGCTGGATAAGGGGGTGCCTCAGGGTTCGTGCCTAAGTCCCACCCTCTTTAACATGTACTTAGCCCCCCTGGCCAAGATTGTACAACCATTCGGCTTTGAGATAGTCTCGTATGCCGATGATGCACAGCTGCTTCTCCCAATCGGTCTAAATCCCGCTGATGAGAAACTAAGTTTCTCGGGTGGAATGTTAGCAATCTCGGACTGGATGATGGAGCGCCGTTTCCAGCTTAACCTGGGGAAAACAGAGCTTATGATCTTAGGCAGAGACGCCCACCTCTGGCCATCTGATTGGTGGCCTTCCCAACTGGGTGAAGCCCCCATCCCATTTTCCTCAGTAAAGAGCTTGGGAATCCAGTTGGACTCTAAACTCACCATGAAAGATAACGTTAAGAACATCTCTGGGGCGTGCTACCAGAGCCTGCGCCTACTATGTAGAATACTCCCCTATCTACCATTAGAACACCGCAAGACAGTAATCCAGACAATGGTTGTTAGTCGGCTTGACTACGGTAACGCCATGTTGGCTGAAGGAGGGGTGACTACCTTAACTAAATTTCAGGTGATACAGAATACTGCCGCAAGGATGGTTCTTAACCGCCCCCCAGGATCTCCATCCCTGCCGTTACTTAGGCAACTCCACTGGCTGGTGAAAAAAAGATTGTTTTTAAGGTCTGCTGTCGTTCCTTTAAAGCACTCAAGGGTTGGGGGCCCGCTACCTGCAAAACAAACTTTTCAAACAGATATCAGAATGCAATTTAAGATCTATTGCATTGGCCCTCTTAAAGGTCCCTCGTATCAGGTTAAGTCGCACAGGTGGCAGAGCTTTTTCTTATATCGCTCCCAAATACTGAAATTCGTTACCAGTATCCCTGCGTAAACCCACCTCCTATCTGTCTTTTAGGAAACAATTAAAAACCTTCCTGTTCTAAATCCGGTTCTCCCGAGTAACTCCTATCCAGTCCTTATCATGGTATCCTCTAGGTAAGCGCTGAGATGCCCCCGGGTGAACATGCGCTATACAAGAACTCATAACATAACATAACACACATCAATTTTCCCCCACTTTGCTGCTCTAAACAGAGGTCCTCCTTATGCAAGTTATGTTAATTAACACAGTATTTATATTTTACTAGGTTACTTTTTGAGTAACATTCTTAGAACACTACATATGACTGAAGATAAAAATTGCCATGTTATTGTAATATAGATATATTTTACAAGCTAATGCCACAGACCTTGCGTGGCTTACTAAGATTAATGTGACTTTGACATTGATATCCCTTTTGCCTGTTTATGCTGGTTTGAATCTGTTCACTATAACTGCTTCTTGCTTATGCCAGGGACCTACCTTAGTCCATAGATTGGGAGCAAGAATATGAGACTTCCAGACATTGTTAAAGTTTGCAAACTAAACAATCACTGGTAGAGCCAATATTGTCTGGTGTTGGCTGCCATCCTTTTGAATTTGTCAATACTTGCTTTGTTTTGCCATAGTAGTGTCTTGCAATGAAGCAAACTACTTTATGTGTGGATGTGCTCCTTGTGAAAGAACAAAATGCCATCACTCACAGTGAAATTAGCCCATTTCCTGAAGCGGGCCGACCATCTACCCCATGCGTTATGTTTAGTGGATGGAAGAAGAATGTGAATTAAACAAAAACAGATGAACTAGTATTCAAATAAAAGGCCTTGGTTAATGCCAGAACTAAAAACATGGCATGGTGAGCAAGTGTAGGAGACCTCACCTTGGTAAAAGAGGAGTAATGCTGCGAGGGTGTGGGAGGTATTGAGTGTGGGTGAAGAGTATTGTAAGTGTTGGGCTGCCAGTGGGTGTATACACAATATTCTCAAAAGTAAACTACATTCTTATAGCTCCTCAAATCTGTCTACTCATAGAGGCCTCAAAATTAGCTTGAGAAAAGCTAGCAATTCCTTAATAGAGGATTTGAAAATATCATACAGAATTGTTTAACCTGTAGGTTATAGTCCAATTCCCAAAGAGAGAGCCTGGGGGGATGCAGCGATATGTCCATATGTCAGCCTGATAGCTCGGTGGACGAATTTGTGTGTGTGTGTGCACGTGTGTGTGTGAGTGAGTGTGCGTGCGTGCATGTTTGTGTGTGTGTGTCTACATTTCCCTTTATCAAATGCTAGTGATGCTTACTGCCTTCTTGCCACTCAGGAGCTGGACATTCTTTATCTATAAAGCAGCAGAGAAGTAAGGGAGGGATTGCAAGTGGCGATGGACTGGGCTGGTGCTGTTAGGATTAAGGGGAACATGGTCCTGTGTGCCTCAAGTGCTGCTCACCCTAAGGAAAAACAGTAACACCCATTGCAAACCAATAAGATATTTGTTTCCAATAGTGTGAAGTCAAAAGCCCCTTCCTCCAAGATACACTCCTTGTTAATGGATGAGCTCCTAAAGTGTGGAGCAACCTGCCACTACACATAAGAGCCTTTTCCTCACTTCTTGAATTCCGTTACAAACTAAAAACATGGCTTTTTCCAGTACTCCTACTAGGCCCTAGGTGTGTCTACACACACACCTGCTCAGTGCCAGTAAACACTGATAGTGCGCTCTACAAATCTGCATAGTATAACAGCTAATTTGTCTGTGTTAAGGCAAAACAAGAGGTCCAGTGTTTTTGGCAGCAGAAGGGGAAATACCTTTACATCAGAGGGATGTGACAAACTAGCAAGTAAAACAAGAAAGACAACTGGTCTATGTACACCAAGAACAGATGCAGCAAGTGATATACATATTATTGCAAAGGCAGTAACTGCCAAGACGTACAGCCAATGAGGAAACAACAATCTGGATGAAAGGGATGAAATAACCATTGATTGGAAGTAAGAAGAAATCCAGTGCACACTCCCCAAGTTTCAAAAACTGACAATGCAGCCACCTTTTGACACCGACATGCCCATACAATCCTACACATGTTTTTAGCATCCTATCTCTAGTTTAGTTTGGGCTGCAAGGTTTGTGCAGGGCACCAAGTATGCATTTAGGGAATTTGGTAAGGTGTGAAAACGTATCTTTGTCCTCTTCCATTTTAAAAAGTCACAGTTCTACTGGAGTGTGCTACCTAATAAGATGTCAGAAGAATTACAATTCCTTCCGTACTTCTGCAACCCTAAGAGCATATCATTGGACAAGTGTTGGGCAATATTATCTACTGTAGACAATTGCCTTTGAAGTTTTTCCAGGGAAATGTTATAGAAGGTGTACGTTTAGGGGGGACGTTCAACCTGCCTCCATGCTACCGCTAGTCAATAACAAAATTGACCGCTTTGGTTGGTTTGTTTTGAATGAATGTCTATTTATGATACTTTTATGATTATGGTAAGTTCTAAATTCCTGTGCCCGGTTTTTGGTGTTTAAGTACTATCATCTCATGGCTGTTGAGAAGGGAGATTGTCTTATTTAGTGTTCTGCACTGCTTCAAGGACCTCTGTTACTGACCCCTCTGCTTTGGCATGGTGGTGCAGACTAGAAGAAAGTTGTCATGGGATACTACATTAGTTACCTTGGTTAGTGAATAACTGTTAAAATAGGCGCAAACAATATTTGCATTGCATCAATTTTCACACATGCTTTGATTACAAACTGTGTTACAGCAAACAAATGATGGACGGAATGCTGACAATGCAAACATTCTCACCCAGTCAAAAGATCTGGGTTAAATCCATTGTTCTTTTTCCCACTACGCCACCCCAGTTTGAACCCAGCCATATGCAAATCAGTCTGGACCCTGTGCCTCATGGGAACAGTCCACACCCCACTGCCAGGCAAGGTCCTCCCTGGACAGGAAACAAGCATCCTGGGACCGGTTCCAGGGTATGTCATCCTTCTTCAGCCAGGCTAGCTTGAATCCAGTGGCACAGTGAGCAAAGGACTCACGTTTGGGCATACCCATCCTACTTAGGGCAAAAAGTGTTACAGCCAACAAATGATGGACGGAATGCTGACAATGCAAACATTCTCCCCCAGTCAAAAGATCTGGGTTAAATCCATCGTTCTTTTGCCCACTACGCACCCCAGTTTGGACCCAGCCATATCTAAATCAGTCTTGACCCTTTGCCTTATGAGAACAGTCCAGACCGAACTGCCAGGCCAGGTCCTCCCTGGACCGGAAACAAGCATCCTGGGAACGGTTTCAGGGAATGTCACCCTTCTTCAGCCTGGCTAGCTTGAATCCGGTGACACAGTGAGCAAGGGAACTGAGCATAAATTGTACTTGCCCTAGTTTTTGAACAGGCAGCTACCATCAACTTGCAAAATGATAGCAACTGCTCATGCAAAACATTATGAATGGGGTAATAGCATAAACAAAATGGGTGCAAAAACCGCTTGCTCTTGGTAGTTTTTATTACCTACTAACTAGTCATATTCAGGTGAAAAACAGACGTGGTTCTCGTCCCTATTGTCACTTGCACCAGAGTGGGGTTCATACCTGTCACCTCATGGGTTTAAGAGACAACGTCAGATATGAGACCATCCTAGAAGTAAGCAAATCAAAAGCAAATGATTGTCATTCTGTATTAGTTGCAGTTAAAGATGTTAAGTAAATGATAATTAAATACATTGTTTCTCAATTCATGTTGTCTGTGAGTGCTGTTTTGTTCTTTAAGACACATATAGTGGCTTTCTAATTCTATGTCCTGGGGTAGCATGATGGTTAAGAGGAGTTTGAAAGGGGAAGCAGCTGCGTTCCAAACTCCATTAAAATCCTTACTACTAGATCAGCAATTGTCTTCATCATTACAGTTTTTAACTATGAAACTAGTTAATGCTAACAAAATCATGCTTCTAGAAGGGCAATGTGGCCTCCTTTAAGAATGAGTACACTTGCGCGTCCTTGCAAAATAAATAATTATAGAGAAGCTCAAAACCGTATTTAGCAACTAAACCCTGCTGCCAGAGGTGTTTGTCAACAAGGAAGGATGGTAAATCCTCACATATCTGGTAAGTACGTTTAATTTATTGTGGGCTGGGTGCTGAAATCATGAAGTGCCAACATGCCTGATGGGTAAACAAACAGTATTCTGATCACAAACTACACTTATTTCTTGCAACTAGGAACAAACAATGTGGATTGGTGTTCATTAACCTCTCTGGGAAAATGTCTACTCCGTGTTTAAAAATGTCATCCAGTTTATTTCAAATTGGTTTATCCTCTGTATTGAAGTAGTCTATCCCGCCACTGGTTGTATCATTGAAGAGAATTGAAGTGAAGATACTAAGTGGGGTTTCTGTACAATTCACTCCCATCAAATAAAAAAAACCATAATGCTATCTATCCATTGGAAACATGCCCTTGGGCTAGGATGTCAATTTTTCAACCAGTCTTTTGTCCTGCAAGAAGTCAGGAAGAATTAAAATGCAGTCTGCAGTAGAAAGCTTTTCATTGTTATCCCCATGGCCTTCTAGCATCCTGTTACACGGGGTGCACTGCTCGGGGCCTTCTTTCTTGAGGGAAGCAGCGGGAACAGAAAAGACTGAAAATGAGTTTCCTGGCCACCTTTTGTGCTAGTTGACACTGAAGCGGCTTTGAAACACTCCCCCTAACAAAAGACATGAATAATATGATCTAAATAGCAAACTAGTAACGTTTAGGTGTAAGAATAATTTCATTTTCCCTTTTACAAAAATACAAACAAAAAAAAGAGTGCGCTGTTGCTTGTGTAGAAATAATTCCTAACAGAAATCAACAATCAACAAAGTAGAGTGCAGCCTTGAGTTTTGCAGGTGAAATGCCCTGAGTGTGTTTAGGTTCCACGGGTGGGGGCGGCGCTCCAGTGTGTGTCTGTGTATGTCTAAGGATAATCCTGACAGGACGGAGAAATATTATCTCGGACTCGGGCATGCCGATCTCCGAGGGTGAAACCTGCAGAGCCGGCCACTTTCATCCGGCAAGGTAATAACAGGGAACAGCGGGAATTATTCTGCAGCCAACTGCTTATTAAATTTATCCTGAGTCATCTGTTCGGAAAGGCTCGCCTGAGAGTAATGACAGCGTTTCAGCGCCGAGCTGCGCGCCTTGTTTAACCCCCTCACTCCGTGACTCCCCCTCCGTCGGCTGCGCAATGGTTTAGCCTGCAAGTAAGCCGAACTTGAAGGTGCCGAGCTGTGACAGGCTCCACTCTGCCGCGCGGGTTTACCGGGCAGGAGTCGCTGAGTTTTCCTGTTTTTTATTCCTACAGGGTCAAATCGAGGTTGAGAGCAACACCGTCTTCAAGCTAGCTGCCCTGATACTGCAGGTAAGTGTCCGCGACAAGTGCTGCCTCTTTTATTGACCGTTTGACGTGGAATGTACCTGCCACATTCCCACTAGCACACACACGATGCGGCACCCCCCAGTGTTTTAGGAACAGCCTTTTACGGTTGTCTTAGCAAGCAAATACCAGCCACCGAATGAAATAGCAGTATAATGTTTGTCAAGCAACCTGATAAATAGTCGCGCTCGCCGCCTTCCACAAACAAAACTACAGTAGTAAAACGTGACCATACGAAAATGTTCCCTCTGAGTGTTAAATGTGTTCAGCATAAAAAAAACGCGCAGAATATGTCTCTGTAAACATGAAGCTTTAATGAGTGGAAATATATATTGTATTGTGTTTCATGTCATATAGTAATCTTCATCTATTTCATAGTGTGTGTAAATTAACTCTACTCAATGCTTCAGCATCACTAAAACAGAAGCACCCATAAGGAGCTTTCAAATTATTAACTTGCATGTTAACAAAATACAATATTTTCCGTGATGAGAAATGCTGATCTTTGCTGAACTAGGCTTGTTCGGGTTAGTGACCCTGTTGCATTTGTCTGGAAAGCAATGGTATTGTTGTGGACAGCGCGTGCCCTCATTGCAGTGATCACGTTGATTAACGTGAATAGACACAATTGTGCATAGCTGTGATTTTCACAATGCCATCTGTGCCTTACCCAGGATTAGTAAGCTAGTTGGTGGGGTTTCTTTGAAGTCAGTGAGAATGCCCTGATGTTTCCGCATAAGTGGTCAAGTGCAGCCGTTTTATTTATTTAAGTCAATTAAGTATGTGCTGAACACTACAACAGCTAGACTGAATTTCCGTTCCTGTGTTGTCCAGCAAATTCTGAATAATTTAACATTGTTTTTATATTTTATTGCTGTTGCATTTGCAGGAAGCCAAAGGAGACTACACCAGGTAATACCATTTATCATTGAATTACTTATGTGCATGCAACGCTGGGTGCAAGTCCTTAATTTGAATTTGATTTTTTGCTGAATGTAATGCAGACCTATGTGACTGTCTTGCTATAAGTAACAAGATAAACATATGTTTTACAGTTTGTTTTCGAGTAGGGTTTATTTGTAAACATCTTTATCAACCCCCACGAGTGGCTTTCTGTTGATGGAACAAATCCTTATTTCACATTCATATTTAATCACAATCATGACGCTCTTAACGACTCGTCGGGGGTAGCAAGGGCTATTTAAATACCATTATATACAGCACAATGATACATTTCCAAAACATTTCACGAAAAAGTTGAGCTGGACCAGCCTTGCTGTGCCAGCGAACCTGTCCTCGTTAAAACAATGACAGGTTGAGAATTCTGTTTAGTTTGCCTAGTCACAAGGCCAAACGTTGAAAGCATCCTGCTGTTTAGTAAGCACAGATTTCTCCCTGGAGGGTTCGGTGCAACTTTTTTAAGAATAAATATCAGTTTCGAGTAGTGGGTATGTCTGTGGTGCCCTGATGTGAGCAGTGGGATGGATGCAGCTTGCTAGCTGTCTTTGCAGTTCCCTCGGCTGCCTGCTTCTGCAGTTGCCTCGGAGAGGCCCCAGCCCTCCTGCACTTGACCTCTTGCCTGCATTGTTCTCGACCTGTGAGACTTTAAGTCGCTGCTCCGCCTCGCTGCACAGACTCCGGGAGGGCCCTGCCCACTGGTTTGGTGACCATAAAGCTTTTGAACTTGAGACACGAGCTTTCTATCTGGAACAACTTGCTGAACAAATACACACTCCGCAGGCCAGCAGTGGGTGGGTTAATGTTTTACTTGTGGCTGGCAGAGGCTTGGTTTGTGTTTACTAGACTCTCCTTCAGCTGGTTTGGGAGGGGGCTCGGGCGTCCTTTGAAACGTTTATAATTCTTGGCTAATCGTGGCCGAATGTTTAATTTACAGAGCCAAGCTTCCCAAACAGCATTCGGATTTGGCCAGGATCCCCTGTTTAATATGCATGATTCAAACGAGGCCACATTACCATTAACTTAGCTGTAAATTCTTGCAGTGGGATACTAATGTATGCTGGCAGTAGGAGTCAAAAATTGTACTCAGCCTTTAACATTTGTTCTCCTTGAGTTGATTAGGTTAGGGTTCCAACTTCTGAGAAGACACTTCTGCATTTTCAATTAAATCTAAAAGCATTTGCAATGTTATTTGTCAGATTTCAGCAAAATGGTTCATAGTTGTGAAGCCACCTGTCACATGTTATGTATACGTCTATATCAGATCTTGGTGGTAGACAAGTGACAATTGATTCATAAAGGGCACTGTACTAGGCAATTTCCATCCCCACTTGTTTTTGCTTTCCTGCACCACATTGGCATGACCCTGTTTGTAATGTATTTTTGCTTTTCTATGCCTGCATTTGTTTCTTGCTCCTTGATACCAAGCATCCTTGTTTTCTGCAACTTACCCCCTTTTCTCAACATTCAAGTACAGTATCCTAAATTCACTTATCCAACTGCAGCTCCATGCCCTTGAGTAACTTGCATCACACTGAACCCCAGCGTGAAGGGATTAGTTGGGTAGTGTAAATGGGCCTATGTTTATGAAAAATTATCGATCCCTGATCGCTGGATCACCCTAATCGTTTGTCACGTATGCGCCCACTTAAATTGTGCCTAATTTGTTTGGTGGAATAGGTCAGAGGGTCAGTAATGCCAAGCACTATAGGGTCCGTGCTACTTTTAAGTCCCCTGTAAGCTGCCGTCACAGTGCCAATCCAAGATGAAGCCTTGTTGAAAAAAATGTCCTTGTTACTAAGGGATGTAGAGCGCCCAGATCACAAACTCCCAGTTTGTTCGATGATGTTATAAACCTTGCACCAGAGTTTCAAAACTCATTTTGAAGCATGTTCTCTTTGATTTAGACTCAGAATTTAAGAGCCACCTACTAATTTGGTACACTTTATTTTTTCTTGCCTTAATAATAGCTGTCCTTTTTTCCGTTTATTATCAAGCAAAGCACTTTGGAAGCTATAAGTGTCTAACACATGGTTTTCTGTTGCAAAGCGTAGGTAGAAGAAACTCTGGTTTTCATTAGTTTTCCACAACATAAGTCTGACACTCCAAAAAGTGCGTTATGTGCGTGACCTGCATCTAATCCTGCATCATCCTAAACGTCCCACGAATAGAACCCTGCTCTAAGCCTCCTTGTGCCCCCGATCGTAGGGGCTGTTGATCTGGGTTGCAGACTAGCTGACGATGAGCGGGAGAGCCGCCAATGGGGGACCGCTACAGGCCTCGTGACGTGGGGTAGAGTATCTGTTGCTGGGCCAAGCACATTGAAGCAGCGGTTGACAGCTTGACCCGTGTGACCCGTTGCCTGGAAGACACAAGTTGGAGTCAGTGAAGTGCCAGGGTTACCACCTGCTCACAGGCTGGTCTGGGACTGAGCGATAGGAGGACACGGCTGATTAGGGGTGATAACCCACCCGCAGGCCATAACTTGCCAGCCAATCGTTTCAGAGAAGGCAGGCGGGCCCGGAACACCAGGACGTCCAGACATCTGATCCCCTTCCTGCTCGCCACAGCCAGTTATTAGTGAGTGGAGATGCCAGAGGTAACCAACCGCGACCTACACTGGTGAAGCTCAGCAGAGGCAGTGGTGAGTCGGAGCCCATTGCGGCCTGCTCCCGTCAGACGGCTGGGTGAACCCTACGCCTGTGGACTCGAGTGTGGCAGGGAGGAGGGGTAACCCGGGCCTTGTTCCTCTCTCCTCCCCTATGGAGTGGGGGCCATGAGGCCCCGTGCGACCCGGACTCCACATTGGGGCTGAGTCCTTCGATGAGAGGAGCCAAGTTGGTGTGCCAGGGCTGAGGGACCCACTGGGGGTGACTGGAGCCCAGAATATTTAGACTTCTTCATTCTGACCCCCTTCTCAGCAGTTTATTGGCAGCACCTTAGCTGGTGGAGGAACTGGAGGTACCTAGCGGGAGCAGAGGTGATACTATAGCCTGTGGTCCCGCCTTGCGGCCATTGGCGGACAGGGACCCGGCGCATGCGGGGGCGGCACAGTTGGTGTGACTTTGCGGCCAAAACAGTGGATAGATCCATTAGGTAGATATGTAGGAGTGAAGAGATTCTGGGGACGTGCCGATGTGATATTGCTGAAGGTCTACACGACCCCTAGACTGCAGGCCCCCAAACTAGAGAAGTTAACTGGAAGCAGACTCCTCCATACACCTTGTGGGAGGAGATTTTCATGATGTTATGGCCATTGACCAAGACAGATCAGGGACTACAATTGCAGTTGTACAAACAAACCCCACTTGCTCACTTCGCGGCCTCACTGGGCCTCTCGGAACTCTGGAGGCATGCACACCCTCTCGACAGACGATACTCTTTCTTCACTGGGGCTCATAGAGGGGTTTCCCACCATGACTGTGTCTTTGCCCCGGCCTACGAGGTGGGTACCATACACCAGGTGGATTACTTGGCTCGAGGCCTTTCAGACCAGTCCCCATTGATAGTGAAGCCAGGTAGACTACACAGCGCAGGGATGGGCTGGACACTTAGTGCATGAGACTTAAGGGACTGGGAGGTAGCAGTCGGACTGAGGGTGGACTCCGAGCTTTACTTTAAAGTAAATTAAAACTTGGTCACGTCCAAGGTAGTGCTTTGGGAAGCATACAAGATGGTCCTTCGAGACTGAGCTCAGAACGTGATAGCCCAGAAGAAGAAGAGGACTATAGGCTTGAAGGTCAGTTGCTATACCTTGAGGGGAACCTAGGACCAGACCCGGACACCCCCAGCCTTAGGAATCTTGAACTCCTGAGGGGAGAATATCAAACTCTGGCACGAAACAGGGTTAGTGCCCAAATGTTGTCTATTTTACAGAGGCTTTATGATTGTGGTGATAAGTCTGGGAAGCTCCTCGCATGGTTGGGGAAAAAAGGGGTGGAATCCAGATGGATGCATCGAATAGTCAGACCACAGGGAGAATGTGCTGATTCTGACAAAGCCATAGCTAAGGCCTTTGCCCACTACTACGAGGATTTTTATAAAGCCTGTTCATTACAAGAGTTAACCCAGCTCGAAACATAACCAGCAGCCATATGTACCCCCATATTGGATGTGTAGGCATGTGCTGTACTTGACGCGGACGTAACACTGGTAGCAGTCCAAGAGGCCAGGGCAAAACAAAATTCTGATAAGACCCTGGGGCCCAATGGCATCCCGGCAGAATTTCATGAACACTATATACAGCTGTTGGGACCATTAATATGTTTTTGGAGGCTGGTAAACAAGGCACTCTCCTTCCAGACCTCGGACAGGCAGTTATAGTGGTATTGCACAAAGACGGCAAGTTTAAGAGAAATGTGACTCATACCGTCCGATCATATTACTTAACACAGAGGTTAAAATCTTGGGCACAATATTGGCCACTAGGCTTCTGCAGGTGATCACACCACTGATCCATAGGGCCCAGTACAGCTTCGTGCCAGGCAGGTTGTCACGCTACAATGTTAGACGGACACATAACTGGCTAAATAAGATTAAAAACCGTCCAGACCCACATATCGTTTTAGCGCCCACAAATTGGGACATATGGGGATTTAAGTATTTCGGCATATTCCTGATGCTGGGTAGGAAACTCCCCCTCACAATCATGGGAAGGGCCACCGTGTTCAAAATGATCTCGTTACCAAAACTGTTATATATGTTGCAGAATACGTACTACAAGATTCCCCCATAGATCTTTTCTAAAATTGAGGGCTACATGCGAACCCTGTTATGGATTGGCCAACACCCCACCCAACATAATCAGTATAATGGTGAACTTGCCCCGTCTTACTCCAAAGCCTGCAATTGGGCAGTCAACCTCATCAACATTAATGATGGGCTATTCACCCCTTAGAACATTCGACTTTTCGACTGGAATCGGCGCAATGAGGTTAACGATCATGCTTACACTTTCTACATGGCCGCGGAGGGACTCAACAACTCCTTCCGGCCACCTCGATTACATTTGCTGCCTGGAATAGAGCCATAAAAGCCATCGGCTGGCATAGCAGGCCAACGAGGGGAACACCATTTAGGGAGGAGCACTGGCTTCTAGAGATACAAAAATGAGAAGGATTTGAGGCTTGGGATAGGTTCGGCACTCCAAGGTAGGAGACCTCATTGAGGGAGGTGATATTTTGCCATTCTCATCCATTCAACTTTAAATATGGGATGAACGCAACTCAGTTTCTCAAATGTGCACAAATACGACACACATGGCAAGCAGAGGGGGTCCCTGGTGATGGTATCCCAGAATATGCCCCACTAGAGGGGAGGCTGCTGACCAAAGAGCTTGGAATGGGCGTGATATCTCTTGCATACTAACCCTCAAAGATAATATGCCAGATACCCACCCTACACAGGCTGCGGGAGAGCTGGGTGACAGGGGGTGGGGGATATGGAGGACATAGACTGGGAGGCAGCGTTGATGCACCTGAGGGAGGTAGCAATCAAATCATGGCTACGACTGGTCCAATATAAAATACTCCACAGAGTGTACTACGACAGGCGTCAACTGCATGCCATGGGAAGGGCCAATGGCAGAACTACCTGAGGTGCCAGGGAGAGGACAGCTTCTTCTTCCACAAGATCTGGAGCTGCCCCCACATACAAGATTACTGGGTAGCCATTGCTGGAGAGCTGGGCGAGCTGCTTGGGATTTCGATCCTGATGGACCCTAAATTTCTCCTTCTGGGAATCCCAAATGATATTGACTTGCCACGGGCCAGGTCCAGTTCTGAGGCCTTGGTCTGATTGTGGCCAAAAGGGACATAGCCCGATACTGTGGGGCTGTTCGACTATGCAGGAATGGCGAAGGGGTGTGAATATGTAAATGGTGGTTGAAAAAGTAACATATGCTAGTAGGGACTGCCCACGAAAATATTCCATAAGGTGTGGGGTAAATGGATGCAATACTATTTTTTAGACTCATTGGACGACAGTGGGAGCCAAAGCCAGGGTGTGTCCTGAAGAACATGAGTGTGATGTGGCCTAGTGTAAAGGTCTCAATAACTTGGTGCTTACTTTTGATGTTACATTGGTCCAAGGTGGTAGGTGTCGGGGATGGCACGGGGGAATTTAGTTGTTTATGGTTATTGTCAACACTAAGTGCCGATTGGAGTTAGACGCCAGACAGCATGATGTCGGTACGTGTTATTATTGAAATGTCCCGACAATGTGAAAGAAAAAAATAATAAAATATATTAAAAAATATATTGACAACCTCATTGTACAACAAACATCCAAGTAATTCCAACAGTAACAAACCCCTGCAGGCAATAGGCATTTGCCTCAGCATCTAGTCATCAATGCTATTCTTCATATTTAACTTGGAGATTTTTATCCTCAAAGGGTCATGGCTCTTTCTGTCTCTGTGCTCCTGTTTTGGTGGTGGCACAGTGTTTGTAAGAATTACCATAGCTGCAGCCGTGGTGTGCATACCAGTTTCATGCACACTCTTGCTGCATGTTCTGAATACCTTCACTGGCTGCGAAGCTGCACCAGAACAGAGTCCAAAGCTCTGATGAAATTGAAGCTGGTAGAGAACATCTAGTGAGAGTCTTGTTTCCATACACTTGTTTGGAGATCAAAGTATTGTCAAGTGCTCCCACTTGAAAGGATTTTCTAGAAAGAGTGTGGGTACTTCGTTGGATAAACAACTTTGTGGGCTTGTGAGGCAAATTGTATCGTTTAACTATTGTATGCTTCGTTTATCACTGCAAAGAGTTTCCCCTTTCTGTGATCCTTATTCCTTCGCCTTCCTCCTCCTTCGTCCAACCCTCAGTCCCCCTCCACTCTCCATTAGTGTTGCTGCTCTCATTACATTCAAGTTTCTATGTGGATGTGCTCGGAGTCACAGTTGATAGAGCGGGAAATTCGGCTTTGAATCACTTTAAAAACGTTGCCAGTAGTGAAGTAGCAAAGTAGTGCACCTGATTCTTTTGAGTGTATTTAGCACATACCAGGGACATAAGTGTTGGAGTGCTTTAAAAACAGCAGCCAAACTTGACCAGCGATATGAAGGAAAACACAAAAGAGCAGAGATGAGGCACACGCAATAGTGTGCATATCAGATAACTATATAATAATACAATAGTCCAAAAATATAACCACTTAGGTGTGTAAACAGCATCTTGTTTAGAAAAATGTCAGTCTAAAAGCTAAAAATGCATGAATAAACGAATAATGTGAAATGTGCATAGAAGGAAATATCAAACACAGATTTGTAGCTGATCGCCCAAGACGAGGGTAATTTAATAAAATCAATGTGAATACCCACTAGTGAAATAATTATGACAAGCACAGAAAAACTCCAGAGAACGAGGGATTAAAAGAAGGAGGGGCCAAAGTAGTGATCGAAAAGCAAGTGCTTCAGTTCTTTTTTTTTTTAAAGATAGGGGCAGAGCAAGTGGTGTAAATAGCAGGCTGATGGGAGTTCTAGACTTTGGGTGTATTGCCAGGCATTTCTTATTTAATATTTCAATATATGAATTTGTAGAAAAGGAATACCTAAACTCTAAAGTCCATGAGAGCTGCCTGAGATCTTCAACTTCTTGTCCAAGAAGGGAGATTGCTCAGTGACTACAAATGTTTGTAGTAAGCGTGCAAGTTTGTATGTAGTTCTGCCAGTGGCGGCTGACTTGTACCGAGAGTGGTGGTGTGGCGGGGTACGGCTCCCTGCTGCTGCCACTCGGCAGCACTGGCCCGCCCCGTCCTGGCACATAGCAGGGATTGCTGAAAAATAAAATGGCAATAAATAAACTTTATTACCGTTTTATTTTTCAGCTTTGGGGACTTGTTCGGCATTCCTCCTCCGCTCAAATGGAGGTGCTGCCCCGGAGTTCTGCCATCAATAGGTAACTAAGCAGTGTAGTACCTGGATAATATGGTCAGAGCGACTGCTCTCTAATACAAGTTGAACTGTTGCCTGTAAATAGGCTTTAAGAGTTCTAAGATGAATTTTTGGTATTAGTTAAAAACAGAATTACCATAACCAGTCCGGGTAAAACAAGCATATCGTTGAGGTCATGCTCCAGAATGTTTGATCCCCCAGAAAAGTTTGAGCTGGTTAATTGCATTACTGGCTATTGATGTGTTTCTGCAATTAAAGGTGTGAATGAAGAGTGCAACCCAATGATTTCACATTCTCAAAGATGGTCGGAGTGCAGTCAAGAATTTTAGTAGAATCTGTGGAGCTGGTTTGTGACAAAACGAGGGAGAATTTGTTTTGTTCAAAAGAACTCGGAGATGAACAGTCACCCAGGTCTGTGTTTTGTCAAGATTCAAAGCAGACGTAGTATTACCAGAGGAATAAGAGAGCTTCAGGCAGAGCTGGTGTCATCAGTATAATAGTGATATGAAATGCCAGACTCTCAAATGACGTCACCTAAATGTTCAATTTAAAGATTAAAGAGAACGGGGACTAGAACAGAATCCTGAGGTACACCTTGAGATAGAGGAACAGGTTGGAGAAAGGTCAGATTTGATCATTTGTGAGTAATTGGATAGGTAGGACTTAAACCAATTCAGCACTGTACCCTCAAACCCATGCTCTTCTTTAGTGTATGAGTATGAATATTAGGCTGACAGTATCAAAAAACGCAGATAGGAAATCCCAGTGGGCATGAGACACCATGATCTGTAATGCATAGTGCACAATCAGTAATTTGCAAAGAAAGTTCTTCTGTATTCCAGGCAGCAGTAGAACCAGACTGGAAATCGATTGGTAAATAGCTGTCCTCTGGAAGCTGATTTGATTTAATTGACTTTTGGCACATCTTTCCAAGATTTCAGCCAGAAAGGATAGCCTTCAGACTGAGTTTAATTTTTACCATAATTTGGTCAGCGGGTGTTGACTTTTAAGAGGGGTGACTCTTGGCCACTATAAAGAACTCGGCAGCAATTCTTGACTGAGAGAAAGATTGATAAGTGTGAAGCAGTTACATTAAAGATGGAAGCTCATCTGTTTGGATTGGTTATATGGTAAGGGATAAGGGTGGCGCAGTTAAATACCGGGTGGAAGCACATCTCATTAGATAGGTTAAATGGTAAGGGGATGTCGTTGTAGTTAAAGGGTTTAAGACTAAAAATAGTGAAGAAAAGGTCAGTTACATGTTTTTCTTTGAAGCTAGGCCAGACAAGATAGGATTGGATTTTATAAAACTTAACAATTAAAGAGACAATTGAGTTTTTCTCATTGTTTGCTGAAAGAGGATGGCGAGTCGATGACCAATTCAACAATGTGGATTAGCGTTTTGGCTCGATTAATTGCCATTTTGATTTGTTACAGGAATCAGCTTTAAAAGTATGTTGTATTGGTGTTTGAAAGACAAAGGCTACACAATTAAATTATGTTGAGTGATTTACCTTGAGACCACTGCCTTGGAACTGCCCAAAATGTGAGCATCATGAACAATGTCTGAGGAATGACTTATGTTCTGTTTTGTAATTATGTGAGAGTGTGGTGATGCTCACTTCATAGCCCCTCAAAATGTGTGCACAGATAAGGTAAAATAATAATTGAGAACAATGGAAGGAGTATTATGACATGGCCCCAAAGAGAGATGAATTGAGGTGGCATAGGCAATTGTAGTATTTGAATAAACGACTACACTTGGGAAGATTATCAGCCATTTGCTCTATCATTAAAGGTAGGAACTGCAGAGGAACTTCAGTTTGAACATATTTTGACATTCTGAAAACCTCTTTACCCAGAACCCATGGGGTCAGTCTGGATTCCAAGATGTGGTTTCTTATTAATAAGAGAGCTCTAATTATTGAGCTTGACCGGCAACAGTAAATAAAGCACAAATACTGGGTTCAATGCAGTTCCTTTTGTTTCTTGTAAGTATGGTATGTTAGTGTAAGTTTCACAACATTGGTTTGACACTTATAGTATAAATAATGTGGCATGTTAGCAAACGCCTCCTATAGGGCAAACTAGTAGATGCTGGCGAGCATTTCTGATTAGTGAAGCCCTCTTAAACCATATTTGCAGTGAAGGAGAACCTGGAGATGCTGGATAGTTAGATGATACACTTGGGCAAATCATTTGGAATTCCATTTGGATTAAATATATATCAGCTGCCCACGGCATCTTCTGATTTGCTCAACTGTTTGTAAATATAGTTTGAGATGAGTGGTGCAAATCTAAGATGCTGAGTGGCTTCTCCTAGATTTCTCTAGAGGAAATATGTATGAATCGGATGTCGTTTATTGTGGCTCATTAAGATAAAACTGCACACTACTCCATTAAGATGCAGAAGATCTATAGTAAGTAGGAGCATCAATAAACTATCAGAAAGCCATCACAGAGCAACACATTTTCACAGAAGTATACGTTAGGCCTTCCTTAGAACACTGCATTGACGAATAGAGAAAATAGGAGAAAGCTAGCAGGTCTGATCAAGGCAGTGTACAAAGATATGTGGCTCAAGATGAGAATGTGCCAATCCACGGCATTGACGAATAGAGAAATTAGGAGAAAGCTAGCAGGTCTGATCAAGGCAGTGTACAAAGATATGTGGCTCAAGATGAGAATGTGCCAATCCACTGGCTCGTTGCTTTTGTCATCTGGCAGTGTTTATGAATTCTTTCAGAGCTTAAACACCCTGTCAGGAGCACTATAAGTGAGTGCAACCAGCAAGTATCAAGGACAGAATTCCCATGGTAGCTGAATTCTCTTCTAAAGTATTTTCACTTTGGCGCAGTGACCACTCAAACATGTTGGAGTATTAACGAAAGAGTCACTACATTGTTGAATAATGAGGACACCCCAAAACTCTTCTGTGTTATTGTTTCAGTTTGTTGTACTGATGTACTAACAGTCATTGTGAAGAGAAATGCAATTGTTTAGTAATTGTAGCCTTGGGATGACATTTGCTCAGGCTCCTGTTGGCATTGTTATTGGTTGGTAATTAGTTTGAATTCCAGGTGACCCTGCAAATGTTGCGCTACAGAGACAGTTGTGTATTGCTGGTTCAAACTTCATTCGGTTTTCAGAGACCTTTAGCTTAGCTTCATTGATATTGTAATAACTACTCTCTGAAGGTCAACTTGGAAATAAACAGAAGATTGATTTCAGTAGGCGGAATAAACTGCCACGTTTTAATTGGTCTTCTGGGGCAATTGTGTTGAGGTGTTGAAAGACTATAAGTATCTGTTGCTTACTTTCTCTAGTAAGCTTTTATGGAAAGCTCAGGCGAAGCGAACAGTGACAATTGTTATTAAAATGGAAACAACTAGAGTCACCTCAATTCTGTAATGGGTTCAGTGAATACTAGGGCCTTGAAATCTGGTCATCTTTGTAAAATAGCGTCTTCTTCGATTATAAGTACCAAACAAATTACTCCTCCTGACCTAGGTGTGCTGGAGAAAAACTGTAGGTAAAACAGGAAAAGGCTGCGAAGAGTGTAGCAGATGCCTTCACATTAGCCCTTTAGTGAAAATGAAGGAGGGTTGATTTAAAATTTTAAGTTAGTAGACAAATTAACAGGACAGCGGTGTGGGTTGTGAATGTTCAGGGAAGAACTTATGGTCAGTTGTAATGCAAGAAACTAGGGTGTGCTCCAAACATAAACACACTTTTATGTTGCATAACAATATGGCTGCTGACCTTCTCTGGATTGGTGAAAATAAGATTGATAGTGAGAGTGGGGCATAAAGGCATGTTTTGCAGCACTGTATCAAGATATTGATAGGGGTTTCTACTTTAGTTAGTATGAGTCCAACTCAGTTATTCGCTTAGTTAGATCCTTCTACCTAGATTTCACACGTAAGTCCTTTCCAGCCTCGTAGTAGAAGCGGATATACTTTAAGAAAATTAGCTATCTGTGCTTTGGCAGTCCAAAGTCTATTTCATGTATTATATCTGTACCATATTCGAACACCCTTGAGAGTGAAGATGCCACCTTCGTTGTGAGTCAAAAACAAAATGCTATTTTTTGATGCATTTAAAAAATCCTTATATATGCGATAAAGTATCCCCTACTTTAAACTATATGGATATTAAAAAGTCAAAGATAAATTATTTGACCATAGAGAGGAATGAGGCCAAAGACAATGGTTCCTTTATTTGGTCACATACCTTCCAAGAGACTTGCAATATACTTTTTAGAAATCAAAGCGGGGAATGTATTTCTTATATTTCATGGTCACACACAAACTACCGCTCCCCACAATTGTCCTTGAAATAATTTTTTGTTTAAACCTTATTCAGGTATGTATGTAGATACATGTGAAGTCCATGCTTTAGATTAGAATGTGAGGCATTCCTGCTTTTTTATACAGTATTCCAGCAGTGCAGTAAATTAATATACTGACACAAATGTCTCTATTAGTTAATGAAAGCAAATTTCCAGGGGAAATTTTTCAGAATAAAGTGAGGCGCTTATTACGACTTTGTTCCTTTAAGCAACAGTTATTTTTCTGCTTAGGTACCTACCTTTCACATTGTCTGCTGGCTCTGACAGAAGGCATTGTGACTTCACGACTGAACTTTAATAAATTATTATAAAAGGGTTGCTATGCTATGTATTTTTTCACATTACAGATAAGCAGTGTGGTCACAACAGCCTGTAATAACGTTAATCAAAGGCAGTTATTGCAGGGATTCATGTACTATACTCTACCACGGATATGTGTTTGTGTTTTAATTGGGAAACAACCTTTACAACGCAACGTTTACACCGCACTACCATTACAACGAAACTTTTACAACGCAACATCCATTACAATGCATGCATTTACAACGCAACCATTACAACGCACACCACTACAACGCACACCACTACAACGCATGCCATTACAACGCAGTCATTACAACGCATACCATTACAACGCATAGCATTACAACACATAGTACCCTTACAATATCCAACACTTACCCTACTGTTGCACCCCCTGGAGTTAGAATAGTAATTTTTACCCCTACACTATCCAACACTTACCCTACTGTTGCACTCCCTGGAGTTAGAATAGTAATTTTAACCCCTACACTATCCAACACTTACCTTACATGCAATGTAATGTTATGCGTTGTAATGGTATGCGTTGTAAAGGTAGTATGCGTTGTAGTGGAATGCGTTGTAAGGGTAGTTTCAAAGAATTTGTTGTACTGGCATGCGTTGTAATGGTATGCGTTGTAATTGATGTTGCGGTGTAAAAATTGCGTTGTAAAGGTAGGCGTTGTAAAAGTATGCGTTGTAACGTCATACATCCGTTTTATTTGAATATTTTTCCATGATGCAGGGTTTTATAGTATAATAGTACAATGTGTTTTATGATTGTTTTGTAATTTCTGTAAACAACTTGTATGTCTTAATTCTTTGTGATGGACCAACATTAAATACCAAGAAGCCTTGACACTGCCTGAATTATAACCACATGTAAATGATGCACACTACGTTGTGTGATTTTAACAAATCTTTCTGGATCTTTGTCGAGTGTGTGACATTTCATTGTTTCATTTCACAGTGGTGGTGTTGCTTCACACTTGACCTTATGAAACTGGTAGCCGGCGCTCCCAAGTCTGCAGCGCAGGCGCTGCACTAAAACAAACTCTTAAATGTGCCACTCTTAATGGCGTGAAAGCCTCGTATACATTTTACACGTCAGAACTTCTGTGAATGAAGCTCGACCCGACTCCCTCTTTGTCAACCTATCAGCGGAGGATCATTTTCCATTTTCTTGAAATAGCTGACACGCTGGATTCTGAGCCTCGCCTGAGGCCCGCTAAGATAACAACTGACTGGTGTAACATAACACAGACAGCTAATGAATTCCTGTTGGTTGACAGACAGGCCAGAAGCCATAGTTTATCATTACTGGGGCGGGAAGCCCAATTTGTGAAAGGAAGGAGTTTGTGTGAGAGGTACCCATTAGACTGCAGCGGTTGCATATTTGTAAATCCAGCAGATTCCGAGCTGAATGCAGCAAGGGAGCAAGTCCTGGCTTCTATTGTGTTCCAAGTAACGCAGCCATAACACCCTGCTTCTGACTGCGGTGTGATAACATCACCATTCAATATGTAAACACACCTTTTCCCTGTGTCCAATCCTATTTTTTTTTTTTAACAGAGGTTTTTATAGCGCGAACTTGACCCGAATCGGGTATCATAGCGCTTTACATAGTACCAGTTGCATTACATGAGGACACATTCATTGGTTCTGTAATATCACGGATTGCTGATACGAAGTTGTAGCTCGTTTGCAGGTATTGTCAATGGTGAGTTCGTTTTGGTCTTAGAAGGAACGTGCAATAACTGTTCTGCAGTACCAAACCCCTTGTATTGTCGCATATGCATTAGTCTATAGGCCTAGGCCTCTAAAAGGGTTATCTTGAGCAGCACGGTATTGGCGACATGCTAATTTCATATCCTGAATTACAGTTTCCATGAAGTATCATCACCCCATCTTAACCATGCTCCTGCGATTAAGGAATCACTATTGGACTGCGACATGCAATATGTCGAATTACTGCATGTGTGTTTGTGTGTTGCCCCTATTATCAGGCCATTCGGGTCTGAATTCCACTTGTTTTAGGCTTGTGGAACTGTGCTCGGGGGTTACTGCATCCGGATGCAATAACATGTAGGCACTTGTAATGCTTTCTCGTCTCGAAATAGGAGTTCACTTGTTATCAACCTCTAAACATTTTGCTGTTCCTTAAGGTCAGAACGCATATATGTTGTTTTATTTCAGTTGTATTTGTAAACATTGCCTTCTTTTACCCATGCCTATGCTAAAGGAAATAGATTCCAAAACTCTTTGAGGTAAAATTAATACGTTGGAATCTTCTCAATGTCTGCAGTGACCACTGAGTAATATATACACTAAAGAGATGGTTGAAGAAGCACTGGAAGTGTTCACCTACGAGCTTTGTAGATTATATATTCTACTAAGGATCATTGATCCCACAGCCTTCCCTGTCCAGTGTTCATTTTGGTCTCTTTTGGCATTACAAATAGTTTTCCTCATTCTTTTCAAGCTAGAAGAGGTTATCTAAGTTTGGGTGTCAATGCATTAATCAATTCTCTTACTTTTCTCTCATGCAAATTAAAAAGCAGCAGTTCACCAATAGGCTTTCACTCTTGAATACACAAAGAAGATGAAGGCAAGCCGAGCAGGCTGCTTAAAGAGCAAAACAACCATATGCGTCTCCAGAAGCAATTGATATAATTGCTTTTCAAATAATTCTCAATATAGTTGATAATTTTGCCTCCTACAGAGTCCATTTTTTGTTATCAATTCAAGATAAAAGCTAGTGACGAATACCAAGCTGCTGTTCACTCAGGGTTGGTGGTATCTGTTTGGACGCATGCCTCTTTGCTTGTACCATTGGATACCCTGCTCACAGACTCTCTTGTTGTGGTAGTCTGTGAATTCCCCCATTACTGATGTCTTTCACTTCTTCCTGAGTTTGTGCAGTGGTGCTTAAATACATTTGGTAGGAATAGGGACCATGTACTGTGAGAGCGGTGCACTCTGTGAGGATAAATCGTACATATTCCAAGATGGGGCGTCATTGCTGTAAGGCTGTGACCATTTTGGCTCCTTGTTCTTGGAGCAGCCTCTGGGGCCACCAATCACAGATTGATTCCAGTTTGGCTGCCAGGCCTGTGACTTCCTAATTCAAATCCCCCTCCTTCCCATGTGTTACTCCTCCCTCGCTCTAGTGTTGGAGGCCCAGTACCATACAGTTTCTGCAGAGATGCTTCATGTTCTTATTGACGAGTGGGAATTAATGTTTGGATGATATAGTGTTTGGCCACTTCTAGTACTACGAATTTGCCATACAGACTTGGCGTCTGGAGTCAATTATTTGTACTCATTTTGGCCTTTGAAGGAAGCAATGAAGTACCGATTCCGCGAACTACACGCCAAAGGCAGGAATCTGCTGTATCCTGCGCCCAGAGGAGGCTTTTAAGACAGCTCCTTCTGGTTTGTGAGGACAGGGAGTTGGCCTGCCCAGTAAAAGAGGAGCTCTCCTGGCTGGGGGAGACAAAGCCGAAAGCAGCTGTCTATACTGAGACCAGAATGGATGATGATTGGAGAAGAAAGCCTGCCTAGGCTCATGTGACCCTGCAATACAGGTGCCCAAATCTTTGGAATGCCTTATGGTTACTCGCCACTCCAAGCTACTTTTTACGCTTAAACCTTAGATCCTTTTCTAGTCCCCAAACCTTTGTCCAGTAATCCCTTGTTACTGTCACCAGAGGGCCTGTTAAACCGAACACCCGATGGAATAGACACCTCTGCTAATGGTTTCTGATCCCTTTGTACTTTTGTGTAGTGTTTCTTTTTGAATTGACTTGAGCACCACAGTGAAGTGCGAAACTAACTAAGCAGCTGTGCACGAACCCCAGATTATAGAAAGTCTACGAAAAAAGGCAGATGGATTTTACCCCTTTGAAACCTGACACCTGAACTCCGTTGACTAGAGTGTGTAAGCAAAAAGCCTAGTGAATATGATAAATTATATGATGATAAATTATATGCCCTTTAGGGTGCGGAGTCTTTGCTATCCCTGTATAGGAAGTATAATCTAATGTTAAATGAAATATAGTCCCAAACATAATAAATGCTAGTATAACATTTCTAGTATTATTTCTGCTCAAGAGTTGAATTGTAGAAGTATCATTATATTGGCAATTGCTCTGAGGATCATTCCCCTGCAGTTTGCTGTCTTTATAGTGTCAATTATAATTGTGTTTTACTATTCTTAAAGCCCCTTGGTATTTCGGAGAGCGTTGCAGTGGTGCCGACGTATGTCTTTCTCACAGGTTACTTTCTACCATGTCCTATCCTCCGGATCAGTAATTCAGGTGTGAAGCAGCGCATAAGGGTGCAATACCGACAAACAGTTATCATTATGGTAGCTTTTGTGCATTCATTTAATTTAGATTAGTGTTGAAGTTTTCCGTGTTGAGCTGTCCATCGCGTTTACTTGACTGACTTGACGCAACACCCGTTTGACTGAGACAAGCATGTGCACTTTGCTGCCTCTCACAGCCTACAGCCATCAGTCCCACGGCCATGTTACATCTTTGGTATATACTGCCTAGTGCAGAAAACTTTCTAACCCTTACCTTGTATATTGGTTGCCATATTTCTTTTTTTATTAAATGGACCAGGCAAGTTAATTCAGTCTGAAGGTGAACGTTCAAAGATTTTTGATTGTGTTCACGTGAAGGTAAGGGCAGTATGTTGGCATTAAAATGTAGCTAAGTAGATTTTTGGGGCCAGGAAGAGATGGCCAGGCTTACTAACAGTTATATAATGTTATGGTATGTACTTCAAGTAACAGGATGTTGAAGATTGACACTACTCAAATAATGCCTGTGAAATGACATCTGCATTTGTAGGACAGAATTGCTTCTGATAAATCTGATCTTTTTTCAAATTTACTTCATTGTTTACATTTTTCTATAGTTTTTGGTTGATGAATACTCGAAATGAGCAGGAATCAGGTTTGGTGAAGATATCACGAGTGTTGTAATTGATTTCTTTACGGGGACATTTTTTAGAAGCTCTAGTGACTAATAAAAGGGGGGCCATCTACCTTCGATTGAGTTAGGTTATGTTATGTTATGTTAGGCTGACTTGTAGAGCGCGCAGCTCCCCCAGCAAAGGGGCGTCCCGGCGCTAAAAGAAGTAAAGGCCGCTAACCGCAAGGAGCCCATCATGATGAATGAAAGAAAAAGGCCAGAGGGCCATTAAGAGCCACAGAGACAGACAGAAGGGCGTGGATTACAAAACCTAAAAAGAAGGGAAAAGATGTGTCTTCAGTGCTTTCTGAAATGTGAGATAGTTATCCATACCCCGGATATGTACAGGAAGGGCATATCACAGTTTAGCTGCCAGTGTACGAAAAGAGCGCCCACTGGAGCGAGCCTTCCTGACCTGGGGGACAACTGCCAGGTGTTGACCTGCTGAGCGAAGATGAGGAGTAGGAATATAGGCGGAGAGTAGGCCCGCTAAGTTGAAAGAACTTTTGCAAGAGCACAATGTTGGACTTATTAAGTCAGCTTTGTATGACCAACAGTGCAATATCCAGTGCTTTAGTAGAGTTCTATAGTATAACACGCAGTGTATTGCATCATGTGGATATTCATGGCAAGACTTTGTAAGAAGAAAATTGGTATCTTATAGGATTCTACAACACAGTAAAGGAGTACGAATTTAGAGCTGGGACTCAGGTTTCAAATATGTTTCAATGGTGCTTTTAGAGAATGTGATGGAGGAATTAGAAACACAGAAACGTAAGATCTAGAGCCAAGGGAGAGTGGTATTCAAACAGCAGACCTCAAAATTGTTTTATGACAGCAATCAGAAAGGCCAGGAAAGGTTGTTCTGTATTTGGCAATGTGATTGAAGTTGTGAAAGTGAAAAGTTAAAATGTGTTAACTCAAAGTACTATAACCTGGGATGTTAAATATATTTTCAAATACATGTTAGTGAGGTGGGTACCAAAGGATTAAAGATGAATTTTGCTTGGATGATAATTCTGGGTCTAGTATGGCTGAAAATGGCAATACTGGGGAAGAAGAGCATGAGCTTGATCAAAAGTGGAAATATAGCAGCAACTTGTATTGGGAATTTAGTATATCGGGTCTTCAAAGTATGGTTGTGTTGCCTGTAGGACAGAACATTTGGACAGGGTTAGGAATTCCTCTTGGAAATTGCTTGAGTAATTACTTTATGTATATCAGCGTCCATTGCTACATATTCATGCCTGCTTGAATATGTGCACATATTTCATTATTTATTTCCTTTAAGGGTAAAGATGTGTTAAATTAATTAGTATCTTTCTTTTTTGTTATTTATATGTTTTATTTCCTGAACCTTAATTCCGCCTGTAGAATGTAGTCTAGTGCTTGGCTCTCGAGATACTGTGGTTAGAAATTTGGAAGTAACCTTTAGAGTTGTATTTCAGCTGAGGAGCTGTGTACTTTTAGCTCCAATTAAAATGTTGTATTACTTAACTTAAGGTGCCTCGTTTCAGCCAGTACTAAAATAATTGCCTCCTACACACATCTAGGTGATGCGCCCTCATGTGTGCATTTGGCATGATTGTGGCATACAAGCCATGACACCCACTGTACAGAAAATACTACAAGTCAGGCACACCATAGTCTTAGAAATACATTGCATTGCGAAGTTGTTGCTCCTACTTGTAGACACACACACACACACACACACACCCACCCACACATACACACACACACACACACACACAGAGTTTGCATACATGATGAGCATGCACTTGCATGGAATCATGGTTCAAGTGAAGAGATTGCATTTCATTCTTTTTTGCATTTCATTTGGTTGCATCGTTTTTACTCCTTCCTTTATTCCAACCTCAGAGTTGATTACTTTTTTCATGTACAGCGTGACTTCCTTTCCTGCTATTTTAGCCCAGTGTCTTTATCTGGAAATGTGTGGTGGAAAATGTAAAAATAGTATGTAGCTCAGCCTCAGACTGGCCTCTGTTCTGTTTAAGATTATGCAGTGTGTTTACTTTGAATCATTGTGTGTTTTGTCCTCCAAACACCAACTCCTTCAGAGCCCTGGTAAGGGTCTGTACACATTATCTAAAGCAAGCACCACCCTTTTTAAACAAGGCAAAACACATTGATACATCTAGTGACAGAATAATTAAGGGCCCAGCTGTAAACATCATCTGAATGTAACACATTTTGAAATATTAAAGCGGCAGAGAACTAAATGTAAAATGGATTAACTCCTATTCCGTGCTGTAGGTGAACTCTCTGTCCACACTATATAAACATTCCGAATAGAAGTGAAATTATACTTTTCTGGCCGGTCAAAAAAGTAGTGCTCTGTTTGTAGTTCAAAAGAGGAAAATTTAGAGTGGGCCAGCTCTTTCTTGCCAGAGGGCCATCTACATAAAGTTGAGAACTGTAAGAAGGGCCTTTGAAAAGACTAGAAGCGTATCCCTCAGACACACCAGGGGCCTTTCACTTGAGATTATCAAGGTTAGTCTGCTGCCTGAGAGATTGACACCGCCTTCTGATGTGGACCATAAAAACGGAATTGTGTCAGAAGTAACTTTTTTGTTTATTTCCACACACATCTAAATACCGCATTCCCATTTGACTATTTGACAGTCGTTAATCTTGTCTTTGGACAAGGTTAAAATTACTATCTGTGCAGAATGAAAATTTGTCTAGCATCGTGTTGGTAAATTTCAATTCTAATAAGGACACAGAGGCGAGGATTCAGCTTATTCTTTCTTCACTTTATTTTATCCCAAATTACTTAGCAGCCATTAACAACTTGAAGAAAAAAGCACCAACTCCCATGAACCATAGGGGGAGCCACAACGGCAGAGTCCCTTCATAGTGTCCATGAATTCCAGTACACTGTCCTCGCCTCCTCTTTCTTGGCGTGAGTCACGCCAACAGCAAACTCATTGGTCCTGTTTTGAACCGCCGTTCCCTGTAAATAGTCACAGCGTAAGAGTCCGAGCAAAAAACGTTTGCCATCAATATGTTAACAACTTTCCATCATTGAAAACTGAAGAACGTAGGTATGACAGTTGCAACTTATTTTCGAAGCCCTTGGAAGGCATAAATGGGTTACTTACCACCATACGGGGAGAGTTTGCTCTGTAAGTGCCCCGAGCGGGATAATCCTTGCCTCGGTGTCCTTAGTAGAATTGAAACTTACCTACACAATGTTAGGCAAGTTTCCATTCTATGTCAGGACTGGAGGCTCAGATTATGCTAGTTTAAAGCTTACCTACCACCAACTGAGCAATCTCTATTACTGGCTTGAAATAAAATCTCTTGAAGGTCGAGTCTGAGGACTAATTGCTGCTCGCATCAAGTCCTCCAGACGTGCCCCCAAATAGAAGGCTTTAGAAGCCATGGCACCCTGGCCCAATGGGCCCCAAAGTTTTTCATGTCAATACCTGCCTCTTGCATGACCCATCACACCCACCTAGCTATGGTGAGGGAAGAGACTGCCTTGTGGGGCTTCTTTAGAGCGATAAGCAACTGACGTTCGCCGTAGGACGAAATTCCTGAGTCAGCCTTGAGACAACTCACGACACACAATTTTGGGACATCGGGATACGCCAGGTATGAAACCGTGCGAGTGAGCGACTTGGTGCGACGACCCACCGTGAAAACGACCCCGTCTGGGGAAAAAACTCTAGCAGTAATGTCCAAGGCCCTCACGTGCGAGGCCCTCCTGCAGGAGACCAAGCATAGCAACATCATCAGCTTAGCTGAGAGTTCAGATAGATACTTACTAGGTTGCCAGGATAGAAAAAGGTTCAATACCAAGTTAACGTCCCACAAGGTCGAATAGCATGGTTCTGGAGGCAAGAAAAGGCAAATACCACGCAGCAGCCTGCAAATGAAAGGATGCTCCCCCACTGGAACCACTTCTACCGGGACATGTCCTGCTGAAATTGCAGGTCTAATCGCATTGATTGAGCAATACGCCAAACCCTCTGCCGCCAGATCAGGCAGAAAGTTTAAGATCTTGACAACATGTGCAACCACGGGATCCAGGTTCCTCCGAAGACACCAACGAACTCATCTTGTCCAGGTGGAACGATAACGCTTGGTGGTGCTGTCCGCCCATGCCTTTGACAGGAAGACTTCAGCCGGTCGTTGTAAACCCTGGGAGCTACCAGCGCTGCCTGAAAGCCACCACGCCATCAGTTGTAGGGAGCCCTTAGCAATGAGGTGGTGATGTACCAGATCCGGATTCAGAAGTAGGTGAGGAAACAGGGGAAGTTAGATTGGAGAATCCCAAGAAAGTTCCAGTAGAACCGGAAACCAAACTTGCGATCTCCAAAGCGGAGTCACCATTACCACCTCCGCCGCCTGATGACGGTCTCGTGATCATTGAGAATGGAGGGAAGGTGTAACCACTCTCTTGACTCCAGTCCTGGAGGAACATATCCGTAGCCGCCCCCAGTGGATCCGGTCTCCAGCGGAACCACCTTGGTCCCTGATGGTTGAGGCGCGACGCAAAGAGATCGATCGAGAACAGACCTCACCGGTCCGACAGCCATTGGAACACCTGCGGGTCCCGCTTCCATCGGCTGGTGTCGTGAAGGTGCCTCGAATGCCAGTCCGCAACCTGGTTGGCCTGGCCCGGAAGGTACACTGCCGTCACTGAGACGTGATGGGCCAGGCAAAATTCCCCAAGTCCTTTGCCAGGTTCGCCAGGGCACGGGAGCGAGAGTCCCCCAGGTGATTGATATACCGGACGGCAGAAATGTTGTCCATCTTGAGGAGAACGGACAGAACTTTGTCCCTGGTCCAGCAACAGACGGCGAAGGACCCTGCCAGGAGTTCCAGGCAATTGATATGCAGAGCTTGTTTGTCTAATGACCAGCCTCCTCCAGTGGAGAATTCCCCGCAGTGGGTGCCCCAACCTCCTGGCATCGGACTTGATGACCAAATCGGGCATAGAGCCGAAAATCGCCAAGCCATTCCATGCGTCCATGTGGGTCAACCACCAAGTTATTTCTTCTTTCGCCTCCATGGTGAGTGGCACAGATTGGGCGCATGACAGACCTTTGCGCAGATGGTGCGCTTTCAGGCGGTGGAGGGCCCGATAGTGGAGGGGGCCTGGGAAAATTGCACGGATGGAGCCATATAGCAGGTCCACCAGGCGGGCAATTTGCCTGAGCGTCGTGCGGGTCATATATACGGTTTTGCAAGTATACAGATAATGATATTATACAAACATGCACAGCGATCAAGCACATCACATGGTAAACTAGCAGTCCATCAGAAGTAAGGAGCTAGATTTATGGACCCCATTATCCCAGTTGGTTTGTCCATTTAACCCATGTCGTTTGGTATTTGGCTGGGCATCCCCTGGCTTCAAACAAGGGTTTTTAGCTATTTTAGGGGGGGTCAGGTTGCGTCCAGGCCATGGCGATATCGCGTTTGGCTACCATAATGGCCACCCTCAAGAATAATTTGTCTGCCCGGGACCCGTCTAGGCCCTCTGTAACGCCCAGGAGTAGGTGCATGGGGTCATGGGGTACATGCCAGCCCAGGATGTATTTGAGTTCAGATTCTATCTTGTCCCAATATTTTATAAGGCGAGGACAAGACCAGACCATTTGGTAAAAAGTCTTCTAGTTGTTGTCCGCTGCGAGCGCATTCGGACGAGGCATGCAGCCCCGCCTTATGCAGGCACTTCAGGGTGAGATATGTGGTATAGAGGTAGTAAATTTGGACGAGTTGAAGCCTGGCGGAGACAGCGACAGTCTTGGGGGCCATGAGGGCGTCCCGCCAATCTTCGTCTTCTAGAGGGCCCAGCCATCCCTCCGACCGAAGTTTAAGTGAGTCAAGTGTTGTAGGGCTGTTGTTTGTGGGGGTATGGTATATACGCAATATTCCGCCCTTCCACAGGTCTCCCATCATTACCTGCGCCGCCAGTGGGCTGAATTCGGAGAGTGTGGTGCCTGTTGATATGTGCGCATTGAGGGTGCGTCGCATCTGCAGGTATCTGTAAAATTGTAAGGCATGTAGGGTAAAGCGTTCCTGCAAGTCTTGGAAGGTCCTTATGTGATATCCCACCCATACGTCGTCCAGCTGCAAAATGCCAATGTGGTCCCAGTGTTTAAAGCCTTGCAACGACGCCACCTCAGCCAACCACACACCCTGCCAAAGTAGCGTTTGCTGACTCACTTTGGTGTCCCATTGTATGTGACGCAGGGCAGAGCTCAAGGCCCGGAGGACCGCCTGAGTCACAGTTGGTTAGTGTTTTAGGGATGGGGCATCCATACATGATGGCCTGGATTTGGGGGAAGCACATATCCCGTAATTCCGTTCTATAGGCCGGGTCGGACCATCCTCCAGTAAACCAGTCATAAAGGACAAGTAGTCGGTGGCTCAATAGTATAGATATAGGTCCATCATGCCCGTGCAGAAAAAACATCAACTGTGAGGAACATCATAATTTTTAATGTTTCCCTTTTTTGATACTAGAAACTACGACAATTGAATTGTGTATCTTCTTTTAATGTTTTTTATATTTCTGTATTTGATTGTACATGTCTATCAATTTTTATCAATAAGATTAAATTCGAAGTATATCTATATGTATTGTGTCTAAAAAAGTTATTTTCTTTACTTGTGTTCATTTTTGGGTGTACTAGTTTGTTGCCAGTTGTCTACATTAGTTTTGCCTGGATATTATTTCAGCCATTGTTTAGCCCTGATCCAGGAATCTGATTTCATTCAGGGGGTCCCTGTTTACTGCCATTAGAACTCCGGTGCAGTGTCATTTGAGCGGTGTGGAATGAACTAACAGATTGCTGCTGTTGAAAGAATTAAATATTTTTCACTGGGTATGTTGGGTGTTTTTTCAGCGATGATTAAAGAAGATATTTGTGAATTTACAGGAAATTGTAATCTACTTTTTAGCTTTGTGGATGACCAATCATAATTTCCATGAAAAAATAATGAGAGAAACATCAAGGTTGGCTTCAATAACATAAGTATGGAACCACCTATATGCGATTTAAATTATGTCTGAAATTTGTGATGACTCTTTTTTACTCTTTTATTACGACTCTCGATAAGAGTCTTTGACTTTAGTGTATTCAACAGAAAGTGTGTATTTCTCCTGGATTAAAAATGGAGAAACATAATCGCCACAACAGTGCCCATCATATATTTTCCTGAAATGCTGCACCTTAAAATAACATACCTTCTAACACAATAATTGTGCGAATGTATGCCCCTGATGGAAATGGTCTTGTTTACCATAGCAGTGTTATCCAAGAAATAGGATACTTGTAGGAAATTATTGACCAGGCTAGATTACGGCACTCAGCTTTGACTTGGGTCCTCAGACTCTGCCACGATCAATAACTAATGGAGCATGCCTTCCATTTGGATATTATGTAAATAGTAGTAGTAGCAGTAATGTAGTTTATTTATCAATCATTAATACAAATACAGTTTAACCAGGTGGTACAGCGAATGGTTTGCAGAGCAGATAAATATTGATTTTTAATACAACCGTACCATATTTTTAGAAGCATTCCATACTTGTTAATGAATTAGTTATGTTGGACAGTTCTGGAGCCCAGTGTGTATGTACTGTGGGCAGCTGCTTGGCTTAGGGTGTTGTGACCCTGCTGGTAGCCATGTTGTTCTGTAAGATCATCCAAGATAGCGGATGCTACTTGGAGCGTTATATAATAAAATTGCATTGCTACTTTTGGAAAAACTGCTTTTTTGAAAGTGGGCCAGCAAGGTAGCAAATGGCTGCTAGCAGGCCATCCAGATATTGAAAAAAATATTTTCTTGTAAGGACTGTGAGGGATGGGTTAGCAATGGAGGAGCAGATGGTTGGAGCTTACAAGGAGGAAGCAACAGGGAGTAGATGGTTGGAGCAACCGACAAGCTTGAGGCAAAGGGAGAAGAATAAATAAAAAATATTTAAAACAAATCCCGGGAGGGGAAGCAAAGGTTAGGGTTTGGGGAGAAGGGAGCAACAAGGAGCCTTGGGGTGGGAGCAGGTATTCGATGTTGGCTATGTAATGAAAAAAGACAACAGAAAGGAACTCACATGGAATTCCAATAACTAGACATAGAAGGAAGTAGTTCCGTGAATGTGAACAGTGGAAGGATACAAGTAATCCATTCAAAAGGATTGTAAACAGGCTGTGCTCTGCCGGAAGGACAAACAGAAAAAGAGGAAGGAAAGACGTTGAATAAGAAGCAAGCAAATGGAGTGACAAGACTGTTGGCCAGAACCCACATTAAGGTTTTGGTAGGGTCCGCCAGAGGTACTCTCCGAACAAACAGATTTGTCTCTTGGCAAGTCTTAACAAGCATTTACAATGCAATGGTCTCGGCATTATTAAAGGCAGAGCTATTGGCATTGCTCATGACATTTTTTTTCATTTTTTTTAAACATAAATAAATGGTATTGTCATTTTCAATGGCAATAGGTGAGCATTAGAGAGTAGTAGAGAGTATTCGCGGACACAGAGCCACACACACACAGAGAGCCCCCCCCCACACACAGAGCCCCACACACACACACTGAGCCCCACACACACAGAGCCCCACACACACACAGAGTCTCACACACACAGAGCCCCACACACACACACAGAGCCCCACACACACACACACACAGAGCCCCACACACACACACACAGAGCCCCCCACACACACACAGAGAGCCAAACACATAGAATCACACACACACACAGAGTCACACACACACACACAGTCACACACACACACACAGAGTCTCTCACACACACACACACAGAGCCACACACACACACACAGACAGAGCCACACACCCACACACACAGACAGAGCCACACACCCACACAGAGAGCCACACACACACATACACAGACAGAGCCACACACACACACAGAGCCGCACACAGAGCCACACACACACAGAGCCACGCACAGAGACACACATACACACACAGTCACACACACACACAGAGCCACACACACACAGACACACACACAGTCACACATACACAGACAGAGCCACAGACAGAGCCACTCACACAGAGAGCCACACACAGCCACACACACACACAGAGCCACACACAGAGTCACACACACACACAGCCACACACAGAGCCACACACACACAGTCACACACACATCGAGCCACACACACAGAGCCACACAACCACACAGAGAGCCACACACACAGACAGAGCCACACACACACAGAGCCACACACACAGACAGCCACACACACACACAGAGCCACACACAGACACACATACACACACAGTCACACACACACACAGAGTCACACACACACACACACACAGCGTCACACACACACACAGAGTCACACACACACACAGCTCTCTGCCCAGTAATGCCCCAGGGAACAGAGGCACGAAAAATCGGATCACAAGCCGGGAACAGAGGCACAAGCGGGGAACAGAGGCACAATAACCGTCTTACAAGCATGGAACAGAGGCACAAAAACCGGATCACAAGCAGGGAACAGAATCACAAGCAGGGAACAGAGGCACAAAAAACGGATCACAAGCAGGGAACAGAGGCACAAGCAGGGAACAGAGGCACAAAAACCGGATCACAAGCAGGGAACAGAGGCACAAAAACCGGATCACAAGCAGGGAACTGAGGCACAAGCAGGGAACAGAGGCACAAAAACCGGATCACAGCAGGGAACAGAGGCACAAGCAGGGAACAGAGGCACCCTCAGCGCCCAGATACCTCTAGGTGACAGTGCTGCGCTATACAAATGCTGATTGATGGATTGATTGATTGATTGATTGATCAAGAGTTTATAGACAGCATGGTGGTGATCCACTACTTGAAGAAAGGGAGCAAAGATGGTATACTCTGTGTTCAACAAAGCAAATATGCTGTGATTTGGGGTTCAAGATTACATAGTCAATATCTCAGATGCTCATCTAGCTGAGAAAGACAATGTCAGGACGGATGCTGTAGTCAGGATAACATCAACCATCCATGAACGGGAGCACCACTCTGTCTCTATGGAGGACGCCTTTGTTGGAACTCCTTCCCACTAATAATGCCCATTGCAAATGTGCGTTTTTGTGCTGTTGGGAATTCCTCCTGGGAGGCTCTATACAAGATGCAAGACGGAACGGTTCCGTCATGAGCACAGCTCAACCGACGCTCATGACGGAACCGTTCCGTCATGAGCATGGAAGGGGTTAACCCACACTTGCACATGTTTTCCCTTAGGCCTGGAGGCTGAGAGATGTTCTCTAGCTGAGTGGTCTCTCTCTGGTGGGCGTTACAGTAGTGGTAAGACATCCATCTACCAAATCTGTCTTTTTGGGCAGGTGTAAGCGATGAACATTTCCTCTATTATGAAATTGGTCCTTGCCTGGCCTGGGATGGGCTGAAAGTGCAGACATTAGCACTTTCCTTGGGATGCTGAGAGTGACTGGCTCATCCGTTTACAATGGTTAGATTGCTGGCAGTAACTTCTGTTAGTTGCTTGCATTCTACGCTCAGTGAGAGTGTGAAACAGGGACATGGAGAAGACACGGACAGTTTGCTTGTTTGCCTGCTTGTGGTGGGTGAGGTTAGCTGCCCTTTCCCCTCTTTATGGGCCTTGGTCTTTGGCTCAGGTCCATAACTGCGGGGCAGGCAATTATCAGATCGTATTGCCCTCTGCAGTGGGAGTTAACCCTTTTTTTAATGCTAGAGTAGTGGACAAGTAACAGCTTGTGAAAGGCAGTTTTGTGTTTTTACCTAGTACAGTTACAACCACTGATAAATTCAGTTTCTAAGGCAACATGTACAGTAATTTACATGCTATATAGTAAAGCATATTTTAGTATTTACCTAAATATAAAACAGGTGAGCAAGTATTTGGCCACAATAAGAATATTTGTTTCTCCAGCCCTAATTCTGAAGCCTTTTAAACACATACAAAGGACAAAAAGCCCCGTGCTATATATCCCGTCCATGTTCTCAAATCGGATTTGGGTGATTACATTTCTCAAGTTATGTAGTAAAAAAATCACCAGCAAGCAACAGTTCAATTTCAATTTGTGAAAAAACATTTTCTGGGTAATATAAAGCATGGGCACTGCAGGTAGAGAAGCGAACTTGGGTTTAGCCAGCCATTGGGGGTCCTACCTGCACTATGTCAAGAAGTGTTCAGGCCATGGGAACTTAATTACCAGGGACCCAATGCTCATTCAGTCAAAGTTGCATTCAGAGTCAGGCAAAAAGTGCGGTCTAACCCTGCCAAAAGGACTACTTTCGTATATGAACAAAAATTATATATTTTCCAAACTTTGAAAAATTCTAACTCCTAAAGTACTTACCTTAGTATTTTATTCTTGGTCTTAAAAAATACATTTAAATCGCCTTTTTTTCTATAAATTGGTCTCAGATTTATTCTCGAGTGTGTGACTCACTTATTGGCTCCGTGAGGACAAGAGATGCGTAGCACTATCCTCTGATAAGCCTAACTGCTCGCCCCCTACCACAAAAGAGTATTAGAATTATCTCCTTATGCCTCTGTTTACCATTTGGGGATTCACTTGACTCTCTGCACAGTGTACTTCATTTAATGCACTACATCGAGAGCCAGCTTCCGAAAAAGAGGTTAGATGCTGTCAGACTGCGAGGACGGTTACATAGGAGAGTTTGTGGTTTGTGAGGAGTGAAGGTGGGATGAGTAGATAGATGGACTAGGAGAGATTAGATACTGCCACACTGCGAGTTATGGTTACACAGGATAGTTTGTGGTTTGTGTGGAGTGAAGGCAGGATGCGTTACTAGATGGGCTAGAAGAGGTTGATACCATCAGACTGTGAGGAATGGTGATCCAGAAGGCTGGTTCATGGTTTGTGGGAAGTAGTACGCTTGCTTTGCACAAATGTAGTGGAGGGTAAAGCAGAGAGGCATGCGGCAGTGTGTGCTGCATTCAGAGGCACTGAGGCATGCAGAGGATGGCCGATAGGGGTAAGTTTAGGGTTAAGGGGGAGGAAGTGGTAAAGGGCGGTAACGTTCATTTTAGGTTTTAGGGGTAAAAGAAGGTTAGGAGTAAATTAAAAACAAAAGAACAATTAAAGAAAATCATCTAATTAAATTCAAGTTTCAGGGTTTAGCGGTGGGTAGTGAAATTTTTATATAATGTTTTACTTACCTAAAATATACTTGCTGTGTGATAAAGTGGTAAAGGCATGCGCTGTAATGTCAGACATCTGTATAAATGCTGTGACTGATTGCTATCTCTCACTCTTACCTGAGCAGTAACATAAACACTCCGGAGAAGATTTACAAGAAACTAACACATCTCTGCGTTTTAGCAGAGATGCGTCAGTTTACTTGTGCCAATGCCAAAAACAACCTGCGCCACCATAGATGCGTCGCATTTACAATGCTGCACACCATGGCACATGGATTGACAGATGCCTCACGCATCTGTTGGCGCAAAGGTCACTCATTGCTGGAGTCGTGTCGCAAGCATGACACAACTTCAGCAATGCTCTGGGAGACCTATACTTATTGGGCTGCGTCACTCCTTACGCCTGCTTCAAGCATCCGTAAGGTTTTGAAGCAGTAGTGTCCTAGAAGTGGCGCAGTGAAATCTCGTAGATTTCACTGCGTCACTTTTCCGAGGCTTTCCTGCGTGGGAATGCCCACCCTGCATACATCATACCTGACGCAGGTATAATGTGGTTCAGGGTTTTACAACGTGACGCATCTCCCTAGATGCGTTACGTTGTAAATGGGCCGCAACATGGCACATTGTTGGCGCTGCTGCTTTGGCACTAAAGTGACGCAACGGCAGCGCATGAGTGTTGCATGGGGCTTGTAACCCTGCCCCTCCATCTCTTTAAAAATACACAGAGTTTGGATTTACTCATTTTCAGCTAAAAGTGCACATTTTAAAGTTTGTCCTACCATGTTTTTGTTGTATCCTGTGCTGCCCTTTTATCCCTGTGACCTCATAAACAGTGCAGACAGGATGAGCCACAGGGGTTGAATCATTCGCAGGGTCAGTGACTGTTTCTCTCTCCTCAGAGAGGCCGTGCTGTCCCTCGGTGGGTGAAACAAAGACCTGGAAACAGACTCCCTCTCCTGGATTACTTCATTTGAGCAGCTTTCATTTACAACTCCAGGATAGCTTGAAATGTGGCACAGCGCACGTGATGTGCAATGGGCAAAAATGACATCTCGGTGTTAGTTCTGTATTTACATGTGCGGTGACATTTATTGTAATTGTTGCTTTAATCTAGCTCTCAAACCTTCATGAGAGACCGCTGCTTCTATGCGCTCACAAAAGCTATACATTATTGCAGATTCAATTGAGCATATGAGCTTTTCGATGACGTGAACGTGCGAGTTTGACAATTAATCGACAACAGCATGAATGCCTGGCTCTATAAAGCAATGTCTGCATCCCTTGGTTTATATTGTGGCTGTCCTTGGCGGTGCTTGTCAGACTTCTGACGTGCTACTTGAAAAGAGATGGGCTGTCCTGCGGTTTCCTGCCAAATGCAGGGTTGGTTAGGAGCAGGGCTTTAAGTGGAAAAGCCAAATATAGTAGGTACTCACTCCTTCGAGCTCCTTTTTGCTCTTGAGAAGTGCCGGTACTCACTCTTTCGAGCACCTGTTTGCTCCTGAAAAGTGCAGGAACTCACTCTTTCCAGCTCCTGTTTGCTCCTGAGAAGTGCAGGTACTCACTCTTTCGAGCACCTGTTTGCTCCTGAGAAGTGCAGGTGCTCACTCTTTCGAGCTCCTGTTTTCTCCTGAGAAGTGCAGGTACTCACTCTTTAGAGCGCCCGTTTGCTCCTGAGAAGTACCGGCACTCCCCATTAAATGTAAATGCAGTGTAGTAGTGCGTAAAAGTGTAGGCGCTCACTATGAAGAGTGTAGGTACTCTCCCTTTCACATGAAAGATGCGCAGGTACTCAGTACCGGACAGGACCTGCCCCTTTAAAACACCGCTTGGGAGAACCGTGGCTGTCCTTGGAACTGGGGAACCAGTTCGAGTCTCGACGTCAGCTCAACATCCTGTGATCCTGGGCAACTCACTTAATCTCCCCATGCCTAAAGAAAAGAGTATAACATGTCACCTAGTGTATGTAAAGGCCTTCAGGCTAGTTCGTGGTATGTTCAACTCCAAAAAATAAAACAATCTTTTGTAAGAATGCAGTATATCTGTGAAATAGAGGAGGTATTACTGCTGAGTGAGTCTGCACTCAGGTCAGGGAGGGGGCAGTATTGCGGAGTTAGCTGCGCATTTACTTTTATGGCAACACAAACTGTAGGCGGCCCACTCACTCTCACCCAGTGAATTTATTTCCAGCTTAACCCTGGGTCTTCCATCTGACTCACCCCGAGTGCCCTGTCATGGTTCCTGCTTAGCCCCCAGCCTTGTCTTTGAGGGCCGCGCCCACAGCGGTCCTTGAAACCATCAACACAGGGTGCTGTGTAATTGCACTTAGATAGCGCTTACTACCCTTGGAGAGGCGTCAAAGCACTTTTCGGCGAGCAGCACGCTACTCTGGAACTCAAAAAGTACTAGTGGTAAATTAGCACAGTTCTGCAGCCCCCCTCATTCGAAGGACCTGGCCCCCTCTGTGCCCCAGAGACAGCCAGGCATCTGCTGACACCGGATACAGGCCTCAACATTCAGGAGGAGCAGCCTGGGATTCGGGGGCGTGGTTTTCGTTCTCCTCTTCCCATTGGCTGGAAGGTAAAATTCCAGCCAATGGGAAGAGGAGAGAACGAAAACAAGAAAGAAGAGAAAAAAACACGCCCCCGAATGTGGAAAAGACGGGGCTTGAACCGAGTGACGCCCCTCTCCTCCAATGGCTGGCCAGCATTTACGAGGCCAGCCAATGGAGAAGAGGGGCGGGTTCAAGCCCCCTAACTAAAAAACATTAAATCTTCGGACCGAACTGCGCAAGCGCAGCCTACGGTCCTCGAGCAAAAAAGGATAAAATTGCCAGTACCAACTCATTATCATCAGTCATGATGAAAAGCGTTGCGGGGTGTATGTCACAATCCTTAGTTCAGTAACATTGACGTGTACATATACCCCATAATTTCATCATATATGCATACTTAAGGAAGTATGGGCCTGATTCACAGAACTAACTTAAGACAAAATCCTAAACGTACTACTATTTTGGTATTCACAGAAGGCACTTACTCATTTCGGTATTCACAGAAGGAACTTACTCATTTTGGTATTCACAGAAGTTACGAGTCCTAACTTTAGGACTCCTAAATGCCTTCTGTGAATACCGAAAGTCCTAAAGTTAGGATTTTTTCAGTTTAGGAGTAGTAAAGTTAGGACTCCTAACTTTAGGACTCCTAAATGCCTTCTGTGAATACCGAAAGTCTTAAAATTAGGATTTTTCTCAGTTTAGGAGTAGTAAAGTTAGGGCTCCTAACTTTAGGACTCCTAAACTGAGAAAAATCCTAACTTTAAGACTTTTGGTATTCACAGAAGGCATTTAGGAGTCCTAACTTTACTACTCCTAAACTGAGAAATATCCTACCTTTAAGACTTTCGGTATTCACAGAAGGCATTTAGGAGTCCTAAAGTTAGGAGTTCTAGCTTTACTACTCCTAAACTGAGAAAAATCCTACCGTTAAGACTTTTGGAATTCACAGAAGGTATTTATGAGTCCTAAAGTTAGGAGTCCTAACTTTACTACTCCTAAACTGAGAAAAATCCTAGCTTTTAGGAATTTCGGTATTCACAGAAGGCATTTAGGAGTCCTAAAGTTAGGACTCCTAACTTCTGTGAATACCGAAATGAGTAAGTGCCTACTGTGAATACCAAAATTAGTAAGTGCCTACTGTGAATACCAAAATGGTAGTAAGTTTAGGATTTTGTCTTAAGTTAGTTCTGTGAATCGGGCCCTTTAAGTTTAGTATTCTTAACTTCACATCTACTTATTTTGACAATATAATGGTAGGCAATATCACGGAGTCGATATAAGTGGTGCTTGATTTTCAAATTTCAATATTGTGGTAAAACACTGCTTTGCAGGTGCTATTCTTTGCTCTTGCAAAAGACACTCAATTGATGGATGAATGCAGAACAAATCAAAACTTTCACCCCCAGTCAAGAGATCTGGGTTAAATCCATCATTCTTTTGCCGACCAGTTTAGGATTTTGTCTTAAGTTAGTTCTGTGAATAGGGCCCTATAAGTTTAGTATTCTTAACTTCACATCTACTTATTTTGACAATATAATGGTAGGCAGTATCGCGGAGTCGATATAAGTGGTGCTTGATTTTCAAACTTCAATATTGTGGTAAAACACTGCTTTGCAGGTGCTATTCTTTACTCCTGCAAAAGACACACAATTGATGGACGGAATGCAGAACAGATCAAAACTTTCACCCCCAGTCAAGAGATCTGGGTTAAATCCATCATTCTTTTGCTCACCATGCCACCCCAGTTTAGACCTGGCCATATGCAAATCAGTCTTGACCCTGTGCCTCATGGGAACAGTCCAGCCCGAACTGCCAAGCCAGGTCCTCCCTGGACTGGAAACAAGCATCCTAGGACCGGTTTCGGGGTTTTACCCCTCTTCAGGCAGGATAGCTTGATTCCAGTGGCACAGTGAGCCCAGGACCCGCGTCTGGTCATACATGGCGCACTTAGGGCGAGAAAGCAAAAGACACACAATTGATGGACGGGATGCAGAACAAATCAAAACATTCCCCCCAGTCAAGAGATCTGAGTTAAATCCATCATTTTTTTGCTCATCATGCCATCCCAGTTTAGACCTGGCCATATGCAAATCAGTCTTGACCCTGTGCCTCATGGGAACAGTCCAGCCCGAACTGCCAAGCCAGGTCCTCCCTGGACCTGAAACAAGCACCCTAGGACCGGTTTCGGGGTTTCACCCCTCTTCAGCCAGGATAGCTTCATTCCAGTAGCACAGTGAGCCCAGGTCCCACGTCTGGGCATACCTGGCGCACTTAGGGCGAGAGAGCAAAAGACACACAATTGATGGACGGAATGCAGAACAAATCAAAACATTCACCCCCAGTCAAGAGATCTGGGTTAAATCTATCATTCTTTTGCTCACCATGCCATCCCAGTGAGCAAATAAATGATGGATGTAGGCCCAAATCTCTGTACTGGGGTGAATGTATGACATTGTTCTGCATTCTGTCCATCAACTGTTGTTTTTGCGTTTGTCACCCCGAGTGGGACGGGTATGCTCAGACGTGAGTTCCGTGCTCTTCATGCCCCTGGAATCAAGCTATCCTGGCTGATGAGGACTGAAAGCCCGAAACCGGTCCTAGGATGCTTGTTTCCAGTCCAGGGAGGACCTGGCTTGGCAGTTCGGGCTGGACTGTTCCCATGGGGCACAGGATCAAAACTGATTTGCATATGGCTAGGTTCAAACTGGAATGGCATGGTGAGCAACAAAACGATGGATTTAGGCCCAGATCTCTGTACTGGGGTGACTGTATGACATTGTTCTGTATTCTGTCCATAAACTGTTGTTTTTGCATTCTTTACTCTTGACCTCGTGCATAGCAGAAGGCCCTTCAAAAGTACTGCGCCATGCAAATATAGATGGGTGAGGTCGTTTTATTACGCTGAAGCAGTCGGCTTGTTGTGGAGAGGTAGCGGGCAGGTTGGTGGCAGAAATAAAGGATACATGGTGAGAAGTTGGTAGGGCTGGAAGAAGAGTTTCAAACATTGACAGCACCAGTCAGCAGAAGTTCAAGGACACAAATTTAATAAATGAAAACATTAAGCTTGAATGCCTGTCAATTACGACTAGCACACTGGTTCCTTTTCATAATTCACAAAAAGGCCAACTATTAAAATGCTTTAACGGATTACAATTAAGTGAAATGCTGTGCCAAGTTGGCCTATTAAGACGTCTTAACTAATCACAATTAAATGAAATGCTGTGCCACGTTTGCCTATTAAAACGTCTTAACAAATCACAATTCAATGAAATGCTGTGCCACGTTGACCTATCGTGGAAAGCCTGCAGCTGCTTTCACCAGCCGAAACAATGAAAGATGTCCACATCATCTCCTAACACACAATCAACAAGCCCTCTGCTGGGCAGGGATATGGCTTGAATGGAGTGCTATCTAGCGCCACAGAGGGCATGCACAGTCCCTACCAACTTGGGAAAAAGATAATTCAGCATAAAGGAATATGCAGATAGCAAGCATGTTTTCTACGCTGATAAGGTGACCCCCCCCCCTGCTGCAGTGCATATCATGTTTGAGAGCTGAGAGGTGATTTTACACTTTCCTCTTAGTTCATAGTCGCAGACAGTAGCCGCCAGAGAACAGATGCTGCAGCTTGTTTATAGAAGGCAAAATCTTTTCCAGACAGGTTAAAATCAGAAGCATGTGTTGCAGGACTTTTCCTTCACGCTTATCTTGATTGTCTGAGCAGACCAGATGAAAGTGACCTTTTAAAACGATCCATGTGCACAGATGTGTCAACATTCCTGGTGCAGGCACCTGAAACTATTCCAGGGGCATTTCATAAATGTTCTAGTAAAAGCCGGTGCCCGAGCACTTGTTGACAGAGTCCTTTCCTTATAATAGATTAGTTCTGAATCATGGGATCAAAATCATCAGAAGGATAAAACTCTTCTTTATGGGAGCTGAGAACTATGATAACAAGGTTTGCGCGTCCAGTCCTTGCCCGGATGCTCAGAAGAACCAAGCCTAATGTGTCTGAAGTGACCTTTGTGTGAACAGGAAGTACGCTCGAATGTTAACAATAACAGCCTGTGTTGTTTGCCTCCATTGGTTATCGTCTGGACCATGAATAATTGTGATTTACTGAACAGTAAATCCTGGGGCAGTGGAAAGCTGATTGGCTCGTGAAGCAATTGTTAAAAGTTAGAAGGGTGGAGAAACGCTGTAGTGCAGCCAGTAGTGGAATTTGTAAGAGGGTCTCAAAATACAGAAGTGGGCAGACATCCACTCCAGTAAAGATCTATTATTGGTAGACGAGTCAGAAAATAGAGGACTGTCACACGTTTCTAAGAAAAGGGGATAGGCATTTAGATGGTTCTGTGTCACAATATTGCATTGGAAATGTAGACCTACGAACAAAGCATGACATTATTATTCACTACCAAAATATTGTCAAGGTAGGCGTAGATTTACTTTTGTGAACTCCACAATGATGGTATTGTGAGATTTGATATTAAGATCACACTTTAACTGCACGTTGATCTTTCTGCTGTGGTATTGTAGTACAACATCAGCCAAATGGGCCAACTAGGGCATTTTCAAAAAGATTTTAAAAATAGTGGTATTGGGGTATCTGTTTGTGTCCAATTGTGCAAGTGCTTTCTTCCTGTTAGTAGAAAATTCCACTCACTTCTGACCATTAAGAATTAGGCTTAAAGCGGGAACAGGCTCCATTCAGTAATTGGCCTCTCATTGGCTCATGGCTACTACACTGAATCAAAACCTGAAGTGGACGCCTAATTAGGAAGTTCCCAGAGACCAACGTTTTCTTTTGCTTACATACCTGACAGTGTATCTGGCGCCCTGATTGCAGCAAACTAGTAAACTAAACATTCATAGAGATGTTATGCCCACCTAATATTGTTTCAATATTTATAGCCATTTGACTACCTCCATAGCAATTGGCTGAGCCACATTATGGTCAAAAGAGTGTGCCATGTTGCCAATTTTGATTGTTCCTCCATTTCTTTCTTCATCATGATGTATGTTTCGACAGCAATAGGGAGTCTCCCTATCTTTTACCAAGGTACATGGCTGCTGCTCATGTCACCAACTCCCATTCTTGCCCAGTTTGAATCCTTTTACTCATTTGACAGCATCGCTGCCTTTGCTAATGTTGCCACATGGATTCCTGGGCTTTCTCTAATTACAGCCTATATTTGGGTGTACCCCCACACAGTACTCGTTGCTATCTGGCTATGATGACGCTGGGTTTGCCTATTCGTTGTGGTGCTAGTTATAATTATAGTTTGTTCACCTATCTCTCACACCACCTTCACAAAGACTCAGTTACTGCCCCACAAGAGACAATAATAGCACCTCTCTGGTCAGTCACACACAACATCAAAAAGCTACCCACATAGTAGCAATGACAACACTGGCAACCTAGCACACACACCCACTGTAATGTGCTGCATGTCTGAAAATATACTTCTGCGCTCCCATATGGTTTGAAGCACTATATAACTACATATATAATTGTGTATAATTAACTCACAATAAACATGTGCTTGATAAAGCTAATCCGTATGTTGCAGACGAGAGAGAACGCATGGCATCAAACACAGAATTAGAAGCAATCTCCTTTTTACTAGCAACGAAACAGTCGATTTTATTTTGTGGGGAAAGAAGGAAATTCCTGTGGTACAATATATGGAGATTAAAGGTCATTACTAAGTGTATAATCAGGATATAAACTAGGGAAAAAAGGTTGTCATTTTCAGAGAATAGAGAGTACAGCTCTCTGCTCTCTAGAAAGCCACTGTAATAGTATAAATTGTCCAAAGTAATTGAGAGTACTGTGAGTGGTAGATCTGGAGAAGGCAGAGAGCACGTGTTTTGTTGTTACGGCTCTGAGGCTGAAAAAAACGGTGACTGCTGAAGATACATTCGTGTTATTTAAGTGCTGTGCAAAGCCATGAGGAGAAGTTTAGGGGGCTGGTGAGGGAAAATGTAAGATATTAAGACCTTACTGTAAACTGTAAGTGAAGCTGTCAGTTTACATTACTGTTATATAGGTAAAACCTTAGTAAACAATTATTGAAACATACTTGAAAGTATCATGTAAGAGCAGTTGATACCAAATCTCGGGCGCCGATTATAATATACTTGACATTCAAGCAAGAATTGCAACATCCAAGGTTTTTAGATCTTGTATCAGACTTGTCCACATTCTGGCTTGGTGTGCAATTAATTTCTGGAGGATGCGCATGCCACATATTAGTAGCAAATGTTGAAAAATCTTCTGATTGGTCTGTGGAGGCAGCAGGCTCTGTACCACTTTAAACTAAAGTCATTCCCTTGTTTTTGTTGAGAGGGAGAGCTGTGCTTTTCCAATAATTTTACATCCATGAAAATGCAGAGGGTTGACTAACCCATAAATTAGATGTTTTCACTGTGCCCGGGTATGCATCATCCAAATCTACATCAACCTACCTTTCACAACCAATATCTACGTATGCGGTATTTGCACAGCGAAAACGCAGCAAAGTGGTGTAGCAGTGCAAAGATACAGTCAATGATTGATGTGAGGGAAAGCTGAGCTCTAATAGTGGAGGTGAACTATTACTGCGTCATGATGTACATTGCCTCTGTATATAAAAAGAGACAAATGGCACCAAGATGGGCACAATGCTTATATTGTACAGATAGCTATTTGGACTCAGGAGGAAAAAAGAGAAATGAGTTACAAAAGTGGGACTTTAGGATGCACCCCTAACATTTGTAAATACATGCCAAACCCTGCCATATCACCCAGTCTGAGATGGAGAATGGATTCCAGCTGTCATAGGTCCATGCAGTATTTGTTTTTCAGTTGTCTTTGTCTCCACTCATCACTCAACTAACACTATCCTCTACACATGTGGTTCTTAACATGTCGTCCAAGAACGACTGAGGGTCCTCAAGGCCTAATGAGGGGGCCAGCATCTGTTTTGCAAAATTAAATATTAAATTAAAAGTAATAATGTATATACAATTAAAGGAGCACAACTGAAAATGTGAAACCTTCTTCTATATGTAATTGTGCATTAAACAACATTTTTCAGTATGTGAACTTCTTCTTTTTTTATTTTTCGTGCATTGTTTTGAAGTTAAAATCAAAGAAATTGCTTAGGCTGAGGGTCACCAGCTTCCAATAACATACTGGGTGTTCCCAGGCCCCAATAAGGATTCAGTGCAGGTCACAAAAGTCAAAAGGTTAAAAACCGCTGCTCGACACAATGCTGCAACCACCCAAATCGCATTTATTTTCCAGTGGCACATGGTATGAGGTATAGTGTCTATTTTCGAAATGCTATACATTTAATAAACTCTGACTATTAGAAGCTGCTGCAATTAAAGGCAATCACTCAGCAAGTGCCAGGTTATTTGGTACATGCTGCATCAAAGCTTCACCATCAGCTATGAGCTTAAAAGAAGCAACCAATGGATTACCTGACCCCACTAATGGATTCGCCAAATGTGTGCTGCAACCACATTTTTCCCTTTATGCCCCCAAAGCACTGCGAAGTAGCAAACAAATCAGTGTGTTGCACTTTACAAATATCTAAAACAAAAGTAAACAAAAAAACAGGATGAAACTAGGAGATTTTTTCTTGAATTTCCACAGAGAAACCAATCCAACAAACCTGGAAAATAAAAACAAAAGTATAATCAAATAGGAGAGGAGTTAGAAGAGTATAAATAAAGTGCATCATAAATACAACCGTAGTTGTGAAAAAAAATAGTATGTTACTATATAAAGAAGTTGTAGTTTCGTGAATCGAAGTGGAAATTTAACCTTAAAGAAGGATGATGTTAATTGAGTCTCAATTGAGTGTTCAGGTTTGCCACAATTCAAACAAAACACTGAAAAAAGAGGTCACTCTATCAGCTACTTTGTGATTGTTGCGCATATGGTATAAAAGTGATGCAATCACTAAAAAGTGATGCTTATAGGCGTGGAGGTCCATAACAGTTATCCTCAGAAGCGCCTCTCTACTTGTTAGAAACTCACTCCTCAGAGAGGTGGGAGTTACAGATTTTTTGGATGATAACAGGTTCTCCATGTGAGACAATTGTTTAAAAGAACATTGGTGAACTCGCTCCAGTAGAATCATTTGCCTTTTAATATAGATGATCATGTTGAAAGGTAGTTCTGCAGGTGGACAGTATATTATACCTACTATCACCTTGTTCGTGTAACCTTTATGTGGAGTAGAAACAGGACAGTATTTCATGGTGTATGGGATTATTTAGAGAGTTCCACTGTTTTGGTATTTATTAGAGAAAAGATTTACCATATTCTCAGTTTTAAATGTGAACTGGATCACCATGTACTTGTGTGTAAACAAGAGTGGACAAGAAAGTGCTAGTCATTTTCACTTTAATATGTGTCTTGCTATCTGTATAAAACAGGGCTATTGCGGATACAGTGGTCAGTAAGTTGCGTTTGTTGTATGAGAAATTTGTTGAAGCACTGAGGCTTTTAGTTATGTTTGTACCTGTTTATATATTTGCTTTACAATGTTGACGTCACTTTGTGGATACATGTCTGTGCTGTAAAATTATTTCAATATGGCCCAATTGTGTGAACTATGGTCAAGAAGGTGGTACTACAGGTTGTCGACTGGGAAGTCTGTCTTGTGGAATCTTCAGACAAGGGTATGTAGGTAAACTCAGTTTTTCTTAGGATCCCAGTGCTGGCGCTGTTGAATGCAAGGGTTGCTGAACACCAAGACATCCTTATCTTTAGTCTAGCACAAATCACTTTCTTCCACGACCCATCACTCTCAATATCATTATTTCACTCTAGCAAGTTCTTTTTTTATCCTTGCATACTCCCTTTGTCGCTGGTGTTCTAAATTTCTCTTCTCCCTTCTTGTTTTGAAGCAGTCTAATGATAAAAAATAAGTCCCGGTCCCCAAAAATAAGCACCACCACCTGCAGCTCCCTGCACACATTAAGCACTGTGTTGAGGCACATGAGCAGTTGCCGGAGCAGCCAGACTCTTTTGTTGTGCAGAGGTGTTTCTGATGATGTCATCATTTGGCCGAATTTAGGAGATCTCTTGGTGGATGAGAGAAGAGGTTAGTCTCTCGATTCACAGCTTAAGTAGTTCGCGAGTTGATGGTTCAACCGCTGTGCTTTTTGCAGCAAGTTTCTCTGGCAGTTTATAATAACGCTAGAATATTTAATTGGGCAAGCTTGGAATGTTCCCAGGGACAAGAGAGAGATCTGTCAAACTAAGGCATAGATGCATCAAGCTAAAACCGCTCGCAAAGGGGCAGATTCTCAAAATCTTCCCCTTTGCGATTGGTATTTTTGCATTTGGGATGCATCATCCCAAATGCAAAATTCCCAATCAAAGAAATTGCAAAATTGCGATTACTTAAATAGCTATTGCATTTAAGGAATTTCAAATTGAGATTCCTTAAATGCAATGCATTAAAGTAAAAAAAATTAGTGATTTCGCTAATAGGGGGTGCAAATTACCATGAAGTTGAACTTCATGGTAATTTGCAAAAACTTTGAAAAAGGCACTAAAGTGCATTTTTCAAAGTTTCATTTTACATACACACATGCCCTTTGGGCATGTGTGTGTGCAAGATGTACCCATATGCAGATTTCAGGGGTGCAACAGGGTGTCCTTTTGACACCCTGGCACCCTTGAAAATCTAATCTCAATTTGCGATTCTCTAATTGAGAATCGCAAATTGAGATTGTCTTCCCATTCAATCCTATGGGCCTCTAGTCCCATAGGATGGAATGGGGAGGTATTCCTTAATTGCGACTCGCAATTTGCGAGTCGCAATTAAGGAATTTTAAGAAATCGCTATTTTTTAAGCAAGTTCTTCATGCATAGCATTTTGCTATTCCTTATTAGCGAATCCTTATTTTTCGCTAATAAGGAACCGCAAAATGGATGCTTGATGCATCTGGGGGAATGTGCTGTAATGGTAGACGTACTAATATTAACGTAAAAGTGCAAAATCTGTCAACTTTCAAAGTTTATATTATTAAGATACTGTAGGAATACCACACAAATAAAACACACGTGGAAGCAGGGCTCAAGTGCCAAGTTAATAAAAACACCAGCACATTTTCTCCAAATTGAAGTTTTTCCTTTGTCACCAATATGCGGTGGGTATTCACTTCATATTTCGAATGTCCATAGTGCAGATTTGTTTCAGGTGCCACCTTGCACTTTGTCGGAGTTTTTAGTGTGAGTTACTTCTTCATCCACATTGGCAAGCAGGGGCCAGTGTGGAGACTCGGCTTCAGATTCATGGCATGTCAATGGTAGACATGTGGTTCCCATTAGCATGGCCCTGTTATGTCAGTAAGGCCTCATCTACTAGGTAACAATTTATTTGGGAGTGATGAGCTTTGAAGACTGAGTGTTCAAAGGAAACAGATTACATGGATATGCTCAGAAGTCGAACCACTTGACTTTCAAGATCGGAGCCCCCTCAAAGCTTAAGAAAGCAGCAACGAGATGGAATGGAGCACATCCCGAAGTTAAAGCGCTCCATCTGTTGCATTCATTTTGTGTTTTGTGGAAGTTGTGGAATTTGTTAATGGGTTATCACAAACTAGTGCAGTCAGGTTGGCTACAAAGCAACATATGTTGTGTTTTATAGAAGGAGTGCATGTTAGTAAAGCAATGTGACAGATTTTGGCCTCGCCTGGTAATGTACCATGCCTGGTGAGACAATCTAAATAGTGTATTATTCAATTGTGGCTCCTGGTAAACAATATGTATGTTTTCTGACGGAGGGCTAGATTTTGAGTCTGCTCTTGCCTTTGCCTTCGCTTGCCGTACTCCAGACACTGTGCTCCGACCCATTGGATTTAAAGGAAGGGGAAACAATATTGCCAATGCCAAATATATGTTGGAGCACTTCTGTGTTGCCAGGTATACACCTTGTTAGGTTTAGGCCGTCTGACTTTGCAAGCTTAGGAAGTCCTAGGGATTTTCCTCCTGTGTTCCCCGTTGTGGCAGACAGCTTGCCCCAGGTTCTGTTAAGTGGCTTTGCAGGGCACATCGCAAATCCGAGTAAAAACTACTGTCATGCTGATCTATGGACTGCCCCACCATGGCCTGCCCAGCTCCTAAAGCAGGCTGTAGGATTGAAAGTGATTGTAGCGCAGAGACGTGGGTGGAGGCGCACTCTGTCCTGGTCGAAATAAGGTTGGATTCAGCACGTTAAGTAGGAAGGTCATGGAACTTATCAATTACGAAATTCACACCACTGTAGTTATTTAGGTTGTATTGTTATATTATATTAGTTGGTTGGGTCTCAATGTTATAGATTAGTATTTGTTTGGAGAAGACATCATGCAAAAGTATTTTGTTTGGTCTGAGGTGGAATGTAAAACGGTAATTGATTGGCTCTGATAGTCTTGGATCAGAGGTAGGTGGGAGCAGTAGGCCATGCACCAGTGGTTTATTTGGTCTGAGAATTGATGAACAATAGTTATCTGTTTTTTTTTTAGTATTGGAGAGCAGTAGATGAACAATAGGCAGTGACTGAACATAATAGAGCAACATGGTGGGCCCACTGTATAGTGCAGAATTTCTAAGCAGAACCCTGAGTGTCCGGCTGTAAGTCTATTCTAGACTGTCCCTAAAAGCAGTCAGTGTTTCCTTAGTCTTGGTGGTGGGGGGCGGAGGGAAAAAACTTTGTTTAGGGTGCCAACATTCCTTGCGCAGACCCAGACGACAGGTTAAGCTAGTCTTTAAAACTGTCCAGTAACATGATCACCTCTGGTTGTGGAGTAAAGGCAAACCGGTTGGTGGGGACTGAATATAGTGAAGTACTGGTTGACTGTCTGATAATGTAGTGGAGCTAATATTGGAATAAATTATATGCATTCAAAGCAGTAGAGTGTGTTTGTTGTAGATCAACAAATTAGTCTTGTAAAATTATGGTCAGCTGCTATTGCTGCAAAGTTGTGGAGAATCAGTTGACTGCAGCAGATGGTAGTGGGGCTATGGCATGCAGGATTAAGCAATACTGGAGCTCTAATTATCTGAAATGGAGGGTCGTGAAGCAGGATTAATCTATATGAATGTGAAAAAATCAGTGACAAAACTTTGAATATGTCATAATGTAAAACGTTAATAATAAAAGCCTTTTCTGACATTGTTTTCTTTTTTAAATCATGTTTTGATGGGGACATTCTGAAACCTTCTGGGGCAGATTATGAGTCAGAGAGAACAGAATTACCTCAGAATTCTGCTCCGCCTGAGTCCGAGTAATTAGGTTTTTCCACACCCAATTTTTCCAGGTATAGGAGAACCTGACTTCATTTTTCCAGCTGTTGAAACTGCTTGGAAAATTGCACGAGTTTCTGGCTTTAGTAGCAGCCAAATCTCAGTCCCATTTTTACCTGACATGGCAGGATACAGTGCCCACCCGCCAGAAAATACTATCACCTTCCCTTCCCTACTCTCTCCCCCATCTCCCCACATCCCACAACACCCTAGCATACATTCTGCTCAAAGCAGGTTGTAAAAATATGCATTAAAACCCCATGGAATGTACCTTTCTCACCAGGAAAGTCAGTCCCTCTTTGCAATTCCCCATCTTTCCCCATTCTGCGTGGTTCTCTTGGTAATTTCACAGTACTGAAGCAAAATTACCACAAGGTAACTGTTACCCCAGTAATGTACAACTTAGATTCAGGGCCTCTGTGTGAGCTTCCCTTTCCTCCCGCTGCCCTAAGCATACATCTTTTCTTTCTAGTAGATGGCTCACCCAACACAAGATATGTAGTTCTTTGGGCATCAGATTCCAGCACACTCCTCCCACGTTCTCTCTCGCTCTCCATGACTGAGATAAAGGGGGTACCAGCAGGTCACTATCCTGGCCTACAATGATGTAGATTCATACCCCATTGCATAACGGAGATACTTTTTGCCATCAACATTTCATCATTCTGATTTTCTTCATTATATTTCCATTTCAAAATCGTGACGAGAGTAGACAGTAGCATCGGGTTGAATTTGAAAGCAGCAGAACAGCGGTTGGCTGAACTTGAAAATACTTATTTACAGGGATTTGCAATGATAGAGCATAATTTTTCTTGGTTTAATAAAGTTGCAGTTGTACGGGGATTGCATTTTATTATTAAAAAGGAGGGGGGCATACATTTCCCCTCTGAGAGCCATTACAAGGTCTCAGGGACCCCATCTCCTTGTGGCCTCTTCTTATCATTAAAATGTAGTGGTTTAATCGGCCCTCCTCCCCAAGCTATTGCGAGCACCTGGCACCCCATCCCCCAGGGCCACAACCAATACAAAAAAGCCATGTGTGCCATGCCCCACTCAGGACAGGACAACCACAGCAAATGCAGATCTTGGGGCTGTGGGGGAGACGCCCAGGGACCCAAAAGCCCCTGCTGGCTCCCCTACCTGCACCCATCCCCCGTGCAGCGGTAGTCGGTTTCATTGGTTATAGCTCCTGCCCGGCAGAGCAGCAAGCTCACTGCTCCCATGGAGCAGGAGCAAACTTGTGGTCCCTGTGCACAAGAGCACGGACAGGGAGTTACATTTTTTCCTGTCTGCGCTCTTATGAGCAGGGAACAGCTGTGTCTTAGGGCATGGCTTTCCTGGGACACTGCTGCCATCAGGTCCTGGTTATTCCCCGAAGCGAGTGGATGACTCAGGTGGGGCGCCCAGGCACCCTGCCCACAAAAATAATCCAGTCCCTGGGGATGGGGACCCCATTGCCCTTCGAGGTCTCTGGAAGGGGGGCCCATGGCCCTTTCCCCAATTACTAAGTGCTTCAGCCCTGGGGCCTGCCATGCCTGTGGCTTCAGAATGCTTGGGGGGAGGAAGGCTGCATGCCACCCTCACCATTAAATTAAAAGTGATGGGCTTCCAGGGGATGGGGTCCCCACTTGAAAAGGCTTGACAAAATATAAATAAAGGAATTACTGTGAAGTGATCAATGACAAAGTAGCCGCTCATTTTACATTCACTGCTTCAGCAGGAGAACGCCCCATAATGCCCTGCAAGAGCTTTTTAAAAAAATATTTTTGGAAATGCATGGTACCCCTATAAGGAGGCGGAGGCATCAATAACCTTTTTTTATAGGTTTTGGGGTGGGGGCTGCAGGGAGCACAGAAGCCCCCTAACTTTTTTGTTTAAGTCTCCTGGGTTTTTGAATCCATAACCCCAGTAGAGCTTACAATTATTTTTAACGTACCCCAAGCTGGAGCTGCATGCTTGCCTGCTGGAGTGCAGGGACTCTTTGTAGTTGATTCATTGGCTGCACTTTGTGCCATGAAAAATTGTTAAAAGAAGACTCAAAAACATGTTCATGGTTCTTTAAAAAAATGCTTTATTGAAATTGATTTGTGACAGTCACTATTATAAACATTGCAATGTGTTGTGTGTGTATATAAAATATACATTTGATTATAGTTGTTGGTGATTTTTTGACAAAAGCAGTAGGTCTGCTCTGCATGATATATGTTCTCACACTGACCGCCTTTATAAAGCCAATAGACCCACTTGTGCCCAACTCTATGCCGCGCACAGCGATGGCGCGATGGACATCTTGCCTTACGTTATAAAAAATCACAGAAATTCACTGAAAAAACAAAGGTTAAAGTGGCATTATGGTCGGGAAATGTAATATTATCTTACTTTACATTAAAAAAAACCCTTAGAAATTCAGTGAAACAACGAAGATTATAGGGGAAAAACAGTTTGGTAAAAATTTACATTAAAACTTTACCTTTTAAACTAACAAAACCATCCACATTCACCATTCATAGTTATCTCAAGGGACTGTAACTAGTGCCCTAAAGTAACTATAAATCGAACCCTCACCAAGCACTGTTAATTACCTCACAAATTACATCACTCATGACATGTTCTGTGACATCATTGATAACATGACTGCAACATCTGAAATGACATAATTGATGACAACATTGTGAATGGTGCGAATGTGAGTTATAGTTACTGTAGGGCACAAGCTATGGTTACTTGAAATAACTGTTGAATTTCAGTGGTGTTGTTAATACATTGTTTTAACTGACATTTTCACCGAACTGTAGCGTCACCTTAACCTTTGTGTTATTTCAGTGGGAAAAAAGTACATATACGTGTAAAGGTTTATGATATCAGAACCCTTTGATGGCAGTATTAGACCACATTACACAGTCAACCTTTATGTACTCTCCATTTCTCTTCTCTCTCTCTCTCTCTCTCTTTCTCTCACATGCATACACACGTGATGCGCGGCGCACCAGTTTACTAGGGTTCACTATTGGATCAGTTGACTGGGCTAGAATAGCGGATATTTCAGGTGTTTTTAGAAAAAGCAATAAGCTGTTTGAATCACCATACATGGCATTTTGGATCTCCAAAAAAAGACCAGATAAATGGAGAATTCCTGGGGATAACTTTAAAGAGCATTAATGTTGCATTTCAGTGTGGGCGAGGATAGCTTCTTGCTTTGGAAGCTGCTGCCTGCCATAGCATGTGGTGCAAAGGGCCAGGGCACATCTTCAAAGTGCGTGGGCTCTAGGGACCTATTACTTCAACAGCAGACTCACTGAGTCCTTGCTGGGTTTCGGATCTGCAGATGGGGTCCAGATTAGCCACTATGCTCTGATTTAAAGGGCATCTACGAGGGGCTATTTGCCTTTCCTTTTCCTGGGGGATCAGCTTGGCCTTGTCGATTCTTATCATGACCTCATCCCTGCAAGAGTCAAAATTCTGTTCAATCATAGTTTGCATCCATGTGATTGATGTTCTTATTATATATGATTATATATTTCCTCCTATTTTTCTTGTATGTTGTTGGTATGTTGGATTAGCTGCACGTAGCTGGAAATTCGTATTCGACTACAATCTTCACAATATGTGAAAATCCCCCATCATAGAAGAAAACAGGAAGGCTCTTTTAAGGAAACATTTTTTGCTCAATATTTGACTGTTCAGTAATAGAGATTAACATGAATCCCCGTGTTAAAATATCACTGGACGTAAGTATGGCATGACTACCATTGGTGATATGTTTTTAAACTTACTAAAGTTATAGAATAAGGTAGCGGAGCAAAGGTGATGTTCCATTACAGAAGGGAAGGCAGTAGCAAGAGGTTTATATTTATCTATTTACTTTACAATCTTGTAGAGCACCACTGTGATATGGATCAGTTGTCAGTGCGCTCCTCATCTAGCACCAGAGATTAGTAGCCATAACTGTACAACCGTAGTATAAGAGTAAAGTGAGAGGATAGAGGAGTGGAGACAAATTCCTTGGGCGCACCCCAGGTGATCCCCTTGGGCCCTGATTCCAGTACCTTGAGAAGGCCTTTAAACACCATGAGGTTTAAAGCAGGTGTGACAGCAATGTCCTACCACCCCGCCCCGGAGGTAGTACACATTCTAATAAGGTCCTTGAATCGCCACTAGCAGGATTGTCCAGACTCACACTGTCGCCCCTAAAAGTAGTGTAGAACACCCTGTTCCATTTAACCTCAGTTACATTTTGTCACTCAATCCATGTGAAGCTGCCTCTTTAAAACAGTAGTACGTGGATCACATCTCTGCCTACAAAAGGAAATTCCTAGGGACACTCACTACTGCGGTGCAGTAAAACGTGTCCTCTTGTTTGCGGCATTTTGGCATTTTCTTTCCCTCAACTTATAAAAGGCAGAAGCAGTGAGGGTATCTGTTGCCACTCACAATAGAGAACTCCTTATGACAGCATTGTGATTTTAGCCGCTCAAATAGTGGCAACTTTTATGTTAAAGAAATTAGGATCAGTGCTCCATGGTTGCACCAGGGGCATTACAGACTCACTGAATGTGAAGACAGTGTAAAATATGATGTGCACACTTGCCCCTTGTACCAGTAGTGAGACGAAGGCACCATTAGACCAGAAATAGGAGGCTACCACTGAAATGGCTTTGGAGCAACAGCTGTTTTTAGGGTATATCTTAGTGGGGAACTTGGGGTACTTCTGCGAGTGAGGCATCTTAATAGGTAGAGCTATTTGGTGGACACTCATACGAGTAAAACTATAGATGCATTTAAAGAATCTACTGAGGTTGTGGGGGTGGGGAGAGACAGACGACTGGAGGTGATGATCAAGCAAGCATTTTGGAAATGTCTGTTCTCTCATACAGTCTCTAAAGGACCGTGTTTGTGTGTGTTGATGAAGTTAGGTTGATAAATGTGATATAGTGAATTTATTTAAAATTGTGGTAAATTATGGATTGTGGTTTCCCTTGCACCCCACACTGGTTGGTACCTGAAGGTGTGTAGTAGAAACCACTTGCAAAGCTATTGGAATTTATTAGAATGATTGTAACATGAACAGCCCCCTGTGTGGGACTGAAATACAATGCTCTTGAACGAGGAGCCAGACATAGTTTGTATGAAAACTGGAGTTAGTGTTACTATTGTTGGCTTCATTGAGGCCTTGCGGCATGTCAAATAGCTAGAAATAATATCCTAGGGCGTAAGTGACATGCTCCAGCTCCCTCCATGGCCTCAAACACTGAGGCCTCAGGTTCATAGCCTGCCAGGAGTTGCTCTCTCTTCATATTCCTTAGCAAGTTTTGCATCTGATCGCTAGAAAAGTGTGTCTTTTATGCAGTCCTTTTAATCAAAAGATATGTGATCCCAGGACTTTGAACTGCTGTCGTCTGTTTCACTGCACACTGCTTGCACTCCTGCCAAATTCTCCTCATTGACCTCAATCTGTCAAACCCCTAGGGTGTAGCTAGATTTGGTTTACATGGTGTTATGACCATTAGACTAAACACTATCATTCTTTGTTCGTGTAACTCCATGGCCGCCTCTTGTTTCAGCCCGCTACAGTGGTGATGCTAGTGGTGTGTATGACTCTGTTTGTAAAGATTGTCACTAGAGAACGTGCCGTGAAGCGGTTTCCATGGTAGTGTGGTAATACAATGCTAGCGAGCCAGGTTTCGCCTGCTACACCTAGCCGGTTTTACCTTGAAAGAGTTGTATGAAGGATGCCTGCATCATGTTTACCTTTACTCTTCTTATTTTCAGCGATGAAAAAGCAAGGAATGATTTGAAGTCCCTCCCTGCCCTTCCAACCCGGACACTGCAGGAGCACCCCTCCCTTGCTTACTGGTAGGTTTTCTGCAAGTGCAATAAAACCTGAATAATAATGATCAGCTAAGATTATTGATTTCTGTCCAGCAAAGGCGGTATTGATTCTCAAAACAAATCCTTATGCACAGTTTCACCTGATCAACTCCAGTTATGGATTTAAGCTGTGCTGAGTGTATGTATTGAACGTAAAACTGGCTTTCCCCATCCTTACTTCTAGATGATAAATTTAGCATTGCCTTAAAACTGGCTAAGATGAAGGAGTGAGGCATGTGATTCAGCAGTAGGTTTCAGAAAGATATGCCCTTAACTTCAGGCGTGAGCAGAGACACATGTATTAGTCATTCCTGCATGCTAATATTAAGGATTAGATGCTCTCATGCACTTGTATTGTTTTTATTATGGGAAATAAGAAATATGAAACTAGCACAATAGGCACACATGTATACAGTGGCCCTCATTACAGGACCTCAGGAAAACCAATTAAAGAGGTCAGTGTCACAAATTACAGTAATTACCGGGTTCCATTTTACAGCACTATTATGTGCTTTCATCTATGGAATGGTGAATTAATGAGGAAATCAGTGTTTGCACACTGACTGTCGCAGATTTTTACGACATTCAATGCATTTTTGCATGGAAAGAGTCTGCCCAGATTTAACTGGTTCACGGAGAACCCCAAACTTAAAAACACAAACTGTTTACCTCATAGCTCGTAATAGGGACTCTAAGTGCTGAAGACTCATATTTCACCCAAAGCAGGATTACCTAGAAACCTGCAAAGAAGCACTTTGTGAAACGTGCGAAAGATAAAAATTGACTCAAATCTCCAAATAGCCACTTCAATGCAATTTTTGGTTGGTGAGTAAGATGTCAATATTACATACACTCTTTCCTAACAGACAAGCAAATAAAACTACCCAAGCACATCTGCTTCTGAAGACTCCCGTGCAGAAATCAGGGGACTGGCAACCCAACAGTTTCAAAGAACCTAGGGATCACCACACACCCTAGATGAGACCGCCAAACCGCTTAGATGATAGTCTCCAGGCTACCCTCCAATTTCCATCAATTTTTTTTTATAGAAAACAGAAGAACTGGTACTCTTTGTCCAGAGTACATGTTTGCTCCTGAAAAGTGTTGGTACTCTACTATCAATGTATATGGTAATAGTGCTGAGAAGTGGAGGGACTTTCCCTTTCAAATTAAAGAAGTGCTTGTACTAATTACCGGAGAATGCCTGCCCATTTAAGGCACTGCTATGCTAGGTGATAGAAATTTAATTTTACATGTGGCATGCCCACAGTGAACACAAAATGTTAGCTACTCGCTTGATTAATAGTTATGATGACTACTTCGGTAGCACACATTAAATAGTCCACAGATGCTTGAATAAGAGATGCTCTTTTTATTCAACTCAGGCAGCTAACTGTATCTTTAGTAAGCAGCGCATCTGGTAAATCATGACAAACGTATGAATCGACCTACTTCCCAAATGTTCGAGGTTGTGTAGGCAGTAAAGACACCACACATAACGAATTCTAAATCTGAGGATTGTGGGGCCTATTCAGGAACTGGATTTTGTATGTTTAGTAGTACTACAGTCTTCCTATTAACGCACTATAAAATGCTATTCACAAACCTACGTGCAGAGGTTGCATTTCTGTGTCTTTCTGTGTGAAGATCTCATCCCTGACTATGGAGCCTCCCCACCGTAAATATCCGTTTTAGTTGTAAATAGCGGGAAGGACGATGAGTGGGATTGAAAAATGGGGAATACTTACTACAAAATGGGAGGGGTTAAGGGAGGAGTAAGGAGAGATTTACGGAAGTACGCACACTCACTCAAAAAAGAGCAAGCCCAGTCCTATTCACAAACTGTACTTCTAAAGTTACTACAGCCAAAAAGATCTGGAACAGTCATAAATATACTACAACTAAGAGGTTGAGCATCTCCAGCACCATACTTGGCAATCCACTGATACTGCAAAACCCCTTTGAATGAAAATAACGGTGGTAGGGACTTAAAATAAAACTTCTAGGGCATAATGTTAAAATTAATTATTTAAACTAGTTGAAAATATAAATTAACAATATAAAGTTACAAATATCTCGAATAGAAAATTTGTATTCAAAATAATTTAATAACCTGTTCTTAACTGTAACATTACTTTTTATTAAAATGTAATTACATTACTGTTAATAAATGTTATATATCACGTCTAATCATTTTTAATAACCAATATATGCTATTTTTTATACCTTAAGTGGGGATTCTGTTTATAATTTAAACTTCTGGAAAAATAATTTACATTTAATGCTTCAAGAGCAATTTAATTTTGAATGTAAATTAATGTATTAATGCTGCAACTTTTCATATTGTTCTACAATTAAAATAAATGTATAAAATGACTTAACATTAGACATTTTATATTAAAATGTTTGCACTTTTTAAAAAAGTTCAGTAAACATTTACACTTTTCTCTATACTTTACTACATGTCAAAAATTACGTGTAGTAATTTTAAACAGTTTTTTATATATTTTTAAAATATTATTTAAACAATTGTATAAATATTACATTTTTTATGATTTATTTAACCCCTTGCGTGCTGCTGTTGGCCGACGGCAGCACTACCTCCCTATTGCTGCCATCGGCCAAAGGAGCCCCGCCCACTCTTTAGAACGCCCGCACCGTGGCGGAAAAACCGCTGCGGTTAAGGCATTAAAAAGTCCCACCTAAAGTAAAATATTTGTATTTACATACTATGTGTTCAAAATTACAAAAAGCTCTGCGTACAATTAATTGGAATTAATTTTTTTTAAAAACATTAAAATATTGTCTGTCTGATTAAATAACATTTATTTGAAAAAAAAAAAAATATATATATATATTTTTTTTTTTTCTGTTCAGATTTAGAAGGGTTGTATTAGCCCATCCAGGGCGCAAATCTGATTCAGTAGAAATTCCTGTGTGCGTTAACAATGTATAAACAATGATGGTAGATGAATAAGAACATCTATATCCCAACAGGCAGGGTATAACCGTGTTTGACGAATATATAAGCATGCATGCACTTTAGATATAAATTCATTGCTTACCTGAATGTTTTTAATCGACACATCTACATACCTCCCATTGCCTGCAGATCCTACAAACGAATTCTTGAAAGTACTTGATACAATTCTTAATAAGGCTCTAGAAATGAAATGGATCACAAACAAAACCAAGGATTATCTCTTCAACAGGTTTCCACGTAGACCACGTCTATACATGCTCCCAAAGATACACAAGTCTCTGAGGGATCCACCCTTGAGACCTATTGTTTCTGGATGTGACTCTATGCATGACTCTCTAGGAAGATACTTGGATACTTTTCTGCAACCCATTGTTAAATCCAGTGACACCTATGTGCAAGACACCACACATTTGCTCAACATTCTCTCTTCCATCAATATTCCATTAGGAGAAGAAATCTGGCTAAGCACTGTAGATGTGGTAGCTTTGTATACCTCTATCCCTCACTCTGAAGGCATTGAGGCCATCGAATGGGCACTTTTGAGAACTGATGAACTTAGAGCAAACAGAGTGTTTCTATTGGAGATTTTGCAGTTCTGCCTATTTCACAGCTACTTTCAATGGAAGAGTTCTTTTTTCTTGCAATCTAATGGGACCAGCATGGGTTTTCCGGGGGCTCCCAGCTACGCCAACATCTTTATGATGAAATTCGAAATTGAGCATATTCTATCGAATAAAGATTGGTTTGATCATCTACTTCTGTTCAAGAGGTACATCGACGACATCCTCATCATTTGGCGAGGTCCACGTAACACACTTGAAACCAAGATACAAGAGCTTAACACTATACATCCTAGGATTCAATTCACCTCCCAAATTGAAGCAATGAGCATTCCCATTTCTTGATGTGTTAATCACGATACAAGACTCTAACATCACCACCTCTCTTTTCACCAAAAAAACTGATAGGAACAACGCTCTGGCATACCAGAGCTTTCATCCATGGTCATTAAAACGCCATCTCCCATACAGTCAATTTTTGCGCATCAAGCGCATACATTCTGATGAGCAAAAAGGCATACAAACGATTGAAAAATACAAAGAGAAATACAGTGCAAGGGGATATCCCCCATCAGTCATTCAAGAAGCTGAAATCAGAACTCGAGCAGTCACACGGGAACAGCTTTTAAAAAAAACCCTGAAGGCATCAACTACCAAGAGAGAAGTATTTGTCTCTACTTATTCTACACAATCACCACAGTTGAAAAGCATCATAACCAACAGATGGTCTCTTCTACAATCGGAAGTGGATTTTAAAGATCTATTTCAGAACACACCCATGTTTGCCTATAGGAGAGCAAAAAATCTTAAAGAGATTTTGAACACTCAACTGACTCCTCAAGTCACTTATAAAGGTTTGACAACTTGCATGAACTGCTCCAACTGCAGCAACATGGTAAAGGGGAACATGATTCATCATCCTAGATCTGGCAAATCTATCCATCTTAAATTCAACGCTACTTGCACTAGTCATCACCTAGTGTATTTCATCAAGTGTCCATGTGGTCTGTACTACATTGGCAAAACTGAGAGACCCTTAAGGATAAGGATCAATGAACACAAAAGTCGGATTAGGACTCAAACCACGAGCTCCCCCATTGCTGAACATTGGCGTAACCTTAAACATAACATTGCATAACTGAGATTTGGGGTACTCGAAGTCATTGATGTACGTCCAGATAGGGATTGCAACAAATACTTGTCTCAACGCGAGATGCACTGGATTTGGTTTATGCAAACTCTGACCCCCTTGGGTCTTAATGATAAATTTGAACTTGCTTGCTTTCTCTGAACAGACAATTATATGTGCACCTTATAATGCTCTTGATATTTCTCCAATGGTTCTATTCCTTCTTTCTGTATGTATTCAAGTCATGCAGTATTTCTTTCACCTTGCCATGACAGTTACATTGCCAGCATGTATGTATTTTTGTGTCACCACTTCGCTGTTACTTCGACAAGTTGCTCATATGGACCCTTTGGTCACTTTTTCCATTCAATGTTTACTTTTTTCCCCACTTACAAATGGCCGATCACGCGCACCGACACTTGTGTCCTTTCTCAATTTCCACTTTTCCTTCTCGGGACTTTCTTTTCACGTATATGTTGGGCGCCACTCTGACGCCGACACTCACTCCCCTCAGGGCACCGGGTTTGGACGCTTCGCGGCTATTGCTGCATTCGGTAAGACACGCGCACGTTTCTTTCTCCTTAAATTCAACACTAATGTCTATCTTTCACTGTCTAAGCCTCGTCTTTGCATTTATTGCAGCCTTCCGCGATCATGTTGAATACTCCGCCCACTTCGTAAGCTCCGCCGAGCATGTTCCCTGTTGTTCTGTAGACTCTAATTCATTTGCATGTTTCCTCAGTTGTATACACAAGTATGATTTCACTGGTTGTTGATTTATTACCATCATTGGGTAATTGTGCACTCGGGTTGTTTCCACTTGTGCCGGGCACCACTTTCACTTTTAGATCGCATTCCTCACTTCATCTCCGTTCCGATGTTTGTATACAAGTTTGATGTATTTCTGCAGGCACGTTTTCAGGTCCGTTTTGTTTCACTCGGTTCCACCTTGAATTAAGTGTTCCTGGGTAAAATTTTGCGCATGACTTTCCTCACCACCACCTTGCTTGAGTAAGTACTATGCCTATTGCTGTGTCACACATATAGGTTTAAAACTTGGTTTATATCATTTTTTCTAGATCCCCTGATGAAGGGCTTCTTCTATAAGCCCGAAATGCATTGGGACTTGTAAATTTCATGGAATTTGAAGATTGCGATTATTTACCCTGGATTTTGTGAATTTCAACATTGTCCTTGGATATAAACCTTTTGCATCATGATCTCAATACAAATCTAATAATGAACTAAAACCAATGTTCTATTTGGTCAGTTTCTTTCATCTGTATACTTTGAACATTTTTGTGGATAAATTAATGAACTGAACAAGATTTAATACGTTTTTTGATTTACACTCCTTTGAGTGATCACGCTGTGCACAAGGCTACTCTGACTCACGTCTAGTATTCCCTTGCATTTAATCGGCACTGAGCACTTTATATTATTACAACGCCATGAAATGTATATATGTTTGCGAGATTTGCACATTGAAAGATGGCTGCCATGAAATGTATTTTGAGAATGTTAACCGTCATTGATTTCCATGACGAGCTAGCTTTAAATGGCGTTGTGCATTGTAACACTGGTGAACACTGACGAAGCCTTTTGGCGAAAAGCGTCTGTTGTGGGGGTAGGGGCTTTAATTAAACACTTTTGAAATCGATGGTATGGTGTGCTGGTCTTATGTCTAGCCAGACTGGAGTGGACTGTTTCGGAAAAAAAAAATATATATATATGCATTCAATTTAATTTATAAATATTTTTATGAGTCGCAATAACATATTTTAATGTAATATTAATTTCTATGGGATTCTATTTCAAGTCGTTGTCACCATTATTTTATATGGGGGGTTTCACTATCTTTGTTTGGTCATTTGTGACGCTGGCCATACTACTGCCCCTTTTTGCAGGGGTGTTTCTGGGGTGGAGTCATGAAAGTGTAAGCATGATGTTAAGCTTGTAGGTTTACTCATATGTAACTTTACTCTTATGAATCGACCTCTAAGATCGCAAGTCCAAGGTGTTTGCAAACTAGCCTGATCCTTATTTTCAACTCTTAGTGTACAGTGCATTGGCTTGATGTTTCTGGTTTACATTACTGTGTTCGCCCAGCAAAAATCAGAATATGCACACAGAAGGGGTAAGTAGCTGTTTACTCTTTTCGATATTTCGGAGTGAGGCAAGTGTCCCACACTAGAGGATTTTAGAAGGATTGTGAATCTTCATATTCATTGGATTTGTAGTGATTCTTCATCCGATGTACACCCACATTACATGTCAGTGTAAACGTTTGACTGCTTCACTTTCTAAACAACACTCACAAGCACACCAGAGGAACGCATTGACGCTGATATGAAAACAAATGTAAAATAATATTATTAATTATGGATATCCTCCTACAATGGTAAAGCAGATACATCCTTCTACTTTTCTCCTACACAATGCCAGAGTGAAGATGTGGTCATGTACATGCACTTAATAGTCAAAATTTGTTTTACTCAAATTTCTTAGCTAACAGGGAGACCGCGTTTAAAAAAAAGGTCTGGACACAAGTTTCAATTATGATAATGCACGATTACATCCAAATTCCTAAACATCAGATTTGATGGGTCAAAGATGTGAGAGATCACAGGCTTGTGTGTGCGTGTTTGTGTGTAATGGGTAAACTTGTTGAGTACCTCCGCCCGGACTATCTTGGGGAAAAAACAGCCCCATTGTAATTCCTTTCCTAAATTCGATAATTTTTCTATTGTCTCTTTTCAAAGCAAATTGCCCCTCAGTATTCCCTGCCATTTTAATACACTGTCAGTTTACCCCCTGGGTTTTTAGGATCTTTAGGTTAACTTTGAGTAATTATTTCACTTCATTCTCTAAATTGTGCTTTATTGTTTTCGTGAACTTTAAAAATGGATAGCAGGCAAAAAGATACACCTTAAATTCCCACCCTGTCTCTACACCCTTTGCAGTGAAGGATACTGGGGGTCTGCATATCTTATATTGCTTCCCAGTGCACCATAAAGTAATCTGTCAAGTAACAAACATAGCGCTTTGAGCCTTTTCCCAGTCATCCCACCTTCACATTTCTTGAGGAGCCTCTTTCTTCAGTCCTATTCAATAAACCTGATTATCAGTTTATGCCCCTGGAGGAAGAATATGGATTAGGATGGCCATCTCACTCCAGGTCCTTACTGACAGTGTCTCTCACTAATCATTGGTTTCAGGTGTTTTAACCTGATTGGTTAAATGGAAGTAAAACAAGATTACTACAGCCAGAATACATTATTCAATCACACAAACATCCAGGATCGGAAATAGTGTCCATAATGACCTGAAGGGAGGTGGTCACCGTAAACTGGACTAATCCTTCAAAAGCAGGCACTGCCCTAGGCGACCGCATCCAACTTTTTGCTGTAAAGTGGGTCATGCGTCTGCATATCTAGCTTACCAATTCTAGACACTTTTGGTTTGCTCACAAACATTAGAAAATTTGGAGATATTTGAGTAACTTTCTCCATGAGCAGTATACACCATAACAATTTTGCTTACTGGCATGCATTCCCTTCAGTTACATGGACACATCATGCATGGCATGATTATTATGGCAAGTATTTATGTAAATGTATGTGGTTCACAGAAACAAAGCATTTTTCGTACAATTCCTACCCTTAAAAACCTCTTCACTTGTACCTGTTTGGACCACTAGGAAATACTAGAGGGATTGTTGGGTTCCCATTTTTCGAAAAATGAATTTTGTGTTAATTTGTATTGCCTCCTGTTGGCCACTACTTAACCATTCACCTAGGCAAGTCCACTCTTCTTCCACAATTTGTATGATAAGTTTATTTCTTTATTTGAGTGGTTTGGTGGAGTGCTGAATCGGCGAGACGCTCATTATTCATATACTCAGTTGTATTGTACACATAAAGAAAATATAAATTTTTATGCATTTGTAACATATATTCCATACATACAGATCGTAAACACTCAACTAGAATTTCTTTCTTTTGTAAGATGCAGCATTTTACTCATAAAAAATTGCGCATTATTATAGAAATATGTACTTTTGGAGACAAACTCCTTTCGTGAATCTCTTGGCGATAAGATTTCATTGGGTTACCCTTTTTAAGTGCTTTTTCTTTGTTTACCCATTGCATGACGCACCGTGGAAGTTCGTGGTTTATGAGTGCTTTTCTCGCTCTTCCAATATAATGTTGCAATAACCAAATGAAACGTTCGACGGCAAAATACACAAATTTGTATTATGAGAAGAAAACGAGTGCAATCAATTATGTTTTCTTACCTTTTAAATCAGTATGCTGCCAAAAATGATTTTGTTACTCAAGCTAAATTTATTTTCTTGTTTGTGTTTTTCAGTGAGGAGAGGGTGATAGAACACTACAGAAAGCTTAAAGGGGTAACCAGAGGAAGAGCTATTGTGCAGTGAGTATTTTTTAAGATCAGTATTTTGTTTCATTTTAGCATTTGTATAATGCTTACTACCCCTATGTGTAGGGCTGATGCACTCACAGTGATACAAAGCTACATAGTGTGGGGTGTTTAGTTGCAAGGGCGTTGATTTTGTTTTTAGCCTGTGTGGTAAGTGTTTTCAAGTTGCGCTTGATGATCACTGAGATGTGGTTATCGTGTCATGGGAGGTAGCGTCTAAAGGTGTGATTGGGAAGGGTATGTAAGAGGTAGACACACAAATTATAATTCTAGTTAGGACTAAACCATATAGACAGCTACATTGCATAAGGTGGTAGCCTAACCACAGGAGCAGTGTGTGCTGTGTGCGTTAACACCAAAAAGAGGGTAATTAGAGATAGCCCGGTAATCCATATGGCAACATCCGTAAGGCTACTAACTTTGGTTTTGGACTAGGTAGAAATGTTGTAGGGAAACATTAGGGGCCGATTACGGGTCTGGCAGTCCATGGAAGTACCCCATCACAACTACAGACTTTCTACTTTTTCTGCTTAGTACTGTAGTACGTTTAGAAGTATGACTGAACCGTTGAAGTCCCCCAATGCAGTGACAATATTTGGGCATGCTGTGAATGAGCAGCTGCTTGCTGTCTTCTGAGGGTACCAATCTGTGCTGTCTTCCTTCCCCGTTCTCTAAAGCGTAACTGGCATTGCCGATTCAGGCATATTCAGTGAGGCAACCACTCACACCACATCTGTACATAAGTGCTACAACTCCAGATTTGCAGAATAGCAGAAGCATACCTTATACAAATGTGTGCAACACTGATATGAGGGTAGCTGAAGAATCTCGTGGGAGACGTTTGTAGCATCCAGTCTACTCAACAAAGTCTGTAATTCAGCAACCCCATTGATACACTGCTACTCACTGGCTCTGCATGGCATTTATGCATGTTGTTTTTCTGGCAAGATGTTATGCAAATAGTGTGGTTTTCTTTCTTGATCCATGAAGTGCAGAGACATAATCTACACAAAAAAGAGTGAAAAAGATGTTGATGCTTGACTACTGTCGCTAATAGTCTGTCAGGCCAGAACAATGTTTTCAAACTCAAGAAAGCGGGCATGTTTGGCTGTGGACAAGCAGTCGCTCCAGACAACAGCTAGGGCTGCTGGGATCCCCGTAATATGACTTGCAGACGTAGCAGCGTTCTAAGCTGGCAGCCACACGCACTACTTCCTGATTCAGGACTGGTCTGTGGTGACTTGGGTGAAAGTGACACTGTGTCCATATACACCAAGAACAGAGAACACAGCATCCAATGTTGTATATGAAAATTGTCTTATGTCCCCACAGCAGTTTTCCCTCAATGCAGTGCTTATTCGTGTATAAAAGCCACAATGACCATTATGTTCTTGCATTGCATCTCTAGGGGAAACTGGTACCTATGCGCTGTTGTACTGCGCCACACGAGCTGCTTACTAGTCTTCTGATTCATGCTTTCCATGCCACTGGAATCAAGCTATCAAGGCTGATGAGGGCTGAAAGCCAGAAACCGGTCCTAGGATGCTTGTTTCCAGTCCAAGGAGGACCTGGCTTGGCAGTTCGGGCTGGACTGTTCCCATGGGGCACAGGGTCAAGACTGATTTGCATATGGCTGGGTTCAAACTGGAATGGCATGGTAAGCAAAAAAACGATGGATTTAGGACTAGATCTCTGTACTGGGGTGAATGTATGACATTGTTCTGCATTCTGTCCATCAACTGTTGTTTTTGCATTTAACGAAGTCTTTGCCTGCTCCTTTTGCATACCCATAGACTTGATACTCGGTGCTGCTGGTCGCACTTCCTTCCCACCACTCTTACATGCTTGTGCAGAATCTTTGAGCACATTATCTGCCGGGCCCCTCAGGTCCAGATTCTCCAGATTCGGTCTAAGCTCTTATTCCGCACTCCGGAAGCTTTTTGTGCTCTGGCTCCTGCAGTGCCGATGTTATTGTATGAATTGTTTGTTACCTTGACTCTTGTATTCCCTACCTCGGTTTTCTGTTGCCAGTGAGCTCCTGGTTCCCCTCCTCCCATTGAACAGCCTGTGCCAGTGTAAGCACAGTCATTCTCCAACACATAGGCCTGCCTTTATGAGTTGGCCCATACATCGTTCCCTGCTATTACCTGCAGGCAGAGGTGAAGGTTTGCTTTGCTTCTGCTACTTTTTTTCTGACTCTCCTTGACAAAATCTGAGTTAAAAGAAAGCCTATTAAGACCAACATGCTTCTTTATAATTCCTGTAGTTATGATCAGATAATAACTTTTGTTCTGCTGACACTTTTAACCTAAGTTTTAATTAGGCCCTACTCAGAATAAATAAATAAACACTCACTACATAACTCTTTGTTTAAATGTGTACGGACACAAAGCATATATATTTCCTATCAGAGTTGTTTTTCTATGTTTGAGGACTTTAATGATATTTGTTAAGCCTTCCTTAAATGCGAAGTGAAGGACTGGCAAGAATTTTTCACAGTTCTGAAATGTTGAGAATCATTAGGTAACAATCTAGAGAGAGCCTTGGCGCTGCCAAATGTTTATGATGTTATGCAAATTACTTATTGCATTAAGAGGATATTAAGCAATGTTTCATGCCTGGGCAGAGATATGGCAGCACACATATCCTGTGTACGCCAGCCCACAAAATTAAATTCAGAGTCATTCTGACACATCAGTCAAGTTATCCACCTACTAACCAGCCGCAATGACAGTTACGAAAGCATTTTTGCGTCTATGGTCGTTCACTGTTTTAACTACTTTCAATGCAGGCTAGTCAACATAGTGGGGATGTAGCAATATGACATCTGACTTCATCATTGCACTGTAATTGTGGTATGTACGTGTTCATTTCAAGAGGGATGATGCTAACTAGCCTGTGTAAGTGGTTCCTGAGATCTTCTCTGTCCACCAAGACTAGCAGACCAGTTGATGATGATGATGATGATGATGAAGCAACTTATATCGCACACGGATACACCTAAGAGTGTCTGGGCTTGTAGCAACAGGTCTGACATAGAGATCTAAAAAGATATTAGTTTTGCACGAAAATTCATTTGAAAAGTATAAAGGGTGCAGCTGGATAAGCAAATTTGGAATTCTGATCTTTTTTATCATACCATGTAGACTTCTAAGTTGTTTTATGCAGTCTTGGACCATACGTCTGTGAATCTCTTTTAGATTCAATCTTAGACTGATAAGATGTAGGACCGGATCTGAACCATTTAGAAGTATATAAGTTGCCTGCCCTGGTATTGACCTGTCCAATTTAGTATTGTGTATTTTTTAACTGACATGTACCAATATTTATATTCCTTTAATCCTTAAGAAACATCAATGTTTCTCTTGTGTTGAGCCTATAAAAGTGTCATCACCACCACAGTCTTATTTTTTCCCAAACCAACAAGAATTTAAACCTTCTTTTCTATTAATAAGTAACAAATGACAAAATATACTCTACTACAGGAGTGTTCTATTTAGACAAGTTCTGCAACTTATATGACACATATAGTTTAGACTAGACACTGATAAATGTTCTAACTTCCTAGCTTTTTTAGGAGCCCCATTGCCATTTGCAAATACAGTCTAAATCAAACTGCAAACAGCCTACAATGTGGCTTGGTGTAGTTTTCGATGTAGAACTGTAGGTATGTTGCCCTATTTAAAAATACATGTATCCTGGAACCTAGGCGTCAGTTCAAGATACATTGAACTCTCTGATCCACTGAGGAGAGAGAGTACAACCACTAATGCATATTGACTGGCTACTTGAGCATGTATGTGGGGGCTTCCCCTTTCATAGAGACATAAGGATTTGGCTGTTTAAAGGATTACAGGAGCGCAGAAGCTGGAGTGCTTCATAGGAATATTAATGTTTTGACCTTTCATCTCCCGTCAGGTGTTTAAGACTTTTGAAGTGCATGATACCAGGTCTGAGAAGTAGACTAGGTCTGCATTTTGCTGCAGTTTAATTGATCAAACCCATGATAATGATATTAATTACACCTGTTACTCAAGGGCTTTAATTATGCTTTTAATTTCTCAGAAGTCAAGTAGAGGAATGATGAGTCTGCACATAGTAGTTTTGTTAAGATGATGTGGTGTGGCTAAACACATGAATGAATACATTTAATTAATTGAGGGTTCCAAGACAAGAGGAGTGCCAATCACTAATCCATGGGTGCCTGTAAAAGTAACAAAGGACAACGAAGCCCCGAACTAGCTAGCAGGTTTAATTTTCATGGTCTCGTGTGTTTACAGCTTGGTTCTGCTACTTTGAGGCATTGGGGCCTATGGAATTATGTCAGGGACTGTTTATCTGGAATATTGCCATTGTGCAGGCTTCATATCACCCATGTTTCAGATAACGTTTGTCTCTGGTCGCTGTACTCTTTTTAACAGAAAAATTGTGATATCCCATACTTCCCCTTCATTTGTTTATATGGCCACTTCTGAGCTTTATTTAAACTAAGAAAGGCACTGTATCCTCTCCCAAGACTTTTCTTGTGCTTTGCATATCCTTCATCGCCTTGATGCTAGCTATACCATTTGGTGGTACTTTCAGAAAAGAAAGAGCAGCTGTTCATAGATGGATTGCTTCTGATGCCAGGTGTTTCCATCTCACAGACTGATGCGATTTACACCAGAGCAAGTAAAGCATGTGTGGTTTTCCAAATGCATGTTGTTGCTTTGCAAAACTACAGAATAGCTATAGTGGTAAGCCCTGATACTTGATACTTTATCCAAAACATTTCACAGTTCAGGGAAAAAGTCCTTCACAAAATTTCAAAACTCTTCCATAATGTATTCCCACATCACATGGTTGGAAATGTTACCTCTGTGTGTGTGGGGGGGTTGTGTGTGTGGTGTGAGTAAGTCTGAATAATGGGACTTCTTAGGTATTCGATATGAGTATTTAAAATACGATCGCATATCTTTGATTCTGAATTGATATGAAAAGTGGTTGCAGTTTTTGAAGATGTATTCCCAGTGTGAAAAAATATCTTGGCGCATCTCAGCCATATGATAAAACCATTTTGGTATTGGAGTCACTTTTGCAGCCATGCGAAACTGTGGTGTTCACATCATGTAAAGCCCCCCTGTTATTTGTTACCTTTTGCAAGGGCATTTAATAATAGTAAGCGCTACTGTTAAAACAACTGTGGCACAGCCTGTAAAGAATTATTGCTTCTCTACCTAAAACAACTGACGGACAACTAGTAATGACATTATTAGTCACATTGTATGTGATGGTACAAGTGATCTCATCTAAGGTTAGTAGCATTTCCTTTGTGGTGTTATAATGGTATAGTTGCAGAGTTGAAGTTAGATGTAGGTTATCTATCAAAACCATATTGTGACTTCAACGGAAGGATGTTTTTTGGTAATTTTTCTGTGCTTCTTTATTAATACTGAGAAGTAACTGATATTAGGTGCTAATCCTATCATTTTTGACATAAGATTTTAATTACTGCGTGCCTTTGTGCGTGGATTGCGATTTCTGTTCATTAGCTACAGACTATTTGCATTTTTGTGAAGAACGGAAAGAACTAAGAAAAGTGAGAAATATTGGAAGAAATGTGACAGAAGAATATGAGATGAAAAGTGAACACAAGCAATAGCAAAGAGAAATAAAATAGAAAGAAAAGGACTTCTAATATGGAGATCCATATCTCGAGTGACATTGCAGGAACACTGGGGCGTTGTGAAGTTGAGTGTATATAATCTAGGTTTGATCTCGAATCCTTTGTCATAATTTATTTATTTATTTATTTATGTGATTTTTAAAGCGCAGCAATTACCCGTGGGTGTCTCGGCGCTAGGAGCTAGATCTATTACCAGTGTCTTAGAGAACAGATGCAGAGTTCTATATCTGAGGATGCTTGTTAGTTCATTGAGAAAACAACCATGTCTTGAGTTGCGTTCTGAAGATAAGCAATGTGGGGCTAGATTTTATATTGAGAGGAAGAGAGTTCCATAATCTTGCTGCTGCAATGCTAAAACGTCTGTCTTCCCAATTGACTTTCCTTGTTCTGGGAATTTGAATCAGGTGTATAATGTATGCAAGAAGAAGAGAATGTGACAAGCGTGTGTGCTGACTAGAAAGGGAACTATGTATCTGGTGCTGCATCAACTTTACACAGAGCTGGGCACTTAAAATATGGTTACTTAAGTTGACTGAGTTAGGACAGTGGCATGTATCATTAGTCATATAGTGAATAAATATTTTACGAATATTCTCGAAATCCTTCTATTTCTGGTTTCAGGTACATGACAATAGTGGAAGCGCTGCCTACTTATGGAGTTCATTATTATGGAGTAAAGGTCAGTCAGATTTTCTTAACAAGTTCTGGTACATGATCCTATTTGAAAAAAAACTTCATATAACACATGAATGATATCTTGGTTACTTAACTTCTGGTATGATTGTCTCCTTGCACAAGAACATGAATTTTCTTTTTCGTGAAGCCAGGTGTTAGTCATGTAAGCAACATAAGTTCACTGACGGTTTCTCCTTTTCTGAGTATAGAATAGATCACTTTCATGTTTGATGTGAAAGAAAGAAGTGAAGAGAGGGGTTTTAATTTACTCAAAAACAATTATTGACTGATATCAGAAGATGCCTCTTTGTTCAATTTCAACCTGAGACATACAGTCCAAAACCGTAAGCAAAATGGGCCACTGTCCCATACCATTTTAATGCCCTTGGCTTATTAATTAGTGTCTTGCAACATATACATATACTGCTCATGCAATACAAACACATTGATAAGTGAAACACCGTTGGATGCAACTTGCTGCTCTCTAGTACAAGCAATAGTAAGTATTGCCTTTATTTCTCCACGCAGTGAATGGATTTTATCTCATGTTGCTTTAGCCACAGGCCGGGCTCATGCATGTTCATAATTAAGGCAATGCCTAGTTAGCAGTATTTAGAATAACCTGATGCATCCGCTATTTGTGCTAAAGGACTTTGAAGCATTTGCATGGTTTAATTAGCCGCAAAATCTGCCTTTTAAACATAATAACCTGTGGCATGACACATTCCACTACCACTCATTCTGATTGCCCTTCCCACCTAGTTTCAGATTCCTGTGCCAAAGGAGCCTCAGATTAGAAAATAGATGTTGGCTATAATTCCCTCCCAAAAGGGAGATTACTTAGCATTGGGAAAAATACCAATTTATTTATTTATAAAGTTTTATATAGCGCAAACCTGATCCCAAAGAATATCAAACCCCTTAAAATGTAAGTCAATTAAATAACTTCCACCCTATTCCCCTACAAACCCACATCCCACTATGGAACTAAAAATGCTAAATTAGAACAAAAAATTGTAATAACTACTAAAGTTTTTACACAGATAATAAAAACAAAACAAATCTTGTATCTTTTGATACAAAAACAATAGTTGTGAAATTAGTTCCCTGTGGATTCTAGACAGAAGAGCAATGTCAGCTACTCCGTAAAGAAACTCTCAAACCCCTCTGGCAAAACTAGCAGCGTGAAGAGGGCTATGAAGGGAGATGTCCACTATCCTTTTTAGTATAATATTTACTCCTGAGCCTCAATACAAATCCCAGTCTTAAACTGACTGAGGTGTTGGGTTGAGTTGGATCACTACACTGAGCCGATGGTGTTGGGTCATGTAATTGAATTTTGACATGAGCCCTACCACCCTTCATTGAAACTAATTTCTTACTACGTTAGCAAATGCTCCAAAACCTAGCACGCAGCAGAGATTCACAGGTTGCGCTTAAGACATGATGAGGAAAAGTTGCAGTCTCAAAAAGAGTTTCAGAAGGAGACGCATGTTGTTCCTTAGAAAGAGAAGAAGAGGAAGAGGCTGGGTTGGTCTAACACGCTAACCCTCTGGTGGAGACAGGGTGTTCCCCACTTTGGGATTTGGGGCCCTCACACACACGCTGGGTGTCATGTACATTCAAAATCTGGTTACATAGGAAGCCTTTAAGTGTCATAGGTAGAGTTGGGTTTGCTTACAATAAATAGGGTTGTGCGAAATTTGCGTAATTTGCTTTTGTGTAATTAAGTGAAATGCAAATCCATCATTTCGTGTTATGTTGCAGCATGAAGTGCATCCTTGCATCAGGTTTTAGCACGTTGATGAATTTAAACAAGAGCACAGCAAAACAGCCTCTCACACCCTTTATTCCTGTGCGAATGGTGCAATTTGTGGTAATTCACAGTAATCATTTACCACTAATTGCACCATTCACAGCATATTTTTTACCACGAATGGTACATATTTACTCGAAGAGGCGTAATGGGAATTTCACGTAACATGTGTAACCCAAAATTACTTCGACATAGTTTAGATTTCTCCCAAGCCTACTTTACATTTTACATACTCTATTCCTTGATGCTAGAATTCAGTTGAGTGTAACATGGATCCATACGGATCCTGCTAAGACAGACATACAGAATATCCACAACATAATTCACCAAAAGTATCATGGAAATGGGGTTTGTTTACATAGTTAATAGAGGGCCTCAAAATCAGGCTTTAATCCATCTTCAAAGGACCAGCTTTGAACACCCATGGATTACAACTATGATATAGATACGATCACAGTCTCCCTCATTTCACAGCATAGTGTAGTAGAGGTGGGTGAGCCAAAAGATGGAAAGGGAGGGCCGAGCCAAGGGTCTGGCTTGGATCTTAGAGCTCATGCACGAGCCGAGCCCTGAAAATGTTTGCTATGTGAGGTACACTACAAACAAAAAGGTGCTTCAGACTTCAAGAAATTGTATTTCCTTAACTTGTAAATCTTTAGCATCCATAAACAGCACTACAGGACTGCACCGAGAAGTACTTATTAAAGGTGATCGTTTTTACACATGAACCATTTAGTGCACTAAGAGGCAAGACAATAGTCATGTAAACACTGTACATGACCCAGATTATTGTAGAGCAACGTTACAGTCTATTAATTCAAGCACAAAAGGTTTTTGTACAACTGGTGTTCTGAACTCATGTAGTGAAAAGGGCTTTCAGATGTGGTAACGAAGAAAAAGGAGTTTGTACAAATCAACCAGGAAACTGGTATCTATTTGCATTTCCGTATGCTAAGGTGTATTTTTAACTCTTTGTGCAAATTTCTGCAATTTTTATATAGCAGGAACCCTACCCGAAAGTATTGGAGCGATTTACATGAGCGTTTGTTACATTATACAAGGTCACCATTCATTGTTTATAGGGATAGGGAGATTAAGTGATTTGCCTAGAAACACAGGATGTTGAGCTGAAGCTGATACTCGAACATGGTCGTCTGCTCTGCCCCTAACGCACATCCTGGGTAGAGGAAGGAAGGCAGGCAAAGGCCATGTGAAAGCTCAGCTGGTAGTGGGCTCGAGGTTCCTACAGGACCTCGAGCTGTGCTAGGCTTCAAGTTCGACCCTGGCTCGCGTTTTCGGTGGCTCGCTACCTTTAAAGTGTAGCAGACATTATTCTACAGGTTCAGTGCCAATGATGCAATTTGAAAACTATTGGCACATCTCAAATGCACAAAAAATACTTGGCAGGCCAAGCTAAACAAGTTGTAGAAAAATGTTTATGTAGAGCATCTTGCCTTACCAGCATTTTTATTAAGCATTTCAGCTTTCATCTTGACCATCATAAAAGCACTGTGTGAGAACTTAAATGTTATGTGAATAAACAGCCCGTATGTTTATTTTGGAACTTCAAATATTTTGTGTACTGTACCTGATGCGTCAGGAAGAGACAGAACGTCTGAAGGAACAAACACAATCCGTCGCCGGCGAGGTATACATTTAAAACTAAAACTAAATTCAGAACAGTAAATCTTCGAGAAGTATACTTAAAATGGTAGCTGATATGTTTTCAAATTTGGTGCATTGTTCTGTGCTCGTGATTTCTTGACAAACCTGGTCAATAAACTGGTGTGCTTCAATTTTTCATCGAAATGAGAAGCATTGACCTCTTTGGAAAGAAATAGTGCAGGCAGTAAAACTGAATATTCATGATATACTCTCGGCGCATACTAAACACTGATCCAAAAATGTAGAATGGTAAAAAAGCACACAAAAAGGAAGTAAGCCTGGTATAGAAATGATGTGGGGTTCCCTGTTGTACAATATTAACATCCTTGTAAACATACTGTCGGTTCTGTTTCACACAACACAAAATATGAAGTCCCGAAAGATTAAGTACACGCTTTTGTGGAGCATAATTTTGGGACGTCAATCAAGAAGTTGTTGTTTTGTGATATTGTTCACAGATTATGTCATATAGCAAAGATATGTACATGAGCCATCTTATTTCAGAAGTGCTGATTTTATTGAAGGGTAAAATGCACAGTTCTTGATTAAGTCAAACCCTCATGCTTTCCCTAATTGTGTTCATTTGTTAGGACAAACAAGGAATCCCCTGGTGGCTTGGCATAAGTTATAAAGGAATCGGACAGTATGATTTACAGGATAAGGTGAAGCCTCGAAAGGTAAGGGTTGTAGTTCCAATATGTAGTAGGGCAGAAAACAATGTTCAAAGAATGAGTTGCTGAAATCATTTCTCAAGACCCATTACTAAAAGGAAAACTACAGTGTATCCCTTACTCATCAAATATCATTGGTCTGAAATTTTTACATTTAAAAACATTTGCCTAGCCTTGAGTAGACAGCGTTCAACTCTGTCCACAAGTACTTTTTCTCAAGATGGGTGCTTGTTACCACTTCCATTGGTTTACAATTTTTACGGTGGTTTTGTTATGAAATATATTGTCATAAAGCTAGTACGTTTTGTACTGAAAGTCTACTATAAAAAAGACAATTACCTTTACACTGTGCCTTTTCATAACACTCCTGTGCTATTCTCTCATTAATTGTTGATGATTTATCAGGATGTAGAGCTTCCTCTGTATTGGTCTTCCATATTGGAAACCTGATCACAGTCTTGTCATGAAATGCTTGCAACCCTTTTGCTAATCATGTCGCATTTGTCTCTTGTTCTATGTGATACACCTTGCTCTGGCACTCTTCCCAGGATATGCATTCTATTCTCTCTCCCCCACTTCTTCTCTCCCCTTCCTTTGTTTCCCTCCTCTAGCTAAGCGATGTGTGTAGTCACGCCCAAATGTTCATTTATCATGTCTAATGCTCTCTCGTATATTGTGCTTTATAAATAACATCCTGGTCTTATTAAAAATCTTCTCTCCTCTGTTTGAGTGTCACTGTTCTTCCAAATGGTCATACTTCTCCATTGCACACGGCGCCCGATTATGTATCCTGCACTTTCCTTCTCAACTGGCATGATCCATACTGTCTGTAACACTGGCCCAGGGTGTATCTCACTAGTCAACCCATTAGTGTGTCCTATTGCTCTTCCCACCTGTCATATGTTCACCTCTTTCTTCACCTCTTTCTGTCTTATCCCACCCATCTGTACAGATCTGTTCCTCTTCACCTGCTGTAAAGTGCCATTTCCCTTTCCTGTCATGTGTTCCACCAGAGATTTGTGTTACATTGTCTTGCTGTCAATTCAATTCAATTCTTTTATTCGATTAACCGTTTTGTCAATCATAAAAAGTACATCGTAGTAAAACAATACATTAAAAATCACAATTGTTGTTAATACATTTTAGGGGTACAGTTTATATACATTTACAGCACTAGTACTGACAATCAGACAAGTTCATTTCCAGGGTTTTACGGATGGCTATACAAGTTTTCAAAAACACAGCTAAATTCTTTGCCACAAATTGCGAGTCAAGCTGTTGCAGGGCTAAGAATGCCGGGCGACAGGTCCTCAACCCCATTTGTCGTAACAAAGGTACGACCCAGCGCCTGCGTGGTTCTGCGTAGTAGTGGCAAAACAGTACCACGTGCATTGTTGTTTGGGGGGAGACCTTATCACATGGACATTTATCCAAATCGTGTGACCAGGTAGACATTATAGGAAAAGTAACTAAACGGAAAAACAAATTAAATCGAAACCTTGTTAATAGGTACTTTTCATATTTAGATATGTAATATGATAAATATGGTTGGGTGCCTAGAGACGTCTGAACCATCAGACCATTGTCTTGCTGTCAATTTCCTATGCCCCAGAAGCTGTTGCCTAATCAGAAGATGTAGCCTGCTCCCTTGTGATGCTCTTGTCGTATGTGCTGCTCTCTCGTGACCCAGCCCTCCCGTGGTCATGTTGGGATGACCTATAGTTCAACAAGCTGATTTAGGGTGAAATTACATCTCAAATGCAGAATTAATGTATGACTTGGACAATTAGAGCTCTCTCCATTGTGCTTGAGTTAGAAAACTGATTAGTAACTCCTATGTTGGGACTGATGGTTGATGTCTGATCCTCTGTGAGATCACATCCACGAGGTTTGACTTGAAAGCAGTTTGTAATCTAGTATTACCTTTCCCTGAAGTAAAAAATCTCTCATTTGCCAATATGTGCAGTTTTCAGGGTTTTTTCGATTTAAAATCTCCCAAATGTCCCCTTAATATAAGCTTGGATGTGTCATCAAAATGTGTTTGATTACATTATAGTTTTCTTGATTTCAATTCGTGCTCACATGCTCTCACTTCAACCCCTTCTTGTCTTGTGGAATAAAATGTTTCCTACTTTTCATCAATTGAGAGAAATGTTTTAAGTTTCTGTAGTAGGGGATCTCTGTGTATAGTCATAATCTAGTGAATAGTCCCGCCCATGTGCGTGGACCCCGGCAATCAAAAATAATCTCTTAAGTTGTCAAAATAATGCAGAAACTGCAAAGACACTTAAGAGAGAATTTAAAGACAAATAATGCAGCCTATATCCACAGGCTACACTGTCCAGTACTTCAACTAGAAATTCCACCGAAAACAACACCACAAACAGAACAGCCTGCTAGTTTCTACCATAGAGAAACCTGCCTCCCCCAGTCAAAGCCTCAGGAATGATAGAGAGGAAGGTAGGGACAGACAAGCCCCATAGGCTGCCATTATGTGGCTTAAATAGGATACTGTGCCTTTAAGAGAACTTTCCAGACTTCTCCCAGTATCCCAGAATGCATAGCAGGTCCAACTTACTTCCAGTTCTTTTTTCCGGCTCCTGCTTACAGGACCCTGGCATTGAGCTCTCCCTTTTTCAAGGGTTTATTGAAATTGTTTTTGCACTTTTGACTTTTAAAAGTGTTGCAGTTACTGCTTGGTGTTCTCTTCTCCCTTTTGTGCTGTTTTTTAGGCGTTTTGGGGCTCCGAAATGCCTGGCCTTTTTGTTAAGTGCCCAGCATGTGAGAGGAAGAAGGCCAAAAGCGACCCCCATGATGTCTGCATCGTGTGCCTTCCAGAAGATCATGGCCCTGAGGAGTGTGTTATCTGCCAGCAGCTTTCTGCTCGGACCCTCAGGGACAGATTGAAGATCAGGCTGGCTGGCCTGGAGGATAGGCGTCTACGAGCTGCAGGTGGGTCTGGGCAGCCTGGGAGGGATCCCTCTGCCTCTGCTGAGGCCCCTGGGGGGCTCCCCGGGGGCAGGAAGTCCAGCAAACGATCCCATTCTCCGTCGACGTCGAGGGCTTCGACGACGACGTCGAGAGGGATGACGACGGCATGCTCCCCTTCTCCCCGGGGCTCCGGGTCGAGACGGCGTGACGGCTCGACGACAAAGGAGAAGCCGACGTCGAAGCCGCCGTCGACGTCATCGTCTTCGTCGACGTCGAGGTCTTCATACCGACGCCAAAGGCGCAGGGACGTGTATCGACGCTCGCCGTCGAAGCGGCACCGACGCTCGCCGTCGAGGCGACACCGTCGGTCGTCGTCGAGGCGACACCGTCGATCGCCGTCGAGGCGACACCGCCGATCGACGTCGAGGGGCTCCTCGACGTCGGGAACATCGAGACGACGGCGGCGGTCGACGTCGAGGGCGGACCGCCCGACGTCGAGAGGGCGACGTGAGAGGTCGCGGAAGAGGAGATCGACGTCGAGGAGTCGGCGTTCGACGCCGAGGATGAGAGGGTCGACGTCGAGGGGACGACGTTCGACGCCGGAGTCCAGGAAGCGCCATTCGACCCCGGAGAAGCGTCGTTCTGCGTCCAGCAGACAGCGGTCAGCGTCGAGGAGTAGGTCACCCTCTCCAAAACGACACAGAGGTGGCTCTAGTCCCAGGAGTCACGCTGCTTCCAGTGGACGCAAGAGGAAGCGGTCGCCTGCGGATGGGGATGGCTCTCCGCACCCGTCCCCTAAAGGGTCACCGGGCTCGGTGTACTCGGAAGTGTACACTCCATCTCGGCCCAGGACTCCTACTCCTCCACCCGTACCTAGGGAGGACCCTCCGCCCAAACCACCACTGCCTTCGGGGGATCCTTCTCCACCTCCGGTCCCTCCGCATGGGCCCACCCCGCAGCCGAAGGTTCCTCCGCCGAGGTCCACTTCACTGCCGTCCCTGCCTGCTCCTCCCAAGGGGACCCCGAAACCGAAACCCCGGGAGGATCCGAAGAGACCCCGTGAGGAACCACGGAAGACCCCTCCTCGCAAACCGAAGGAGCGCCCACGAGCTGGCAGGTCTCGTTCTCGCTCTAGGCGCAGATCTTCCACGAGGTCGAGACACCGCCATAGGAGGCGCGAATCTCGCTCTCACACGAGATCATCTGGGACCAGGGACTATTCCCCTACTCTATCGGGGTCGCCGGACACCAGAGTGTCCCAGATAGATGACCTGGTTGCCTTTCAGGACGTCCTGTTGAGGGGCGCGGCGAAGCTAGGCATTACACTGACAGTGCCTACTCCGAAGACGTCTGTCATTTTCGAGACTCTACATCAGAGGCACATGTCTCGTCCTCTCCTGCCCTTGGTGCCGGGCCTGGAAGAACCGGCTATGGCTCTGTTTCTCACCCCGGCGGTGACGAGAGCAGCCCCGTCCAGATTACTAAAGAAGTACCGGGCTCCCGACTCGGATCCGGCCTTTTTGAGAGCGGAGCCTCCGCCTGACTCCGTCATCGTCACGGCGGCCCGCAAACAGCATGCCACCACTCCGACCTCCACGGTTCCCCCGGACAAGGAGTCTAGGTGGATGGACTCGGCGGGGCGAAAAGTCTGTGGAACTTCCGCAACATCCATGAAAGCGGCGAGTGCCACAGCTCTGTTGGGACGTTACGACCGCGCCCTCTGGGACTCCCTCGAGCGCTTTGCGGAGCATTTGCCTCGGGAGCAGCGTGAAGACTTCATGGAAATCCTGAGTGAGGGGATGCTGGTGGCCAACCAGATAATCAGCGCGGCTGCGGACTCTTCCCTGTTGGCGGCTCACGGATTCTGCCACGGGATCAACCAACGGCGCCACGCATGGCTCCGGCTAACGTCCCTGAAACCGGATGCACAGCAGAGGGTGGCCAATCTGCCGTTTTCCGGTGAGACCCTCTTCGGGAAGCATGCGGATGATGAAATGGCCCGCATGAAGGCGGAAGCCGAAACGCTGACGGCTGTGGGCCTGGAAAAGCCCAAGGAGACCAAGAAGCAGTACCGCCCTTTCCAACGGCGGTTCGGAGGACAAGGCCGAGGATGAGGACAGGCTTCGGGGCACTCGCAACAGCAGCAGCCGTTCCGTAAGCCGTTCCAGAAGCGGCAGAAGGGCAGAGGAGGCCAGCAGTCGGCTCCGGCGCCCAAGGGCCAGGCGGGGTCTAGGCCCTAGGAACTTACTTCCCCCGGATCCGTTACCCACTCCGGTAGGGGGAAGCATCCAACTTTTTCTGGCAGAGTGGAGAAAAAAATTACTCAGGACAAGTGGGTGCTGAATATTGTTTGCAATGGATACAGTCTTCGGTTCACCAGCCCTCCTCCAGCGATTCCCCCGGTCGGCTCGCAGTTTCAGCTGCGCGAGCTTCAGGCGGAAGCGGATGTCCTGTTAAGGAAAAGGGCGATAGAAGACGTACCTCTGTCTCAGAGAGGAAGAGGTCTGTACTCCCGGTTCTTTCTGGTTCGCAAGAAGGACAAGAACGAGTTCAGGCCCATTCTGGATTTGCGACAAGCAAACAAATGGATTCGCAGAGAAAAGTTCCGCATGCTGTCGTTGCACCAGATCTACCCTCAGTTGCAACAGGGAGACTGGCTTTGCGCTATAGACCTACAGGATGCTTACTTCCATGTGCCCATTGCACACAAACACAGGAAGTTCCTGCGGTTCCAAGTCGGCACCAATCACTATCAATACACAGTACTCCCATTCGGACTGAAGTCTGCGCCAAGAACATTCTCGAAGTGCATGGCGGTGGTAGCGGCACACCTGAGGAAGAACAAGGTGTTCGTCTACCCTTACTTGGACGATTGGTTGATCAAGGCATCCTCCTTCTCGGAAGCGCGAGCACACTTCCAGAAGACGTGCGTTCTCTTGAACAAGCTGGGGTTGCACATCAACATGGCCAAGTCTGTCCCGACTCCGGTCCAATGCATACAGTACTTGGGAGCCTCCATCAATACGCTGTCAGCAAGCGTGTCTCCTTCGGAAGAGCGACGATTATCACTCCTTCGGAAGGCTCAGGCTCTTATAACGACTCCATCTACAACAGTGAGGACGGTGTCTTCTCTACTGGGATCGATGGCCTCTTGTATCTTCCTGACGCCACACGCACGGCTGCACATGAGACCGTTGCAGGAGTGCTTGGAGGACCAGTGGGATCAGAGGAAAGGATCTTGGGACAACAAGATTCGCCTGTCGCTGCATGCTCTTCAGTCTCTGAAGTGGTGGTGTTCGGCGGAGAATCTCCTCAGAGGGGTTCCCTTTCACAAGGACATTCCCACGCAGACTGTCGTGACGGATGCGTCTCTTCTGGGATGGGGAGCGCACTCCGGGACTCTACAGATTCAAGGCACGTGGTCACCGATGGAGGCCACGTATCACATCAATTTCCTGGAACTCAGGGCTGTTCACTTGGCGCTGAAGGCCTTTCTTCCGTCCTTCCGGACCAACTCTCTGCTTGTACAGACGGACAATACCACCACGATGTATTACCTCAACAAGCAGGGGGGGTCGAGATCGCGCACTCTGTCACAGGAGGCGCAGACGATCTGGCACTGGCTCCTGGCCAGAGGACTGACGATAACGGCCACCCATCTACCAGGTGTGCAGAATGTTCAGGCAGACGCACTGAGCAGACTGCTTCAGGAAAACCACGAATGGGTCATAAACGACGAAGTACTAGGAGAAGTCTTCGCAAGGTGGGGAACTCCAGACGTAGATTTGTTCGCCACCGCCGAAAACAGCAAGTGCAGAGACTTCGCCTCCAGGTACTTCCAGAAAGGGACGCTGGGGAATGCGTTATGGATCGACTGGACGAACAACTTTCTGTACGCCTTTCCTCCCATTCCCCTGATTCCGGCGGTGCTCATCAAGCTGGCCCGGTCCAGAGCTCGGATGATACTCATCGCCCCGGAGTGGCCCAGGCAGTGGTGGTTCACGGACCTACTTCACCGGTCTCTCCTTCCTCACATTCGGTTGCCGTGCAGGCCGGACCTTCTCACGAAGTTCGGGTGACGGATGTTACACCCCAACCTCTCGTCTTTGAGTTTGGCGGCATGGCTCCTGAGATAGTGCAGTATGGCCATCTTAATCTGCCCGATGATTGCATGGACATTCTGAAGGAATCCAAGAGACCCTCCACTAGGACTTCATATGCTTACAAGTGGAAGAGGTTTTGTATCTGGTGCCAGTCTAAGAACCTTGATCCTACGACCTGTAAGGAGGATGTCATCCTTCCTTACCTCTTGCATTTGGCGCAGTCTGGCCTTAATGTGCATTCCATTAAGGTTCATCTGGCTGCATTGACTGCCTACAGGAAATGCCCTTCACAGACTTCCTTTTTCCAGATCCCCGTGATCAAAGATTTTCTGGAAGGATTGAAGAAAGTATTCCCTCCTGTCAGGCTTCCCTCGCCTTCATGGGAATTGAATGTGGTGCTGTCCAGATTGATGAAGGAACCTTTTGAACCTATTCATAAGGCTTCGTTGCAGCACCTGTCCTGGAAGGCGGCGTTCCTCGTGGCCATTACATCGGCCCGCAGGGTGAGTGAAATTCAGACGTTGTGTTGTAATGAACCTTATACTGTATTTCATGCTGCTAAGGTTGTTATGCGTACTCACCCTAAATTTCTTACCAAGGTTATTTCTGACTTTCATGTCAACTAGACTATAACTTTACCTACGTTTTTTCAGAACCCTTCATCCCCAGCGGAGAGGTCTCTCCATTCTCTGGATGTCAGGAGGGTGTTGAAATTTTATCTGGATAAAACCAAAGATATTCGTAGGTCTGACCAGTTGTTTATCAATTATGGATCGGTCAGGACGGGTCTTGCGACCTCTAAGCAGTCCATCTCTAGGTGGATTGTGTCCTGCATACAATTGTGTTATCAGAAAGCTAATAAGACCTTAGGAGGTAAGCCTTAGGCTCATTCCACCAGGGGCAAAGCTGCCACGACGGCTCTGCTCCGTAACGTGCCGATTGCTGAAATCTGCAAGGCAGCCACTTGGAAGTCGGTTCATACCTTTGCTAAGCATTACTGCCTGGACACGGATGCCAGGGCAGACACTCAGGTTGGACAGGCTTCGCTGCGGAATTTGTTCGCACAATAGTGGCATTAGGTATTTACTTCTCACCGCCGCTTAGTTGTGGGGATGGGCTTGCCATTCTATTTACTAGATTATGACTATACACAGAGATCCCCTACTACAGAAGGAGTAGTTTCTGTCCTGTAACTCCAGTTCTGTAGTAGGGGTATCTCTGTTATAGTCATAAGCGCCCTCCCGCCTCCCCGGTGGAGAATTCTTCATGTAAACAATGCTACAGGTCTGGCGTTTTTTACGCCTTCAAAAAGAACTGAAAGTAAGTTGGGCCTGCTATGCATTCTGGGATACTGGGAGAAGTCTGGAAAGTTCTCTTAAAGGCACAGTATCCTATTTAAGCCACCTAATGGCAGCCTATGGGGCTTGTCTGTCCCTACCTTCCTCTCTATCATTCCTGAGGCTTTGACTGGGGGAGGCAGGTTTCTCTATGGTAGAAACTAGCAGGCTGTTCTGTTTGTGGTGTTGTTTTCGGTGGAATTTCTAGTTGAAGTACTGGACAGTGTAGCCTGTGGATATAGGCTGCATTATTTGTCTTTAAATTCTCTCTTAAGTGTCTTTGCAGTTTCTGCATTATTTTGACAACTTAAGAGATTATTTTTGATTGCCGGGGTCCACGCACATGGGCGGGACTATTCACTAGATTATGACTATAACAGAGATACCCCTACTACAGAACTGGAGTTACAGGACAGAAACTACTCCATATTTATAATGGTGACTTAATTGTAGATCTAGAATCAAATATCGGTGATTGTTGGAGCTCTAAATTGTAATTCATTTGTGATATTGCTGCTGAAAAACTGAAGCGCTATGCAAGACATTTTTATGGCAATTATATTTGAAACGGAATGGATCCCCTTCCTAGACCTGGCATTGTCAAGCCTTAACCCCAGTGCAGGTTTTTAGTGACTAGAGTTTTCCCTTGGCTATAACTCTGCAAGCAGCCACAGGTTTGCAGCTCTATATGGTACATTTTGAACTTTGTATCACAATATATGTACATCCTAGAGTTATTTTTATGCAAATAAGCTTTTTCAGGTATGGGACATCAATTCATTAACTGCATTGTGCGTCGTCTGTACTGGAAGCGTACATTCTGGACGAGCCAGGTGGCAAGCTCAAGAGCTGCTGTTCCCTGATGCTCTTGCATTCTATGCATTGACTTCCATGCCCCACAAGGGAAGTGTGTCAGGTCTTGTATTTATATATTTGTTTTTGGTGGGGGTTTTTAAAGCGTGCACATGCCTACGGGTATCAGAGCGGTGTACAAATGAATGGTATACATAAACAAATAAAAAATGTTAAAAAAACACATTTAGGAAAAACATAGACCAACTTCTAAAAATTCCAGTAAGATATGTTGTGATGTGACAGAAGTATTATTAAATGACCGCCATTCGTTTATGAGTCATTGGGAAGGCTTCTCCGTTATTGTTTTTCACGAGTCTGCTTTTTGTCAGTTTGTTTCAGGTACCCGGGGGGCAATGTTTGTGTGGGTTCTAATGAGATGGGTGTGCTTCTGCTCAGTATTGGTATTACTGTGATTTTGCTGGCCACTGTGCCCAGTGGACAGGTCCACCCTAATTATATGAGAGGGCTCTGTTCATTAGGATCTTTTTCACCTCTTTTTTGAAGACGTGGGTTGATGGGTTAGACTTGCGTGGTAGAGAGTTTCAAATCCTTGGACCGATACAAAAAAGGAGCATGTGTATGTTTTTTGTTTTCTAAATATAGCGGGGTTCTAGCCTGAGATAATTTGCGCTTCTGATTGAGCGTCTGCCTCCTGAAATTCAAATGTTTTCTGCCAGATACCTTGGTTCGTTATACTGTAAGGCTTTATTAAGGAAATTTCTAAAGCGCCTGGTTACGCGCACCGACGTGTCCCCGCACTATGGTGAGAGACAGTGAGGAGGCCCACTAAGCCACTACACAAGTGTTGAGCGGAACAAATGGGTTTAAAGAGCTCTACGGAACTTAGCCTCTGAAGGTCCAGACGCAGCTCCATCGGGAGCATGTTCCAGCTCTTGGCTGCCCCCCATTCGCGCCTTCTTAATTTTGGGAACAGCTACCAAGCCAACGCCAGTGGATCTGAGTATCCGCTTTGGTCTGTAAGGTGTGATAAGGCTCAGTAAGGGGCTAGGTGCCTTTCCCCCAATAATGCGGTGACATGTGCATAGTGCCTTAAATGCAATCCTCTCCCTGACAGGGAGCCAGTGGAGCGTCTCCAAGGCGGCTTTGGAGGCTGCTCTTCTAGGGAGCCTCAGCACCAGCCGGGCTGCGGCATTCTGTAACACCTGAATGCGGTTCAGACTTTTGACCGTAGTCCCCAGATAGAGAAGGTTAGCATAATCTAGTCGCGAGGTTACAAGGGCGTGCACCAGCGTCCGCCTAGCACCAACAGGAAGCAAATCCAAAGTCTTCCGCAGGTTTTTAAGGACGCCAACACACATCCCAACCACACGACCAATCTGGGGAGTGAAAGAAAGGTCTGAGTCAAACATTACCCCAAGATTTTTAGCCTGCTGACAAGGCACAGGAGTAATGCCTAGGCATGCTGGCCACCATGCTGAGGACCACACAGACGGGCCACCCCCCACCACGAGCACTTCAGTTTTGGCACCGTTCAACTTCAGGCAGTTGTTAGACATCCAGGAGGCAAGCTCCTGCATGCAGGCACTGAAGCTAGATGCCGCAACCTCGGGCGCCCGTGACAGCGAGATGACTAGTTGAGTGTCATCGGCGTATGACACAATTTGCATGCCATGGCTCTCCACGATATTTGCTACGGGGATACATATAGGTTAAACAGGGTTGCACTCAAGGCAGAGCCCTGTGTGAGGCAAGCAATTTTCTGTTGATCTCCTTGTTCCAAACATTTTGCAGTCTGAACCCCAAATGGCCAATCATATGTAATGTGTCCCTTTCATTTTTCCCCTCAAAATAATAAATAAACTAGACAAAGGTTTTACAGTTTAGTTGCTTAATGAATGTCTATACTTGGTACTAATAGAGACTGATTTGGGCATAGGGTTCTGCTTGCAGAAGAACATATTTTTTTGGAATAATGGACATCCTACATACGGTTAGCTACACGCTTTCCATCGCAAGTAAGCGGGCCTCATCGGTGGTGCACCTGTGTGAGCAGTGGCAGGATAAACTTGTGGAGGTGCCCTTTGTGGATCGGGGTGTACACACTATATATGATTTTTCAAATTGTGCTGCATAAGGACCACTTCGTCTTCATTTCACCATGTCCTTATTTAGGAACAGCATCCAAATACATCTTTACGTGTCATGCGAATACCTAGGGCTCAATATAAGAGCAGAAAAAAAACAGATCTGCAATCTACATGCCCTATATCACCCACCAGGAAACAATATGAACTTCATTGACCAACTGATGGAGATCATCACTGCTAACACCAACTCCGACATTAATAATATATTCTTAGGTGATTTCAATCTTCGTTGGAACGACAACAACGACAAACAGGTCAACGCCTTTAAAGAATTTTTAAACGATCTACAACTATCCCAAGCTTGTCTTCAACCTACTTACTCAAAAGGAGTCTCACTGGACTGGATTATCTCGAAGAACAAGGACATTGCAATCCTCTCCATTGAACAGTGCGACTGGTCAGATCACCACGCTATAACCTTCCGAATACCTACACGGGAGAAAATAAAAACGACTCAAACTACCAAAATGAAAAGATGGATTAGAGACACCAGGGACTCAAATTTGGATCTGCTAGCTGAAAGTTGCAAGAGAGACTTAAACCGGACGGAAATAGTCAATACCACCATACCACTCAAATTAAAAAGAGTTACGGAAAAGAATAAAAATCCATGGTTCAATGAAATATTGAATGAAGAAAGACGTAATTTGAGAAGAGCAGAAAGAAAATGGAGACAACACCCTTCCTCCCATACACTGAAATCACTAAGAAAAATCAGAAATGAATATAACAAGAAGATCATCAACACAAAAAAGGAATTCATCAGAACAGAATTGGATAACGCCAAAAACAGACCACGTAAATTATTCGAAATCATAAAACAACAATCCAACAAGCTGGCAAAATCCGTCCAAGAGGTCACTAAAACACAACTAAGTTGTGATGAATTCTCTACCTTCTTCATTAACAAAGCCAATAAGTTGGAAGAAGAACTTAGGACCGCTGCAGATAACATTAAAGACAACACACCTCCAGCATTATCTGACCCGAATTATGCAAACAAGTCGACTAAAAACAAAGCACACTGGAACACTTTCAAATTATTAGACCATAAGGAAATTGCTAAAACACTTGCGACCACGAAACCCAACAACCATTATAACGACCCACTACCATCAAAATGCCTGAAAGAAATCAGCCATACTATGATCCCAATATGGAAAGATATCATAAACGCCTCACTATCACAGGGGTGCCTGCCAGAAAGCCTGAAGACTGGACAAGTAGTCCCGATCATCAAAAAACCCACAGTGGACCCAACAGATCCAAACAACTATCGCCCAGTAACCAACATCCCTTTTCTTGCTAAACTCATAGAGAAATGTGTACAGAATCAGCTGAGTAAACATATCGACAATTTCTCATTGCTAGATGACTGCCAATCGGGATTCAGAGCAAATCATAGCACGGAAACAGCAATCCTACACATTGTCGATGATGCTCTTCAAGCTCTAGATCGCAATCAATCCTGTCTACTCATCCTCCTAGACTTGTCAGCAGCATTTGACACAGGTAATCATGAAAAATTACTGAACAGACTTCACGACAGGATGGGAATTTCTGGCATGGTACTGAAATGGTTCGAATCATTTTTAAAGAACTGAACTCAAAGATTTCTAGTAAACCAAGCATTATCGCCATCATGCCCTAACACACTCGGAGTACCGCAAGCATCCACCTTATCTCCCTCTCTGTTTAACTTATACATCGAACCTCTCACAGAAATTCTGCGAAATTCGAAAATATCCTACCACATGTACGCAGATGACACGCAACTTTACATCAAGATTTCTAGCCTGGAAGACATAACCACAATGAACGACGCCCTCAAAATATCGCTAAAATGGTTAACTAACAATCACCTCAAGCTCAACGCTAACAAAACAGAATTCTTACTCATCACACCACGAAAAAATCTTTCCTTAGTGAAAGAATGGTCCAAAATGATTACAGCATTAAATTGCACCCCAACTCTAGTTGACTCGGCAAAATCTCTCGGAATCACACTGGATGAGAACCTTGATATGAAAACACACATTACATCTATGGCAAAAAACGCCCGTTTCCACTTGAACTATCTGAGGAAGATGAAATCCTTTTTAACGGAGACAGACTTGAAACTAGCTGTGCAATCACTGGTTGTCTCTGGGATAGAATATGGGTGTACTACACTTGCTGGCCTACCAAAAATCTCCACAGCACCCCTAAAAGCTTGCCTCAATTCAGTGGCAAGGCTTATTACAGGATCAAGGAAATTTGATCATATCTCGCCTCACCTGAAGGCCTTAAACTGGTTACCGTACGAAGCCAGAGTACAGATGAAAATGGCAGGTATCACCCGTAAAGCGATTCATCATAACACACCTAAATATCTAGCCCACAAAATAGAAATCAGAAACATAGGTCTGAAACATTTTTGGGAGAACCCCGAGCAACTTCCACCTAACCCGAAATTAATCCTAAAAAGGGCCTTTTGGACCTTTATTGTAAATATGACCATAAGTGCTTCAACTGGTGGGACTTTAGTATCAAACTTCCTTACTTTTAAGGACGCGCCACTATTTGAGACTTTTATGGATGAAATAGAGCCCCCACTTGCCAAAACTTTATTTTTAAAATTTAGATATGGAAATCTTTTAATAAAGACAATCTTGGCACGTTGGGCTAGAAACTCAGATACATCATCCACAGCGACTGACGAAATTTGCTCTATGTGCGAACAACACCAGATAGAAAATGAGCAACATATCCTCTTCTTTTGCCCTGCGTACGCACAGGCCAGGAAAAGATGGATTAAACCAATATGCCTACTGTTAGGCTTGAGGTCATGTACACAGGCTTTGAGAATTTTGACAGCTAACTCAATGCAACCAATAATATTTAGTGTAAGCAGATTCCTACATTCTATTTTCTTCCAAAGAAAAAAAATGGGGCATCAACTGTAATTGAGGTCATTCCCGGAAATAGAACTGGTTCACTTTTGAAACTAGCGAGGGGCCCATCCTAGAATTTTAAGATTGCTTGTTTGTGCTCCGATTGTCTTCCAACATGAAATGTATTGTTTTAGCTAATGGTTTTAATGTTTAAAGTGGTAATGTTTTCTTTTTTCTCTTTTTATCAATTCTAATGTATATGCATTGTTCTTTTATGGCATCAAAGCCGAAATAAAGAATTTTGAATGAATGATTCATCATAACACACCTAAATATCTAGCCCACAAAATAGAAATCTCAGGAAGAAACAGACTTGTCAGGAGTGCCAATTATCTACTCCTGAAACCACCTATATTTAAGAAGAAAAAAACATATGAGAGAACATTCTCAGGCGTAGCTCCCAGGATATGGAACTCCCTTCCTGCAAACATCAGAAAAATTACAAACACTATAACATTCAAGAAAGAAATCAAGAACTTTCTTATGAGCAAGTTCCTCCCATAAGAAGACAAACTCTACCAAAGACTTGCCACTGACTGTATGACCGTATACCCAATATGGGAGTAGGATTTGACTGAACCTCAAAGAAATACTACCTCAGAACATTGTAACTTAAGTCTCAATTAATACCGTCCCGTTATTGTTTTCCCCTATATCAGACTTTTACGATCGTATTGCTTTATATACATTGTGTGTGTAACCCATACCATAGGATTTTAAGCGCTCTGATACCCATGGGTCATGTTCGCGCTATAGAAAACTGTAAAATAATAATAAAAGAATAATGCCTTCATACTGCAAGGGTTTGTTCTGGCTCTATTTATGTTTGCTTGTGACCGCCATGGTATGGTAAACATTATTAAGTTCACTGTGCTCGGTGTCTCTCACAATACCCCAGTACTCGGTGGCGTAGCTAGGGAGGGAAATGCGGGGGGGGGGAAGGGTTCCAAATTAAATAGGAGTCTGGCACTTTCAGCAAATGGAAAAGGAAATGCCCATGGGGACTGATATCCAACACTTTTTTATGCTGTGTGAGTCTCCAGTTCACCCAGGGGAAAGATAGGAGGCTCTCTGTGGACCACTGTCCTAATGAAACTAGGCTTCTGTGAGCCAGAGGGTATAGGACAGGTAGTAAGTAGGTCACAGAGATCACCGTTCCACTGGTCATTGAGATGGCCAGGGCTTTAGATGGGATGAAAAAACTGGGGGGTCTCTCAAAGGGGCGTGACCAATGTAATTAAGGACATGGCTTAAAAACATGTAGCTAAAAATCTGTGCTTAGCATATAGTATGCCGCCCGACTGGTATTTTGCTGTTTCTGTCATTGCATCCAGATATATGACACAACAAGTAACATTATACCTACAAGAAGTCAGGACTTTTGGCTTTGTCAATGGTTGTTGGTTGCATAAGATAAATAAGCGGCAACTATGGCTTGTTGTCTTAATATTGAAAAAGCTTCCACTTAAAGACCTGATGACACCAAGACAATGTTGCTGCTCCTGAGTTTCAAAAAGAGAAGGGAAATCCAGAGAGAATATTACTCTCTTAAGGATTTTCCTTCCCCTACAACGCTCACCTGCCATGACATCATGCCGTATCTTCTCCACTAGTGAGAAGTAAGCAGTGTGAGCACACGCACATCGATGCCTGCTGTCAGTGCAGACCGGAAAAAAACGGACCGCCTGTGCCTGGGCACAAAACAGAGCCCGATAGAGACTCGTTTCGAGGCCCCCTTTAAAAAACTGCCGGTGCTCAGACTCGGTGAGACCTGGCCCACTTAAAGCCCTGGGTATGGCCCATGTAATTTTGCATAGATCAAACCACCACATAAACAGAACGTGCAATAAGTGGGCTACTAATTACAGATGGCGTACCGGTGACATACTTAATGGCACTAGGATTCTCAGCTCTGTACAAACTGAGAAGACAAAGTGACATTGCTTCTGTGACTGCCCCACGCCCACACCCAGATACACGCATGTACATGTGCACACAAATGTCCAAAATAATAAGCATAAAGTAGACTTACCCCAAACTTTCAGCTCTTAAGGACATTTAAGACAGCCATTAAGAAAAGGGATACCTGACACTAATAATAAAATAATGAGGTAACGCTTGCCACCACCTCAAGAGGCTGATATTTTCTTTTGGTTGTCTTATGTTTATGCTGAGATGGTGGACAGGTCCTCCTATTTCAAAGGATGGATTGGTCTATGTATTTCAGCCCGAAGATTGTGCGTGTCATGTGTTTGCTCGACAACTTTGCCAAGAAGCATGTCTAGATAGTGTTAAAATATTGTAGATGCACATTACTACAGGGAAGACCAGGGCTACTTTGGTAGCAGGTGCCACCACCACAAAAGGCTGATAAATTGTCCCTGTGTATCTTAGGTGTATGCTCATAATAAGGTGCTTGCATGTTCTGCCAAAGCGTGAGTCACTCAATCAGGTCCAACATGCTTCTCAAAAAGCAAACAAGGGATTGGTATAAATATGGGGAATTATAGAATATGTATAAGCATAGGGGCGAGGAATTAATCTCTCCTCATTCTCCCCATTAGTGTGCAGGAGTCCAGGCTCAAGCTGCCTCTAAAATGACTCGTCACGTGTGATGTTCATTACTAGTTTCGGTGGAGGTTGTAACCTGCCATGTTTGCTGGTGTGATGATGGAGTGGGGAAGCTAAGACCTTATTGCTTGGGTTTCAAAATATGGGTCTTTCTAATAAGTTGAAAAGTAGTTGTGCCGCAGTCGTACCTGTAAGGCTTCTAACTCAAGAACCTACGAGTGCAGATCGCTCGGACATGACTGTCAGGCGGCCTCCACAAACGCGCCCTATGTGAAGCTGTCCCATTTCACCTTAACGGAGCCCTTGTGTGTCTGAGTGAGGGAGAGAGCAGAATGACTCTCAATCCCGCTGCTGATTCATGGGCGAGTTAGAATAGCAAGACCATCAGTGGGACTGCTTCCACTACTCTCAACTTTGACAGGTTCCCATCACAGCCATGCTGCTGATAGACCTGTGCAGGATTGCCTTGCCTTGCCTTTTTTTCCACATGCCCCAATCTTTGTGCCTGAAGTGATGAATTCGCTCAGTGTGGCACACACAGTATGGCCTACTGTACTTTATAATACTGTATGTGAACTTTGTGGTGCTTTCCAGAGCAGTGACCCCAATAGTTGGTCTTAACACGGTATTAAAAGAAATCGATGCACAAAGAAATACCACGTGGCACCCGAGCATGCACCAGTTCTTTCCAGAGAATCTTTTGCAGAGCTTTGCCACAGGCAGGTAACATTTCCTCACAAATTCATCAACCCCATTGTGTTGACATCACTATTCCTGGGCCTGCAGGTGTCGGGCTGTTCATGAATGCAACAGATCATGTGTGTTCCTACTCTACTCGAACGAGCCTCGTCCGTGGGAAAGCCAAACTTGCCGCGTCCTGTGCCCTTGTATGCAAATAGCCAGTGAAGAAGCCCCCTGTGCCATCACAGGTCCTCGGTAATGAGGGCAGTGTTTGCCTTGCTGATCAGCGGCCCCTTTTACAGTGCTAAGAAGGTGAAATGTGTGAAAAACAACTCAGCGAAGCTCTGTGTTTTTTCCCATCAGCTAGGGGCTTACAGAGAGGCCAGTGTATCAAGAAGTCGCATCCTCTGGTTTGATAAACTGCTGACTCTCGAATGTTTGTACTGCCCCAGGTGTAGGGTGTAAATCAGCTCCAGTTTACTTCACTCCATGCACATTAACTTAGTCAGTTTATTGTTATACTAGACAAGAAAAATTGTGCAACATGCAGTGTGTTCCCTTTTTTGTTATTTTTTTTAACTAATACACCTGTAAACCTTTAGTTCCTGAAATGTCACACCATTTTCCAAGTTCAGAGCCCTATGCCCAATTCACAAACTTTTTTGCACCTCTAAGAGGTAATCTGGAGTGCAAAAGAAGCAGTGTGCAATCGTAAATTCAACATATTGCCTCATTTACTCGCCTTTGCAGAATTGTATTTCCTAAAGTGTACTTACAATGGTTTTTTTCCCCAAGACTGTGAATTTAGTGTTAGGTTATGGGGAGGGGAGTTGCTGGCGGGTGGGAGGGCTTTGACAGTGACGGACAGGAGCTTGAACTTGTGGGCAGCTAGATTCTCGCTCTGAAAACTCAGGGAAATGTACTCCTGTCAAAGGCAGGAGTAAATGCCTTTCCACGATGGGAAAGGGAAGGGAGCACCTAAACCGCAGCTGGAATGGGCTCCTTGCCTGAATCGCACTGTTACTTCGCCACAAAATCAGCATCACTTTGGGAATCCACACCCACCACAAACGAAAACACAAAATAAAGATTGCATTGTAGGCTTTTAAAGACTGATGACATTCGACTTGCCGAACATAAACAATAAGACGAGTTTTTCCTGTTTTCAAAGCGTGCTCTGCAGCGCAGTAAGCGTTAGATACACAAATAGGATATCACACCGGGCCACGCATGTTCTTGTGGTTTTAGGTTTTAGCTGTAGGATAAGCATTTTTTTCAGCTTGTTGGCATATTTGAAACTGGTTCTGTATCCTTCCACTAAGCAGCTTTGTAATGCAATAGGCATTATAATTTCATTACTTTATGTACTTGCTGAGTCATCAAAAGAGTGGTAGCAGCCACCACCTTGAAAATGTGTCACCACGAGTGTGGTTTTGGTAGTGAGGTATCTCCTTGGAGAGCTGGAGCGGTCTCCCTGTCCTTGAGCTTCATTTCTTTTTCTTGCATAATGAACTGTGGATTCAGTGGCACAACCATTGGGCCTTTGTGCTGTACCAGAAAATCTGGCCTTCTCTCAAAACTCGGAGTACTGGTGCTAGCAATACTCAAACATGTGCTGTAGAAACTAACTGTACCAGGTCCAGGGTCCCATTGGAAATGCTAGTTGCACCTCGCTCCTAGATAGACCATGCGGGAGGAAGGTGAAGGAGAGATGTCATTCACATGAAGTGAGCAGAAGGAGAGATAGTAGCATTCTAAATCCAAGTATTCTGCCCTGTGTATGCTGCAGGTACAGTTGCTGGGTAAGTCATTTTAAGATGAAGAGATGCAAGTGAGAGATTTGTTTTCACGTCAGCAAATTTTGCGGGATAGTGGCAGTAGTCTCCAGTTTTGCAACACTATTCAATTCCAAGGTGCACACAGCAGCAATGGCAGTCAGTGGACCTGGAATTTTGGGCTTCAATTAAGACAGATTCCAATCCTCGGTCAGTCTTCTTTCATTCACACCAGCAGTAGGCCTTTTGATCAATGCTGAAGTCTATTTCATAGTCTTTCAAGGGAGACCGAAACTGTGGCAGTTCGGCCCAAGCCAAACGACCGCTTAACCTCAAAGTTATCCCTAAATGTCTGAAAGGAATTAGTTATTACAAAGTGCATATTTCCTATAGGTGTTATACTGTTCCAGGACACACAACGACCACAGGTGCACTGTTACTCTCGTTTCCTTGGGGATAGCAGGCATCCCATAATAGCCACTGTGGTGTGTAGTCAAGCCATACAACATCTCTACCAACCAGGGGTTATTGTTGAGCTCTTGATTCTTAGGCAGACTGCAGATGGCAAAATAGGATGCAGGGGTTGGTCAGGCTGCCCATCTCTTTTCTGGAGGTATGTTGCAGTGGCCATGCCTTTGGTTACATCCCTTTGTTCCAGTGTATCTCAGGCCATCCTGCTGGAACTAGCTTGATCCATTGAAAGTGGACTACAAGAAAATGTCCTTCTCCGTTGAGATTAATGTATCTAGGCTAGACACATATTTTTGGATTACAATGGCTGCTAAAAGTCCCCAGGTAAGAGAACCACACCGGAGGGCATGCAGGAAGGTAGAGACAGCAGACATATGTCTTTGCCTGAACATATTCTGCTTGTCCCTATACCTCATGATTCCACACACTACCCCTCATACACTCAGCTTCCACTCAGGGGAGCTTGGTGAACAAAGTAAATAAATCCTACAGGGAGGTATAGTAGGCAATTTCCCCAATGGGTAGCAGATAAATGGCTTGTACCCCATATCTACAGATCAGTGACCGCCAGCCGCTTGTCATGTTGTGGCTTTCTCATGGAAGCAGTAGTCACCTAGTATAAAAGAAGTTACCTGCTGTCCAAGCGAGTCTAGAACCATGTTGGTGAGCAACAACCAAAACATTTAAATCACCTGTCAGGGGACCTGTACTGGTGGGACTAATAATAATTGAAAATGAGAGTAGATAAAGGGAGAAGGCAGGTAAGCAACAGAGACATGCATCTCCTGTACAGGAAAGCATCTGATAGACCAGAATGATAAAATGAGAAGGAGGAATGACACTGATAGCATGAGGATCTTCAACTGGCTATGGGGCTGTTACCTAAGTTATTTCCTCAAAAACAGATTATCCACATTGTTGATTCATGAGGGTTGCGGGGAGACAGAGGATCAATGGATCCTAATTGTAGTAGACTAGTTCTTCATGGATGGGACAGATGGCCAGGAAAAGCATCAGACTTTCAATTTGGGGAACCTATCTTGGACAGGAAGGGAGTGTCTTATGGGGAGGGATGGTTAGTTGGAAAAACAAACAGAGACGTCTCTGAACGGGAGGAGGGTGAGACTCCACTGTGAGTCCTGTGACCTCCCTTGGGACTAGGACTCAGTGAAGGAGATCAGTGACTTTGTGTGCATTTGCTTCACAGTGTATAAAAAACTAGGGGTCAGATTGCTACAGGTATGTAAGAACTCAATTGATTTACACCCAAGGTAGATTACAGTTCAACAATTTACCCATTCGGAGAACATAGACCCATGCAAAATACCATTAGAAGAAAATACTTTAATTGGTTATTTGTTTATTTGACAGTTTTTAGGTTTCGCCTATTATCATTCGCTTGCGAATGTAATAGGCGAAAATTCAAGGGCTCGATCGACTGGTCAAACCACTGCGGTTTCTTCACAGTGCATGTGAGTCACGTGACCACAAATGCGGGTCACATGACCACACAAGCTCGCGCATCTCCCTAATCCGCCTGCCCCCACCAAGCTCTCCCGCCCCCATCCGGCTTCCCTCCGCGCATCTGCCTGCCACACTTCTCCCCTCGCTCGCATTCCCGCCCCCCCCCCCCCCATCAGGCTCTCCCGCCCCAATCCGGCTTCCCTACGGCCATTTGCCAGCATTGCTAGGCCATTTGCCAGGAGCTCTCCCCCGCCCGCAGTTTGTTGTCTTTGCGACTTCTTGTCTTTCGTTCCTTCTTTCTTTTTTCTTTTCCTGTTTCTTGTGACCTCTTTCTCCCAATGCACCTCTCTCTCTATTCCTCACCCTTGCTCGTTGTTGCGTGTGCCACACTGCGGGGTTTAGCCACACCACGGCTAAAACCAGCTGTTGTTGTAAAGTGCTGGTATACTAGCGAACTTGCGCAATCCACTGGTAGAAAAGTAACCTTCCGCTGTGTGATGTTCTTGACTTGAAGCACTGCGCTGAACTGTACAGTAGTAAGCAGCGTGCTGGGCTGAAATGGAAAGCATGCATATGCACTGAGCTATTGTGTACAGCACCCGTATCTACTGGAGATTCAGTATCAAGTATTAGTATACTGCAGCACGCACTCTGTGGGTATGTACAATTATGTACCTGGTTTTCAAACACAGCACCAGCACTTACCAGGGTACGTTACGGAGTTGCGATGTAATGTGTGGTGATGAAGGAACACAGTGCACTGAAGCTTGGAAAGCGTGCACACGGTCTTCAACACACAATATAGATTCTTGTGTTGCTCCTGGTTTCCCGTGCCCGCCGCTCCCACCCCCACCATAACACAAAGCACAGAGATGTTATTTACATAAAACTGTTTTATTTAAATTCTTAACAGTGGGCCACTGTCATTTTGCAACCAAAGGCAATAAATATGTTAGCATTCTTTTTACAAAAATAAACATGATAAAATCTCGGCAAGGGATATGAAAGTGTTTTGTTATATCTGTTCAGATACGATGACAAGTGCAGTTGAGAGACTTGGAAAAGGCAGTGCGTTGTTTAAACATGTAAAACACAGGGACATGCTTTTGCAGCTTTTTGGTAAAACTTTGAAGGAAGCCGGAAACAAACGTGTGCGCTGAAACCTTAACATTCACAAGGCAAAGCTCTCCGGCTCATCATGACATTGTATATTTACAAATCCAAAAATAAAAAAAAACTGTTGTAAACTAGTTTCATTCATACGAAGGAGTTGGCGCGCGGTAGTTCTGGTGAGGAGAGGGGGCGGGATAAGACACGATAAAACTAGGGCGATTTGTTTAATCCAGAAAACTATTTTCACTTTCTATCAAAATATTTTAAATTTACATATTTATAAATATACATAATAAAATAGCTCGTATCCAGCTGTGGTTGAGGCCCACGAGAGGTGAGCTAAGACATCATACATGCTTCAGCAAGGCGAAAAGGAATCAACAGGGTGGTGTTTGCGTGGCCCCAGAGTTCACTTGCAGTTTCGAGTTTGTATTTTTGAGGGTTGGACTGTCCCACGGAGAGATGAACAAGGGTTAGTTTCGAGTGCAGTGCCATGTGTAATTCGTTCGCCAACAATGAATTGCTCGTACTAATGGGTGTGGGGACTGATGTGCAATGAGGTGCAGAGGGAGTATTGAGGTTGGACGCTTCTGACCAAATAGTTAATAGAAAAGCGAATTGGATGTGCCCAAAACTAGGGTAGAGGGACGATTTGCGAGGAGGCACAGGTAGACAGTGGAGGTGCCATTTTCTGGCCCACTACTCTTTGAGCTGTTTCTAAAGGGTGCTCGAACGCCACTTTACAGTGAACACGGGTGGGGGCTGGCAGGAGTGTGACACAAGGGCAGTGACTGTACTTGGGGTGTATGGCTGATGATTTAGCAGGGCCTCCAGCCTATCAACGCATAATGGACAGTTCTTTGAGAGTGAGGTGGAGATGTTGGTCCAACTGTGACTTTAGCAAACCTTTTACAAAAACAACAAGCACTGGCGTTGCCAATAGGTTTCGCATTTGGAAAGTTGGAGCTATTGGTTTTGTAAATGACATTTTATATTTATATATTGTTATTGACAATGCCAATAACGATATATAAATATAAAATGTCATTTACAAAACCAATAGCTCCAACTTTCCAAATGCGAAACCTATTGGCAACGACAGTGCTTGTTTGTAATGTAGTTGTACCCAATAACTTTATGATCTTCAGCAAGCCCAATATAGTCGGTATGGGGCGATAAGGAAGTGGAACAGTAATAGAGAAAGTTCGGTCACAACTAAAAATAATTGACAATCTAGCTTGCATAGGTAGCCAAGAAATCGACAAAACTGGGGAACCATCCACCAGGAAGTTCTGGCATGGCTTCACATTTGTATATTAAACTGACCCAATCCAGTGAGAACGTATCAAGGGTATCTTCCCCACTTCGGAAGCTTACTCCAGGTATGGTAACCCGGTGTCCCAGGTTTGCTGGGACACTTACAGTTGATGTTGGCAGATTTAGTTCAAGTCCCAATTTTCAGAGAGGGTCGACTGAAAACAGTGAGAGGAATATTTTTATGTTTCCCAAGGGAGGATTAGTTTGAAGCTCTTATCAGAAAGCAATTTAATTAACAGTTGGGTTTAAAAGTTGCATTTAATTTATTCCCTCTGTGACTCATTGTCATTCTGTGCACTTCAGTTGATTGTAGTCCTTCTATTTTTGGGAAATAACCCTTTATTTGTTTTCCAAAATCTGAACTTCCTAATTCCAGGCCTTTATCAGGGACTGCCTGTAACTAATATTAAAATAGTCAAGACCTTTGCAGTTCAGCGTGCCTTTTAAGAGTTTCAAAACTCCTCGTCTTGATCCCGCCACCCTCTTCTGAACAATATTTCAGCCTGCTCAATCTGCACAAGAACATGTAAAATGCAGTGGCTCCAACCACCTGGTTTATAGTGTTATATAAAAGCCACATAAATAACACACATTTGATGGATACACGGATTTCATTTTTACCATGAGTTTTTTTATGCCACTTATCATGATAGTTGTTTCATGTGTTCACAATTTTTGCTCACTAAGATTCAGCCTGTTCGACCACTTCTAAGGCTCTGAGTGTTTGTGTCATGTGGGTGCAGTGTTCCATATAATAAGGGAATGGGGAGAAGTGAAGGCATCAACCATCATTTCTTGCCTAGTAAGATCTGTTTTACAGCAGGAAATTAAACATGTTCTCAAAATATTTTACAAGACATTGTAGTTGAAAATTTGAAAAGTCTTTACTCGCCAGTGGAAGAAAAGTGAAAGAGAATAGCTATGGGATAAGAAACATATACATAGGTTTGATATAACGCAAAATAAAGTACCTACACACAGTAACTGAGGAAAACTATACACAAACTGAGAGTGATAGAAATATACACCAAAGGAGCGAGAGAAAGCGAGAAGTGTACAAAAGGAACTGCAGAAAAAACTAAATTTTTATGGGTAGAGAGTGATGGATAGTAAAAAGAATGAAATAAAAAAATGGCACACGGGCTACAAAGAGCAACCAAGAAGAAATTGCTGATAAGTAGCGAACAAACATATACGTGGTCAGCCAGAGGGGCAAGAGAAACACCATAGCGGGAGACAATAATAAGGAAACAAGAGGGAAGGAAGATTTCATAATGAAGTCCTATTTCTGAGGGAAGTAGATAAATAGAGTAAAGGAACTACGTGACCCTTAACAACTGACCAGAAGCCTACGGTCTGCAAAATAGTGCATACTGTGAGCCGGGTCGTCTGGGTACTGGATATACTTGGTCTATTTTTCCTCATCCAGGGTTTCTCCTTGTAGAATTCCCTATCTCATCAACCGAGACTGCCGCAAATTTAGTAGAGCCTTTAAGGCTCACCTCTTTACCATGACATTTGGAAACCATACCTACTCCACAACAGGCTTTCTCTGGTGTAGCCTCTGTCCTGTCAGACGCCAAAGGACTTCTTCATCCAGACTCTCAAACCTCTTGTATTTTGAAGGCTGAGTCATCTAGATGGGGACCTATTTTACAGTGGACTAGCTTCGGGCATTGTCCGTGGCTGTTCAATGAATGACTGCTTGCCCTCCATCAGTTTCAGCAGTTGCATTATAGTGCTGCTCGCTACTTCGTACCCAATGCTTGAATTTCAGCACTTTACAAAAGCCCCAAATAAAAATATTAAAATGAAAAGATGATTATGCGGTGACTTAGAGGAGAACTATGTAGAACAGGTTCCATATATCAACATTGCAGAGGCATGGGGGCGGGGGAGCAGGTGAGTTCAGATCATTGACTGGCTGCCAAGTGGCCTAGTGCTTTTTTTTTGCACAACTCCGGAAGTCCTAGCATCTTAGCTGGTAACACTTTGCATTATGAATAGGGCTCCCGGTTTTATGGTATTTTTTTGCAATTCCATATTTATTTTTTCCCACATAATCTGTATTTATCCACATTTATTTTGTGTTTTGCAGACAAATTAAGTTGTAAAACTACATTTCCATATTTATTTAACTGATAGACGCGCACTCATACTTTGATGTTTGCCTGTTTTAGCTATTTAAGCTGCCAAATATTATATAACAGAACATTCACTGGTAAATATTAGCATTATACCACAAACGTATGGGGACACATGGCTTATTTAATGAAATTGCATCCTGTTTTTTTCAATTTCCCATGCTGTCCATCTGCTCAGCTGTTGGCCTATGATTCATGGAAGGCTGCACAGAGTCACTTAAAAAAAGCCCAATTTTGTGTATTTATCTACTTTTAAAAATAACTACATACAGAACACACATTGTTTTCTGTCTGTATGTATATGTAAAAATCTGTAACCGGGAGCCTTAACTATGAACTTCACGTTTTCTTATTCCCGTTGTAAGTGTGAATTAGGGGTGGGTGGATGTCGCACAATTCTGTGCAGCTTAATCATTCAGAATTAGCTAAGAATTCTGTGAGATTCCACATAATTACGCAAGAAGAGTAATTCTGCGTTTAGTGCAATTTCTTTCCTCAAAAATGCCCTCTCGTCCATAAAATGGGCTTGAGAATGCATTTTGCGCTAAGATATAGCACTAAATGCCGCATAAGATGAACAGTGAGCGTCTGCTCGCACTTGCTAACTGTTTTCTCGCTGTAGGATTGTTTCACCCCATACTACTCTTACTTCTGCAAGCAGGGGTAATCTCGTTATATTTTGTTATTTTGCGTCAAAGAGTAACGTGGAATTACCAAAATTATTATGATTGCTCCGTCGTAATTGAAATTACTCCTGGGCGGAGTATGAACTCAACCTCCAAGCATTTTTGGCTAAAACGTCAGGGCCGGCTGAAGATGTCAAGCATGGCATGGGGCCACTTGCTAGCTGTGCCAAAGTATAGTGTGGGGAAGGGGAGAGCAAGAGGCACAAGGTCACCACCAGAAAGAACGAATAAATACACTAAGCTATTCATATTAACAACTTTAGTTTTTTCTGCACATGTATGTAGTACATTAACCTGACGCTTAACTCTGGAACATATTTGAAATTAGTTCCTTTGGATCTGTGACTCAGAAGGGCTGTTGAGCCAGGTATGTGATTCTGAGAGTTGATATAATTCCAGCATAACTCCGGCTATGCAATATGTGCAGAAATATAGTTAATTCATGAGTTTGCTGCAGAGATATAGATACTACCTAGAATGCAAGTGGGTTGACTTAGCCATTCATCCTTCACAGGGTGGCGAGTAATTGAGTAGCACCGAAACAGTAACACATATTATTGACTCAAAGTAATAATCTAGCGTGTAGGGATTGCTTTGTAATTGAGGGGACTGATGGAAATGGAATAATGTTCCAGGTGCTAAAGTGGCGATTTTACCATGAGGTAACAGTGAGCGTTTGCAGGACTGAACCAGGCTTGTGCTTCAGTAATTCCACAGCTCTTCTCCCCGCCCTTTATATTCCTGGAGTCGGACAGCTGCTCCAGTTGGAGTCTGAAAGACTCTTGGGTGGCCACATTCACCTCCCCTCCTGGGCTCGTGTCCCCATCTCCACTTGAGACCAGCTGCTCACTGCATGAACCTGGTTAGTATGTATTTCAAATGCAAAGAAATGCGCTCATTGAGCAGGGCACACAAACGGAAGCCAGGCACATAATAGCCGGCCTTCCTGTTGAAGCTGTACATAGGGCAGAATATATGTTTCTGCACCACGCGGAGCTAGGTGGGTGGTCAAATGGTAACCACGAATGCCAGGCCACCCCTGAAGAGTTAGTTCCTTCTCCCACCACGCCTCACACACCTCCTGTACCACCCATACCCTCACCCTGCCCTGTGAGCCTTAGGCAGTAGGCACCCTCCCCTCTCCACTGTAAACCATGGTCTGAGATGCTGTACCAGCCCACTCTTTCAGGTTATGTGTCCCCTGCTTCTGCACTGCCCACCGGAAACCCCCAATGTGTACATCCCTCTGGTGCTTTACTGCTAGGTTTAAGCTACACATATCATGCAAAAAGACGTATTTTCAGAACGAGTTTGCTTTAACGTTGCATGTTGGTTTTTTAAATGATATTGTGTTTTAGAAGCAGGTGTGCCAACAAATGAACGGGGATAGCCAAGCCACGGGTCTGGTCTGGCTCTAAGAGCCCTAAAACGAGCCAAGCCGTCAACATTTTTGGCATGTAAATCGTGCTACAAACGTTATGTAGAAATATGATCAAAACTCTTAAAGATTCTTTAACACGCTGAAGTGTTGTTTCTTAGTACTTGAGAGTATACCACTAAATTGAAGACATTTATCACAAGTGGTACCTTATACATATGAACTTAGAAACAGTTCTCTCCCTGTTGACAATGCCACCACTGTATAAAAACCCCAAGATGGATGGAGTGCTGAAACTTTTCAACCGCTCACCCCCATTCAAGAGATCTAGGTTTATTCCATCATTCATTCGCTCACTATGCCACACCAGGTTCAAACTCAGCCATATGCAAATCAGTTTTGACCCTGTTCCTCATGGTAACAGTCCAGCCCGAACTGCCAGGCCTGGTTCTCCTTGGACCGGATACAAGCATCCTAGAACCAGTTTTGGGGTATCAACCCTCATCAGCCAGGCTAGCTTGAATCCAGTGGCACAATGAGCAGGGGACCCACGTCTAGACATACCCATGGCCACTTAGGGCGAACATAACAAACACAAAAAGATGATGGATGGAGTGCTGAAACTTTTCAACCACTCCCCCTCATTCAAGAGATCTGGGTTTAATCCATCATTCTTTTGCTCACAATGCCACACCAGTTTGGACCCAGCCAGCGGCACAGTGATCCAGACCTTCATCTGGTTACACCACCAGATTTAAGCTAGCCTGGCTGATGAGGGGGGAAACCTCGAAACGGTCTCAGGATGCTTGTTTATGGTCCATGGAGGACCTGGCTTGACTGTTCCCATGGGTCGCAGGTCAAGACTGATCTTCATATGGCTGGGTCTAAACTAGATTGGAGTGGAGTGCAAAAAAACAAAGGATTTAACCCAGATCTGTGACTGGGGGGAATGTTTGATTAGTTCAGCATTCCGTCCATCATCTTCTCTTTTTGCACCAGTGATTAAGAGGCCAGTCAGTTATTGTGTTCAACCTACATATATGGCTTAAATTCCTACTATACACTAAGCACCATTAGAATCTGTCAATTTAAACCCCCAAAAAGGAGTTGTATAGTATCCATCCTGAACTTAGGGATTTGAAGGTGCTGTCATATGTGATAAAGTAAAAAAAGGAAGCTCTGTGAAATAAAATATTTGCCAAGGGCCACTCGGTATGCTTACATGGGGAAACTCTTTCGAGATCAGATTTTCTTGTTTCAGATTGTGCAGTTCAGCCAACAGATACGTACCTCTTTATCTCGCCTTCTTTACTCCATTGTTTATTGTTTTGTCTTTGTTTCTCAGGTTAGTGGGTAGCATGCAAAAGCCACACAAAAGCTCGGCTTGTTTTGGGCTCGAGGGTCCAGAGGACCTTCAGCTGACCCAGAGCCAGGCATCAGGCTCGAGCTTTCAGTGGCTCGACCACCTCTAGTTTTAACCACAGAGCAAAATAAATAAAAATAGATGCATACATGGAGAGAAAAAAAGGAAACATGTAGGAAGTATTCACGAATAATGTAAACTACAAACAATTTGGATTCTGTTTATTTGCACCTGTAAAGCAGTTTGTCACGGTGCTGGCACTGTCAACACAGGATGCGTATGTTTTTATTACACCTGAAACTGTAAATTAAATTTCTGCAAAACATATTCAGTCCTAAATTATTTACATTTGAAAGCAAGAGGGATAATACAAAAAGATTACCTGCTCAATTTCCTCCTCTTCTGGCCTCGGCCGCCCTGCATACAACTGGTACCCGGCTGACTTCTCGGCAGTCTGATCTAATTAGGCAGAGGTCTGTGAGCCTTTGTGTGTTTTTCTCACAGAAAAGCGGCCACTTAGATTTCTCTTCCAAAGCAGGATCCTTTGCGTATAATGTGCTCTTTCTAATGGACTGTAATTTCCTTTTGCTGCGAATTATTATTACTCGAGATTCCAGTAAGCAGCAGAGTGTTCAGTACACTCAAGCTTCCATCGTGTGCTGTAATATTTTGCCACTTTGACGTGGACTTTTTTTCGTTGTCGTTTCTGTACCTGGGTGGCCCTGGAAGCACAGACCAGGAGCCTTTAGTGCGGATTAAATATACTGGCAGATCCTTTGAAACACTTGGCTGTATGCCCAGTTCTGCTAGTGTTTTTGAATGATTGGCAATCCAGATCGCAAAGTACATTGGGTACAGTTTAATGGGGACCCACTTTGTTTCATAGAAAGCACATGAATGAAGTATGATCTTTCACAACTCGCTCCTTTAGAAATAAAAAATGTAAGTCAATGCAGAATATAAAAATGTCTCCATGTTGAGCCACAGAGGCATGCTATTGCAAGTTCCATTATTGGGAATGTCAATCCCTCCCACTTTAAATTAAGGCTTCTGTGCACAGGAAGTGCTATAAATACAGTGCGGTCCTCCTGCAACTGTAACATGTAAGACCAGATGGAAGAGTATTTTGTTTTCCATTATCTATTGGGCGGCTCAGAGGAAAGGAAAGGGCACGAGCAGAAATAATTCTACTCTTGTGGGAGAAAGGCGTCACAACATCCTTTTAGAAATCCAGAACTTTTTCGTTATTGTGGCAGAGGCACAGCCATGACTGAACTGTTGCATGAGAAGGACTGGAAAATAGAAGCAGTGGTCCTTTGAGAAATCTCTAGTTCACTCACTTTCAGGGATTCTAGTATACTGGGGAAAGAAGAGACATTGCTGGAAATCCACCTCACTCACTACAGTTTAGAAGCATATTTATGGTGCCTTAAACCCTGAGACAAGAGCAGATAGGACGGCTCAGTGCATTTTTTAGGTCTCGCCTCAAGACAGCTTCTACTGCTTCATGTTTTACACACACACACTTTTTTTTTTGCTTCCGGTCACCAACATTTTGCATGGTGCTATGGGTCAACTGCTTTCAGCCAACATTTTGCTTGTCCAAAAGAGTAGTCCACTATAGTGTCACGTCCGGTGAACCAACCTCTGCTTTAATTTAAGTTCTTTTTTTTAATTATTTTTGCTATGGATCATGTTTTCCTTTATTTTTTTCGCAGCCATACACTTCATCTTACACAGTGTTATTGGTACTTTTAAACATGCCTTTGTATGGCACATGTTTGCAAAAAAATGCAAGCTTACAAACACCAGACCTATTGGCTTTGCCAATCCTTATTGAGCTTGCTGGTGGGGCTTTACTCTGGGTGCTAGACTTGGAGAAAACACTATACCCTTATGAAAATTAACTCATTTGCACATTTTACTGTGATCGGTTTAGGGGTAGATCTTGTGCTGTGTGAATGAGACTAGGCCAATTTGAACTGTCCCTATCCGAAGAACAGAGATTCTACAGCTGTTTTGGAGTGACTTAAATCCAGAAAAAGCACTCTGTCCAGAAATCCAGCACACTTTTTTTTCATACCTGCAGCTGAAATGTTGTCTGCAGACCCTGTGAAATGTTAAACAGTTCAGGCCACCGCCAGAGTATCTCCAGGGCAAAGATGGCACTCAGATTTTGCAATATCTACCAAGAGGCATCCACTGTGTCACCACTGGCGTTTCTGTAGTTTGATAACCTCTTGTGATTGGAGCAAGACATTGTACCATTTCCATAAATGTTGTATACCCATAATGTTTTTTGAGGACATGGCTAAAACTGCAGGTGAGACTGAGAGAGAGAGGGCACGAGAGAGGGTTACTATATTGTTGTCAAGAGTCAGGTGGGCCCACTATCACTTTTAAAAAACTGAATTATTACTTTAGTTTTAGCAATAAAAGAATGGAAGTGGTACCTAATCATCATAACTTCTCCATACCCCAATCTGCTCCATTAGGTTTTCCAGTGGCTATCCATGTTTTTAGCGTTCTCATAATAGCTATTTCATCTCAAACAAAGCACATTTCCCTCTCGCCTCAAATCTGGGTGTGTCAAACCCTGATAAATAAACAAATTCTCGACACAATTGACTAGGGGGTCAAGATACCTTAATGGTTTACCTCTTTCCTCTCATCTAGAACCAAACTGGTAAAAGTTGACTCTTTCAGGTCTCCATCCTGACTGTTTAATTGCCGTGTACCTCAAGGTCCCATCCTTTCACCCTCCCTCTTTAATCCTTAAATGGAACCACTAGACTAAGTGCTTCGGGATAAAAACGTTTATTTTCATTCATCAGTATCCACATGATACACAAGATTGACTCAAAATCTCAAGTCACACACGCATACTAATGCTAAACTTTTTCCAGGAAATACATATAAACTGGACGTCCTCATTCTCCTTTAAATAAAACCCCATCTTCAAGAAAGACTAGAATCACTAATGGAACTTGACATCCCACCTGCCTCAGCTCAAGTTAACATGCTTCATCACTTTAACATAAACGATCTATGACTCTTCATAGCTCCTTCATACTCCTTGTACTGAGGTAGGTAAAATAATCCTTTCATACCTCCACTCTTTTGAGTCTAGGTGGTGACAATGCTATATTATCTTGCTGCCCAAGTCAGCCATTGCACCTCTCAGAACCAAACATCATCAAACTGCTCGTATTGTGACCGGCACGAAGAAATCAGGTCATATCATACCGAGTCTGAGAGGATGTATGACGTTACAACGCATACTTTTACTCCGCATACCATTACAACGCGGTATTCACAACGCATACCATTACAACGCATAGCGCTTTGGGGTGCTGGATAGTGGTAAGTATAATTTACTATTCTAACTCCAGTCCCCGTGGACCCTAGGGAAGGTGTTGGATAGTAAATTAAACTTACCTCTTATCCTAGAGCGCCCCCCAGCGCAATGCGTTGTAATGGTATGCGTTGTAATGCCTGCGTTGTAGTGGTAGTGCGTTGTAAAAAATGCGTTGTAACAGGTGCATACCGTCTGAGAGACTGCCACTGGCTTCCCTTAGAGTTAGACTTCACTTTAAAATGGCTTGTATCACTCACATAGCCCCCATCTTGGCTTTAAATGCTTGATGGATAAAAGAAACACACCCACCTGGAGAAGAAACGGCACTAGAAGTAAAAGCACTGAATCTGCAAATTCCAAGAATGAAAAAAATCTAAGACTGACCTAGTCCTTCTCTTGCCAAGCACCAGGTTTCTGGAATCATCTTATGGACTCACCCTAACTTGTTTTTTTCCGAAAAGTAAAGATGCATGTGTTTAAAATATAGGTAAATGTCAAACCCAGTTCCTCTCCCTCCCTGATATTAGGACCCGGATCCCCCAGCATGCTCCCCGCTCCCTCCCTGTAACCTGACGACCCACATGAGAATCAACCACAGAGATTTATGTGGGTGTAAAAAACGGCCATGTTTAATATTTTGACATCTCATAAACATGACAAGGCATTTCAAAATTAATAAAATAAGTTATCAACACAATTTTATTCTTGACTTCCGGATCTTCTTCCGCCAGATTAAGATTCCAATCCACCAGCACTAAGGGGGCTTCCGGCTCCCCCCTTCCATGCCGTGCATCCACGCGAGGCGAAACCCACCTGCGAACCCAAGAGGAGTGAGCCCCCAACCTCTGATCCTTGTCCGCCTTCACCAGGGGCCCACCCTCCGACCACCAGGCTGACCAGGGACCCAGGAGGCTCGTAACCTGTCGCCCTAGCCTCCCCAGCCGGGGCCCTATTTCACAGCGGAGAGCTTACCGTCTCCCCCCTCAGTGCTGGCCTAGGGAGTACGCAAGGCGGACTCCCGTCCATTCCGTCGGTCAATTGTACTGTCCCAAGGTCTTTCTACCGAATACGCCACTACAATCCACTGAGCTAAAGGGATGGGTGGGTGGGAGTTTAAAACTAAACCAAGGGGATGTAAGAGGGAGGACGCTTCTGGGAGGCCGCCACGATCCGGTGCCACAGAGGAAGGAGAGGCCGGGGACCCTGCCCCTGGCGCCTAAATAGGTCACCAGGCTCCGCCCTCTGTTGCACTGGAAGTGCGTCCTCCTGCCCCGGAAGAGATAATCGGCCGGTCGCCCATTGGGGCAGACCGGCCGCCCCTATCTAAATCAGGTAGGGGGCGGGGGCCGGGGGGCCCGGCCCTAAGGGCGCGCTTGCCGATGCTCAGCTCGCGCTTGGCATAGGACCCGGATCCCCCAGCATGCTCCCCGCTCCCTCCTTGTAACCTGACGACCCACATGAGAATCAACCACAGAGATTTATGTGGGTGTAAAAAACGGCCATGTTTAATATTTTGACATCTCATAAACATGACAAGGCATTTCAAAATTCATTACATACAGTTATCAACACAATTTTATTCTTGACTTCCGGATCTTCTTCCGCCAGATTAAGATTCCAATCCACCAGCACTAAGGGGGCTTCCGGCTCCCCCCTTCCATGCCGTGCATCCACGCGAGGCGAAACCCACCTGCGAACCCAAGTGGAGTGAGCCCCCAACCTCTGATCCTTGTCCGCCTTCACCAGGGGCCCACCCTCCGACCACCAGGCTGACCAGGGACCCAGGAGGCTCGTAACCTGTCGCCCTAGCCTCCCCAGCCGGGGCCCTATTTCACAGCGGAGAGCTTACCGTCTCCCCCCTCAGTGCTGGCCTAGGGAGTACGCAAGGCGGACTCCCGTCCATTCCGTCGGTCAATTGTACTGTCCCAAGGTCTTTCTACCGAATACGCCACTACAATCCACTGAGCTAAAGGGATGGGTGGGTGGGAGTTTAAAACTAAACCAAGGGGATGTAAGAGGGAGGACGCTTCTGGGAGGCCGCCACGATCCGGTGCCACAGAGGAAGGAGAGGCCGGGGACCCTGCCCCTGGCGCCTAAATAGGTCACCAGGCTCCGCCCTCTGTTGCACTGGAAGTGCGTCCTCCTGCCCCGGAAGAGATAAGCGGCCGGTCGCCCATTGGGGCAGACCGGCCGCCCCTATCTAAATCAGGTAGGGGGCGGGGGCCGGGGGGCCGGGCCCTAAGGGCGCGCTTGCCGATGCTCAGCTCGCGCTTGGCATAGGACCCGGATCCCCCAGCATGCTCCCCGCTCCCTCCTTGTAACCTGACGACCCACATGAGAATCAACCACAGAGATTTATGTGGGTGTAAAAAACGGCCATGTTTAATATTTTGACATCTCATAAACATGACAAGGCATTTCAAAATTCATTACATACAGTTATCAACACAATTTTATTCTTGACTTCCGGATCTTCTTCCGCCAGATTAAGATTCCAATCCACCAGCACTAAGGGGGCTTCCGGCTCCCCCCTTCCATGCCGTGCATCCACGCGAGGCGAAACCCACCTGCGAACCCAAGAGGAGTGAGCCCCCAACCTCTGATCCTTGTCCGCCTTCACCAGGGGCCCACCCTCCGACCACCAGGCTGACCAGGGACCCAGGAGGCTCGTAACCTGTCGCCCTAGCCTCCCCAGCCGGGGCCCTATTTCACAGCGGAGAGCTTACCGTCTCCCCCCTCAGTGCTGGCCTAGGGAGTACGCAAGGCGGACTCCCGTCCATTCCGTCAGTCAATTGTACTGTCCCAAGGTCTTTCTACCGCCACAAAGGTGATCAGGGCCCACCGGTCCGTCACCTTCCCCACCTGCGCTCTGCAAGAAAGACCCTAAACCTCTGACCCAGCTCTATGTGCTGATGCCCGATACCTGTACTCCATCACCGTGATACCTCACCTTACCGGAAAAAAAAAACCCATCCGGTGCGGAATGTGACACCGGCAGCCCTTCACTGAGCCCACCTGGTCACCTCCAACCTTGTGATACCTCACCTTTCCAGAGACTGGAAACCCTTCGGGTGGAATGCTACACAAGCGGCCCTACACTGAGCGCAACTTGGGCAATTCCAACTTGAGCCGCCTCACGAGACATTCCAGGCTCTCGACTTCTTCCCAGGGCCGCCCGCCCAGACATAGGAACTCCGTTCCTCTCAGGCCCACCGGCCATACCACTCGCCACTGCCATAGTCACCTTGCCGCATGGACGAGTGCCTCGTGCCACCACCACTTTCGCGGGCACACTACTGAACAGGAGAGAAATAGAAAAGTCAAGTATGGTCACTGGCAAATCATTAGCATTTCTGACCCTACCATTCTGGTCAAGTGAATCTCATGCCACCATTGGACGACCAGCGCCCGACATATTTCAAACTGCTACAGGTAGTCTACATATTACCAGCACATCCCCCAAGCCAGTCCCACTCCTGCTGTGCGCCAGGGAAACTGGTATAAACCTCCCTATGGAGACGGCCAGCCTGTCCTACACTGTGTATTCCTGAGACAAATTAAGTGAGCCCGAGTGACTGTATAGTTTCCATGCCCATGGGGATCAGGCCCGTCCTGCTCTGAGGATGCTAGTAACTGGTGGAGATTGACGCGACTCTGAGCGCTCGCTGATCCATATAGCCTATATATACGGGGGGGGTGCATGGGGCTGACTACCCACATAACCTAGTCTATGATATCCCAACTTTGACAGACCCATCTAGGGTATAAGGGAACTACCCGCCAATTGCAGGCGGGGTCCTATGTTACCATACAAGGCGACAAGACCAGAGAAATCTAGCTACCTCTTATTTCTGGTCTACCCACATAACCTAGTCTATGACATCCTAACTTTGACAGACCCATCTAGGGTATATAGGGACTACACGCCAATTGAAGGCGGGGTCCTATGTTACCATACAAGGCGGCAAGACCAGAGAAATCTAGCTACCTCTTATTTCTCCAACCCTGGCCTATTTTCCCGGATGACGGTCTCGGAGTGAATTAATGACGCGGCATCTCTTAGGTTACCCCTCCGGAATTAGCAGTACCGTGAACCGTATGTACACAATAACTATAAGCCCCTGAGACTACTATGCAAGGTACCCCCCTGGCGCTACCCTCATTTGCCTCTAGTACTAGCACTAAACATCTTAACTCGATGGTAAGTGAGAACTCCTGTCCTATTTAGATCACACAGAGCTAAACTTCAACTCTTGCGCGCTCTGCACCTACTAATCCCTTCGTTCATCGATAAAAACCACCGACTCCCACTAAAGAGTTGCCCGCCCGCGACAGTCTGCTCCCCTTAAGTTCCGTCCACTACGGAATTAGCCTTACCGTAAAGAGCTGGCCAAGCTTCCACGTTACATTATACCCTCGAATTATCTACATGTATCCTTGTGGCCTCTACCTTTTAATTACCTATTCAATTCAGCTATATGCAGGTTAATGCTGTTTCACTGAGGACACCCAGAGGGTAGAATCACTCCGTAACGAAATTCAGGCACACATTTAACCCCCCTGATTCAATAGGAATAGATAACTAAGGGACGCTCGTGCAAAAAGTCAGTAGCATCCTCAACTTTGCCAGTGAATCCCCAAGGAGACATTAATCACCTTTGTCCTCTAAACCCATCCATTTTGTAAGCTGCCATTAATACGTTGAATTAAAGTTGCCAGTTTGCAATGGAACCTGTAACTCCACATTTGACACCTGACCAAGCCTTCAGTATCGCTCGGCCATCCATGTTCCTCAATAGAGTACCATTACACTGGACACTGGACAATAGTAGCCTGTCATCTATACTGTTTAAGGAAGACCTAACGTGCATGAAGCGCTATAAGACAAGTTATTCTTACAGATGCCTTCAGACGGAAGTTCAAAGATTAGGCAAGCTTAGTAGTCAACCTTCTGAATGTCTTTAGTACCTAGTATACATTATAACACCAAAGGCTTTTCCTATCACTTGCTGCTGCACCACTGCCCTTTGGCAGCACTATTGAAGACAACAGGGTTCACTTAATTTCCCCTAAGTGTAAGCTGCTATGCTCTTTATCTGCCGTACCTTAAGATGGCACCTGTTACCAAATGATGTGACATTCCTGTAAACAAACTAAGAGGCACTCTCAACTCCTGAGGTCCGCCCTCCCCTCACCAGCTTCCAGTAAGGGAGCTCCTCGTGTATGCGACACACTGAGGGCAGAACGTTCTAAAATAATCAAAAGGAAACAAGAAGGCAGAAATTAGAAGGTTGGGGTGGGCGGTCTGTTATGGTCATTATCGGCCCTGAGCCAATCCATTGTCTTCAGAGGAGATGCCAACATTCCAGTGTGTTAACCAGAGACCCAACAGAGGGCAGTGCCACTTAAGTGGCAAAAGGCATTGAAACTCGAGGCAGCTCTCTATAAAAAGAGTCAATGTTGTATCACGATGCAAGCGCCAAACATCGCTTCGAGGCACCTCCCATTGCTTTGGGAGACGGGATTCAGTCTGTCACGAAGCAGCTCTTTATGTCGCTGGTTCTCAAGTGGAAGTGTAAATTACCCCTCCCCTCTACCCCTAATGATCGTAGCCTTTTGTTACAAATACTGCCTAATTTTTAATGCACCTTTCTCTGCAATGAGTTCTCAATTACGTTCAAAAACTACAGACGTGTTTTGCCCTGTTTAAGTTCTCAATTACGTTCAAAAACTACAGACGTGTTTTGCCCTGTTTAAGATTCCACTGTGAGAATTAGTTAACGTGCCCTGGTGGTAATAAGGCTCCCTCGGCGGCTACCTAAGCAAAGCACCCTCTAAAGGCGAAAGTGACCTAAGACCTTGCTCATCAGGTGGAAATATAATAAAAACCGAGAGCTGAATGAGGTAAATAAGCATGCAATTATGTAAATAGGCAGGACATCCGCTGCTACGGTGGCCTGCCTGGAATCGATTTTCAGATCTCTGTGTATGCACCCGTCCTCCAGGATTCCAAGAGATCAGGCGCCCCTACTCTGACCGAGCCTTCAATCTGGAGACAAGATCGAACCGACATGGCGGCATTTTACAGGAGACACCCATGCACGGGCTGCTGCGGCATCTTTCCCAAGAGGATAGCTCGGTCGGTCAAAGCACATCTTGCAAAGAATGCGCGTGCAACCAATATGCTGCAGGTTTACATCTGACTCGAACTTACATCCTTCTGAGGTTGATAAAACAAGCACTAATGAATCCATGATCACAGGCATCTGTTACTTCCACTACTGCTCAAAGGCTCAAGTAGCAATCGATTCAAGACAGAGCACTGACTATACCTGCACCAAGGGATGTCACCGACAATAAAGATGCACTCAGCATTGCCACTCGGAAATTACCATAACCCGGATTATTCCACGCAAAATAACAGTGTTCACCTCAGTAGACAGTTGTCACTTTAAAGAGGATGCTGACATCAGAATAGGGAATCTCTCAAAAGTGTTCTGCAGCCATCAATTAAATACCATTTCCTTAACTCAAAAAGTCATTTAAAAAGTCTCACAGTGACAAAGTGAGAAGCAAAATGCCCGGTAAAGTAACATTAATACAGGGGTATAGACTTAGACACAGGAATAACAGACACGGTGACACATAGGCACAGATGCAGTTAGACACAAACAGGCACAGGAACCAGATGCCTTGTCACATGTGTACGGACAAACGTACACAGGAACAGTAAGCACAGTGACCCAGAGGCACACATAAAGTAAGACGCAATCAATCATCGCACGTCTCAAAGGGACCCTCTCAAAACCCCGATCGCACTGCGGTGCCAGTTACTTGCGTCGCCCGGCTTTTCAAAACCCAACCGACCCAACCAATCGATTATATCTACGCACTCTGTACCCCCCGGCTCCATTGTACGTTCACCCTGAGCTCCTCTCAATTAATCAGCTTGCAATTACATATCCCGCCTAAATGCAGCAAGCTCACCCCCATGCTTCCACTACCAGGTCCCCCCCAGGTCGGAAGTGAAGGTGCCGATGCCCGGTGCGTACCAACAGATAGATACGCGGGACACTGCAGGCAGCCGCAGGCCACGGGAGATGCCCAAAACACCGTGGCTTTACAAAAACAGCCCCTCACCGCCCCCCACGGCTGCCCACAGCTCCCCAGGGACCCCCGACACCCTACCTGTCGAGCAGGTTCCCGATAAAAGGACACTGCCACTCGTAGCTGCCACGTGGTCCGGAAGTAGGCTACTCTGCTCTCCGCCGAGTGAGATGGACGGCTGCAATCTCGCCTCTCCTCCCTTCTCCTCCTCGTCGCCTCCCACGCGCCTCTCCTCCTCGCGTTAGGCTGGGATGAAGTCAACACGATGAAGCTCCGACCTCCAACTCCGGACGAGGGACGAAGAAAATTTAAAACCAGTTTAAAACTAAACCAAGGGGATGTAAGAGGGAGGACGCTTCTGGGAGGCCGCCACGATCCGGTGCCACAGAGGAAGGAGAGGCCGGGGACCCTGCCCCTGGCGCCTAAATAGGTCACCAGGCTCCGCCCTCTGTTGCACCGGAAGTGCGTCCGCCTGCCCCGGAAGAGATAAGCGGCCGGTCGCCCATTGGGGCAGACCGGCCGCCCCTATCTAAATCAGGTAGGGGGCGGGGGCCGGGGGGCCGGGCCCTAAGGGCGCGCTTGCCGATGCTCAGCTCGCGCTTGGCAATATAGGTCATAATGCATTTGAAGTGCTCCGTTGCCCCTGTAGCTAGGTGCAGGCCACGCAAATACAATAAATTAACACATTTATATATAGTAATACAGTAATACAGTTTTTGGTAGTGACGCTCATTAAAACAAATATCTGTAGAAAAGAAATATTGCAACTGCTAAATCGAGGAAAATTAAAAATGTAAAAAGGACAGCCAGAGAAACACCAGACTTGACCATCCGCATGACCATAAGGTAATGGCAACTTATACAATTCTTTAAAACTTGTAACAGGGAGTCAGTAGTTGAGGCAGTTGGAGAAACAGAACGAGATTCCAAGCGATAATTAACAAGCAAATATGCCAAAAGAGAAGCTAGTTGTGACAGATAAAAACACTGTCACAATATGATGTGGGGTTAAATAAAAAGAGGTTGGGCGCACATGTGAGAGAAGACCTAACACAGTAGAATAAAGCCTTTCGATGTGCAATACCACATGTGAGGCAACTAGAAAAATAAAAGGCTTGACACAGCAACATATATCACACAGATAAAGCATCTGGTGCTGAATATTTGATTCCCTACTCACCTTAAGTGATGATGCTTATTCGACTCTTGGTGTTCACATTTCCATTATTTGGAAATTAACCACCTCATCATTGCCCAGCATTGAGCCCCAATGATTAGCATCAAACACAATGATGGTGGCTTGCATGGGACAGCATATCCCTATCTCTGCTTCTGCGTTCTCAAAATGCTAACTTTTTTAAAGTAACATGTGTTCCCTAAAGGAACTGGTGATATTTTTCTAGCCGATGTGTGTTGCTAAACTCATTTTGCAAGTTGGAAATGCTTTTTCAACAGTCAAATATGGTATATAATAGTGTTTTGTAAAAAAAAAGTATATAATTGTATATCATAAACAGTTGTATTTATTGTGTCTTGTATAAAACGAACATAAAATACAATACATATTACATTTCAGCTATTAAAATTGTGGCTGGGTTTCCTTCACAGACACACACAGAGAATACTGGCAACGAGGCAAGCTTAGAGCTATGCACTTATTTGGATATGGTAGATATGTGGGTCCACTTCTTAATTCTATGCCGATTACTTGTGAATGTTCAAGTGCACGCATGAACCAGTGATTAATAATCTGATTACTGGAATTTTGAGGCACTTGGAATGGAAATCCATAGGACCCGGACGCCCCACGTTGTTTCCAGCTCCGCCCCCCATCAGAAATCACAAATCAAGACTTGATGACCAGAGCTCTGGGTAAAAGAGGCCATGTTTATTATGAACCAACACATATAAACATGACAATATATCATCAATAAAATTCACATTTCATACAACATATATTTATCATCTTTGATCACTGAACGGTATTTTCATTTATGTTGACCATAACTTCAAAATCTTATCAGCAGAAATTACAGAACTTAATCTATCAACAAAGAATGTTCTCTATCGCTCCAGCACTAAGGGGTCTTCTGGCTCGCCTCCCCAAACTTAGAACCACGCAAGGTGCAAACCACCTGCGTCCTTGAGAGGTGAGCCGCTGCCATCTGGTCCTTGTCCGCCACCTGAGGGGCCCACCCCTCTCATCACCAGGCTGCCCATCGGGGCTCGTAGTTAATAACCAGGGGCTGATGCCCCATGCCCTAGTTTGTAAACTGGCGCCCTTGCCCCCAGCCGGTGTCTCCATTCTCTCTGGGGTGAGCTTACTGTATCTCTCCCTCAGTGCTGGCCTAGGGAGTATGCAGGTGGACTCCCATTAACAGTGTAAGGCGATTTATGTGGCCTCCTTAACGCCAGTCTTACTTCAACTTCCTAAACCTTCCCAAGCACTACCTCCAGGGATGGGTGGGTGGGAGATTCACAAAGTCCACTGTACAAAGGGCGGGCGCTGTAAGGAAGAGAGGATGAGGGCCTGGGCAACGAGCCCTAAATAGCCCCTCCGCCGCCCCCCTCCACCCACCCACTCTCCATTACCTGCAGGAAGTGACGTCCATTTCGCCCCGGAAGTATTTCCTGCCGTTCGCAGCGACCAATCCCTCAGCCAGGAGCCACGCGGGCGTGGCCGGGATCCAGGGGGCCCGCATCCTAACGGCGCGCTGCCTTATAGTTCGTGCTTTTCCAAATGATTTGGAGTATTTCGAACTACCTGCTCAAAACATTAAACACTGGTAGGAAAAATGTACTATTTGTTGTTAACTTAAAGATAAAAGTTGCCATTGAAAAGTAACTATTTTTATCTTCTGTGGTCTATTTTAGTCTTCCAATGTGCCATATTGCTGTATTTTTAGTTCAAATAGCCAATTAGCTAATATATTCACTCATATTATTATGATTAAGTTCATGTTGAATTTGTATTAGTTATTAATTGGAATACGTGCTGTTGTCATGTTTGCATATATAATATGTGTTGATAACCCAAAATTAAATTGATTGATTAATTAAAGTAGATGTGGGAAGATCAACTGTTCACTATACAGGCTCAACCACCGTCACGTTGCTTTGTAATTGCTGATTTAAAGTTATAATTGAATACAGTTTCACCATTGCCTAACGTGTCATCTGAGTTTTACGAGAGTGTATATATTTAAGACCTTGCTTTAGGCTGCTTAGTTCTCATAACTTTATACTCAGCCTACTGTAGCATATTCTGCTTATTTCTCCAGTATACACTGTTTGCTTGAGCAAATTGAATGACCTTTGAACTTTTTCCTGAACATGAGAATCAGGTTGAGTGCTTGGAACCGGTGATTTTCCCTGTCGCAGAACATACTTTGTTCTAGGTTCATTATTATTCATAAGGTTATTCAGAAGGAGCTTCCATAGTTGACTCCACAATTGAAAATTTTCAGGCGTGTATGATGGTTGATTGTGCCAGAAACCTGCCAGTATGTTTTCTAAGTCGCAAAGTGACTCTGCAGAGAGTAGTGTTCCTTTACAGTCAGTATAAAACAAAGTGCTGTGTTTTCCCAGCTGGTGTTTGGCTTGTAAGAGAAAACTTTCAAGAGAAAACTGGGACGTGAAAAAAAAAAGCTGGGTCGGCAGGGATAACATAGATTGAAAATGTCTGAGGTTAAGCAAGAAAATGCGAACATAGCTGCACAATTTGAGAATATGTAAAGTACTTTGGAGAAGTGTCAGAGGATATCCGGCAGCTCTCTAGTAAGTTCTGTTCTTACCTCCATAGTTGGTTTCTTTGCAAATAAAGCACCCAAAGACCTGGTCCCGCCATTTAATGGTGCCTTTGCTTCTGCCTTATGCAGGTGCCCCAAATTTAACATTTTCTGCTTACACTTGACGCTCACTACACCCACTTTACGTAAGCTACTGCCACTTCGCACAATAACGCCTACTCTGCCCTGCCTAGCTCATTATCATCCTGGATTCCTTTCACCTAATTCATTATTACTGATGATGTGAATTTACTCCCTTCCCCCAATGACTGATTGATTCTGCTTTGCCCGTTTCCAATCCCAGTCCCGACTTATTCATGGCTAGCACATGTGTTCTGATAGCTAAACCCATCACTGAAACCTGCTACCACACCTTCAAGAAAAAACAAAAAAAACTCAACTTTACTAAGACCTACTTCCACCAACTCCTCCAAGTCACACAGCCCTAAAAGGATTTATCAGGAGCATTATTGTACAATTCTTTGACTATTCTATTCTATTCGTATTGCTTTATTTCGAAAGCATTGTGCAGCATTTGTACAGTAAATAAAAGAGAGTAAATCGATGAAAATCTTTAACTAAATATTTCATAGATTGATATATTTTTAATCAAGCTATTCATTCATTCACTATGTTAGGTTATGTTATGCCAGGTCACTTAGGGCACAGCTTATCATCTGTGAGCGTATACAGGCGCTGGAGCGCAACGTAGGTCGAGCAGAGCTCCTAGTTGAACAGCCAGGTCTTTAGTCTGTAGCGGAAGTTGAGTAGCGAAGGGGCAGTCCTGATGTGTTGAGGGAGTTCATTCCAGGTCTTAGCAGCAATGTAGGAGAAGGACTACCCTGGCTGCAACATCATTTAACAAAGTTACCATTTGCTTTTTCTTACATGTACCTTCCTTGCCCTAAACCCCATTGTCACCCATTGGCAACCCCATTTATCACTTACCCTGACCTATTACAACTATATTCTTCTAAGCCCAGTCTTTCCGTTATTTCTGTGGCTATACCATAATTTACTCTCCCTACTCTCTAACTGGCCCTGACTAGCCCAACTTCCTTTACCCTAGTAATGCCCTCTAGAAATGGGCCGTCTTGCTCCCTTAATCTTGTCACTCTTGTAACCTTACTAGTTCCTGCTATGCCCTTATTCATTCCTTCCTTCTTTCATTACTTTACTTCAGAGACTAACATCAATAGCCAGAACACACTAAACTACCATCAAATAGAGAATCTGCTAAGTGCAGCAGCAACTTCGTCTGCTCCTTTCACTTGAGGTGTGCTTCATCCTTCAGCTTTCTTTCCCATTGGTCACTGCTACAAGGTAAACTTAAGCCCTCACGCTGTAAGCTCAGTTGCAATTGAACATCACTTCTTTTTTTCCATAATTTTGATTAAAAAATATTAACTATATAACAAAACTTGTGTCCATTATGTTATAGTAAAGTTCCCAGTTTGGCTTCTTAACGCTGGTTCGTCTGTGTGTTGATGTCTTTTTGAGTCATAAAAGTAGTAAATGTTTGAACGTGTCAACTTTAAGTATGTTCTTGGGTTTCTTCAGGGGAACACATTACCAGTATGGGGGTGTTAATATAGAAGAGGTCCCCTACATGACACCAGAGATGGTGCACTCTGTACAATCCAGAACTGAGCTATGTGGTCATTTAAAGAGCATGACTATTGTCAGCTCACAGTGCTGTGGATGGCTGGCAGTGATTGAACCAAGAGAGTACATTGCAGGACAGGTCTTTTTACCTCATGTCTGCCAGGGTACGTTGTCTAGCCGACCGGCCTCTCCTCTTTAAATTGGTCTGACAGTCCACTGCAATGGGGTTTTTCCATCCATCCATGTGGAACATTGATGTCACATCCGTGATTATGTGTAGATACATGTGCTATGCTTGACTGTAGGAGCCCAGGACTTTATTTTTTGGTTTCCTGCACTTAAGTGGTACATAAGATGAAGGTTGGAGAGAGGCTACCTCTAAAGCATTCCTGAGGTCCTTTGTCATGTGACAGCCTCTAGCTTCCCATTGAAGACCCTTGTTCCATTCCTGTTCCATTCTTCTACGGAAGCCTTTCCTCCACCATGGTGGGAGGTTGCTGAAAAGAGCGGCTTTTCTGTCTTGTGTGCCTTTTGTTTAGCTTGCCCTGAAAAGGAGCTCCCAACCCTGCCTCACCTTTCTGCTGAACCACAGGACAAAGTCTGTGGCTTAACCAGCCTAGAAGGAATACGCAAGTCAGTAACTGCCTTAAAAAATCAGTCCCAGAACGGGAGGTGTGAAAAACACAAACTCCGCCAATTTGTACACAAGCAGAGACCAAAAAAGATCTTTGGATATCATGGTTGGGGTATCTGGCTATCAACTCCCCATGCCAGGTTTGGGAAGAAGAACCTGGAAAGTTCTGCATTCCATCAGGAAGAGGTTCCTTACAATCACCTTAAAGAAATGAGCCTACTTACAGCTGGAGAGGGAACTAAAGCTATCCAGATAATATGCTGCTCTAAGAAGAGAGGTTTGAAAGGCACGGAGGCAGGGCAGAGTGTTGCCCTGCAGTAGCCCAGGTAAGGCATTACCCTGAAACCGGTCTCAGGATGCTTGGTTCTGGTCCAGGGAAGACTTGGCTTGGCAGTTTGGGCTGGACTGTTTCCTTGAGCCACTGGGTCAAGACTGATTTGCATGTAGCTGGGTCTGAACTGGGATGGCGAAGTCAGCTAAAGAACGATGATGGGTTCAACCCAGGTCTGTGACTGGGGGTAAGTGTCTGAAATGTTTCAGCGCTCCAGCCATCATCTCCTCCTGTTTGCATTGTTCGCCCTAAGGTGGCAGGGTATGCCCAGGTGTGGGTCCTTAGCACACTTTGCCACTGGATTCAAGCTAGCCTGGCTTATGAGGGGTGTTACCCCGAAACCGGTCCCAGGATGCTTGTTTCCGGTCCAGGGAATACCTGACTTGGCAGTTTGGGCTGGACTGATCCATGAGCACAGGGTGTGACTGATTTGCATATGGCTGGGTCTGAACTGGGGTGGCGAAGTGAGATAAACCTCGATGATGGATTCAACCCAGATCTGTGACTGGGGTGAGTGTCTGAAAAGTTTCAGCGCTCCGTCCATCATCATCTTGTGTTTGGTCTGCAATCTGCACCGCCAGGCCATGTGGTGAAACGTTGTGCCGCAGGTCCACCTGCAGTATGCACACAGCAAAGCAGCTCACTCCCTGACAAAGCAGAAGTGTCTCAGATGGCTTGATGCTAAGGAAAATCTCAACCTCATTCGTCGGTTTCATCAAAGGAAGCAGAAGCATTTGTGACAGTTGGCACTAAATAAAATCCCAACTGCATTCAATGGTTCCATGTAAAGAAGCTAAAGTACCTGTGATGGCTTGGTGCTAGAAGAAACGCTTAACCACAATATGCAGTTGCGCATCCCAGACCCTCCCCCGAGCTCACTGCTCTGATCCGGGGTGTACTCTGATGTTGTTTGGGTACTTGGCTTGAATTTGGGCCTGAGCAAGATCCAACAACAAAAATGTCTTTCTCTGCATTGAGTGTGCCATGTGCAGCTTCTGTAGAAGTGGGCCTCTGCTACGCTGCATCGTCAGAAGTGAAGGCTCGAACCTGCACATAAACTGACACCTTGGGGTCCTTTGTGAGAGCCAGTCGGGCTGGAGCTAAGTCTGTTGAGCTGTTCTCCAGAGTCCACACACTAGCAGGAGCAGTGTCTCCTCCCTTAAGTTCCACTACATCAGTGTGGTGATGCTTTACATCCTCAGGGTAATCTGCACAACCAAGGTTGTGGGAGCACAATAACTAATACGAGGCAGCTATACACAGGTTACATAAGAACAACAACACCGTGCCTACATTAGCAGTGACAGAACTCCAGCATGGGATATAAGGAGGAGATAGTGCTCGTCTGCCATTGGAAGGCATAATTGTATTATCAACTGATTTCTGGCTTACTACAGGTGGAGGACCTTGGAATAACTCCTAAACAGAATTATTCCCTGCCGATAACTATGTGCATTGTGTTCTTTAGCCCACCTGATTTCCTGTGTAGGTTTTAGCTGTGTGTCGGCAATAAAGTGTTTTTCTTCTTCAGTAATCAAACAATGATTTATTAATTGTGATTAGATGTTGAATTGAGTTTTATCCCACACTGCCTCCCTGAGAAAGCCTTGAGCTACTTGTCTTTGCTGCCCAGAGACCAAAGGGCTACAGGGTTGTACGCGGTGGCCAGTTTTGGGTCGAACAGTGAGGCAAACCCCAAGGCCACCAGTGGTAAAAGGCTGCCATTGTTAGTTACATTTGAAGCCCAGTGACTCCTGAATGCGCCTGAATAATTCCCACCGGGGCTTGCTATTTTACTTTGAGATGGGCGTTTAGGTGCGGTTTTGAGCTGTCTATGGTTGGTCGGTGAAACATTCTGCGAGGTTCACAGATAGTCCATGGGTGACACCGCACTGTCTGAACCTAAAAGAGTAGAATAGAGGTACCAGACGAGTTTTACATTGATAATAAACAAAACAGTGAGGCCACGTTTAAAACGCCTACACCATACTTGATGCAGTCACGTCACTATGCTAATAAAAAAGACCGGGATAAATCATCGTGGGTCCAAGGCCGAGAGAGGCTAAGAGTTTCCGTGGACGGGCTGCTGGCCCTGTTAGGTAACACAGATAGTAGCGCTGTTTCTCCGACACCGGTACTGCGCGGGGGGGAGGTGAGTCAGTGATCTGCTGACGTCACGGGTGTGCTGGAACGCGGCTCCTCCGTACACATTGCTCACTGCCCGATATCACAGCTCTGAGGTCTCGTGACTCACTATCGCCTGCTGCCAGGCGCTCTTCCGGGCCCAGCGCGCTCCACTTCCGCCCAGCCAGGGAAGCGTGCCGGCCACCGTCGGATCCCGTCTCTCCTGCGCATCGTGATAAGCGTGTGAGGGGAGCTGACGGAAGTCCCCGCACCCCGGGGGGTGGAGGAGGAATGGAGGGGGGAAGGGGATTGAGCAAAGACGTGTGGATTCAAGGCCCCGAGTTTCACGCCTATCAAAAGAGACAGTGTTCGTAAGGTGTGGACCTTTCGAACCAACTGTAGAAAATAAAGTTTCCATGGAGGGAATGAGATGAAAAATGAGGACAGGTCAGGCGCGCAACACCCATTGGTTCAGCGACCCTCCCTGCCCCTACCTTTTGTTTTCTTTCAGAGGGGTGCCACCGAGGTGATTTCCTTGCCTGAAGCAGGGATTTTACCTAAGCACGTTTGGCTTGCAGTGCAGCATGGAGTGTGAAGATGTGCACAGCAGGGGGATATGACATCAGCAGGAATTCCTTTACAAAGGAAAAGCGTCACCAGCACTGGCCATTCCTTTACCCCTGCTGTGCACATCTTCCCACTCCCTGCTGCAAGAGTCCTGTTGTGTGAGCTTGAGTTTCATGACTCACCTCTCAAGTGAAACCTCGCCTGCCCTGGGCATTTTGGACACAGCTTTTCGAGGAACACCTCTGATTTTTTTTGTCTCAGGAGCTGTCTTCACTTGTATCCAGTCTGTCCTTGGAGCATTGCTCAAACCTCAGATCTGCACGAGGAGAGGAGACACATTGCAATGGTAAATGAAAGAGGGCTGTGTGAAGAGCACCACACTTGCGTCCTGTGGGCAGGCGTCCATTGGGGCGTAGGGGCGTAGCCCCACTAAGCCCCATGGACCCACCGCGTCCTCACTAAGAACCAAATACAAATATTTAAAAAAATTGCGCTACCTGCCGGCCGGGAATCCGGGAGACACCCGACTTTTCCGGAGTGCGGGGGAGGGGCAGGGGGGGGCGGAGAGGATGGGCCTGCTGCAGCTGCGCAAGTGGGTTTTGGGCACAAACATGCCGGCGCATGCGCAGATTGTTTCCCTAGTAATTTGCCCATAGAGAGAGGACCAGGGGGCGGGCCACAGCCCCCGGGGTTGCACAGGGCGACTGGGCGAGCACTCATGGTGTCCCCCAGCCAATCCTGGTGCTGCATACAGCGCCAGGATTGGCTGGTCAATACATAGCCCGGATACATAACCGCCTGTCTGGGGGGGCAGAGCTCTCTCCCTACCTCGTACAGCGGCCTCTGTTTGTTAAGACTCCTTCATTTCCAGAGCCAATGTACACGGAGTGCTGTTGATAAAGACGATAGGGCAAAAAGATGAAAAACGAAACTTTACATGTATTGTAGTAAAATCATCCACTTTTTAAAAGACTGTCCCATGAAACCTGAAATCCAAATTAAAAGTTATACAAGTGAAAGTCAGTACGTGGAAAAAGAGAAGACCTATTAATGATTGAGGCCACACTTTCAAGTTCTCTTTATGTAGTGTCCCGGATCTTCTTGACCCAAATAGTGCAAAAAGCACAGCGGCATTTGTTTTTGTTTATAGAGTTAGTTTGCAGAAAGGGCAAATATTAAGATTCAGCCAATGATTGAATCTGGGGCTTCTGGTAATTTTGTTGATGCTCATTTGACTAAAACTATGGGAATAGCTATTGAAAATAAAACAGTTCCAACGCTAGATTGAACCCTTGGTGGGTAAGAATTGACATGTGGAGGTGTTTGGACAACAGGACGCAGGGATTATTTGAGTTCTAATTGATGCCTTAACTTTGCTGTCGGCCATTAATGCTGTCACTGTGTGGATGGGTGGATGGGTGCATGGATGGATGCATGCATGATGGGTGGATGGATGCATGAATGATGGATGCAGGTTAGATGGGTGGATGCATGGATGCATGCATGATGGGTGGATGCATGAATGAATGATGTATGGATGCAGGATGGGTGGGTGGATGGATGGGTGGATGCATGAATGATGTATGGATGGATGCATGGATGCATGCATGATGGGTGGATGCATGATGGATGGATGGGTGGATGCATGAATGAATGATGTATGGATGCAGGATGGGTGGGTGGGTGGATGGATGGGTGGATGCATGAATGATGTATGGATGGATGCAAGGTGGTTCGGGCTCGCTCACTGCGGTGCAATATGCAAATTAGTTTACGCCCACCACTTTCAAATGTCACCAGCCGCCCCTGCCTGTGGGTACTGTATGGGCATTCTTTATGTGACCCGCCGCTGTGCGCACAGTACATCCCAGGTTTACACGCATTAGCAGTTTCCTGACTGAACACAGTGAATAGGGGTGCACAATAGTGATGCTCATTGCATCCTATGGCCCCTTTATTGGTTGGATGTGATTGTTGGGGTGGAGAGGAGCTGTAAATGTGCGTAAGCACGGATGTAGCACCTAGTGGGTTTTGGCACTGGTGACAGTGCTCGTGCTGGTTATGAAAGCATCACATTGAGGTAGGGAGAATGGAAGCACCTATAGTTGGTGCCTGTGGTGGGGGCTGTCGCCAGATGCTGGCAACAGTGGCCCAACATCTAATAGGAAGGCGCTAGCAGCCGAGGGGAAAGCAACTCTTTAATTTAATGCTTGACTGGTCTGTTCTATGATCAATCAGTTTTTATTATTTTTAACAAATCTTGCCACTGAAGGGTGTTACTTGGTTGGAAATAACATGTTAGGCCCTGGTCCCCCACAATGTTTGTGCATCGATGGATGTAGGTGCTTGGATTCGGTTTCTGCACTCGTGTGTGGGCTGTAGGGTAACATGGTGAAGTGAGAGCCGAGATCCTGTGTTGAGAATGATGGCTGTGAAGTGTGATGGAGGTGGTGGTCAGGGGCGCTTGCTAGGCCTCAATTCAGCTGTGTGGGCTTGGGGCAGTGATGCCTCAGATACGTGCCCCCGTGTATGCTGAGTGGGCTGGACAGTGGTACTATGGACTGGTGGTACTTGCAAGTGATGCTGTTGCGAAGCAGATCGTAGCTGCATTTTCTGCAAGTGGACTTGAAGTGGTGGTTTCCCTGGCATGTCCTTGCAAGAGATGGGATGCTGATGTGAAGCAGAACACGCCCCCTTATCTGCTGAGTGGCCCCGGCCAGTGGTGCAACAGGTGGGGGGTCCCTGTCTGGGATGTTGTTTGAAGCACATAGGGCCCATTTTTAATACATCCAGTCAAGGGGTAGGTTGGCCTTTCTAAAGTAGTCTGCAGTACTGTAACAACAGATGATGGCCGAATATGTCTACCATGTCCTATGTTTGGATTGGTAGTATGTGTATTGTAGACAGGTTATACGTTTATTTGTGGATTTTTAGTTTATTTTCACGTTTTTCTTCCATTCACCCTCTCTCAATAAAGACCGATAATACCTGCCAATCTTAAACATTCACTGTGCAGTAATTCAATTGTTAAATCATCATAATACACATTTTAAGAACATAAAAATAAATAAAACAAATTCCATTGTGCGCACTGAATCGCATTTGCAGGGAAATAATTATGAAGCCAACTACAGAGACCAGAATGCTCAACACCGCAATCCACCGCGGCACCCACTAGAGGGTTAAATCACCGTAAATAAATTAAAAGCAATCACCTGGTTACTGGAACTACGGCCCCAGACGTCGGAAAGCTCCTCCTCGGAAGAAGGCCAAAGGTTGGCCGAAATGCATCAGAACTAAGGAGAATGTGCAAAATAAAATCTGACTCCGCGATGTGTGCGGCTCATTTTCTCTCTTTGGGGAAGGTTGTAAAAACATATTTTTATGTTTACTTACCTGTATTTGGCCGTATTCCATAGTTTACTACCCCCACCCCACGTCACCGCCCAGCAGCACTCCCACCACCGACCGCTACTGGTTCTTTGTAAGAATTTCCTCCATCTGAAGCCAGGCCCAATGTGTTAAGCTGATATATAACACCAGGCTTGTTACCAGGCCATGAGTCTAGACTAGGATAATTACTTTTTTCATGTTTCATTTAATATTTTGTTTACTAGACAAATTGGCTTGTGTGTGGTCTCATTTTGATATTTTCTTCATTCTTTAATATTATTTGGCCATTTGTTAAGCATGTACGCTAGGAGCCTCTTGGTGCTATAAATAATTAAACTGATAACAGATTCAGCTTGGTGGAAGGAATTATAGTGAGAAAATACAGGTTTTTAGCTTTTGCCTTTATTTCAGGATAGTGGTCTGTAATGGCACAGAATGATCTAACACCTTACACAAACACACAAGTACAATAACATTTGAAGTCTTACAGCTAGATTCATGAAAGGAAATTGCGCTCGCAAAGGGGCCAGAATCTGAGAATCTGGCCCTTTGCGAGCTCAATTTTTGCATTTGGGATTCATCATCCCAATGCAAAAATCGCTATTTGCGAAATCGCATATTTGCGAGGAATTGCATTTAAGGAATCTCTATTAGAGATTCCTTAAATGCAATTCATTAACCAATTTTAAATTGTGAATTCGCAATATTTGGCCGCTATGTACCACGAAGTCTGACTTTGTGGTAAATAGCGAAAAAATAGAAAAATGCACTTTAGTGCATTTGTCGCTGTTGCATGTTACACACACACACATGTCCTTTGGACATGTGTGTGCGCAACACTTGTTTAAATTTGCATTTCAGGGGTGCTACAGGGTGTCCTTTGGACACCCCTGGCAACCTTGAAATCGCTATCTTATTTGCGATTAGCAAATTGCTAATCGCAAATAAGGAATACTCCCTATTCATTCCTATGGGCCTTTAGGCCCATAGGAATGAATGGGGAGTTATTCCTTATTTGCGATTAGCAATTTGCTAATCGCAAATAAGGAATGTGTAGGAATCGCAATTTATTTAGCGATTCCTACATGAATCTCGTTTTGCAAGTCCTTAATAGCGATTCCTTAATAATCGCTATTAAGGACTCGCAAAACAGCTCTTTGATGAATCTAGCTGTTAGTTTATTAAATGCAACTTTATTCTACATAGATTCCTTTCCTCATGCATTTAGATACCTTTCATTTACTTAAGTATCTTTATATTTATTACTTTGCACTACCCTAGATCTCACCATATATCTCTTGCAATATATTCCCTACCTCCACTCTGACTCATCCCAAACCTCACTCTGCTACTCTCTCAATGGACTGCCCTATATCTCCACCACTCAGATTAATTTCATATTTCCCTATATCAGTCCCCACTAATTCTGTTTGGGTTCCAAAGTAGCGTGCTACCCACCAAAAAGCGCTTCAACACCTCATATGGGGTAGTAAGTGCTATATAAAAGCAAACCTTTTCCCTCTTCTATCTCTCCGCTATCCTTCTCAATCCAAATAACAGACTAACATGTCCATCACTCAAATTACTTTCATATTTCACTATACTAATTCACCACTGATCCTCTATGTGTCCCAGGGTAGCGTGCTACTCACCAAAAAAGCGCTTAATCGCCTCATCAGGGTTAGTGAACGCTATATAAATGCAATTACAATAGGAGCTGCACCAGCCGAAGAGGTGAGATTAGAACTTTGTGACAGGGATATAATTACCAAGTTCTGTGTTTTTTGCAGTATCAACAGCCTGGCATTTGACCTGTCTTTTGAAGAACAGCAAATGTAACATGATATTATCAAAGCGTAAATGCTTTATTATTTCTCATACACCTTCTGAATTCCAGCATGGCTATTATGGGGGTGCTGCTGCACATCACCCCACCAGCCCCTACTTCCACTGCCTATACATTAAAGCACCATGCTTTAATGTCTGTATTGCCAATAAATTCATGTTTGTTGGTGCAATAGTTTGTAACAACACTGCAAATGGACACATTGCAAAATCTCAAATTCCTTCTTTGTCTTTGGGGGTGGACAGAGTCCCCTTTTTGTGTGAATTATATCTGTGAACAGTCTAGGTTTTTCAGAGAGCAGCATGTTGTTCTGGGCTCTTTTGACCCAGTTTCACTGGCATTCCATTAGAGAAAAGGGTGTAATTCTAACCGTCTACATAATATCATTGTGAGATAATATAATGTATTTGAGTGACACTTTATTGCAAGATGAACAAATCCCTTGTCTGTTATATAAATGGTTCACATTACCCTCTATTCTCCAATTTAATTTTCATAAAATGATTCTTGTCCAGTTTCGAATGCAGAATTTGCCACTTCTTTTCCTTAGCTTGGCATGAGCATTACCCGATCCTGATTGTGTGCCATTTCAGCCCCGCCCCCATTGATTAACATGTTAACCGCGCCCCTTTGTATGCCATGTTAGTCCCTCGTCCCCCACCCCCGAACTTAAGACCTAGTTGCGCCCCTGGGACAGCCCACACAAAATATTAACACAATGTCAAGTCGTCCCCCAAAAATCAGACTAGGCGACGAGCCTATTGTGCTTGACAATTGTTAACCCGTATGATTTGCTATCCCTGCTTCTAATCGGTTGATTCTTTCACTGCCCTGCCCTCCCTCAAGAATCTGTCCCTTTCCAGTCGTATCGCTCATCTCTTCAGGCTGTCTTCGTACAGACTTTACGTTTCCCTCGTTAGTCTCACTTTCTCTGATAATATATGTACTGTGACAGGCTGCTTTATGGCCTCACTATCTCGTAGTGTGATTCTCTCTTATCTTTTTCTCTCTCAACCTTTGCTTTCTTCCCTCACTCTATCTGGATCTTCCCCTCATCCATTTGTGTTTATTTTTCTGTCTCATCCCCTCCAGCTTTTTCTGTTCATTTACACGCTTTTGCTCGCCTCCTCCCCGTTATCTCTCTCCCTCTATCACTTCATCATGCTCTTCATATCTGTCGGTTTATCTCTGTTTCTTTTTTTCTAACTCTCTTTGGCTACTTGTGTAATTTCCTCTCTCCTTTATCTCTCCACTCTTTCTCTATCCCCATCCCCTCTTAATGTCTTCCTTCCTTGTAGCTTCTATCTGTATGTCTGTAACTCTCTCTACATCAGTTTAAATCCCTCCACCCTCTCTCCCGCAGTTCTTGCCCTCTTGCAGAGTGCTTTGCCCGCGCTTGCTCACCTCTGATACACATACTGTTGTCGGTGAGTTCACCGTCTGCAGGCCCCGCTGCCTGTGTCTACATGGCTTCCTGGGGCAGTGTTTTGACAACTGACCTGCCCAGCGCTTGCCAGCATTGTCTGAGAGGGTGCCTTTGCAGGTAAACGAATGCCATTTAGGTAAAACATCAATTAAGCAACCCTCGTGAATTCGTGTCTCTTTAGGTGTCTAACTGCATTCATGTTGCTGCGCTGCAGACTCCTTTCACACCCCAAGTGTGAAATGTCCGCACGACCAAATCCCCGACTCCTCCTGCATTTCACGATGTTGATTTAGCTGACACCCCGACACTTGGACCCCTCGCACGGCGCCAGTGCTGTGAAGCGAAGCCTACCATTCACTCCCAGGAGTGTGGAATCCAGCAGCGCCGCATACTATTTAGTTTTATGGAGGGTTTGGCGAGGCCCGAATGAGTGATTGATTAAAATTGCAGGTTTGACCGCAGATAAGCTGCGAATAATTATAGTCTGCTGAAGTTTCACATTGTTATGGTGTTTGGCCGATGGGTGCTGCATGGTGACCGGGTCAGTGTCTTTGGAACCTCCCAGGAATGTCCTTTATGGCAGCCCTGGCTGTGCCGGTGCATGTTCGACCTCCGTCGCACCCTCAATGCAGCAGTCTCATCCCTTCCACTGGCTGCATTCCTCCAGTCTTCTTCGGCGCCATCCTGGAGAGGGAGAGTGGGGCAGCGGGCACTGCGTCCGTATATGTAATTCTAAATTGTATTTATGTAGCACTTGCTACCCCTGACTAGGCTTTTGCGGCGAGTAGGACGCTACTCTGGAACCCAAGGTTAGCGGTAATAAGGTAATATGTTAGTGAGTCCGCTTCCTTTTCCCAGTAGATTTAGTTGTGTTAAGGTTCTTAAAGTTGTGCTTTGGAGATCTCATGCATTTACTATAGTGTTCTGAATAGGGGAAGTTTCATGAACATTGAGTGACAAAGGGAAGTTGTAAACGGAATTTGCTGCCTGCTGTGTTCCAAATGAAAATATGTTTTCTATAATTTTATGTCAAAGCCTGTCTTTTTCGGTTACTGGTTTATGGATTATATAACGCCATGATAGTTACAGTGCTTAGAAAAGGTGGTGTTGATCCCGCCCCTATTTAAGCGGCATCGAGCAGGTAGGTCTCTTGTATCTTGCTTGCGGCAAGACACGGTTGCCTTTTTAGGTCTCGCCTCTCAATGCGCAAGCGCATTGAGCAGAGCGAGACTATAGCGTCTTAAACAGACTTTACCTAACTGGGCGATTTGGTGCTGTGCCCGTGGCTTTTAGGTCAATGCGCAAGCGCATTGCCCTAAAATGCGCGTTCACATCATCAAATCGCCGTCTGTTCCCTCAACCGCACTCCTCCCACACCTTTGAAGTGAAGCTTAGCTTCACTTCAAAGGCCCCTGCTGCTTCACACCCTCTCCCCACTCCGCCCCCTCCCCTGCCCGCCGTGTCGCATTTCTCCTCCCCCCTCCCCACAGCAATGCCCTCAAGTGTCCGGGAGCCCCGCGTCTGTCATCATCTTCTTTTAAAGCAAAGGGGCTATTGTTGGGAGACGTCTGCAGACTGTGTCCAGGAAATGGCCTTTTCCCAAAATACACCCGAATAGCGGGCTTTATTAGGACAAACAGGACGGATATTTGCGAAGAGTGTACACATATTTATTTTACACTCCAGGGGAACACTTGTTCTAGTGTGTACCGTGTGCGCACAGCAAGCCGTTACCTGCGATTTATAGTAAAAAAACAAAGCAAAGCTGCAACATTACAACTCAGGACAATGCGCTTTTCATCTCGGCCCGGCCTTTTTTTGAAAGGTTCCAGCTGGAATATTTTTTGCGCGCGAGCCATGAATTCCTCGGCTTCGCGGGGTTTCAAAGCTTTGTGCTGAATTAGAAAGTTTTTTTTTAGTTTTCTTTTTCAAGAACAAAAATGCAGTGTTTTTCCAAATCTGTCGATATTGATCACTGTGAATTGTCATGTGTACAATTACACAAGACGCACACATGATGCGAGGTCCTGTTTGTGTGTTTGCTCTGGCAGGTATCGGGGATTTATAAATCGAGGGTGGTAAAATTACATAACACGCTGCCTTTTCGCAAAGTGAACTGGCCTTCGAATGCTTTGCTAAAGTGTGCTTTAAATGTGAACGCCTCGGGGTTCACTGCAGCCAGTCGAATCTCGGCCATTTTTAAATATATTGAGACTGGAAACCGTTTTTTAGCTCAACACACACACGCCCACGGACACGCACACAATGGTGCAAACGCGCACGCACAGACACATACAGAGAAACGCACTCGCACGCATATAGACACACACTACACACAATAGCACGCACATTCACATTAACGCAGGCACGTGCGAGCACACATACACACGAACATACATGTCGTTTTGCAAAGAGACTCCCACAGATGATGATAAACACCCGTAGGCACGCATTCACATGGAAACAGTCGCAAACACACAAACACTTCTACAACAGATGTCCCTTCAACCATTTTCTAACAAAGACTGACAGAGACACACAGACCTTCCCAGAATAAATGCACGTGAAAACGGACAGACACGCACCAGGACACACCACACAGACGCACACTGTAGGGGTGTAACAATGTCCTACCACTCACGCCTCCAGGGTCACCAGGTCACGTGCATGTTACCCACCTGTGTGCCACTGCTGTTATTTCAATAATGCCCAGCTCTGCTGATACAAGGCTTCTAGACAATATACACAACCACCCCATCCACCACCACCACCGCATCCACCACCACCACCGCATCCACCACCACATCCACCATCACATCCACCACATCCACCATCACCTCCACATCCACCATGACATCCACCACCACCACATCCACCACCACCGCATCCACCACCACCACCACACCCACCACCACTACATCCACCACCACATCCACTACAACCACCACCTCATCCACCACTACCACCACCACCGCATCCATCACCGCATCCACCACCACATCCACCGCATCCACCACCGCATCCACCATCACCACCACATCCACCATCACATCCACCACCACATCCACCATCACCTCCACATCCACCATGACATCCACCGCCACATCCACCACCACATCCACCACCATCACATTCACCACCGCCACATCCACCACCACCACCACATCCACCACCACTTCCACCACCACCACCGCATCCACCACCACCACATCCACCACCACTACATCCACCACCCCATCCACCACCACCGCATCCACCATCACCACATCCACCGCATCCACCACCACCACATCCACCACCACATCCACCACCACCACCACCACCACATCCACCATCACCTCCACATCCACCATCACATCCACCGCCACATCCACCACCACCACATCCAACACCACCGCATCCACCACCACCACACCCACCACCACTACATCCACCACCACATCCACCACAACCACCAACCCATCCACCACCACATCCAGCACCACATCCACCATCACCTCCACATCCACCATGACATCCACCGCTACATCCACCACCACATCCACCACATCCACCACCACCACCGCATCCACCACCACCACCGCATCCACCACCACATCCACCACCACCACCACATCCACCATCACCTCCACATCCACCATGACATCCACCGCCACATCCAACACCACCACATCCAACACCACCGCATCCACCACCACCACACCCACCACCACTACATCCACCACCACATCCACCACAACCACCAACCCATCCACCACCACATCCACCACCACATCCACCATCACCTCCACATCCACCATGATATCCACCGCCACATCCACCACCACATCCACCACCACCACCGCATCCACCACCACATCCACCGCATCCGCCAACACCGCATCCACCACCACATCCACCATCACATCCACCACCACCACCACAACCACATCCACCATCACCTCCACCACCACATCCACCATCACCTCCACATCCACCATGACATCCACCACCACCACATCCACCACCACCGCATCCACCACCACCACCACCACCACACCCACTACCACTCCATCCACCACCACATCCACTACAACCACCACCCCATCCACCACTACCACCACCACCACATCCACCACTACCACCACCACCACATCCACCACCGCATCCACCACATCCACCGCATCCACCACCACATCCACCGCATCCACCACCACATCCACCATCACCACCACATCCACCATCACATCCACCACCACATCCACCATCACCTCCACATCCACCATGACATCCACCGCCACATCCACCACCACATCCACCACCACCACATCCACCACTGCCACATCCACCACCACCACCACATCCACCACCACAACATCCACCACCACTTCCACCACCACCGCATCCACCACCACCACATCCACCACCACTTCCACCACCACCACATCCACTACCGCATCCACCACCGCATCCACATCCACCACTTCCACCGCATCCACCACTTCCACCGCATCTACCACCACCACATCCACCACCACCACATCCACCACCACCACCACCACATCCACCACCTCATCCACCACCTCATCCACCACCGCATCCACCACCACCACATCCACCATACCCACCACCATAACTTCCACCACCACATCCACCACCACTTTCACCACATCCACATCCACCACATCCACCACCACCACATCCACCACCACATCCACCCCCACATCCACCACCATCACCACCACATCCACCATCACCACCACCACCACCACATCCACCACCACCATATCCCCCAGATCCACCACCACCACATCTATATGTGTGTGGCTCTGTGTGTGTGTAGGTGCAAATGCAATGTTCTTGGATTTTCGTCACAATAAAATACATTGAACATAATCTTCACAAAAGTTATTTCCAAACGTTTAAGCTATTGCCATTATAAATTACAATAACTTTTATTTAAGCATTAATTATTTACAAAATTAAAAGCCATTGATATTTGTAACATCTATACATCTAAGTCACGTAAATACAACACACATTGCATTACAAATGCTATAGGTGTCACATTTGCAAAAGTTAAAACTATTGACATTGTAACTGACAAAGCTATTCATTTTGCTACTTTCAATACCAACACATAAATAAAAAAAGTGTCATTTACAATACCAATAGCTCAAACTTTCCTAATGCGAGACCTATTGCATTTCCAATGCTTGTTTTCTGGACGCCTTCATTGCCCCGAATACCCACATGCTGTTTGCGGCAGGTTGTGGGCCCTCTCACGTTGCATTGCCTTACTGGGAGCGGCGCGGGCTCAAGTTTTACCCACTCATCATACTCAGAGCAAGGGGCCCACATGGGTGCTCATAGGGGGTTAGGACGATGAAGGGTTTTTATTTAATGATAACAAATATGTATTGTTTGATTGATCATGACATAAGTGTGGTGCTTAATCATGGGTTTTGTTCTCTTGTTTGGTTTGAAAGTAACTGTATTTTTCTTCTCTTGAATTGTCGTATTTAAGTTTGTGGGTGAGGTCAAGATTGGGGGGACACTTCAAGCCCTTTACGGCATCCTGTTTAACCAAATTTAACATCTGCATCCGTTGATCCCCCTGGGTGTAGGGGTGCCCGCGGTAGGTATCCTAAGGGCAGCTGGGCCCCCTTCATAAGACTTTGGAGAGGTTGGAGTCCTCCCCGTTAGGAGGGGAGAGGGGATGTGGGCTCATCCAAGACATAGGATTCATGTCATTCATACTGATAGGTATTAATTAAGAGTGCTTGGTCTGGAGAAGCACAAACCTGGATTCAGAATGCAAAACAGTGGTTTGGGTTGGCCTTACTTATAAGAATTTATTTCTACCTTAACAACCCCTTTTTTAACGACATTAGGATAAAGAAAGACTTTGGGGGGAGGGGAGGAATGTATCTTTCTAACCTTTACCATGTAGGGTGCATGCATCTCTATGATCACACTTCATAGCTCACTGTGATAGCTTATAATTAAGGCTCCCTTTTTTCAGTTTTTACCGATTTTTACAGATAAATACAGACAGAAAACAACGTGTTTTCTGTCTGCATTTATTTTTAAAAGTGGATAAATACAAAAAATTGTGCTGCTTTTAAGTGGCTCTATGTGCTGTCTTTCCTGAATTATAGCCCAACCGCCAAGCAGATGAAGAGCATGAGAAATTTAAAAAACGGGATGAAATTTCTTTAACGGTCAATATACATTTGTGGTATTAGGCTAGTATTTACTAGTGGATGCATTGTTATGGAATATTTGGCAGCTTAAATAGCTAAAACACGCTAGACATCAAAGTATGGGTATACGTCTATCAGTTAAATAAATATGGAAATGTAGGTTCGAGGCATGTGGGCTGCTAAATTCATATCTTAGCATTAGATCGCCACCTAGTGTTGGGTCCGGATGATCGCACATTGTTGTCCTGTAAGAGTCTTCGAAGTATCCTGAGATGGGTGGCTCCTCCCCTGGACTACAGTGCGCATGGGCATCGGCTCCATCCCCAGATTGTTTTTTTCCGCCATTGGGTTCGGATGCGGTCTCGACGTCTCTCCGTCGGAACCGAAAAAACATCATTTCTAAAGGCCAAAAGGCTTTGGGTTCTTTACGTCGGTATTGTTTGCGTACGGTCTCGAGTTCTTCCGTCTCTCGGAGCCGGAATCAGCGGAGTTTTTCCAACTCTTTGGACATCGGGGCCTTCTCATCGCGACTCGACACCAAGTTCCCAACATGGAGCGGAGTCCGTTTAAGCTGTGTCCGCTCTGTGGGTCCAAATACCCACATATAGACGTGCACCCGGTCTGTAATAAATGCCTTTCGCCAGACCATGACGAAGGAAGTTGCAGGGCCTGTGCGAGTTTCAGGTCGAAGAAGACTCTCACGATTCGGCGCGCGGTGCGCCTGGTGGCCAAGCAGACGGCCCCGGATCCGGAAAACATCTTCGACGACCAAGAAGAGGAGGACCAGAGCCATCATCTTCAAATCTCCCCGCCTGAGACGGAGGTCGAGGCTGATCCGGAATATGACGACGACGGGGTCGTGGATCAAGGCCTTGAATACGTCGACGAGGTAGGGGACGACAATATGGTTTATGGGGCCGCGGAAGATAGCTCAGGGGACGAGCTATGCCCCGAAGTTGACGAACATCAGGAAAGGGTCGCGGGATCGCCTGTCGGCCTTACCCAAGACCCTGTAGCGCAAGCCTCGGCCCCGCCTGCTGGCCCGGCCACGGACATACTTGCTGCGCCGAGGGAATCGAAACCGAAACTGAAAGAAGCGGTCTCGACTACACCTAAAATGGCCGACCCGAAACTGAAAGCGAAAGTTAAGGACTCAATCGTCCCTAAGATGGCGGTCGTTACAGCAAAGTCGAGTAAACCGGCAGCCTCATCGACTCCGTCGACCTCCGGTCCGCAGAAGTCGAAGAAACACGGCGATTCCACAGGGTCGAAATCGGCGCCGGAGGAGAGATCCTCTAAAAAGGGTGGCACGCACAAGACAAGCGCGCCGGCGCCGGCAAAGCCAGCCAAAGCAAGCGACGCAGCCCCGGCTCCAACAGGAACATCGGCGCATCGCTCCAAGGACTCGAGGTCGGCGCCGTCCATCCCTCCAAAAGACCAACGGAACGTCGCATCCGAAGGCAAGGCCACCTCGTCGGTGCCAAGGACATCGGTCACCGACACATCTCTCGTTGCTCCTTCACCACAAAGAATTAGGGAGAAGGCTTTTTCTTCGTCGGCGCCAACGCCATCGACGCAAAAGGAGGCAGACGTCCCGGTCAAGCCCGCAAGTAAACTCCTCTTCCTTCTACCACCAAAAGTGGCGCCGAAGGCTTTTTCATCGAAATCGACGCCAAAGAAGTCGGAATCTTCTTCGGCAGGGGCATCTTCAGGTCATGTGCACGACCAAAAAGAGGATTCGGAGTGCTTCATAGATGCGGACACGGGGAAGTTAACCCTTTACAAAAGGAAAATCACTTCGCAGCCGGTGGAATCCTATGTCATCCCCCTAAAGAAGAAGAAGTACCAACATGACGCCTCAGGCCTCATGGAACCTATCCAGCCTCCTCCAAGAAGACGCCCAACACCGTCTCCAGACCACTCTGAAAGTGAGGGCTATGCTGAAGATGAACAATATACATTCCCAGTCAATGAACCTGAGGCACAGCCAGATTCATATGATGTCATTGGGGACCAAGGCACCCAAGATATGGGACAAGACCCACAGACTTTCGGTACACGTGCATCCCCTACAGAGGATTCTGCAGGTTTTCATGCACTCATTGAGAGGGCAGCTGCTAACCATGATGTGGACATGCATGCTGACCCAGTGGAGGAAGACTTTCTGTTCGACACTTTTTCGGTTTCGGAAAAAACTGTCAAGACACTGCCCATGCTTAAAGGGGTCCTCAAGCATGCTGCGGACATCTTTAAGGAACCTACCAGGGCAAGGGTGGTCAACCCACGTATTGAAAAAAAGTACAGACCAGCGCCTGCGGACCCTGCGTACATTCGAGGACAGTTGCCGCTTGACTCCCTGGTGGTCGCAAACGCAAGAAAGAGGGCCAACTCCCAATCAACGGGTGAAGCTCCTCCCCCGGATAAGGAGTCCAAAGTGCTAGAGGCAGGAGGCAAAAGAGTGGCGGCGCAGGCTGCCAATTTCTGGCGTATTGCAAATACACAGGCACTACTGGCACGTTATGATAGATCACATTACGACACACTAGAGCAGATTGTCGAACACCTGCCTCCACAGTTTCAAGAGGGCACCAAAATGATTATTCGAGAAGGACAACTAATCTCCAACGCGGCCATAAAGTGTGCACTTGATGTCGCGGACACGGCCGCTAGGGCCATTAATACCAGTGTGATGCTCAGAAGACAGGCGTGGCTCCGCATATCGGGGTTTAAACCTGACATTCAAACAACCATACTTAATCAACCAGTCAATCCGGAGAGACTGTTTGGTCCAGATGTTGACACCACCCTGGAAAAAATAAAAAAAGATACTGAAACTGCTAAATCTATGGGGGCCCTGCAATCACAGCAGTTTCGTGGCAATAATTTTCGTCGCTCAGGTGCCCGTGGAATCACCAGAGGACAGATGGGTCACCAATCACAGTTCCCTAGAGGTGGAGCACAATCCTCGTACCCCAAACAAAACAAGAGGGGCTACAGGGGAAACAGCAACAAGGGACGCGGCAAAGGAGGCAACAATTCACGCTCCTCTGCCCCAAGCAGCCAGTGACTCGCTGTCACTGCCCCCCGACCACTTAACACCCGTCGGGGGGAGAATACAGCAGTTCCTGCCCGTCTGGATCAACATCACCACAGACAGGTGGGTGCGACAGCTCATCCAGTACGGTTATTGTCTAGAGTTAAAATCCACTCCACCCAACATTCCGCCAAGGCAAAGACCTATGTCCGCAGAGCACTTGCACTTATTGCAGCAGGAAGTGTTGGTGATGCTGCAAAAAGGGGCAATCGAGCTCGTGCCAGTGGGAGAGGAGGGCACAGGGGTATATTCCCTGTACTTCCTCATTCCAAAGAAGGACGGATCTCTCAGACCAATTCTGGATCTCCGTCCCCTCAATCTGTACATACTGTCAGAGCATTTCCATATGCTTACACTGCAACAGATTCTTCCTATGTTAAACAAAGGAGACTTCTTAGCAACCTTAGATCTCAAGGATGCTTATTTCCACATTCCGCTACATCCGTCCCACAGAAAGTACGTCAGGTTCACTATCCAGGGCACGCATTATCAGTTCAAAGTCCTACCCTTCGGAGTCACAACTGCCCCAAGGGTGTTTACCAAGTGTCTGGCGAAAGTAGCAGCGCACCTCAGGAGGCAGAACATCCATGTCTACCCCTACCTCGACGACTGGCTCGTTCAAGCCAGGTCGGAACAGCAGTGCGCCGCGGACATGTCAACTACCATTCACCTCCTTCACGACCTAGGTTTCTCGCTAAATTACCCAAAGTCACACCTTCAGCCGGCACATGTCCGACAGTTTCTGGGTGCGACAATCAATACCCTGACGGCCAAGGCGCAACCAAACCAGGTCAGGATAGACGGCATGCAGTCTTTAATCCACAAGTTCAGGCCGGGACACTCACTTCCAGCAAGAGTGTTCATGCAGTTGATAGGCATGATGGCCTCCTGCATCTTCATAGTCCCTCACGCACGGTTGCATATGCGCCCGCTCCAGGAGTGTTTAGCAAATCAGTGGACACAGGCTCTGGGACAATTAACAGACCTAGTGTTGGTTACCAGTCGGGCATATACCTCTCTGCATTGGTGGACTCCACACAACCTTTGCAAGGGCCGACTGTTCCAGGAGCCAGTGCCACAGGTTATCCTGACAACGGACGCATCCCTCCAGGGATGGGGAGCTCATCTGCTCACTTACACGGTGCAGGGGCTATGGACGACGCAGCAACAGAAGATGCACATCAACTATCTAGAACTGATGGCGATCTTCATGGCACTCAAGTCCTTCATTGTACATCTGTGCAACAAGGTGGTGTTAGTCCGGACGGACAACATGACCGCGATGTACTACATCCAAAAACAGGGGGGCACACACTCGCCACAGCTGTCTCACCTGGCTCAGAGCATGTGGAAGTGGGCCATTCAGAGGAACATCTTCCTCATGGCAGAACACCTCCCAGGGAAGGACAATCAGATGGCGGATCTGCTCAGCAGATACAGCCATCAAATGCACGAGTGGGAGATACATCCATCGGTACTCCAGCCGTACTTCCAAAGGTGGGGTCGTCCAGACATAGATCTGTTCGCCACAAGGGAAAACGCAAAATGCCAAAGCTTCGCCGCCAGGTTCCCACACCCCCAATCGCAGGGCAATGCGATATGGATGAACTGGTCAGGCAAATTTGCTTACGCTTTTCCCCCGACACCTCTGATACCACTGGTGGCGAGAAAATTAAGGCAACACTCGATGACGCTCATCCTAGTTGCTCCAACGTGGGCGCGCCAGGCCTGGTACACCACGTTCCTCGAACTCTCAGTGGTGCCGCATCAAAGACTGCGCCTCACGCCCAGACTCCTGACGCAGAACCATGGAGAAATTCAGCATCCAGATCCGCAGCAGCTCAACCTAGCGATCTGGCTCCTGAAATCTTAGAGTTTGGATACCTCAACCTACCTCCTGAATGCATGAACATCATCAAGGAGGCGAGGAAGCCCTCAACACGAGCATGCTACGCCGCAAAATGGAAGCGTTTTGTCATTTACTGTGCGGACAATGACATAAACCCGCTAGATGCATCTATCCCTAACATCATTTGCTATCTGTTACACCTTTATAAGTGCAAACTAGCGTTCACTTCTATTCGAATACATCTATCCGCCATCGCAGCTTACCTTCAAAATAGGCAGCATCTCTCGGTCTTCAGGGTGCCTGCCATTAAAGCGTTTCTTGAAGGTCTGAAGCGAGTCATTCCCCCAAGAACACCGCCAGCTCCGGTTTGGAACCTCAATGTGGTCCTCACCAGACTGATGGGACCACCATTTGAGCCACTGCACTCGTGTGAACTGCAATTCCTAACGTGGAAAGTTGCCTTCCTAATTGCTATTACGTCACTAAGGCGTGTTAGTGAGCTGCAAGCACTCACAATACAAGAGCCTTTCATTCAGATTCATCCAAATAGGGTAGTGCTACGTACTAACCCCAAATTCCTTCCAAAGGTGGTGTCACACTTTCATCTCAACCAAACTATCGATTTGCCAGCATTCTTCCAGAACCCACAAACAGTGGCGGAAAGAATGCTCCATACGTTAGACGTGCGGAGGGCACTGATGTACTACATAGACAGGACACAACACTTTAGGAAGACGAAACAACTCTTTGTTGCCTTCTCACCACAACACAAAGGCAACCCGATCTCCAAAGCTGGAATAGCCAGATGGATTGTTAAGTGCATTCAAATCTGTTATCAAAAAGCCAAGCGCACTTTAACAATACCCCCAAAGGCACACTCCACACGCAAGTTGGGGGCATCCATGGCTTTCCTAGGTAACATTCCTCTAGAGGACATTTGCAGAGCAGCCACGTGGATTACACCACATACCTTTACAAAACATTACTGTGTTGATGTACATTCCAAACAGCAAGCGGCTGTAGGACAGGCTGTTCTCAAAACACTTTTTCAGGTTTCTGCAGCTGGCACAGGCAACCGCCGCTAATGGAGGGACTGCTATGTATTCTATGCTAAGATATGAATTTAGCAGCCCACATGCCTCGAACTGAATATGCTACTTACCAGTATGCATCTGTTCTTGGCATGTAGGGCTGCTAACATTCATATCGCCCACCCTCCTCCCCGGTGCCTGTCGCAGCTGCAGATATACTATTGTATTCAATCATTAGCATGGACATCCTTTACACTTTTCACTCCATCCTCTGCCACAATGGCGAAAAACAATCTGGGGATGGAGCCGATGCCCATGCGCACTGTAGTCCAGGGGAGGAGCCACCCATCTCAGGATACTTCGAAGACTCTTACAGGACAACAATGTGCGATCATCCGGACCCAACACTAGGTGGCGATCTAATGCTAAGATATGAATGTTAGCAGCCCTACATGCCAAGAACAGATGCATACTGGTAAGTAGCATATTCATTTTACAACTTCATTTATATGCAAAATACAAAATAAATATGGATGAATACAGATAAAATGGGCAAAAAAGAAATATGAATAAATACAGACGAAAAAAAAACCCATAAAATCGGGAACTCTACTTATAATTGTAACTTATGAATTGCACAGTAACAAAAGGGTCTCTGTGACATAGGCAGGAACCCACCAAGCTATGCACATAAAATACTGTTCTGTGATCTGCATGGTTCAAGTCCTTTGCAACTTATTAACCCTCTGCGCTACCTTAAATGAGTCAAAACTGCCACTAGGCAAACCTCCAATCTCTATCTATAGTTGCCTGACAACTATTGGATATACCAGGAACTCTGCAGCAGGTGCTCTCAGAACTGCTGCACTGCTTCAAAAACGTCCCCCAGTAACAAAAAAACCATCCTTCGCCCATCCAGTCTCCTAGGGAAACGCCTAATGCCCAGTATGACAAGTTTGGACTTGTTCAGGATAAACTGTAAGGGAGCCAAGCCTACCGGCTATCAACCCGATGTATTTTGCGCTAAAATATAGCACAAAATTATGGATATGCATTTTGCGTAATTTTGCCTTAGTTACACAAAAACAGAATACACAAATTCCGGACACTCCGGGCCTCATTTATGAAAAGTGACTCATCGCTGCGTGAAAACAGCGATGCGTCACTTTTCACTGCGCTCTCCCTGCGACCCTAACGATGCGTCATATTTACAGTATGATGCATCATGTCGCAATGAGTTACAGAAACGTCAGTATTTCTGACGTATCTGTAGGCACAAAAGTGACGCATTGCTGTAGTGTGTCACAAAAGTGACGCAACTCCAGCAATGTGTACTTTCACATGGGCAAGTCCCATGTTGTTAGTGCCTGCGTCAGTTTTACGCCTGCCATGAGGCAGGCGTAAGATTTTGACGCATTAGCGGCCAATCAATGGCGCAGTGAAATCTAATAGATTTCATTGCGTCACTTCTATGACTCTTTCTTGCGTCAAAACGCCCCCCCCTTGCATACATTATACCTGGCGCAGGTATGATGTGGCCCAGGGGTTTACAAAGTGACGCATCTACCGATGCGTCACTTTGTAAATATGGCGCAACAAGGCGCATTTTTTACACCACTGGTACGTCACAAAAAGTGACGCACCAGTGGCGTAAAAGTGACGCACAGCCTCATAAATGAAGCCCCCCGAATCTTGAGATCTGCGTTCCTCTGCCAGTGACAAAATGCATTGGCAGAGTGAAGAAGAGTTCGGCCTTTTCAGGCTGAGACATATTAGCTTTGCCAATACTTGTTTATAAAGTCCTTACGCATGCTCCTTTCAGCCTCTGGTGCCGAATCTGATCTAGTTGAACCTCGGTGTTGAATACGGCGATTTTGGTGATCACAACAGACTCCCCACCCGTGCTTCATATTTCCAAAGCTGCCACTGTGTGGGTATGTTTTTCGGCAGCTGTTGTGTGTGCTCGGAGTTGTATTTCTGCCTGCCCCTCACCTTCAGCTGTTCCGTTCTGTGGGTTGCTCTGTTCTAATTCCTTTTGACATCAGACTATGCGGGGCACCAGGTGAAAAGTGAGAGCACGTCACACGCCAGCCCTTAGGAATCGAGGGCAAAAAATAGCTTTCGTGTTTCTGTACAATGTACACATCAGAAAAATATTAATCATTAATGAAGAGGCGGACACCGACACAAATCCCTCTTGCAGTTATAAAACATGGAAAGGCTTAGCTATCAGTAGTGCAGCAGGTGCAGCGGTACCGGAACCCTGGGGAGCTAGGAACATACTGCACCACAGTGATAGAAGTGTGTTTTATGACCTAAACAGTGGTCAGTGACCACTACCTTTGCTGACCTTGGGCCCCGTGGCACCTTTGCCACACCTCTGCAGTGGCAAACTTGGTGATGCGATCAGCTCATAATTGCTGATCACAGGCAGACATCAGTGGGTGGGAGAGAGGACGCCCTCCGAAGGGCACTGCCCTATCTCTGCCCATGATGGCAACACGCAGCTTTTTCTAGCCCGAGGCAGATCACTGAGGAGCGAGGAGGGCAACTTGGTAGCAGACATGGCAGAGAGATGCACTTCGCAACATGTTCAGCATAAGCCCCCCTTGCTGCTGTCTTCAGTCAGGTTTGTTCAGCCTTTGAAACTGTGTTTTTTTACCATTGATTCTGCCCGCCTCTGCTATTTTACGTTGGCACTCTCAGTTGTGCTAATTTTCTGTTGCTTTCTCTGTCTTTACTTTCTTTCTTTTCTGCTCATGTGTGCCACTTTATCTCCACTCACTCTCTTCCTGCTCATTTCTATAGCTCCCTCTATTTCCACTCACTCTTTCTGCCTCCTTTTTGTATCTCCCCTCACTCCTTTTTTGCTTATTTGTGTTGCTTCTTTGTCTGTTCTTGCACTAATTTTCTGCTCATTTGTGCCATGTTTGTATCTCCTCTGTCACTCGTTTTCCACTCATATGGGCCCTTTTCTCCTTCTGCCACTTTCACTCTCTTTGTTTTTCCCTCAGTGCCTTTGTTGTATTTCTGATGCTTTTTCACCACTTATGGATTTATTTCTCGCATTGTTCCCAACCCCTCTTCTTGGAAACGTCTCTGGTTCTTTTACTCCCTTTGCTCCCCCCAACCAGCTCCTTACGTGTTTCCTGCATCCTTCCCCCCTCCCATGCCTCTGTTCCTACCCTCTGCACCATGCGTGATACCCTCATCTACAAGCTTTCAGGACCACGCACCTACTTCCCCAACACTATTGCTGACTTTACCCAGGGCTTTAAGTGGGAGGAAAAAACTGGGAGGGGTCTCTCAAAAGGGGCGTGGCCAGTGTAATTAGGGGCGTGGCTTTAACAGGCGTACCCTAAGAATCTGTGTTTAGCATAGTGTGCCGCCGCCCGACTTATATTTTGCTGTTTCTGTCATTGCATCCAGATATGTGAGACAACAAGTAACATCATACCTACAAGTAAGGGCTATTGGCTTTGTCAATGGTTATTAGTTGCATAAGATAAATAAGCTGCAACTATGGCTTGTTACATATAATATTAAAAAAGCTTCCAATTAAAGCCTTGGTGACATTACCACAATGTTGCTGCTCTTGCGTTTCAGAAATAGAAGGGAAATGGAGAAAGAAAATGACTCTTTAAAGGATTTCCCATCCCCCACAACGCTCACCTGGCATGACGTCATGCCGTAACTTCTCCACTAGTGGGAAGTGAGCAGGGTGGGCAGTGCACATCGATGTGCTTGCTGTCTGGAAATGGGTCTCTATTGGGCTGTTTTGCGCCCTGGCACTTTTATCCGGACTGCTGTCACTGCAGTCTGGAAAAAATACGGACCGCCTGTGCCAGGGCTGAAAACAGAGCCCGATAGAGACCAGTTTCGAGGGCCCCTTTAAAAAACTGCCGGTGCTCAGACCCCTTGAGACCCGGCCCACTTAAAGCCCTGCCTTTACCCTCCCCTCATCCTCAACCACAGCTCCTTCATTGTCCTCAGAGTCCTAAATTTCCACCTGGAAGACCGCACTGACCCAGACTCTACAGCACTACTTGAAGATCTCAGAAACTTCGACAACACCCAACAGGTAAATGGCCCCTCACACTCTGCCAACCACATTCTGGACCCTATTTTCGTCTCCTTCGACTACATCTCAGTCGACAGGCCCACACAGATCACCTGGACTCACCACACTCTTGTCAAGTTCAGCCTTCCTGTCCATCACCATTACAGACCAAGCCCTGCAAGATCTGCCTGCTGAGACTGTAACAGCAACCCAACGGACAACTGGACTACTGCTATTACTGCCCACTGGCTCGCACATAACAGCAGCGTACCTGAATCCTTAATAATTTCAACAGCTGGATCACAGCTGGGGCACACACTCTGGCCCGCCTCAGGCACAGAAAGCCAATAGATCCATAGTGGAGAAGTGTGGCTCAATGGTTAGAGCGGCAGACCTTGATGCAGAACGCTGGCCAGGGACCAGGGTTCGATTCCCGCCTCGGCGGGATCGGGCTTAAATTCCTCTGACCGGATATTCTCGCCTCAGTGCTGAATCTAAGCATGGGCCCCACGCTGCAACTCTGGGCAATAGCTTGCTTAGTCTCCACAACGGCCCCCGATGCTCAAGGGATGCCTGGTTTCACCATGGGATGCCCAGGAGTGGACACCTCACAAGGAAAAGCCAGGAGGGGTTCCCTTGTGGTAGGAGTACAAGCGCCGGGATGCCTCCGGGTTACTGTTCGCGCTATACAAATACAACACATTTACATTACATTTACATTTACATCCAGACCTGAATCCAGTTAATACACAGACGAATGCTGGATGATGAAGCATCATTGCAGACAACTGGAGCTGAGATGAAGCAGGAGCTAAGAATAGCGGACAAAACACCCTCAAATCGGCCCTGAGACCAGGTATTTAAGTGGGCCGGGTCTGAGCACCAGCAGTTTTTTTAAGGGGGCCACAAAACGGGTCTCTATCAGGCTCTGTTTGGTGCCCTGGCACAGGCGGCCCGTTTTCTTCTGGACTGCAGTGAGTGCATGCACATAATGTGCGCATGCTTACACTGCTCACTTCTCACTAGTGGAGAAGTTCCGACATGATGTCATGCCAGGTGAGCGTTGTAGGGGATGGGAAATCCTTTAAAGAGAGTCATTTTCTCTCTGGATTTTCCTTCTCTTTTGGAAACTCAGGAGCAGCAACATTGTCGTGGGGTCATCAGGGCTTTAATTGCAAGCTTTTTCAACATTATATACAAGGCATAGTTGCTGCTTATTTATCTTATGCAGCTAACAACCATTGACAAAGCCAATAGTCCTGACATGTTGTAGGTATAATGTTACTTGTTGTATCATATATCTGGATCTAATGACAGAACAGCAAAATACAATTCGGGCGGCACACTATGCTAGGCACAGATTTTCAGCGTATGTTTTTAAACCACACTCTTAATTACATTGGCCTCGTCCCTTTGAGAGACCCCCCTACCCTCCCAGTTTTTTCATCCCACTTAAAGCCCTACCTGAGACAGTACCACCAACATATCCGGAACACTATACGCTACACACTTTCAGAACACATCGATGCCAGCTCCAGTAGCAATAAAAATATTTTCCCATTGTGAAACATTCTCCTGACCAAAGGCCACCTCCAACAGCATCACCCCCTCACAGGACCTATCCAACAAGCTGTCAGAATTTCAACTCCATATACAGCAATTTCGATCCTCATCCTGACACTACAGATCCTGTTATACAATTTCTCGTCTCGACAAAGGACTCGACCAGGACCACGTTACCCCCATAACCTCAGATAAAACTACTGCCACCACGATGTCCATCCACTCCCAGGCCCATCGGAACAAAGTTCCCAAAATGCCTACACATAAGAACTTTACTGCATCAGTGAAGTACTCATCCCCATTTTGATCGCCTCCTTATCAGCTGCCTTCCTAAGTACCTGAAAGCACGCCACAGTTCTCCCCGCTTAAGAAGCCCTCCATGGACCCATCATCACTCACCAACTACAGACTGCTCTCCCTGCTAACTTAACTGGCTAAAATCCAAGAGAAATTCATCAACAGATGCCTCGTCGATCACCACCACAAACACCAAATCCTCGACGTCCCACAGTCTTGCTCCAGACCCAACCACAGCACAGAAACAGCCCTCATCGCCGCCACATATGACATTGCATGATCCTGGACAGAGGAGACGTGGCAGCCTTCATCTTCCTGGACTTCTCTGCAGCATTCAACACAGTCTTCTTTCCCATCCCCATCCTCATCTGCTGTCAACACAACATTGGAATCTAAGGACCCATCATCTGATGGTTTTGCTCCTTCCTGATTGGCAGGACTCGGATAGTCATCCTGCCCACCTAACCTCGACCGCCTACAACCTCATCTGTGTAGTAGTGCAAGGATTCACACTCAGACTGACCCTCTCCAATGCATACATGATCCCTTTGGTTAGCCAAAACATCAACATCCTTTCCTACGCTACCAACACTCAACACATGCTCTCCCTCTCTGACAATACTCCCAACACATGGCACAATTAAATCCCCCACATGACCATAGTCACCTACTGGATGAAGACCAATGTCGCAAACTCAGCACCCAAAAGGCAGAAGTCGTGATCTTCATGATGAATACATCACCGTTGAACTCCAGCTGATGGCCGGCTGACCTTGAACCCACCCCCAGCCCCCATGCCAAGGTCCTTGGGATCCTCATCATCAGCAATCTCAACATGACCGCACTAGTAAACAAAGTTACATCTTCCTGCTTTCACCCTCTCGAGATGTTGAGGAGAAAGTTCAAATGACTCCCGAACAGCACCTGTAAAACCATCACCCATGCCCATGTCACTAGCGAGCTGGACTATGGGAACACCCTCTACACCAGGATCAGCAAACAACACACCAGACAACTGCAGACCATCCAGACCTTGGTGGCCAGATTCAATCTCAGTCTTATGCAGTACACACATCACACTGCACCTCAAGGAGCTCCACTGGCTCCCTATACACAGGCGTGCACAATTCAGACTGCTCACTCACACCTTCAAAGCACTACACAACACTGGCCCAGCCTACCTCAATGGCCATATCTCCTTTCACAAACACCTCCACCTGGCCTGACTCTTACTTGCATACATCACTCGCACATGCAGAGCCAGATCCGGCAGGTGGGCCCTCTCCTACATTGCTCCGAATACATAGAACAACCAGTGGCGGCTGGCAGGGAACAGGGGGGGGGGCAGATTGGGGGGATTAAAAAACATTACTACAAAAAAACTTCCTTGTGCCTTGGGCTCCTCCGTCTCTTCTCCGTCGTTGCTGAAGAGTCCAAAAGCACACAGGCTTGTTGTGATTGTCTGCGCACCGAGGGTCCGTGCTCAGAGGGACAGGGAGCCTTTGCATTTTCCCCACCCAGGCTGTAATGCAGGTTGGGTGCGGAGCATGCAAAGTGCGCATGACCGTTTGGCCGGCCAAGCAGTTGTGCGCACTTAGTGTGCATAGTCCACTCCTCCTCCCTGACCCACCAGCGCCGCCCTCACCCAGCCCTGCAGAAATTAAAAATACAAAAGGTTATTATCATTTTATGTTTCCCTTTTCCACTGCTCTGAGACCAGTGGGGCGACGCTCTTCCGCCTTAGCGGGGGAGCCGCCCCTGAGTCCTGAACCTGCCGCTATACACGAGAGCATCCTCCTCGCCTTCTAGGAGCAGGCCTGGCTCTGTGATGAGCCCCTCCCGTCCTAGGCGAGGCCACACCCACACCTGCTCAGCGCCCGGATACCCAAAGCATGACAAATTCCTATTTACATTTTTGGAAAAATCACTAGTTTGGTTTTATTTTTTGTGTGAAAGTGGGCGAATAATGTGGGTTGTCTCTGGATTAGGCTGCAGTTCCCCCGGATTTAGTACAGATTGTAAAACGTGCCCCTCTCTCAATCTTCAACTGTAAATATGTAGTCGGGCTGCCTCCCTGCCTCCAATTGGAGGGGGGCTTGGTTGGTACCCCGCCTCTACAAGTCGAAACATATCTGGCGTTGGAAACGTCCCCCAAGCAACAACTCAAAACACACCCCAGGCTATGCGCCGACAGCCCGGCGGGCGGCTCTGTGCGTTCTAAGAGAAAACGACAACCCCGCACCTTGGTATCCAAAATATAGAGTGTGCCCTCCCCTCGCCCGTGCGCGCGCACCGAGTGCAGGGCTGGAATGATGCCTGGGAATGAGGCTGCTTTAACCTGCCTGTGCTTCGGAAACACTGGGGAGCGCCTGCGAGCAAGGAAGCCTGCTCGTTTTCAGCCGCCCTCTTTTCCGTGAACACATCTCACGGGGACAGAGGCCAGAGACTCCGTTTTCCAGAAGACGTCTTGAGCCGCGCCCCTGTCGTGCAAATGTTGAGATCCGCAGTCTGTTTTCTGTAGCCACGTGGTTCTCGGTTTTTAATTCCGGACATGCTTTATGTCTTGTTGGCCATGCCCTGCCCTGAGTGAAAACATGAGTGCTGTCGCGCCTCCTCCGGTTCAGAACATATTCCGTTTCCCGCCCCTCCATGTCATATTACACATGGTGCCCAGGTCTTCCCACTGTCCTTTTAAAGCGTACACGTGCCCTGTCACCTTTGCTACAATTCCGTCCACGCCTGTTGGTCTGCCCCACCAATTCAAAACGTGGGGTGCCCCGTGGCTTCTTTGTAAAACGTACCTGGGGCATTCCTCTACTAAAAACATACTCGTCTAGTGCCCCTTAAGACCCAGTTCACACCGTACTGGTGGACTGCCCCCGCTGGGGTTGGGATGGAAGAGCGTCGATTAAGTGGCGTCGGGGACTGTAATCTATGTATGTTATTATTGTTTTAAATACTTTTTTCTAAATATAAATAAACCATACCATGTGTGTATTGCCTCCTCTGCCACCCCGTTCAGATCGCACCTTGTGTGCCAGCGGTCATGCCGTCTTCTCACTCTGCGCCCCCATTACAACGTGCCTGTCACAGGCAGACTTATATCCATGCCAAACTGTGCCTGGTTCCCTGTCCCGTCCAAACCTGGGCCTCTACCATCCCATTCAAATCGCCTGTTGTATGCCAACCCAGCTGCCCACTGGCACACATTTCCGTCCTAACGTGTCCCCATGCTAGCGCCTACTAGTGGGCGCGCTTGACTGCCGGCGCTGCCTGCCCCTGTACGGGGATCTATGAAGTGACCGTGTCAAGTGACTGTGCCTGTCAGTGCTCGTGTGAATGCCCGCATTGAAGGCTAGCTCCTCTGTGACGTGTAAATTATTGATGGGCGCTGCACAGAGGCCTGGCTCGCCCTCGCGGTGCCGGCCCGTGCAGTGTGCTGAAGGTGAGCGCACGGACGGTGTACGGTTACACTTCCCGTGTAACCGGTTCGTCCTCATTTGTCGAGATGTCTCAGCAGGGTGGAGCAGAGACTGCGCTGCCAGCAGCCGGGAGCTCACTTCAGTGACGTGAAAGTGGCTGCAGGAGAACTCGGCGCACTCGCGAGCTCACCCTTTGATCCGTGACACATCCCGGGCAAGGGCAGGGACAGCCCTGCTGTGCCAGGAGCCTTATCTCCTGAGGAGGGCGGGGAGGGGCAGGGGTGCAGCCCGTGATGTCAGCTGGTGTCAGCAGGGGGCGGGCCGAGCAGGGAGGCCGCGGCTGCACCTAGGTGTCTGCTGAACCAGTCCGAGGAGGCACGAGGCGCCGGAAGTGCACGGGGCACGCGCTGCTTTTATTTTACTTCACTTTCTGGACTTATTTGGATGGGTTTAAAGGAATGGAAGCGGACGCCTGCTGGACACGTGTGAAGAGGTAAGCGGCAGATGGCAGCGTTGTGGGAGGTAAGAGGGTGGCCGCGCTGTTGTGGCTGTCACAGGCAGGCCTGGAGCGAGCAAAGCTTGAAAGCGCTACTGCAGAAGTGCAGAGCACTCACAGCCCATGGGCACTTCGACCATTCCCATTGTGCGGTGTCTGGGGCCACTTACTAACATCGCGCCGTGAAGCTTATCTTCTAGGCGTGTTTTCGAGTGGTGTTATTAGCCTAAAATGCACAGATCAGGCTGACGTGCTTAGGGGCTCTATATCATTTAGCGCACGCCCGTTCTGTACCATGTGAAGGACACAGAAGTTGTGTAAAGACGTTCTGCGCGCCCGAATACATGTTTTATTTCCCCTTCTGTTTAACACCCTCCGTAAAATACCTCGGCGAAGTGTGCATTAGAACATATTACATTCAGGGTAAGATTGCTGCTGAGACCATAGACACTTGTAGGCAGTGCGACTCGCCCAGGAGGCCACCCGGAATAAGTAGGACTGTGTACTTGGAGGGATAAAATTAGCTCTGCACAAAACTTTCGGGGATCATTTCTATAGGTCTTAACAAAACGTGTCAAATCATTGTTCGCTATGTTGCTGCTTGTGCACTACGGAATGGGACAAACAGATTGTGCCCCGCTTCTGAAAATGTCTTCATTTGTCTACTTCTTAAAATGGCAACACCAGAGATCGTGTGAAACCAGTTTGCTCCATATACTGTATTCGTGTGAATTTTCAGTATTTCGCAAACCAGTGGATTAGCACGTTTTTTGTACCAGTCTAAAGTTTCTGGGATGTGACCCTGGTTGACTGTGCTGCAAATCACGGAGCTGAGTGTAATGTAAGACTGAGTTCGAGAGCTCCGACTTGAGACCGTCGCTTCTCTAGCCTCTTGCCCATGCCTCACTCCAGTGTTAAGCCAGAAGTCACCTCTCCCAGAGTGCCAAGCTCGTGGTCAGTGATTGTCAGTCGCATTTGTTACATCACAGGCCGTTCGCTATCATGTGGTGCAAAATCGTGTTAGCTGCACATTTGACGAATCTGTCCGAGGGGAGTAATGTTTGCGCTTTGCAGTGAGTAGTGGGTCCTAAGGTCCCTCGACAGTAACTGGTAACAACAGCCCGACAGAAGTAAATGGGTCGTCCTGAGAGTGCACATACCTAACCGGCCTCCGGGGGGCAGCAGTGCTCTGGTGTGGTAGAAGTTGCATGCAGATTGACACCAGGAAGGGTTCGAATGCGGCTTGCATGGCTCTCTGTGTGGCTGCCTGGGAGCAGTTTGGCACCCAAAAGCATGTTTTATAATCCAGTGTGTTATGCTAAGCGCATTTGTTTAGGGCATTCCCATTATTAGTATGATCACGACGCGCTTTCAGATCCTTTACGATTCTGAGACCATCCTCGTTGGCCGGAGTCGAGGTGGTCTGTTGACATTGTATTTGGCTGTGATGTTACTGTTTGAAGAAGAGTCGTATCGCAAGGCAAGGATGGGGTAGAAGAAGGGATTGCCTGTGATGGATTATGTTGTCTGGCACTCAGCGGGACCCTCTTATGGATCTCTGTCGAGCGCCATGCCCACGTGCACTGTGGTTTAGTTCATTCTGGTGCAATGCACAGTTGTCCATTGCTCAGCCTCAGGAGGTTGTTTCCAGTTGGTTTGCCCCTATGGTAGCTTTGTAGCAAGTATAGGCGTATGTGAGCACAGCAGGTTTTGTTTCTTGATTGGTTGATTGGTAAGATGAAATTGATGTAGAAAAGAGGGCAAGGGCTGAAAGTTTTTCTTGGGAGCCTGCTGTCCAGGGTGTCACATGCCAGGGTCGTCAAATACAGAGGCTATCTAGCTTTAATTCCGCCTCATACCGCTTTCTTCCATCATTTCTCTTCTCTTTCTCTGTCAGGGCCTTTTTTGTAGTCTGCTTTCTCTCTTTGTCCCCCTTCACCATCTCTCTCTTCCCCTTATGTCTCCCCTTTCTGCCTTTGTTTCTCTCGCTTTGGATCAAAGTCTTATGCTGAAAATTAAGTCCAGAGCCCCAAAAACGAGTACTGGTGAGCACCCAATGTTAGTGCAGGCTGAAATTTAGCACTGGGTGTAACTTCAAAGGATGTGTCTGCATACATAAACCCATATCTCGGGCTTGAGTGAAGTACATGTATTCATGGTCTGCACCTCCTTCTCTCTATGCAGTCTTTGAGCACATTGCAGGTTGAAGTTATCGCAGGTGGCTCACTTATTGGAATCTAGGTACAAAGGACCAGACATGTTCTTTTTAGAGAAGCATTTGCAGGTATAGAGCCTCCGATCTGACATGTGAATTTATGAGTCTTTGTGTGTATATGTCAGCAAACATTTGCTAAATGACATATGCTCGATCCAAAACCTTGCCACGACCCTATCCCATTTTTTGCACTTTCAGTCACAACCAATGTTCCCTGTAATATTTTTCCTTTATGTGTGGCAATAAAGGTGCTTCGTGCACTACAGTCAAGGCTGCGTGCACTGAAGACAAACACCAACTTAATACACAAGTATGTGCAGCTCGCAAGCTACCAAAATCAGTGGCATAGCCAGGGGTCCATCTGCCCTAATCTAAGCCAGAAAAATATTGGCCTCCCCTCACCTTTGGTTGTAATTAAAGGACACCCATTACAGGGGAGCAATGGGCTCCTTGCACCTCTGAGCCCCAGCGACACTGAATCTTATGCCCTAATCATTCTACGTATCATTTCTCTCTCTTCTCTATCATCATGAATCGCTTCTCTCCTCCTCGCACCTTTTCTTTTCCCTATCCACTTCCAATCTATCTCTCTCACTTGTCCATATCTTGTTCTTCCCTTTTTAAGAGTTTTTATCTTGTCTCCTTGCTCCTTTTTGTTTTCCCCACTTTTCTTTCTCCTTTCCCCCTCCCTCCTCCCTCGTCCTCCATCCTCCCTTCAATCTACATCCTACCATTGTCTCTTCTCCAAACTATCTCTAATCTCCCTGTCCTCTCTCTCATCTCCCCAAGGTTGGCACTGGCCCCAGAGGTTGGAGTTAGCATTACTAATAAGACTCTATTTCCGTCCAAACAAACCCTTTTTAGCAACATTAAGATAATGAAAGACCAGGTAAAAAACATAAAGTTGTAACCTGTACCATGCAGTTTGCAAGCAGCTCTTTGATAACAATTCATAGATCACCTGATTATATTAGGAGTGTAACTTATGAATTGAAAGTAACAAAAGGATCTCTGTAACAAAAGCAGTAACTCACTGAGCTATCCACATAAATACAGTTCTGTGATTTGCATCGTACACATTCTTTGCAGCAGACATATTAACCCTCTGCATTACTTTATGATAAGTCAAAACTGCCACTAGACAAATATACATCGCTCTCCAGTAGGAACTTTAATCACCTGAGTTATCTTGACATTTTTATTGTTGCCTGAAACTGCTGAACACCAGCACAACTCCAAAACCAGCCTTGTTCCATTGGCACCCTGAACTCTTGTATGCTATAATGAACTCAAAAGAGGCTTGGTAAAAAAGTATTTGCCAAGTTTTTAAACAAAATAATCCAGTTCAACCTGTTTATTTCACACTGCCCCGGACTGACCTCCTGAAATGCTCAATTCTTAAATTAAAGGAAGCAGCAGCCCCTTTGTTTTTTGGTGCATGTTCTGGGCCTCCTACCCAGCCCGCCACACACGAAAGAGGAGTTTTCACCCCTGCCTCGTGGCATCGGCGAAATGTCCTTTTATTGTCCCTTCTGGTCCTGAAAGTGACGAGGGCATTCCCAGAGACAGCCTGGGCGCAGAAAGAAGCAAAGCCTAAAGGGAACATAGGTCACAACAATCCCTGCCACCCCTTGTAGCTCTTCTTGGTTCAGATCATTTTGCTATTCTGCCTCAATTATCCTCCATTTACAAATCAAGGCATGCTGTTATCACCCTCTAACCCTACCTCACTGGTCCTTTCCCCTCTGATTTATCATTATGGGAACTCCCGCCCCTCAACTTGAGGTCTGCCAGCTCAAAGAGAACCTTGAAAGGGTGCAAAGAAACCGCTCACCCACTCCCCACCTCTCAAACCTCACCTCTCCCCACCTCCGATATTCTTTAGACAAACAACATCATCCCTTAAGGAGTACTAAGTAGCTGCTGGGTTGTCACGGACGATCTCCCTATCCACCCACCCACCTTTCAATACTGGACAAAGTCCTATATGTTCCTTCTCATCTAGCCTTGGGATGGTAACCAAAAAAACAAATATGTTAAAAAAAGATAATTGCACAGTGTCCCAAGGCATCACTAGAAAAGCAGTCTGAAAAGAATGTGAACCTTGTAATTGTCACCTTGCGTATCTTGGGTTTGTGAGCATGCATTCAATGTCTACTTTATAGAGCAAATATAAAAGCTTCAACGTGATTGTAATGTGAATTAGTTTCAATATATTGCATGATTGTAACAGAAATATCTTCTCCTTCACCTCTCAGCTATTTCAGTGGAAGCAGCTGGAGAATTTATACTTCAGAGAAAAGAAATTTGCCGTAGAAGTCCACGATTCACACAGGTGAGATATATTACACATAACTGCCATGTCACAGCCATTGAAGTTCACATGCACCACCTGATCCATGTGCCTTCTGTTTAAAACTCCAAAACAAAGCTGTTGCTTTATTTCATTTAGAATAGACTCTGGGCACTGCGGTCTCAGACGCCTATTCATATGCAGTGATTTGGCACAGAATAATACACTTTATCTTATAAACAATATCAATTATTCATTATGTATTGATCATCTGCTTTAAGGTTTGTTTAACAGCTGAAGGTCTTCGACCTTCTGCAAACAGTGGGTCTACTCAGAACCATCCAATATTTCCCTAGCCGTATGCTTTGCATGCTTAAATCCTCACAACAGGGTTAATCTACTTAATCACCCACCCCCCAGCTCAGGCAGCCCCAGTGCCTTCAAGTTAGCCACCCTATTAAAAATAATTGCTGTTTCATACCTCCATAGTAAGGTATTGGCAACCTGTTGTCTGCTGGCCCTTTACTACAGTATTCTTGCAAGAGGCATTTATCAGACACGTGTAAGATTATCTTGAAGACAGATGTAGCATGGATCCCAGAAAATAGAGCTTCCGGGCCTTCATAGCACTGACATTTTAGTCTTTGTGAGAGGCACGAGATCCTGGCCCAGGTTCATGCAAAGTTTCTGCTTCTACTTCTCCTTTTCTACCCTTCTTCTGCATTTCACACCAATATGTGGTATTTTAAAACACACACCTAACCGAAAGGCAGTGGAGCGCTGTAAAAGTCAGAAGCAAAGATATAGTCCACGAGTGATTGGAGGGTAGCCGGTTTCAGAGAGCAGAAGCGGCCTGTCACTGCCTTGTGATATAGTGTCTTTTAAAGAGGTGTGTCTTTCAGTTGTTTCCTACATTGGAAGCAGGTAAGTGCCTGAAATGGAAATTAAAAGGGTATACTATGTCTCAGAGCAATTGTTTGCTACTGAGAAGTGCCAGTACTTTCCCATTATAACTGTTGCATCTGTGTTGAGAAGTGCAGATGATCTCCTTAAAAGTTAAGGAAATGCATGTACTCATGCCTGATAGCGCCTGCCCATTTAAAGCGTTGGCAGTCCTGATGGATGCTGTTACACTACCTGGGTGCACATATGAAAAGGGTCAATTGCTCTCACAATACCTATTCGACAGACTGAAAACTGCCACATAATACACCTACCCATGACTTGATCTCCTTCAACTGAGTCCAACAATTAAAAAATCGCCCAATTAACTACTAAGCACATTCTCATCTACTTTGGGTTGTCAAAAAGCTCTACATTGTCACCCATTCTTTCTGTGTTCTCCCTCTTGAGTCAGCGCGGAGACCGATGTCTTCAACAGTTTGCCAAAGCTAGAAAGCTGACATTACAGTGTCTGTCCCAGCAAGGATTTAATGTCCATCCGTAAGAAACTCATTTCCAGCAGACATTTATTGAGCAAGAAAGTTCAAAATTGAAGAGAGTACAAACAGAACCCACAGCACACAGACAAGTTCTCCTTCTTCGTCAACTAATTATTACCTTCACCCCCAGACCAAAAAGCCTAACAATATAACATGACAACAACCTAATCAAGTCCACCTACATCAGAACAGTGACACAAAATGGTGTCCACTGACTCTCCAATGCTTCCTCCCTGCTCCCATCTTTATCACCTTTGTAAACTAAAGCTTGCTTATGCTCACACACCTTTTACTGCCCTCCCTAGTTGCCAGCTTGATAGACTACAGAAAATGTAATACACCAGTGCCAGGATTGTCACCAGCACGTGGGAATGTCCTTGTTGAATAGGGATTGCTGCCCATCACATCAGTGCTGCCCCAGCAAGTAACTCATCTGCCTTGATATTACTAGTGAGGGCAAACCTGTGTGCTCCCTTCATGTTATTTACCACCCACCCGGGGACAGAGCAGGTTTCCTGGTGAATAAAAGCCGATGACGGAGAATGGGCCCGAGTCAGGAAGCGCAAGGGCGAGAGTCCGACATTCCCCCACGGCTAAACACCGGAAGTGCTGGGAGTGCCCAAGTCCACCTTCAGATTTAAGGAAAAACGAATACTCAAACCCCTATCGTCAACTAACATTGACGATCCACATTATTGGTCTCGGACATTTTTGTCATTGTAACAGTGGAAAGGGGCACCCTGCACAACCATTCCAAATGCCTCACGCTCTGTTAACTGAAATTCCTAACCGATACCATGGCTCATGAGCTCGGGAACCTTTTGTTTATGTCCAATTTCAGCATAAAGTTCCTACTGCACTAACCCCATGCCGGGCCCGAATTTGTTAACATCCCTTAATATAGCGCCACCAGAAACATAGCGGCGCTCCCTTATCTGACTGCCGAACAGTGCCCAAGTTAGAGAAAGTTTCCCCGCTGGAGATGATGTCACCAGCTAACGATGGAAGGGGATCCCCGCACCCGGTCCCCACCCCCGACCGTCCACGTCGCCCAGGAAGGAGCCCGTGAGCCCAGGGCCCTGCCGGCAGCCGCAGACCACCGAAGCAAACCTAGACCCCGCACCACTTACAGATACTCCGCGGCTGCACCCAGGCCCCCGAGCACACCCGACTCCTTACCTGGCGAGATGGACGGCCTCCGACCTCGACGCTCTTTCCCTCATCGCCCCTCGCCATGGAACTGCTGTGCTGACTCGCCGCCACCCGAGGATCCGCCGACCTCCGCCTCGATTCGAATGGAGATTTAAACTAAGGATTAAAGGAATGGAGTTAAATTAGAAAAGGCGGGAAGTGGGGGAGGACGCTTCCGCGACCAGCAACCGGTCCGGTGTAACAGAGGGCTAAGAGACTGAGGTCACTGCCCCCGGGCCCTAAATAGGTCCCCTGTCCCCGCCCTCTGTCCCACCGGAAACGCGTCACAGGATGCTCCGGAAGGACTTACGCAGCCGGCCACCCCATTGGGCTGACCAGCCGCCAGGAACTCTAGCCGAGGTAGGGGCGGGGGCCGGGGGGCCGGGTCCTAAATGCGCGCTCGTTTAGGCTTGCGCTTGTCACATGTTATTTACCACCCACCCGGGGACAACTTCCCCTTCTCCCAACAACTAATGGACACGATATCCACCAACGCTGGTCGACAGCTCAATCAAATTTACCTGGGAGATTTCAACCTCCACTGGAACGACCAGAAAGACGCAGTGGTGAAGAGCCTTAAGAGTTTCCTCAACGCGCTTGACCTCACCCAAATCTGCAATGGTCCAACACATGAAAAAGGCTCTACCCTTGATCTTATCATCGCCAAAGAAGACTCTACCCAGCTGGTGGCAATCGAACCATGTGACTGGTCAGACCACCACATCATCACCTTCTTCATCAACGAAAAGGTCAAACTTAACCCAGCTCAACCTGCCAAAACCAAGATTTGGAAGAGAGACATGAAGAATCTCAACCCAAACTCCTTGCCTGCCCACACAGGCAGTCTGTTCGAGTTAGTCAAAACCCAAACCAAAACGCAACCTCCACAACCCAACAACTCAGCAAAGGCTATTCCAAGTTGTGAAGACTTTTCTGCTTTCTTCAAACAAAAGAACGACACTATAAGAAGTGATCTCCTCAAGGATGTAAGTCGATACTCCGGCTCCATAGGCATAACTAACACTCAACCTAAAAACAACGCTTCATGGTCGTCCTTCGACACCTATTCTGAAGAATCAATTCACAAGCTGCTTGTCACTTTGAAACCCCTCCAATCACCACACAGACCCCCTACCTGCCAATTCTGTTAAAGTCCTCACCCCCCTGCTCCTCCCACTCTGGACTAAAATCATCAACTGTTCCTTGCAACAATGGCTCATCCCAGACTCCCTCAAGATTGGGCAAGTCACGCCTATACTCAAGAAACCCACAGCTGACCCGACCGACCTAAACAACTATCGTCCTATCACCAATATCCCCACTCTGGCAAAACTGTTAGAAAAATGCGTACAACTCCAACTGACAAAACACATTGAGCAGTATGAGCTCCTCAACTCTCACCAATCAGGATTCAGAGCAAAGCATAGCACGGAAACGGCCATGACACACATAATTGATGACGCCCTCCAAATCCTTGATCACAATGAGTCCTGCCTCCTCATACTTCTTGACCTCTCCTCAGCATTTGATACGGTCAAACACGAGAAACTACTGGAGCTCCTAAACACCAGAATGGGCATATCCGGGACTGTTCTCAAATGGTTCACATCCTTTCTGCACAACCGGTCTCAGAAGTTCAAGATCAACAACGCTCTGTCCTCGCCTGTGCCAGTAACACTAGGCGTCCCACAAGGTTCCTCCCTATCCCCCACTCTGTTCAACCTCGTCATGGAACCACTCACCACCTTGCTTCAATCTTCAAAGGTACACTTCCATATGTACGCCGACGACACTCAGCTCTACCTCAAGCTTCAATCCCCTGAAGACATCAAACTGTTGAATACCACACTAAGAAAGACCCAAGCTTGGCTGGCCGACAATCACCTCAAACTAAATGCTCTGAAAACTGAGTTCCTTCTGATCTCTCCTCCTACGAAAAAGGCCATCACCCAAACCTGGCTCAATCATCTAACCGCATTCAATGTCCAGCCCACCATCGTGGACTCCGCGAAATCCCTTGGCATCACACTGGACTGCAATCTCGACATGCAGCAGCATATTAGCAAAGCAACTAAAGGAGCCAACTTCCAAATCAACACGCTGAGAAAACTCAAACCCTTTCTTCCACCCAAGGACTTCCAAACTGTTGTTCAAGCCTTAGTCATTCCTCGGATAGACTACGGTATTGCGGCTCTTAGCGGGCTCCCCCTTACAACAACGGCTCCCCTAAGAGCCTCCCTGAACGCGGCCGCGAGACTCATCACTGGCTCAAGAAAACACTCGCATATATCCCCTGATTTAAAATCCCTAAACTGGCTGCCTATTGAAGCCAGAATTCAGCTGAAAATTGCCTGTATCGCGCACTCGGCCATACACCACAAGTCACCCAACTACCTCACTCAAAAGCTGACCATTTCAGGAGGCTCAAGATCCAACAGAAGCACAAAAACCCTCCGCCTGAAACCACGGAGATTCCGGAAGGAAAAAACATACAAACGCTCCTTCTCAGGAATGGCGCCTAGGATCTGGAATGCACTCCCGCCAGAAACTAGGCTTATCCCTTCCACTGCACTCTTCAAGAAAGAGGTGAAGGCCATCCTTCAGGCTAAATTCACCTGAATACTATTGATACTGGAACAATGACAATACTTGGCTCCTACATTATCGGCCTTCTGATTGCTTACCTATGCGAGTCTCTTTTTGACTGCTCTCCGATCTAAATCATCGCACGGATGCTATATTATTGGTTTCCAACTTGGCTATTGGGTTGTACACTATGACTTGAGTGCCTCACTAACTTGCAACGCACCCATTACTGACTACTACTCTGCTTTTACACTGCGTTTACTCACCCTCTGGGGTGCTATAATCGTACCCGATTAGACATTGTACTGCTTCAATATTATTGTTTCTTGATTGTTATTAGTCTGCATACTCTTGTGTGATTGCTACCCTATTTTGCAACTCACTGACTACTGAATTTTATATTGTTTCAAGAGTTTTGTTTACCCTACCTACTGTTTCTGTAAAGTGCTCTGATATCTGCAAAGATCTTGTTCGCGCTATATAAAACCTTAAAAATAAATAAATAATAAATAAATTGATGAAGAATACATCAGTTCTTGAAATCATGTAGTGTTGCATACCACTACCACTTACTGAACCCCATGTACCTCAAAGTTAAGGAGCTGGGTAAGTAGGATGTCGCCAGGTCACTTAGAACCGCGACCGTGCTCTCTCAAAAAGGGGGAGCATAGGTTGCAGCCGGCCTTATAAAGCCTAGGCCATCCCGACATTGGGAGAACTAGTCAATCAGATAGGTTAGCCTGAAATCTGTCTTCGTCTCCCATTTTATAGCAAAGGCCACTGGAATAATGCGGCAATGGAGGGCCAGATTATGCTTTTTTTGCAGCAAGAAAAGGCAATTTGTGTGTTCTAATGTGGCTGATTTTGTGTGGTATTGTTTCAAAATGTTGTCATTTTAACACACATTATGTAGCAGATGGTGGATTGTGCGGCAAGTGCTACATCCGTAATCACGCACAAAATACCATTGCGGCAGAATTGCATTATACAAGTGGCTGTGGTTCATATCCTGCATGTTTGTCTCTGTATTTACAGGTTTTTTGCCCATATATTTGTTTTCTGATTAAGGCAATCAGTCTCATCAGTACTTTGATAGTAAATGTAATGTAAATTGCCTGCCAGATGGTTCAGAGATTTAATCACTCGCCATTGAACTCGGTCTGATCTAAAAGCTGATTCCTAACAAAATCAATTCAATCTGTCATCCTTCAGATATAGATACATTGAATATCATTAAATTGGTTAGTAGCAACATCTTGTATTTACATCTCCCGAAAATGTCGAAAACAAAAAAATCGATTCTTATGTTAAAAAAAACAAGCTTTATGTTTAATCTAGACAGTTGGACATGTTTACTTCCTTATTCGCATCTAAATGATGTGTTTGTGACCAAGAATACATGAAGCCCGAGAGACTTGCAAATCAGTAATACCTGGTGAAACACTACAGAGTGATTTGATTCAAAGCTGGCATCTGAACTTTCACAATACTGCACAGTAATACAAAAAAAAGTATCTATTGTGTAGTGCAGGCTGCCTTTGTAATGCAGGAACCGAAGTATTCGGTGTGCTCTAAGGGCATCGACGTGGGTGTGATGAAGTAGAATAGGACACATTTAAAGAAATATTCATGTTTTGTGAGAGAAAAGTAATTTCTAGAGATTTTGATTGTGTGGTCTGCCTGTCTACCCTCAGTCTGGATGCCCAGTGGGAAGCACACTACTGTGACAGGGCTACCAAAACGGACTAACACAGTCACAGGGGTGCCTAAGTCACCTGGGGACAGCCTCTAGGATAAGGGTGAACAACTACGTGTGGCGAAAAACAACAGACACTGTAAAGACACCAAAACCATTTCAGAAAGTGGTTGACAAAATCCAAACCATCAGGTAAAGGGTTACCATCAAAAAGACTCGATGATCAGTCATATCATCTGGCCCACCCAGGTGTGAGTTGGCTAATCCCCTGATCATTGGGATAAAAACGCCACACCAGCAGTTGTTGGTCTTGGATTTGGTCCACCAACCGGTACGGGCTGCCGTCTAATAGCTGATCTTTGATGGTTGTAGTGAAATTACAGTGCAACAAAAGACAAAAAGTGGTGAATTAAAATAGGATGATGTGTTCTCCATACATAAATTGTATTCCTTAGCCGAACAACATCCCCTAATTAAAAACCAGAACAGTGCAAAAGGAGACAGCAACACATTTCTGTCTAAAGAGGGGCCCCTCTTTAGACAGAAATGTGTCTGTTTGTCTGTTGTTTTCCGCCACTTAGTTGTTCACCCTTGACCTAGAGGCTGTCCCCAGGTGACTTAGGCACCCCTGTGCAGGGGCGGATTGGCACTGCGGGCATTCGGGAATCGGCCGAAGGGCCGTTGTCTCAGTGCCCTCTGTGGGCCGGTTTTTTCTCCCCTTTCCCAGTTCACAGGGAGTGCTCTCTGCTATCTGCTCTCTGTGGACTTGGAAAGGGGAGAAAAAAAACGGCCCACAGAGGGCACGGAGACACAGAGACAGAAATGAAAGTGCTTCACTGCACCTCATACAGTGATTATTAGCTGTGGCCTCACTTCACCCCCTGCAAAGCAATCACGCCAAGGGTGGGCTGGGGAGGGGTGATTGTTTGTGAAAATCGGCCTTCCTGGGGGACAGGTGTTGCTCAGGCTTTGAGCCAATTTCACCTCGGCCCCCCTGGAGCCCACGCAGCTGAGAAACAGTGTTAATCTTAACACCTCGCCCACAGACCCTCAGATTCAGGGCATAGTGGGCAAGGAAGAATGGGTCTGGCTGTGGGGGCCAGGTGATGTTTTGAACTCGCACCATCTTCACCTCAGCCTGTGTTTTGTGCTCCCCTGCCAGGACATTGCCCTGGGGCCTGGAGGGCTGGGGAGGGCTGATTAATTTAATAATTGCAGGGGCCATACTGCTGTTCATGTGCTCTTGAGCTAAGTAGGTTAGTAATAGCAGGGGCTTCCTTTCTTTTCAGGTGCTCCTGCACTGAAGGGCTTGAATAATTTTGTGACAGAAAGGGGCCTTGCTGGTTTTTTAGTTGCTCAGCATGTAGGCCATTGTCACCTTGGGCCTGTGTCCTGCGCAAGAACAGTATCCTCCAACTTTCATTCCTTGTCTGTGCATAGGCATATGTGGCCTGATGCCAGAGTTGCAGAGATGGGCATTCAAGTTTGAATCCCAGGGTCTGCTCAACAGCCTGTGATTCTGGGCAGATCACTTCATCGCCCAGGCCCTTAAATAAAAAATCGGATCATGTGTACTGTAATTGGTACTCATGAATAGAACTCAAATAGCCTTTGTCTTGGGCTGAATTTACACTATATACAACTGTCAAATGGTAAGAAAATAATAAAAAAATAACCATTTGTTCATGCTTTATGATTCTGCAAAGGGACCATGATAATTAAAGAGGACACTTTATAAAAACATGTCCATATTTTTAACACAGCTTTTTGTTTTTTGTATATAGACATCACCTGCTGACTGTGAAATAAATGTATGACTAGATTGTACAGATACATTTTTTCAGCATTCTTTACACCCCAGAGTGCCTTTTCCTTGTTTGTGAATTCTTACTTTTGTTATTACATGTTCTATTCCCAGAGATTCCAGTCTTACCCTTTCTCCTTGACTTTGTACTAGATTTCTGGTTTATGTGATGATTAGTGTCTAGGACATAGCTCGTTAGGAAAGAGTATCCAACGACATTGTGCAGGGTGTTAAGACTGCAAGTAAGTATTCAGTTATCTGAACTGCAGTGCTCCTAGACTTTACCAATGTTACTTGCTCTGTAAGCTTTAAAAGGCTTAATTTACTAAATATTTCTCTACAAATTAGACCTCAAGGAGTAACCAAATGGTGTTTCATGAAAGGGCACGCCCCTCGAATGTGGGCCACGCCCCTTAAATATAGGCCACGCCCTTAAATATAGGCCACGCCCCCTTAATGTGGGCCACTTTTTCCGCCAGTGCCCGGGCCAAATTGTGATCCCAATCCGACCCTGCCCCTGTGACTGTGTTAGTCCGTTGTGGCAGCCCTGTCAGACTATCTGGCATCCAGACCCCTGTCCCCCTGTGTTCTTTTGTGTTGTGCATATAGTGTAGCTGGGGATTTGAACCAGGCATGGGTCTTTAATCTCTATATCCCTTTGACCCTCCCTCCACTCTTGGTTTGTGATATTGGCAGCACACTACTGACAGCAGTTGATGCCTTTGGCGTTAGTGTGTGGTTTGTGTCAGGAGGTATTGTGCAGGCCTCAGTTTGTATAGCACACAGCTGATGCTCTGAGTGTGGCGCCTGTCACCAGACACATGTGCTTGTGCAGCTCGAGGGGAGGTTGTGAGTGGGCCCGCGCTGACCCTGACATCTGCTTCTCCCCCCTCCAGGATCTCGGGGTCCAGGAGAACCTTCGGGCAGAGCGGGCTGGTGGTGCAGACCTGGTATGCCAGCAACTCCCTGATCAAGACCATCTGGGTGATGGCCATCAGCCAACACCAGTTCTACCTGGACAGGAAGCAGAGCAAGGTGAGCAGCCAGAGGCCACGCGGGATCCGAGCCGCGTGTGCATGGCACTGGGCCGTGAACCAAGATTCATGGATACAGGATGTGACGAGGTGGTGGGAGCGGGGGTGGCACAGTACTGACAGTAAAGCATATTTTGCACATCCACTCACTTGTGAATATTCTTCTTATTCAAGTGCATGAGACATTCCCTAAAACAAACAAAGCAAAAGACACACAACAGCACTCGTGGTGAAGCAATGTATCTAAAGGGGCCCTGGTGAAAAGGAACACGTATTTCACACTTGTATCACCAAGTGTCTAGCATTGTACCCAGGTCACGAGGGCTGTGGCAGTCATTAAAGGCCCTCTACCCGAGTTAGGGGCCCGAGCCACAGGTAGAAGGGCTATGAATGCCCTCATGTCGGACCTCTATCTCTCATCGGGGCCGTTAACAGTCATTATAGCCCTCGGCAACTGGCCACAATGCTATATCTTGCCACCATTTACTGGATGGCCTCTTTAAGTGTGGGCCAATCCAAACACATTTTGCACAGGCCAGCCACCCCTGCTAAAGAGGAGACACCTTTTTTAATAGCTGTTTTTATTTTTTATATTTCCTATCTTGTGTTCTATTTTCAGTTCGGAAACAGTATTTCAACGCAGGTCATGTCCCTGGTTATATTAAAGCCTTTTGTACCCTAATCGGCCCAGCAAATGTGGCTGTGTATGAAATAGAAGCGTTAACACCCCACTGCCGGGCCCATGTGTCGCCCACATGCCCACGTTTAGGCTTAGCGCGAAGAATCAAGCCCCCTGCAGCCCCATGGTTCACCGATAGCCCCTGGCCTGTCACAGGCATGCAGACAATTCGAGCTGAATTTAAAGATGCGAGGGCGCTAAGGGCCTTTGAAGGCAGAGTGCGAGATGTCACGCGGCGTGACCTCTGCACCCGGCAGACAGAGACTAACGGGGCTGTGCTTTCTCCTGCAGGCGAAGATTCCCTCGGCTCGAAGTCTGGACGACATTGCGATGGAGCTGAGCGAGACAGGCACCCCGAGGGGGTCCAAGCTGGCGACCCTGGAGCTGAAGAACCCCCTCATTATGGCCAGCAACGGAAGCTTAATCTCTTTGGGTAATGTTCATTCGGCAGACGAGGCGATCGGGGGCCTGGCCCTGCTGAGTTATTTGTTATTTTAAAAGTTTTGTAAAGCGCCGACAGGGCAGAGGAAAAAGAGCGTCAGAGCGCTATACTGGGTGGAAGACAAACCTCAGCCCAGGGGGGGGGGGGAGTAATTATGTGAAACCAGAGTACATTTTGTCGGAAAAGATGCAGGTAATGTTTAGAAGGAAATAGAACTGGAGAAAAAGCAAAAATGTAGTAAGTATGTGAAGCTTGGAAACTCCGAGAGATGAAAAAAAAGTCCAGGTACAGCCTCTGGTGTAGAGGAGGCTGGAAAACCCCCCTCGGCCTCTGTGTATGCAGTCAGAGTTCCCTCCTTTCAGTCCCACCCAGTTCTACCTGCTCAGCAGAGAGGCCACGAACAGAAGGGCCCCAAACACCCTTCACTGCAATTACAATGCTCCTTTTCCGGTCAGGAGAAGTGTGCTTAATTTACCTCAGCTGTGCGCCCCCGCAAGCCATTATTTTAAATTTGTGGAGTCCAAATAGCGCCTTGTTTACCACTAATCACAGCCTCACACTGCTTTACCACAGCCATTCAATGGCACTGCACCGCCCCTTTAATAAAGGCTGTAGTAGAATTGGCCTTTTACGTAGCGCACACCACATCCAGATTTGCCTCTGAGCGCTTTAAATAGAGAAGTGATTTAGAGTGACTGTAACCTTTACTTTAACATAAAGTGAGCATTGTTCATCTCTTTTGTCTGTGTCCGGGGTTAATGTTGAACAACCTCTAATAAGTAGAGGGGCTGTAGAGCTCTCTCCCCAGGAGTACCCCAAGCCCTCAGGCAGAGCTCTTAGTGGAATGTGTATTGAATGGGCTACATGTGTTCAATGCTCTCGCACCACAGGCACCAGAGAGCCCCCCAGGGCCACTTGCAGGCTCCAGTGGGTTTCCGTCCTGTCTGTCACGGCAGGATCCAGGGAGCCCACGAGGCTGGTAGGATGCGTGCATTAACAGGCTCCTCGCGCTACCCTGTCACCCCGAGGTAGGCGCCCCTTAAAGTATGGCTAGTGTACGACCCCATCTCACACGCTCCAAGTTTCCAGCCCAGGACGCTCTTTTTACAGACCATTCTTTAGTGTCTGATGGCTCAGGGGGTTGTGCTCAACCAAGATCACACAATGCAGGACCCAGTGACATGGTGTAGGAATGCTTGAGGCTGGATGAGGCACATCCCCGTGACACTGGTCTTATTGTAACCCCAAAACAGCAGCAGAGCTGACAGCAGTCCCTGCACATCTCAGTATTTCACTTTCCCTCCAGTGGACCAGTGTACAAACATACACTCCTTATTTAGACTTTTTTGTAGAAAAAATGTGATATTTATCACTTTCTTTGGCAGTCTCCAGTTGACCACCTCTCTCACTCACAGTCTGTGATGTTAAAAAGGGGCCATTTTCTTGTAACAGAAAGTCCCAATAATAACGGAAACTGAGTGCTTTGTAAGAAGAAAACATTTTCATATAAAGGACTACAGTCGACGGAAAATTGTTAACTGTGAATGAAAAAAAACGATTCACACAAAATATATTAAAAATGCACAACTTCTGGAAAAACGCCTCCTATTTTAGTTTTGGCTGATCCCACTCTGGGTGTTTGGAGGAATCGGTTGTCTAATACATAATTTCAGCCACGATTCACTCCCAAGTGAACATCATTTTTTTTGCAAGTAAGATATTTTTCTTTAACGCAACTTCCTGTCTATTTTTTAGGAATAGAGGGTGTGTGTGTGGGGGGTGTTGTTGGATGCTATAATGCATGCACCCTTGGTACCAGCGGCATGGTACCTAGTCTCAAGACATTCTGTAAGCTGCAACATACACATTTGAGGGTCAGCTGTGCTGGCATATATTCATTCATTCTTCTGATGTGGACACATTAAGCTACATTGTGTTGTGCAATAGAAACACTTGTGAACTACACCTTGCAGTGGTAAAAGCTGCATAAGCAGGTGTTGCCAAAATATAACAGCGTATGATAATGAAAAAATGCCATATTGCTGTTGTTCTTTTGCACTTCATAACCAAAACAAATTGTTTGAAAGCTACATAAAAACGACTATTTAAAAAATGTAATCTTCCCATTTCACATACGTCATTTATCATCTTAACAGTATTTGCACAGTTTGAACTCTGGATTCTCAAACCATGAAGAAGCTATATTTGCCTGCCCTCAATATCTGCACACTGCACTCCAGCCTGCCCTCAATATCTGGACTCGATGCAGCCTGCCCTGAGCCTGGGGTGAGGCAGCTTCCTTAAGTCCCCGCCCATTATTCTGCTCTGTTGATGGGGCATTAATAGTTGGAATCATTGTAGTTACCAGGGGCAGGCAGCAATGGCCCCTGGGCATTTATCTCTGACTGAAGCAATGTAAAATATGAGACTTCACCCCACTACATCAGCCTTTTCTGCCTTCGATCTTTGTAGAAACCAATTTATATTCCACAGCAGACTCGCTCTTGCGTGTATCATTGATTCACTCTTTTCTGGCCTGGCCCCTCAGTAGATACTGCATGCTCTGCTGAGCAACACTGCTCTACATTCAGTTTCAAAACTGCATTTTCAGTGCCACGTTCTGTATTCTCTTCCAGAATGTTATGTTTCATCAAGAACCTGCGCTGCAAAATCATTCTTTGAATAATTGACTTACTTTCGTGGTTTGCAATAGTGACCCATTCACAAACGTGCTTGGTACAAACACACACAATATGTGCCATGTGCAAGGTGTTCCTGTGACTCGTGAAACAGGTGAAATAAGCTGAAGTCTTTGATACAAGAGCACCTTACTATTGTCACATCTGGCACTTGCTCAGGATGTTGTAGGTCGGAACATTGTCTTTGTATTTTTAAGTATATCCTGTTATTTTCTTCACTTGTAAGTGCTGTACGTACTTAATAAAGTGGTAGACAGTTTGAGACGTGATCTGATGTATGAATCTGGTAATTGTAGTACATCACGAGGGCATGTAAGACAAAGGGCTAGATAGAGCAACATGTCGGCTACATTTTTATGACTTTTAAATTGAAAAATATATTTTCAGACATCAACACCATCCTGAACATACCAAAGCATTATCAACAGAAATGTTCTGATATTCCCAAGGCCAATTTGGCATCCATGAGTTATTAGCACAAATAATTTGCTCCATTTTGGTGAAGCCACACAGTTAAATGCAGACTTTGCGTCTTCGTGGTGGATGTTTCCTGTCCTTCACCTGTGCCATTTCCTGGTCACTCCAGTTTTTTAAAAAATTGGATGATTTGAATATTTGTTCCCATGTTCTCCCGCCACATTTGCTTTTATACACTTACATATTTATATAAAAACGCGCAACCAAAGTTTTCATTTTTTAAATCTTTGTAAATCAAGTACATTTTGAACATTTGCAAAATACACTGTTTACTAGCCATAAGTCAAGTGCATAATACGCGTTTACCACTTGGGCTTAAAGTATTTGTGTAAAACACTTGGACTGACAACAACTATCTTCGTGCAGGTTCTCAGGATTCCGAAACCAGCGACGAACAAAGAAAAGAGAAAATCCTGGAACTCAAGAAGAAGGAGAAGGCGCTGCAGGAGGCCTTGCTGCAGAAGGTGGAGGAGCTGAAGAAGCTATGTTTGCGTGAAGCAGTGAGTATTGCGTTCTGTTGTTTCAGGCCTAGTGTCCCCCGTACTCCCATTATTGGATGTAACTCAGTGATTGCTCTTCCGCAGGAGCTGACGGGAAAACTTCCAGTGGAATACCCACTGGGTGAAGACGAAAAACCTCCCCAGATCAGGCGACGCATGGGCACGACGTTTAAACTGGATGACAACATTCTTCAAAATGATGAGGTACTTAGCTCTTTTCAAAGTTTTGACACACAGCGAGTCGATAAAGCACTCTTTAATATTCTTACTTGTGGGTAAGCTAGTGCCTACATTTAATTTACAAGTTGTATGCATGCAGGGTACACACAAGTCCCTCATTGTCAGAAGGTGTCACTTGCCCACCAGCAATAAGTAGGACATGAGATGTGGCCTAACGGTCAGAGCTGTCAGCGTTGAAACTGGGGCACCAGGTTGTTGTTACTGCATTGAGTTGGGATTCTGGGCAAATCTTCGCGCCTAAGAAAATGAATCTGAAGTGTAATGTAATTTGATGCTACTGTAAAGTGCTGTAATGCCCTTGAACAAAGTTTGCTCTAGATAAAAACTGCAAAAAAGACAAAAAGAAAGTACAGGCCCTTCACTGATAGTCTATAGGTCCCCCTCACTGTCGGTTTATGGAGCTTTTTCGCTGTCAGCACATGGAGCTTCCTTGCTGTCTGTGCACTGCGCTTCTTCACTGCCTGTACATCTATGGCTGCACCTCACTCATTATTCGCAGTCATCCTCCTCTTCATGCATGTTATGTCTCATTCACTCTCAGTGCATTCAGCTCCCTCGTCAGTGCGTGCTCCTTCCTTTCGGAAGATACTGCTCTGTTGCTGACAATAGCGTCAGCTCTCCCAGCGCCTAGACATACAGCCTATTCAGTGTTAATCCAGCCTCCTCACTCACCATCAGTCCTTGTCGCTCATTCTCTTCGTCCACTCTGTGTACATGTGGCTCTGTCTGCCAGTGCATCTAGTTCCCTCACTGTCTCTTCATGCACTTACCTTGCTGTACACGTGGCTGTCTGACAGTCTACGCGTATAGCGCCTCACAGGCTGTACATGCAGCCTCCTCACAGGCTGTACATGCAGCCCCCTCACAGGCTGTACATGCAGCTCCCTCACAGGCTGTACAGGCAACTCCCTCATACGCTGTACATGCAGCTCCCTCACAGACTGTACATGCAGCCCCCTCACAGGCTGTACATGCAGCCCCCTCACAGGCTGTACATGCAGCTCCCTCACAGGCTGTACATGCAGCTCCCTCACAGGCTGTACATGCAGCCCCCTCACAGGCTGTACATGCAGCCCCCTCACAGGCTGTACATGCAGCTCTCTCACAGGCTGTACATGCAGCTCCCTCACAGGCTGTACATGCAGCTCCCTCACAGGCTGTACATGCAATTTCCTCACTGTCTCTTCATACAGTTCCCTGACAGGCTGTACATGCAGCTCCCTCACAGGCTGTACATGCAGCTCCCTCACAGGCTGTACATGCAGCCCCCTCACAGGCTGTACATGCAGCTCTCTCACAGGCTGTACATGCAGCTCCCTCACAGGCTGTACATGCAGCCCCCTCACAGGCTGTACATGCAGCTCTCTCACAGGCTATACATGCAGCTCCCTCACAGGCTGTACATGCAATTTCCTCACTGTCTCTACATACAGTTCCCTCACTGTACATGCAGCCTTCTGACAGTCTACACGTACAACTCCCTCACAGGCAGTCATTGTTGCTCACTCTCTGCACATGTGCCTCCTTGTCAGCCGGTGCATGCAGTGCCCTCACTGAGCAGGCAGCTGTCCGACCGCTGATTCTTACAGCTCCCTCCCTCTCAGGCAGTACATACAGCTCCCACGCTTTCAGACGATTCAGCTCTGTTTCTATTAATCCGTGCAGTTCGGTCACTGCTTCTACATACAGTTCCCTCGCTGTACATGCAGCTCTATGCCAGTCTACACATACAGCTCCCTCGCAGGCAATACATGCAGCTCCCTCGCTTTCAGCAGATTCAGCTTGCTCTCTGTTAATCCATACAGCTCATTCATTGACTGTCACCTCCCACACTACGCATGTAGATCTGTGACACTGTAGAGATGCTATTTAACAACAAGGGGTGGTGATGGACAGAGTTTCTGAATTAAGCAGAATACTCTCACCCAGTCAAAAGATCAGGGCTAGATCCACCACCGTTTTTTAGCTCATTGCACCATCCCAGCTCAGAACCTGGCTATATGCAAATTAGTCTGTTCCTGTCCCAGTGCATGATGGGAACAGGGCAAACCAAACTACCAAGCCAATTCTTACACTGGGAAGGAAACAAGCTACCGGGGACCGGTTTCTGGCATTTCAGCCGTCTTCGGCCCGGCTTGCTTGAATCCTGATGGTGCAATGAGCAAGGGACTCACATCTGAGTATACCCTTCCACGCTTAGGGTGGACAAAATATTTAACAACAAGGGGTGGTGATGGACAGAGTTTCTGAATTAAGCAGAATACTCTCACCCAGTCAAAAGATCAGGGCTAGATCCACCACCGTTTTTTAGCTCATTGCACCATCCCAGCTCAGAACCTGGCTATATGCAAATTAGTCTGTTCCTGTCCCAGTGCATGATGGGAACAGGGCAAACCAAACTACCAAGCCAATTCTTACACTGGGAAGGAAACAAGCTACCGGGGACCGGTTTCTGGCATTTCAGCCGTCTTCGGCCCGGCTTGCTTGAATCCTGATGGTGCAATGAGCAAGGGACTCACATCTGAGTATACCCTTCCACGCTTAGGGTGGACAAAATATTTAACAACAAGGGGTGGTGATGGACAGAGTTTCTGAATTAAGCAGAATACTCTCACCCAGTCAAAAGATCAGGGCTAGATCCACCACCGTTTTTTAGCTCATTGCACCATCCCAGCTCAGAACCTGGCTATATGCAAATTAGTCTGTTCCTGTCCCAGTGCATGATGGGAACAGGGCAAACCAAACTACCAAGCCAATTCTTACACTGGGAAGGAAACAAGCTACCGGGGACCGGTGTCTGGCATTTCAGCCGTCTTCGGCCCGGCTTGCTTGAATCCTGATGGTGCAATGAGCAAGGGACTCACATCTGAGTATACCCTTCCACGCTTAGGGTGGACAAAATATTTAACAACAAGGGGTGGTGATGGACAGAGTTTCTGAATTAAGCAGAATACTCTCACCCAGTCAAAAGACCAGGGCTAGATCCACCACCGTTTTTTAGCTCATTGCACCATCCCAGCTCAGAACCTGGCTATATGCAAATTAGTCTGTTCCTGTCCCAGTGCATGATGGGAACAGGGCAAACCAAACTACCAAGCCAATTCTTACACTGGGAAGGAAACAAGCTACCGGGGACCGGTTTCTGGCATTTCAGCCGTCTTCGGCCCGGCTTGCTTGAATCCTGATGGTGCAATGAGCAAGGGACTCACATCTGAGTATACCCTTCCACGCTTAGGGTGGACAAAATATTTAACAACAAGGGGTGGTGATGGACAGAGTTTCTGAATTAAGCAGAATACTCTCACCCAGTCAAAAGATCAGGGCTAGATCCACCACCGTTTTTTAGCTCATTGCACCATCCCAGCTCAGAACCTGGCTATATGCAAATTAGTCTGTTCCTGTCCCAGTGCATGATGGGAACAGGGCAAACCAAACTACCAAGCCAATTCTTACACTGGGAAGGAAACAAGCTACCGGGGACCGGTTTCTGGCATTTCAGCCGTCTTCGGCCCGGCTTGCTTGAATCCTGATGGTGCAATGAGCAAGGGACTCACATCTGAGTATACCCTTCCACGCTTAGGGTGGACAAAATATTTAACAACAAGGGGTGGTGATGGACAGAGTTTCTGAATTAAGCAGAATACTCTCACCCAGTCAAAAGATCAGGGCTAGATCCACCACCGTTTTTTAGCTCATTGCACCATCCCAGCTCAGAACCTGGCTATATGCAAATTAGTCTGTTCCTGTCCCAGTGCATGATGGGAACAGGGCAAACCAAACTACCAAGCCAATTCTTACACTGGGAAGGAAACAAGCTACCGGGGACCGGTTTCTGGCATTTCAGCCGTCTTCGACTGGGTAAGAGTGGTCTGTTTAACTCAGACACTCTGTTCATCACCACCCCCTTTTCTAAATCGATTTTGGCCACTATAGGTGTGGCAGGGTATACTCAGACATGAGTCCCTTTCTCACTGCTCCATCAGGATTCAAGCAAGCCGGGCCGAAGAAGGCTGAAATGCCAGAAACCGGTCCCCGGTAGCTTGTCTCCTTTCTGGTGAAGAATTGGCTTGGTAGTTTAGTCTGCCCTGTTCCCATGATGCACTGGGCCAGGGACAGACTGATTTGCATATAGCCAGGTTCTGAGCTGGGATGGGGCAGTGAGATAAATAACGGTGATGGATCAAGCCCTGATCTTTGGACTGGGTAAGAGTGGTCTGTTTAACTCAGACACTCTGTTCATCACCACCCCCTTTTCTAAACTGTAGAGATGCAGCTCTCACTATCCGAGCATGCCACCCCTCTCACCATATGTGCAGCTTTCTTATGTTAAGTACATGAATCTGCTCCGCTCTCAGGGCAGTCACCTTTCTGTGGCAAGCAGAAGTCTTGACTGCAGTCATTGTTACACATCCTCACAGTATCATGGTGCTGAACACGAATAACAGAAGCAAGTTGTTTTTATTAGTTATGCTCTGGAATTTCCAAAAAGTAAGGTCAGTCGCTATTCAGAATCCGTGCTTGCGCCTAACCTCCATTGCTCGTTGCAGGATCCCACTCTGCAGAGCCTCGAAAGCAAGTTCCGTTTGCAGCAGAAGATAGTGGAAGCTGCCAAGAGGCTGGCCAGCGAGCCGGACCTGCACAAGAACATGAAGCGGAAACGGAAGCAGGACTACGCCGACGCCATGAAAAGACTGCAGGAGATGGAGGCCGAAATCAATGAGTATAGGGTCATGTGTGGCAAGGAGCCCACGAAGCACGCCTCTCTCGTACTGCCAGGTGAGCAGGGAGCACCTCAGCACCACCCAACAGCAATTTCACTCTGGTTATTTCATTCTTTATTTTCTTTCCTTTTTATTTTTATTTATGGCTAGAGCTTGTACCGATTGGGATCACTGACATAATATCGAATTCACAAATATAGAATTACCAAAATATCGAATAAAAAATATAGAATACAAAAATATTGAATAAAAAATATAGTTAGTCAAAATATCGAATGTTTTAAAATGTCTTCAAAGTAATTTAAAATTAATGAAATAATAAATATGACATTTACTATTACCGCAACAGTAGGGAAAGCGTTGGATAGCGTAGGGGTAAAAATTAGTATTCCCACTCCAGAGCGTGCAACAGTAGGGAAAGCGTTGGATAGCGTGGGGGTAAAAATTACTATTCGATTTTAAATTACTTACCTTCAATTCAATATTTTTCACCACTATATTCTGTCCATTCGATATTTTGTCCATTCTATATTTTGACTTTGATATTTTGGTAATTCTATATTTTGAATTCGATATTTTGTCTTGTTACCGACTATTTTTTTATATATATATAACTATACATATGTGTGTGTGTATGTGTGTAAATCCAAGCACTCTTTTGCAATCATGGCATGGCTTCTAAGCATTTTAGAAACTTAAACTACAAAATACTCTAAATAAAAGGTTATTGAAAACGTGGTTCAGTGAAAAAATGCAGCCTACAAACCATTGTAGTTGTTTGTATTTAGAGAGTGGTTTCCCTATTCAGGGTCACTTCCAATAAACAGCACTGGGTATCATGTTTGGTGCTATATGCGATTTGTTGATATAGTGAGTGTAAATCTTTTATGGCAAAGTTTTGCCGAAATAAAGATCAATTGAATTGAATTGAATTGAATTGATATAGTGAGCACAAGTCCATGCCCTAATGGCCAGCAGCAGTCCCAGATTGAGTATTGTTGGGCAGTGTGAAGAATGTAGTAATCCCTTGGCCTGCACTGCAGGTTGTGAAGGACTGTGCTTTAGTATGCCTGTCACCTTCAAAGTGCATTTTTCACAATGAAAAGTGTGTGCTTTAAAAAAGACATGTTCACCATAGAAACTGTGCTTCCTGTTTGAAGTGCAGTGGCTGCCCAGTGATCAGTGAGACTGGCTCTGACAGGGGCCTTGCTCTGCCCTGCACCCTGCTGCATCTCGTCAGCTAAGCAATGGGAACGAGCCTGGCCTGGTTCAGTGGGACGGCATTGCTTTAGAAGTCAGTTCATGAGACCCTGATATTTCAGTCCCTGCCCTTGAATGACACTCTGTGATACCTACACCTAATCTCAGTCCCTGTCATTTACATGGATTATCATTATGGATGCCCACAGTGTGGTTCTCTTGGTGCAACATCCCAGAAAACAAATTCTGCTCGTCAGATATCCTTGTTGTCCCAGATAAAGTGGCATTGGCTGTGGCCCCCGCCCATCCTCTGCTACAGGAGATCCTAGGTGAGTGCCAGCCATATCACCGCCTCACCCAGTCTGCTGGTCTGACCTATACTGAGCACGCATTAGTTGAAAGAGGAGAGGAGAGGGGTGATAAAGCTAAAGCAATGCAGTTAATTTCAGATTATCACCCAAAGCAGATATGTTTCCCTCTGTGATCAATGCACACTTTCCAGCGCTGCCGTAATTTGAGGCATGCAGTTCCATTTCTGTCAATAATTCTGATATGGTTCAAGCATCAGTACCCATTTCAACTGGGTAATACTGTGGGTAAATGTATGTATCCTATAATGTGAATGACATGGATGTTCTGCTTCAGTGTCCACACTCCTTTATATTTCAGTTGTACATTTTCGGATAGTATTCATTAGATTTGTGCCAGCCGGCTCAGGGTATCTGTTGCCGGGGACAGTGTTGAACTTATACGTGTCTACTCTGGGCCTCAGAGAGTGAGGCAACGAAATGAAGAGATTTTGCCGGAGAGGAAGGGAGCTCTCCCACCCTCTTCATTCCAGTGATGTCCAGTATTAGGCTGCTTGTGAAACAGTGCTCGTGATTACTAATGCTGCTTTTCCATGGCTCGCATGGGTATATATAGATGACGTATGTTTTGGGGGGTGCACATTTGAAGGTCCTGACCCCACTGGACATCTGTGTGCCTCGCCTCTGCCGATAACTCCACATCGTATGTCTTGCCACTTCATATCCTCACCCACTTTGTGTCAAGCACGTCCCCAGATATTCTAGAAATAGAGTTAGAGTAGCAATTTGTCAACTGTGTCGCTCTCAGGTATAGTTGTTGTTTTTGTGAATTAACAGGAAGATACATTAACATTTATACCTATAATGAAAAGTTTTAGAATGAATGTATATCTTGCATGCAGACAATCACACCATCCAGTGTGTCTCAATATGAGACTGCTGTTCTTGTATTAATGCAGGTGTATATCAGACGCATTTGAAACTATAAGACACCAATAATTAGGGACTATTTTATTTTTGACTGTATTAAGTGTGTCTCTTGATTGTGTTCGTAGATGACATCATCCCTTCTGAGAGCAGCTCGTTGTCTGATGCATCGACATTTGATGATGGTGAGTTACTCAAAAATATTCTTATAAGTCGTGCTATGGTTTGCACGCCACGCTTTAAGTCTCTAGTCCGTCTTCCCTAACTTGTCATCTCTTTGTTCATCAACAGATAATTCCCTCATCATACCAGGGCAGAAATCAAACTCTCCGAGAATGTGGCGCCCAAAGTCCCTCGGCGTTGATCGCGAGGATCTGAGACGGTCATCGTTCAGCGATCAGTTCATAGAGACAGGGTGAGAGCTCTCTCCTCACTTATGTCTCTGACTTTCGTACTCCATTCCATGATTTTGCTCTCCCTCATCTTTCAGTTTTTTACTCTCCCATTCTCTAAGGTCTCTATCACACATCCATCTCTCCACCCACTCTCCCTTCCTCTTAATGAAGATAAATGTATTCTCTAGTAGATATACATGTCTGTACTCCCCTTTCTGTCCCTTGTTTATCTCTTAATATTCTCCCTCTGCTCCTTTCCCCTCTAATCCAGCTTTCTCTTGTTCTCTGTCATCTCTGCCCCCCTCCCTTGCATTCTCATCGAATGCTCTGTGTTTTATATACATTTGCATGCACGTGTAATCTCTTCCCCCCATCTATCCGTCTATCTCACCATGCCTGCCTCCAGTGTCACACTAGTCTGGTGGTTTGGTTTATGTCTGGTTTTGTTGGAGCCAACTCTAAGCAGTCGAAGGCAGCATGCACTGCCACAACACAGGAGTGGCTGCGAGCCGCATCTGGCTGTTGTTTTTGGGAGGGGCAGATGTCTGATAAGAGCCTGGAGCTCACAGATATGCAGGTCTAATGGTGTATTCAAACACTGAAGTATTTTTAAACAGGTTGTGACTTGTGCCCCGTCTCTATCATCTAACACACACAGTGTAGAATCAAGGCGGAGTACCCAGGGGCAAATGCTGCCTTCCCCAGCGCAAGTCTTTTCAGCTCTCTGCGCTCTGATATCTTCACTTTGGAGCAAAAGGTGTATGCATGATTGTTGAGCATGATGCGCTGAGGAGTCTGTGCATCTGAACCTTTTCCTAGGCTTCTGAGACTTCTAACCACAGAACTATCCACAGGTGCAGTTCTAGCCAAGGTGTATTGGAGTCACAGACTCTTGAGGGCAAATCCCAATCCCTGACATTAGCAGGTGGATTAAGACCTGATTTGAATGCCTTTCTGCTACACATCCTGGCATACATAATAATGTTGTTTATTTTTCTCCTTGTTCACAGCCGCGGAGAGCCTTCGTCGACACACAGTAGCCCCTACAAAACCTCAGACAGGCAGCCTCAAGGCAGGAGAAGTATGCCTGCCACACCGGTCCTCACACGCAATGCCTACAGCACCAACCACTTACAGTAAGAGCCCTTTTGTTCACTGACTCTAGCCCCTGGCTGCTTCTTGAGATGTGGCCTTTCGCCAGTGGGAGATGGGGTCGCATAGCCCAGAATATGAGCAGAGGGTCGCGCCTGAGGACACTATATGTCCCTGTAGATCACTGTTAGAGCATTACACTTGCGCCAGAATAAGACTATTCATTACTAAAGACTGTGCCAGCCAAAGGATTCTCTTTAGAGTGAATGTACATTTTACGGCATTATTCTAGTTCCTCATCTTGAAAACAAACAGTTCAGCGTACGCTAGTTGAAGGAAAGGGATTATCAGGTGAAGTAATATTTGTAGTCGATTAGAGATTTCCCTTTTTAAAATTCTGCTTCTGAAAGCGAGATTGCTGGGTTGTGGTTTCAGTGTGGTTGGAGTGTGAGCACAGTCTACCTCTCCTAGAGAGCTGTCAGATTATGAGGCATGCAGCAGGATTGCATGCTGAGACTTAAGCAAACAGTGCAGCTGATAAGTAATGCTTGGGAGAGAAAATTGGAGTTCATTGAGGACAGACTGTGAACCTAAACCCATCCTTCTGGCAGCCACAGGATCTAGCTGGCTGCTTTATGCCACACAGATAAGAGGAGAAGCTTCTCTGAAGCATCTGCGAACAGTGCCGTAGGATGTCCAGAGGTGATAATGAAGTGCAGTGCCAAATTCAGGACACGCAGATTTATAGACATGTGCCACAGCAGTGCAGTGGGTGCAAGAAAATGCACACGGTGGTTGGCTGTGCGTGTGTTTGTGTGCGTGCATGTGATTGTCTGAGTGTGACAGCATGTGCTTCCATGAGAAGTCACACCCCGAAAGCACTCTCCAAAACATGACCGATGCCTTGTATGAGGTAAAGCTATTGTATATATGTTCTTGAATGACTGGTGCAAGTTATCTCCACTTCACAGACTGCTTCTTCCCTGCTCATCTGGCGCCCATGTCAAGCTCTGTGCACACTATGCTGGTTATGGGGTGTGCAGTGCATCAGAAGGAGGAAGCACCACACACTCACTTCTTGTTTCTTTATTTCACTTCTTGTTGCTTTATTTCACTTCGTGTTGCTTTATATCACTTCTTGTTGCTTTATTTATACTTCACCAGTTCAAAATCATTGGACATTTAGAAAACATGTGTATCACTACTGATAGATTGCAAATTTAGCCTGTATTGAATTATCCTATCCTGTGTATTTTCTGGGCAAAAGTGCAACTCTAAATTGCTTGAAACAAAGCAAGGGGCTGTGTATTTTTTAAATCGCTTTAGTCCCCAATAAACATCTCTAGTTCAGCATTTATAACTGATGCCACTAAATAACACTTAAAAAAAAGTTAGTGAGCATAATGAAAAGTGACAGATTTGTCACAGGTTTTATTAAGGATAATCTTGCTACAGATTACCGCTTTCCCCACCTAGGCAACAGGCATCAACTGCAACTTAGGGGAAAACTGTATTGATACTCACATCACGTGTCATACTCATCAAAGAACAATGGATCCATTGCATCTTCTAATGTTTTTTTAGCTATTAATATGACGAGTGTTGACATCATCGGTTTGGTTTGTTGGATCTAAATGCATTTTACAGTGCGTTTTTGAGCTATGGAAGTGTTCAACTTTGTGAAATACCACTATAAAACCTATTTTGAGTATATTTTGATTCAGGGTGTTTTTTTGTCCTCTTGCAGGCCTGACGTTTCCCCCGAGAACTGCAGACCTCGCAGCGGCAGCTTGGAGTCCCAAACACAGCTCCTGTCAGATGCGGCCAGTGATAAGGTGATGTTCCCTCTGTCCAGTTCCCACAGAAGCAACAGCACCGAGATACTGGACGATGGCTCGTCGTACACCAGCCAGTCCAGCACAGAGTACTACACCACGGTTGCAACCCCAAGTCCTTATTACACAACCCAAACCCTGGATAACCGCTCAAGCAACAGGAGGCGGTACAAAAAGCAGAACTTTCCCACAGCTAATTCCGGAAGCATGCCAAATCTAGCACAGAAAGACTGCCGGAACACTGCGTACCAAATGACGTCTCACCAGCCGCCCCCTAGCTTTTTAATTTCCGGATATTTGCCCTACACGGACAGCGAACCATACCAGAATGGAGGATACCTGTACGAAAATAACACAGAGGGACAATATAGTGTCAATCCCTCGTCGTACCGGGCGTCCGCTCACTACGGCTACGACCACTATCGGGATCACAGGTATCAGGATGAACAGTACGAACGAATTCCTCAGAACCCCTATGCCACCTTGAGGCTTCCGAGAAAGAAGCCAGCCAAGACAACCGAGCAAATAACCAAAAACATTAACAAGGCCTTGGTGGCGGAGCATCTGCGGGGGTGGTATAACCGTGCCTCATCTCAGAAAGACTTATGTACTGGTCTGCCGGCAGACTTTGACTCGGATCGAGGATCGCAGAGGAGCCTGTGTTTCTCTCCCATGCAAGTGCCATGTTCTCCAAGCATCAGAGCGCCTTCTTTTTGTTCAGGTAACTGAAAGGCTTTGTTTTTATTGTGATCAAAGGTGTGCAAGATTGTCCTCCGATCTATTTGAATATTTATGTTACAAGGTAGATGAATGTTTGTGATCTGCTGAAACGAAAAGAACCTACTGATACCTATGAAAAATGTGGTTGCAGTCTTGGTCAGCTCTGATTCAAAGGTGTCACCAGTGCCTACAAACATATGAACATATTACAACTTTCTGGTTAGCCAAGCAAACCACCCTCAAATCTGACAATAAAGGACAGTGCCAGTGTAGCAAACATCTGCTTACATTTACGCCACGAAAAGGGGATTATCATACATTTCAGTATCAGTTAGTACTATGCCTTCCTTGTCCATGCCAAGCCAGGGCAAATTACCCTTTCACAGTGTTAGCAGGTATAGGCTATGCTTGGTTTTCCTTGACATTAACATGTGACTCCCTGGGTTCGCTGACCCCCCCAAACCTGGAACCTCTATACCATCAGACTGTGCTCCCCTCATGTTCCCATCTTGACGACCCCACCCTCTCAATTCTCAGACGCTTTCCTCCATTACAGTGCAACTCAGAACTTTCCAACAGAACTTGCCAATTTCAGCAGCTTTGTTCACAGGTTGTCTTCATTTGTGAGGAGCACTCAAGAAAGTCACCCTTCCACGCAGGTCTGTCTCTGGAAGAGACGTCTTCGGTGTACTGGTGTCAGAGCCCAGGAAGATGTCGTCCTCTGGGGAACATGTTCCTGCTCGGAATAGAGTGCAGGCCTGCTGTACACCTTTCCCCTGTAAATCCCTAGAACACGGCTCTACAAAGCGTTATATCGCATTATATCGCTCACTCAATCACTACACACTCATTTAAGGACTGCAGCTGACCAATCCCAGCACTCACGCTCTCACAGTAGAAAGGTGTTTGCTTTGTTTCCGTAGAGATTTTTACCTCCTGATCTGTCTTATTCTGCATTTTGTTCTTTATGCCCCCCCCCCCCAAAGGCAGACCAGGTCCCTCCAGTCAGCAGGGCTTCACCTTTCACCTACCACAAGCTGTCAAGAACAAGGTTCATGAGGAATCTTTGTTGTAGTCAATGTGTTTGGTCGGCACTCAAGCGACTGAGCTTTCTTTCTTCTTTTTTCAGGGGACTCTTGCAGCTCCTCTAGGCTGGTTCATACATTTAAATATTTACACTACTCGTCCCTTATATGTGCCTCCCCGTTCGCTTTCCTGAATTTAACTACCTTGATGTATCTCCTAAGCCCTCAAAATTAGAGGCTTCATTTTCATTGGTGCTGTCATGTTTATGAGGCGGGAATAAATGTGAGAGAAAACATTGTCGAGGTTGCCGAGCTTCAGTCTGGCCCTGTTGTCATCTCTCACCTGTGGACCAGCCAAACCACTGCACGAGTGATTGGTCATCACCAGGGTAACTGGAATTATGCGGCAAGAGGGGACCAAATTATGCAGCAGGGTTTAGTAAATTATGCCTCGAGAAAAGGCAAACTATGCAGCGATAATGCGTCACATTTTTTAATAGTATCACTTTGTTCTTTCATCATTTTTGAACTTGGTAACACTGTCTGGGCATTGGTTGCACCTCATTAGTAACATTTTAATACCAAATATAGCAATAAGCAACAAAAAGATGACCAGTCCAGATTGGCAAATGGCCTTTCACTGCACGGCAACATGTGTCGCTGCATTTTAGTAGCTTTTGAACCATTTGAGCAAGAAACACCTATTTTGTTAAAATCTGCAGATTGCGCAGCAGATGATGGATTTTATGGCAAATGCAGCTAATATTTAATTATGCGAAAATCACTGTGGCCTCACAATGGCATAATTCCAGTGGCCATGGCCATCACACAGGAAGAGCATCCTTACAAAAGAGGCAATCATGACAGCGGCCATCAGCAACATCAAGTGAAGTTCCCAAATCAGTGCCTCTTCTATAAGGCACGCTTATGTCGGCAAGTTCCTGATTAATAGATCATGGGCGTACGGGAACTGGAGTAGAAACTTTACTTTTTCCTGCACTGAAGGTTCTCAATGAGATACAAAAGTTACATTCAACGGCTTTACCTAGGGCTCAGTGGTGGTATTTGTTGTCAAAAATTTGAATAAATGCTATTTTCCAAAATGTGTAGCCGTAGGATGAAAGCAGTAATGCCATAAAAACTGTACAACATAGTAAAGCTGTGGATTGTTATTATTATATATGAAATATTTTTTAGAATGTCTGTTATCTCAGTTCTTTATGGCTCAACACATAACCTAAATCCTTTCCTAAAACTTCTAGGTTAGACCTACGCTTTAGACATTTCTGTATTATTGTCACTTTCCCTGGAGCCTGTCCTCCGATTTTGGGGCTATTTCATTTGTGTACACGTTTTGCCACCACTGTAAATAAATAGCTTACAGTGTAGGTAAGCAATACCACTTTTAAAAACAAAAGTGCCTCTCGGTGGTCATATGAACACAGAGCCTGGAATTAATTCCCTGAAAGGTGTTCCAAAACCACATTTTATCAGGTCTCTTGCTGGGGCAAGCTTACCTTTTCATTGCTGGAAAGTTTCTTCCGCTCTAGACCTGCTCTGTGAAATCATATTACTACATTAATCAGGCAGAATATACATTGTGCTTGCAGGTGCTGTAGGCTGTTAGATGTTGCTCTACGCCCCTTGCTCTCTGTGTGTATCGCGAGCCAACCAGCTAGAGGCATTCTTTTGGATAAAAGTCAGAAATTGTGCATTCTTTTTGCGACCTGAGCATACGCCCACCGAAATCTGGGTTCAAACCTCAATGTATGGTACCATGTTCTCGAGGTTTGTGGTGACTCTAAGAGGACCGAGCCACACACACCACTTCTCCTTAGAAAAACTCTGATTTTTACAGTTCTTGGTGGCGTGATGAAACAGATCATTCGAGTGCCTTTTCTTCTAAAAAGTGGGAACTCCAGTTACTTGTTGACAATACTAAGAGAGCGATTCTCAAATACATCATTACTAAGTGTGATTTGTTTAGGTCTGGCTTGACAACACGTCACCCTGTGGTTCCAGTTCTTTAAATAGTCCATAGAGTGTGCTTTGGCTCCACCCGCAGGAGTTTACTCTCTCACCTTATGCTGTTGGCTATTATCATCCCGCCCTTAGGAAGTGTTTCCGTTAAAACGCTTGGGGCACTACTTTGCATTTGAAAGATGCACTCAATTGTCACACTTTTTGTCACATTAGGTTCTTGATCTCCTATATTCATTCTGTACAGAAAGCAATCGTTTTGGCTCCTTTTTACCCCAAAATTGACTTAGTGAATAGGCCTACTTTTAACATGCATTTGTGCATGCAGCGCATCCAAACAGCATTTGTGCCTCCCTGCTGGCTTGGTTCAGCACATTAAAGCCAGACCTTTTGGCTTTGACAGTGTGTGATGTTTGCTTTACTGATGAAATGAAAAAGATGCTCATGTGTGGAGTTTATAGAGCCCAATAAACACCAATACCTATTTGCTACAGACTGTATGCACAGTTTTGACTCTACGGCAGCACCGAGAATTGTGCCTCTTATTTCAAATTTTTCTGTCTTTTGTTATTTTTTGTCGTGCATGTGGAGCGCCCACCTTTACTACTGGTGTTTCTTGCTATGATTATCCCTAGTACCTAATATTATTGAGATCTTACTCGCAAGAGATGCTAATTTCTGCAGTGTGGACTGTTTGACTGGACTGTTTTTCAGTCTTGTGCTCTCGCATTCCCCACAAGAGCCCCAGGGGTGTAACACAGACTCCAGCAACCCCTACGGGGCATGGGTGACTCCAGCCATTCAGGTGGTCCCCACTCAGACCAAGGTCAATGATAATAATCTGTGAGATATGCATGCAGCAGTGGCCCCTCATCACATTCACGGGCAGGAGGGACATTATTTTGCTTTATGCCACTGCAGAGCACATGCCTTTTGAAATTAAATCAAAATGTATACAGCACACTACTATCCAACGGTGTCTAGGCACTATAGCTCTAACTAAAGCGAAAAGAGAGACAGAGATAGACAAGTGGGGTATTTATTATTGATCAGCCACCTCTGTAAAGATTCACGAAACGAGAGAGAGAAGATCCGATTTTACCTTCCGAGAGAACTTTTAATGGACACCCTCTCAGCACCACTGTAAATGGAGTTGATACCCCAAAACGGGTTACTTCCACATTGTATTTGCTTGAAACTAGAACGTTTATAACACCTGGCAATGCCAGTAGGTTTGTCATCAACACAAACTGATTCCAAGAGAGAGCAAAGACACTACAGCTGCCCACACATTTCAGGGAATTTACTGGAGATGTTTTTATGTTCTTGTGCAGATTCTGCTCTTGCTGTTTCCCTGTTGCACCACACAACATTAATGATACAACTATTGGTTACTAATACCTGTTTATGTTGTTTAGCCCACACATATTCCTGCATGTAGAAGTTCACAGCAGTTCCGCCTTTCTCTCGCTTTGCTGAGTTAGTGAATATTCATTTTGTGGCATTTGTCAGCTTCATTTGGGTTCCAGGCTCTGGTCCTAGCAAGTTTACTTTTCAAAGCAAAAATCGGTATCCTGTGTAAAGACATGTTTATCGCAACACAGTCACAAACTTAGATCCATAGTGAAAACAGAACATACTAAAGCAGTGCCCGGTGTAACACAAGCCCCAGAAAAGCAAGCAAGCCACCACTCTTGAGGGGCCCAATAATTCATCTTAAGGCCTAAAAAAATGGTGGCATTTGGGAGTCTCAGAGGCCCCTCGCCACCTTCCTTTTGCTGTGGGCCCCATCATTTTGCATGATGCCGCTTTGAACAGTGCTCCAGTACATTCCTCGGCAGACATTTAGCTGCCTATGTTCTGCCATCTTGTCTGCGTAGGGTTGTTTAGATGAGACCTCCGGCTGGCAACAAACAAGCCTCTTCTTTAGGTAATGCTACCTGTACAGCCACACTCAAGAGTTACCAAGCCACTATGCCATCCAAGAGTTGGTACTACTGTAATAAACTTCCAAGTAGAAATCAGAAGACATACAGGAAAGAGTTGACAGTCTTAAATCAGCCTAAACTGCAATTTGCACTCAATACTTTTATTTACATAAAGCATAATGTTTTAGGAGCCTAAATAATTGGAGACCAGATTCCTAATTCTTTATGAGCGTGTTTGACTTTCTCTCGATCTTTCCCTGAATTTCCAGAGTAAGATGTGCTCTGTCCCTGAATTTCCAGAGTAAGATGTGCCCACTCGTGTTAAAAAAACATTCTGAATCAGACCATGTGCGAGTAGCTTGCAGAACAAAAAAAAAAAACAGAATACATTGAGATGTTAAAAAATTGTATTTCTATCGGAAAAAGGCGTCAGGCTCTGAAATAACGTGCAAGCATCTTAAAGGAAATTCTTTGCCATGTATACTAATCTACACCTGGTAGTAATGCACGATACGGTGTGAAATGTAAACATTATGTGATTGACATGAGTATTTTTTGTTTCCTTTTAGTGTCTTCCTCAAATGCTTCTGGGAGCTGGAAGGGCCCGGGCAGTTCTCGCGGGCACCCCGAGTATGAGTCGTACTCTCAGCCCGCCTACAGCAGCTGCTACACCGGTGTCTACAATTCACTCCCCGCGCGGGGCAGGTGAGTGAGCTTGCCGTCCGACCTGCTGGTCTGCCCGGTTTACATTCCAGCTCGAAGGCGGTCTGCTTTCAGACAGCCGACACCGCCAGGGGCAGAAATAGAGCCGCCCAGATGGCCTATTCCACCATGTGGGAAAACCTGAGCGGGTGGGAGGGAGGAAGGAAGGAAGGGCTGTGAGGCTGGAACCGAGTCACCTGTTCCGCCCTATTTAAAATTCGAACTTGCACGTGTATAATGTTATTTGAGAGCCAGCACAGCATAAAATTAATGTAGACATTTTAATATGATAGAAACTAAGGTGTGATGGGCTTTAAACAATCCTGTCAGTTCCATTTTAGATGGATGTTCATCAGAAATTCAACACAGGTTGACTGACTCTGTGCCAGCCCAACCACTTTTAGAGAGGCAGCAGGAAGTAGCGGTTGGGGGGCGGGGGGGGGGGGGGTCGCAATTTCCCCACAGACCCAAGCACATCCCGTACATACAGACCTCGGACTTTCACTGTGTCTGGTAGACATCCTCAGCACCTGAGGAGCTGGGGCCTAACTGCTTAATACATGTTTAACACGCCTCAATCAAGAAGTGCTCCGCATAGTAAACAGGAAGCGATAACCTGGAGGCCACTTAATTAAAAGTGGACTTTGTCACTTTGTGTTGGATTGAGATGGTTTGTGGCACCAAGTGACAGTTCCTCTTTTAAGTCTGTTTCTGAATTGATAATTTATCTGAATTTTCCAAAGGTGGGATGTCATTTATGGCGATGTTGCATAAGGCCTATCTGGGAGCATACAGCCATTGCTATGTCCACTCGGTTCCCATGGGTTTTTTGAAGGAATGGTTTTATATCCAGTTGTCTTCAGTCAGGGAGGATTTGGCATTGAGTATTGTTTGCAAAGTGTTCACATGAAGCCATGTGCTGTTTAGTATGGTACGATTACAGCCAAACACAGCAGCGCGGTTAGCAGTGTGACCAGCAGTCTGGTCAACCGTGTGACTAGCTGAATCACCCGTGGTGTGGGTAACCATGTGACCATTTGCGTGTCCTACAGTGTGCTTCAGAGTGTTGCCAAATGTGTGTCCAACAATGTAACTAATATTGTGACCAATAGCTTGGTTAACAATATTACCAACAGCGTGGTTAAGTGTTACGAGCAGTTTGGTCAACAGTGTGACCCACATTGTTGGTGAAGAGTGTGACCAACAGTTTGTGACTAACAGCTTGACCTGCAGCTTGGTTAACAATCCTACTAGCAGTGTGGTTAACCGTATGACCAACAGCGTTGTTAACAGTGAGACCAGGATGGTGGATAATAGAAGGGGAGGGTGTTAGAGGGGCATCTCTGTCTGAGTGACTAGAAGTGTCCCTAACAGTGTGACCACAGGGTAGCTCACACAGTCACCAGCAGTGAGACTCTCAGTGTGGCTAATAGCGCGTCAAACACTGTCAACTGTAGTGTGGCTTACAGTGTGATCACCAAGGTGCTTATCGATGTGACAGCGGAGTCATCTGCATGGCAGCAAACAGTGACTAGCTGTGTGACCGTGTGTTACTTACAGTGTGATCAGCCACGTGGTTAACAGTGTCACAAGGAGTGTAACTTAGTCTGCCCTGCAGTGGGTCTAACAGGAGGAGCTGCAGAGCGGGCGAAATGAAGTTAATAGGCCTGACTTTGCCAACAACATTTAAAAAAAAAAAAATTCAGAACAGATTATTTTGGAATAGGCAAATTTCACCTCTCTGCCAATCAACAAAATACTAAGGGGCAGATTTACAAGCCCCTTGCAACATTTTTACGACACCGTTGCGTTCTGTGATGCAGCGGCGTCGTAAATCATTCGCCACTATGCAACAGATTTACAAAGTGGCGCTTCTAGTGAGATGCGTCACGTTGTAAATCCCTGCACTGCATTATATGTGCGTCAGGTATAATGTATGCAGGGTGGGCGTTCCGTGGCAAAGAAGTCCCGTAAAAGTGACACAGTGAAATCTACAAGATTTCACTGAGTCACTTTTACTTCCCCACTGCGTCAACACCTTACGCCTGCTTTCAGCAGCACAGCAAGTATAGACTGGCCCTGAGCAGTGCTGGAGTTGCGTCGCGCTTATGACACAACTACTAGCACTGCGTCACCAATACGCTGACAGATGTGTCACGCATCGGCCTCTCCTTGCGCCATGATGCACTGCATTGGCGCGAGGGATTCCTAACGTCACGCAAAATAACTGGTGCATCTTGCTGATCTGCAGGGATGCGTCAGTTATTGTAAATCTGCCCCATATTGTGAATGCTGTTTACTGACAGTTTGTGGAATTGATTGAATTAGGAACTTACTTTTTGATGGTTAATTTCAAGGTAGAGGTATGCCTGTAACTGGGCTTTCTGTCTTTGGATGTCCCCAACTTGCACATACGAGTGAGTGTCTGTGCGGCAATATTTCAGAAGGAGCTGGGTGACCACAGGGTGGACACCTACAGGCTAGAGCCAACCTACTTCAAAAAGGTGTGCAGTGCATTGTGGGTAATATTATTTACCCAATACTATATATATGGCACTCTGCATCTCATTTCAGAGCCCATGTCAGTGGAGGGCTTGAACACTTCACCTTGCTGCGCTGTCTCCTGTATGTCACTTCCTCCTGCAGCCCCGCCCCTCTCTCTGACGCCACCTGTTGTGCAGCCGAACAAAGGGCCTCTGTGGGCGCAGGCGCTGCCGTCAGCAGGAAGGGGGATATTTCGAGATGCTTCTGCTCAGGGCCCTGCCTGTTGTAGGGGGCCTCAAACTTCATGTCCGCCTCTTAATGGCTGTCAGCCCTCAGCTGTGTGGTGTGAAGCTGCGCCCTGCATTCCTTTCATTTTTGTCAAGCAAACACGAAGAAAAAGAGCTAGAAGTAAGCCACGGGTAGTTCATATTTAGGGTCAGCGTTTATTGCGCTAAGAAAAGACAAATTAACTTTTAAAAGTCGTGTCCGCTCCAGTGCTCAATTAACCGCCATTGTGTGTTCATTTTTATTTTGTTCATCTTTTACAAGTAAGTTGCCCTTTATTGGCTTTGCAACTCTGAAGTAAAACACGTTAACAGCACTTCCTTGTACTTTACATCAATATACAAATGATTTATTTGCAGTCGAGGGAAGAACAGACAGAGATCGAAGATAAAAGCTCAAATTTACTACACTTTACAATGACACTTTTATGCTGCGTTTTCGTGACTTTAAACTATGGCGTAAACAGCAGCACGGATCAACTTTCTCACACAAACTGCTTTATGCAGAAGGTTAAGGAGCCGCAGTGCCAAACACAGTCTGCGCTGCGCAGGGCCAGCCCCCGTTCCAATGTACCTTAAGGGGGGTCACGAGAGATGTCAGTGCAAATAGCCATAGGGTTTGATGGAAAGCCAATGAACTAAAACAGCTTGACCTGGCTTTCCGCAAAATCCTCACACCAAATAAAACCATGCGTTGACAAAGGGCAAGGAAAATATCGCATTATATACTTGCACATGACATGAAATAGAAACAAAATGACACATTTTATGCCCGCTATCCTTCACCAGTTGCCAGGGTGAATTTTGAGTACATGTGTCAGGCAAGATACCAGCAGCCTCACCTTTAGGCTGTAGCGCAATATTTGTCATGAGCCCACTCCAGCTTTTGAGTATGTGCACATTTGATGACTTCATCTACTCACAACTCTATGTAGATTTGGAGCCGCACATTTCTTCATTCATGCAACGGATCATAGCATTCATGTACCCCCTCCCCCCCACCCGTACACTTTATGCATAACCAGTTGCTTGAACGGTGGTAATTTGGGGCCAAACTATGGGGCAGATTTACGAGCCCGTGCGCCACCGCTGCGTCACTTCTGTGACGCAGCGGCGGCGTACACCATGCACCACGTTACGCCCTATTTACAACGTGACGTATCTAGGGAGATGCGTCACGTTGTAAAGCCCAGCGCCACATGGAACCTGCATCAGGTTTCATGTAGGCGTTCCGGCGCAGTGGGGCGGGGGCACGTTCCAGAGCAGGACGCCTCGGAAAAGTGCCTGAGTGAAATCTACAAGATTTCACTGTCACTTTGTCCGACGCCGCTCCGTCAAATCTTTGCGCCTGCTTGAAGCAGGCGTAAGGCGTGACGCACCATGTTGAGGATAGGCCAGGTTGGAACAGTGCTGGAGTTGCGTCGCGCCCGCGACACAACTCCAGCACTGCGCCAACCTTACGCCGGCAGATGCGACACGCATCTGTTTCTCCTTGCACCATGATGCACCGCATTGTGAATGCAGCGCATCTGTGGTGGCTCAAGGGTAAACTTGCGTCACGCATCTTTCCTGGCGCATCCCTGCTGATTTGCAGGGATGCGCCTTTGTATTCACAACTATAAATGTGCATCATCTTTTAATGCATACTCTGACTCCAAGGGTGAGGCAATTCTATCAATAAAGTAGGCAAAACTAGTGAGAATTCTGTGATAAACTGCATAGAGTTCACCATATGTAAACCACAACAAGAAGTAGCCACGGCAGGTGAAGGTGCCAGTTGCGAAAGGGCATGCCAGCCATTGTTTCACACTGAGACAATGTATAACTGTAGTAATGCTACCTTGATTGAGTGTTCTTTGTGAGGACGCGGCAATCCCGGGTGCCTTCGAATGTGTTTACTTACGGAGCCTCTCGTGTTCCTGGGCGATGGTTGGGTTCCACAGCATTTCCTGCTGTTGCGGATTCCGACTGGTTGCTCTGGAGCGTCGTGGGCACTTTCTTACATTCCTAAGAAAGTGCCCACTTCAACTCCTTTACTACTACTCATCGTTTCCGTGTGATCCCACACCACAATAACTTTGGAAAGAAACAGAAACTCCAAAACCTTAATGCTAGAAATACTTTATGAAGTGGTTTTATGCTTTTGACCCAGAGCCATAACGTATTTTTTATCTGTTAATTCTTTGAATTTCAAGGGTTTTATTCCCAAACCTTTGGCCGTGCATAGCAGTGTAGGCCGCATAGCCTGTCCTGTGGCCAGACCCTGCATTCAACTAGCCAAAGGTGACCAATCTCCATTGCAGGTGGCCTTCCACTGTATGCAGTGGTGGGTAGCCACAGGGCTTGGCCTGTAGCCGGATACAGCGCCCAGCCGGCCAAACTGCACCCAGTACCTGCTATGGATGGTGTACAGAGGGGGATGTCTTCAGAGTCTGGTGTTTGGCTAGTCCCTGGGTATATGTTTTAGTTCAAGGATGAAAGCACATTTTGTGTAGTCTAGCATAAACATTATTAGACTGAGAAAAAGAAAAGAATATAGAGATGTTACAGTTTGTCGGTTTACATTATCATAGAGTTGCCTTCTTTAGACACAGAATCCCATGAATTTGTTTTCATGTATTGCATAGTGTTGCACACGCTACCCTTCCATGCGTTTCTGAGGGCTTTCATGGACGGTGTTTTAAAGGCACCTGTTAAAACAAGGTGATGCCCACTTCAGCTACAAATCTGTATGAGTTAGTGAGGCTGGGTCATATCTGGTGACCGTGCCAGTCGCCTCAGGTTTATGTTTGCTTGATGGAGACGGATGAGAGCAAAGTTGAGTCCGAGGCATGTATCGTGTGGAACACACTGGTTGGTCAATTCAGCAATTTAAAAGGTTGAACATGGTGCATTATGATGACAACTCAATAATATTTTGACTAACTAACACAGCATGTACACAATGTGTACATCTGCTCACATAGTATTGCTGAATGTGTTGTTTGGAGCTATCTCTCAAATTAATTGTTTCATTCTTTCCCAGACAATACGTGGAACCAAACCAACTAGACTACGTGACAAGCAGCCATATGGGGGAAAAATTGCTCGAAGACGATCCAAGCCTGTACTGGCACGAGGACTCCAAGCCGGGCACACTGGTGTAAAGCAGTGCCACCCTTGTTAAGGAACTGCCTCCTTCTCACTACGTGCCTTGCACAATCGGTTCTCCCACCAGAATTGTTATGGAGAAACTTCCAGTGATCTTGTTTGTCGAGATTTGAAGTGAGCGTGGAAGCGGGACGGAAATCAAGCAATGACAGTACAATCCTTGGCAAGATGCCTGAAACCAGAAGAAAATCGAGTGAAATTGTGGACACCCATAAGAGACAGCACTTGGAGTATTTAAACGTAGAGAGCACTTTGTAGGAAGCTGAAAGGTGTTTTAAAACTGTGAACAAGGGCTCTGTTGAGGGGAACACTTCCTTCTTAGCACAATCCAGACAAAGAAAAGCTGAACAATGATCGAACCCTTTCTGAGTCCGCGATGTTGTGACAAAGAGAACATGTGTAGCATAATACCTGCCTGTTGATGAACATATGCGATAAGGAGGACTTTGAGTGACTGGTGACTAGGCAGGCCTGAGAGTGAATGCATAATGGCGTGTTGGGCCAGGTAGGTCTGTGAGTCAGTGTATGATGCTGAACGCGGTCAGGTTGGCTTTTGGGTGACTGGAGGCGAATGTGTAGGGCGAGGCACGCCGCTGAATGAACACGCGGTCGAGGATTGGAGGAGGCAGCAGTGTCAGTGAATGATGCAGGGATGAGGCAGGACTGAGTGCAGGATAGTTTATACAGGATTAATCTGGCTGATGATGGGCGTGAGTAAATAGAGCCCCATGAATGAATGACAGTGAACAAGATGAGCAGGTCTGTGAGTGAACAAGGGACAGTGTAGTAGTAAGAAAGACAAAGGTTTAGCCAGGCCTGCGAGTATAAGAAAGTAAATGGAATGAGGCTGGCCTGCGCGAGAACTAATGACATACACTGTGTGCATATACGAGAGTAGACTACCTTCCTTATGAATGGCATGTAACATGAATGAGTGTGTTCATATATAGCAGCGTGATTAAGCTCCCACGTTGTGTGCTGTGTGTTGAAGAATGTCGCTGAATATTCAGCTATCCACAATAGCTTCCAAGATAAAAGTACAATGTATATTTGTAAATATCTGTAAATGAAGTCATAGAGATCGGTAATTTGAGTCCGAAATGGTTCTGAGCAAACTCTCTCCTTCCGAACTTTTTTTAAGGTACAAACATATTGCGGGGATGATGATGATGGATACACTCGTAATGTATGCGCAGAGATCTGCTGGTCAGATTTTTATTTACAATGTCTTGTGCCATTTTCGGTGGACATTTTTGGTGTGGAATGCTTGAGACGTGTTGGTTCATTTTTAATTTCCGGGGCCAGTATTTTAATGTAGGCGGAAACAAAGTGAAAAGGTTGTGGTTGTGCCTTATAAAGATGGGCATTCAGAGGATATGTGTGTCATACCGGCATTGCAGCGGCAACACTGAGTCTCCAGGCGACATAACATTTCCACGTTGGGTTGAGCACATTTTCAAAAAAGCACAGGAGGGTCAAAGCCAGCTGAAAGAAGAGGGCCCTAAAAGTCCCTAGGGAGAGCCCATTCTCTGCTCCTAATTACCTTGGAAAAGATGATGTGGTTGGCTCAATGGTAAAGAGCACGCCTGCTGGGAAATAAAAACCCCATAGACTGAATCTGGTGTTCCTCTTCTAGCCTCTTTCCAAGAGCATCTTACCTGTATCCACCTCCCAAGCGACCATAACACGCTTCTTCGCCTCAGCAAGTTTTGTGAGCAACAATCAGGACACAGGCAGGGTTTTAGAAGGGCGGAATACTGGTCCATGTGAGGCTCTGCCTTGGGCTTCATGTGGGGAAGAGGGGGGTGTCGACGTTCAGGCCCCTACATTTATGTCGTACTATCTGTTGTCTGCCAAACAGCTAGCCTCCCAGTTCCACCACGCCATTATGAATTACAGGAGGACCCTCTCTAGGCTTTTCCAAGGGCCCCTACCTTCCGTTTGGCTCTGGCCCCCATTCTTGAGCCGTGATTGGACGACCCCCTCATATGACACCACTCTCAGGGGAAACCGTGGATCATCTCCTGTACAATACTCAACAAAAGAGATGTCTGAAATCATTCCATTTTCTAAACTGTGCCGTACTTCACAATTCTCAAAAAGGTGCTCATTTTTCTTTTATATTCAAGTAATTGATACCTTCCTTGTTCATACAGTAGCTAGAAGCATTTCTAAGGAACACTTTTGGAACATTTTTTTTACCTGTACAAAGCATGTGATATAAACATGCGTTTGTTAAGCTGGTCCTTAGTCATTTGTACTATTGAGGTTTAAAGAGAAAAAACAAGTACAATAACTTATTCCCTTTGCTATGTATGGCAGCTTCCTGTAATATACCTTTTTGCATATCCTTTTACTATTTCTGACTTTTGAGACCTATAATGTCCAGGTCAATAAACGAAAAGTGTGCAATTAAAAGTGTTCAAGAGTTATTGTGTGTATTCAATTTATTGGACCTTTCAACACAGAGCGCGCAATCGGTTTGGTTTCAGCAGCAAAGCTACAACGAGAGGGACGTCATCTTGAGCAGTTCCACATTTCCTGCCGAAGTTTCAGACCGCGACACGTGTTGCTGACTTCCGTGGCTTCCTAAAGCGGAGGCAACATAAGGTGGAGGGTGGCTGCAGGCTACATACAGGCAAGGGATGAAGCCTAGTTTGATGCAACTATGGCTGCTTGCTATGGGATGTGCTGAAACGGGCAAATGTGACAAAACATTTGCAAATCTAGTAGGTCTGGCATTTTTATAGTGAAAAGCTTTGCATTGTCTGTATACTTAGTGGCGATGAGCCCGACTGTTGCTAAGGCATGGGCAATCAGTCCCAGGGTGTAGTGTGGTGGGAGGGGGTGATGTGGAAGTGGTTAACCAGTAGGGTGGTGGGGTTAGGCTGTGCGATAGTGGGTAGTGATGCTTGTTGGCAATATGGTGCAGTTTTGGCAGTGTTAGTGCAGTGTCAAGTGTCTTATTTTGTGGGGAAGGTGGTATGATCACACAGTATCTAGTATGTGGCACCATTATTTCAGGGATAGTCAGACTGCCGCTACAAATGTTCACATTATGTGCTCTGTGGGGTACTTTTATGCAATGGATAGCCTTAACAGTCCCAAAAATGATCACAATATGCCCTGAATGTAGACCCTATTGTGCTAGGAGTTGCCAGAATGTCACTAGGAACGCCCACATTGTCAAGCACGAGCCTCTGTTGCGCCAGAAAAAGCTGGGATTGTCGAGAAAGCCCACATTCTGGAAAGAATGCGCCACTATTATGAGAGGTCTTGCCAGAAAGTCACCCATAATTCCCACATAATCCCATGATATTAAGAACGGGACACTATTATTATCAAAGGTAGCACACATTTCACCAGCAAACCCCATGGCGTGTCATGAAGGGGCAAACACTTTGCCTATGTTGCCACACATATGTCAGGCAACACCCCGAGATAATCATGCATCTACTCTCCTTGAGCACGCGTACATCTGTCTCGCACTCATTCATACTCCACTTACTCTACTCTCACTGACACTCATACTCATTCCTCACACTCATATTCCTATCACTGACATTTCACACTAACATTTTCCTCACACACAGCTCACTCATCATCTCCCACTTCACTTTTAGCTCCTTAATGACCATCATGCTCATTCGTATTCTTCTCAGTCTTGATCCACTCACACTTGCACACTTCTCATAACCACACCCCACTAACACCTCTCGGACTCACACTCCGTGCCATGCACTTGTCAATGCACAAAAAGATTATTTGTCTCATTCACAAATCTTAGTGCCACCAAAATACGAACTGGTACATGCCACACTTCATACCTTGCAGCTCACACAGGGCTCTTTTGCGCCGTCTTGGGTGGCTCCACCAGCTGGTGCTTGTCTGAGAGAACAGCTGCCGACTGTCCTATCAGAAGTCAGAATACCACAGGGGCTTGACCCTCACACACACACACAGTATCATATGCTTACACTCTTGTTCCGATCATACTTCTTTCCCTCACATCATCACTCTCCTCACTCCTCTGAGTCCTACTTCATAGTCACACTCACACATACACTTCCAGAAAGTCACACACCCACATATACGCACTGCCTGACACACACAATATCACACTTGTTCCTGACTCCAAGTGCCACAAAAAGCACTTAGTGGCTGGCTTGCAACGTACTTTGTCCCCTGTGGGCTCCTTCAAGGCTGTACCCCGGGCAGCTCCACAAATCACTACCTATCCAGTTGAGAAGCTGAAGTCCACTATATTTGAAGTAAGGCTAGGGTTGGGGCTGACCTCGCTCTATCTCGGCTTCTGTTAGTGTAGGGGGTGAATATGATCAAACATCATGAGCACTCCAAGTAGACTACTATGCTTGACATGCTGTGGTGCTTGGGGATGTGCATGATGTAAGCTAGGTAGAGCTCCTGCTTGAAGGAATAAAAACTAGGGGTAGGCACAGAATTCCGCCCTCCAGCAGAATTCACAGAGTTTTGCCCACTTTGTGCAGAGTTCCCCAAAAATCAGCGAAGTGACGCGGAGCAGAGTTTTTTCTCTCGAGCGATTGCGAGAAAAAATGGTGTAAAAGACCTCCCAGCAAGATTTCCCAACGAAGGTGGTCAGGGCAGGTTGCGACCGCTCACGTTGAAAAATCTGCTGCTTGCTCCGTCCATCACCATCCCCCTTTTGTACCGCTCGCATTGAGGAAGCTGCTGCTTGAGTAGACTATCTACTCAAGTGGCAGAAAGCAGCAGCACCCTCTGACGCCACGCATAGTGCTGATAACACTGATTTTACTGCACAAGATAAACTCCTGGTGCAAAAAATCTGTGCGAGCAGCGCAACTTAACAGACTCTGCAGCTAGCGTAACTCTCCGGAGCGCAGCCGAGTTTTTCTGGCACTTTGCAGAGTTCCACGGAGTAAAACTCTGCAGACTCCCCCAGGACTAATAAAAACTCAAATATGTCCCTCGCACATGCTCAATCCATGGATGAAGGAAGCCTTCCTTATCCTTCATCCCATGTATTACGGACATGCACCCTTTGCATCATCAGCGCATATGACATGGAAAGGAAAACAAGGGAACTAACTATCTGTCAGCTGGCCCTTTACAACTCAAACAACCAATTACTTTAATACACAGTTTCAGAATGCCTGAACACCTAAAGCAAAATCAACATGTCTAGGTGTAAGTTGTGTGCATTGACGCTTGTCTGAGTGGGTAATATGTTTGCAGCATCTGCAAAATATAACAAAGTAGAACGAGACCTGGTAATCCATTAGGGAACTCACTTAATACTGTGTGCGGCCCAGCGACCACTAAGAACATCGGTAGTGCGATATAAGTAAAACTAGCAGGAGCAATCCAGGTATTTACAGAGCAAAGGCCGACAGTAATATTGGAAATATAGGTCTGTAACATTATGTTCGAGGCATATGGGCTGCAGATAGTACAATTATGAATAGATCGCCATCTGGTGTTGGGCTCAGATGATTGCACTTGTTTTTCTCTTGGAGAAGTCTTTTGTCGTCACAAGACTGATGACTCCTCCTTTGGGTGCTAGTGCGCATGGGCATCGGCTCCATCCTTAGATTGTTTTTTTCCGTCATCGGGTTCGGATGAGGATCGAAGCGCTCCGGATCGACTCAGAGAAAAAAGTGATATTTTGGCACGTATTCCCTTTCCAATTCGACAGTATTGTTATCGAACGCGAGTTCATTTCCATTTCGACGCGTTTCGACGTCAACAACAAAATTTACAACTTCTACGTCGACGAGACCGGGAGGCCCATCTCGATGTAGTCCAGCTCGGAGTCCATGGAAAGGACTCCATTCAAAAGATGTCCAACGTGTGGTGCTAAGTTCCCAGACAAGGACCTACACAAGGTGTGCAATTTCTGCCTATCACCTGAACACGAATCCAGGGACTATGAAGCCTGCGCAGCATTCTCCTCCAAGTCGACGATTAGAAACCGTCGAGCCCGAAGACACGAGGTGTCGAGAATGCAGTCAGAGGCAATCCCGGAGCAGTTCGAGGCCCAGCACCCAGAAGAAGAAGAAGAAGATGAGGACGAGTCGGGCTCGGAAGTGGACGAGTCTGATGTCGAAGAAATCGACGCTCATCAAACCGCGAGTGACGACGTCCCCTTACCAAAAAACCGACCCAGTTTGGTGTCGACCCCGCCTTCGAGCCGGTCAGACTACCGAAAAAAGTTTCCGACGCTCCGCCTTCGGGCCTGGCAATGAAACCGAAACCGAAACACTCGGCCTCCCACCATGTCGGATCCGAGAAGCGGTCGACATCGACACCGAAGCGCCATTCAAAGGAAGGCTCGCAGTCGAAACATTCCATGTCGAAACCGAAACATGCTTCGACGTCGAAGACTTACTCGACACTGAAAAAATTGGAATCTATTAAATTCTCAGTGCCGAAAACACAGAACACTGACGGTCAGAAGCAAAGGCACCTTTCGGAATCAAAAACTGCGGTACCGACACAGGAGCATCAGACAGATCCAAAACAAAAGACTTTGTTTATCGATCCGCAAACTGGCAAAGTGGTGACAAAACTACCTAAAAAGAGGAAGAATGAACAGTTGGACGACAAAGCTCTTCCTCCTAAAACGAGAAAAATGGGGACAAATACAACTCCTCCCCTTTCTCCTCAACCTAGAGACACACCCTTTTCTCCTCTTCCTCACATCTGCCAGCTATTCCTCCACCTTCTACACCAAGACCATCTACACCTCAAACAGATGTAGAAAGTGATACAGGGGAGGGAGAACTTCATGGGGATGACAACACTGCCCCAGATGAAGCAGACCCATGGGAGGATTATAACGCAGGGTCAGATAATGATAATGACCCCGAACTATATCCCTCAAAACCTTCACCACCTGATGATAATACAGGTTTTGTACAGTTAATTAATAGGGCAGCAAAATACCACAAGGTAGACTTACACACGGAACCTCAAATAGAGGATTTCCTTTTAGAAACACTACCTGCTTAAGGGTCTTCTCAATCACACATCAGACATATTCAAAGACCCTGCGAGGGCTAGATTATTAAACCCAAGAATTGATAAAAAATTATAAGGCAGCCCCAAAGGACCCAACATATATCAAAGTACAGGTACCTCTGGACTCGCTAGTAGTCACAAACGCTCGTAAGAGAGCAAACTCATTAACTACAGGAGAAGCTCCTCCTGACAAGGAGTCCAAGTTAATAGATGCCTCTGGCAAGAGAGTAGCATCCCAAGCGGCAAACAGCTGGCGCATAGCTAATACACAAGCGCTACTTGCACGCTATGATAGAGCTCATTATGATTAGTTAGAAAAACTCATTACACATCTCCCTAAGGAACATCAAAAAAGGGCAGACCAGATCATACAAGAAGGGAAGATAATAACTAACACTTCCATTAAGTGCGCCTTAGACGCAGCAGACACTGCAGCAAGATCCATCAACACCAGTATCATGTTAGAAGACATGCATGGCTCAGAGTATCAGGGTTCAAACAAGAAGTACAAACATCCTTATTGAGCCAGCCTTTTGATGAAAAAACACTTTTCGGCTCAGGTACAGATGAGACGTTAGAAAAGATGAAAAAAGACACAGAACGGCTAAATCAATGGGAGCATTGCAACAGTCAACTCAAAGGGGTTCCTTTCGTAGGTCCACCTATAGAGGCGGGTCAAAGAATACAGGCACAAGCCAGCAATCTACCTCTTTTACGCCAACATCACCCAGAGGTAATTCAAGAGGCAGTTACAGAGGTAACAACAACAAGGGTAGAGGTCGCGGAAATAACAACAACCGCAACTCCCCAACCCCAAAACAGTGACTTCATACAGCTCCCCCCAGACCATATAACACCGGTCGGGGGACGTCTATCACAGTTTCTACCTGTCTGGGAAAACATCACATCAGACAGGTGGGTGAGACAAATTATCCAACATGGTTATTGCCTAGAACTCACAGCTACCCCACCAAACATCCCCCCCAAACAGCGTCCGATGAGTCAAGATCATCTAACATTGTTAAAACAGGAAGTACTATCACTGCTACAAAAGCATGCCATAGAGAAGGTTCCACAACATCAACAAGGAACAGGGGTATACTCTCTATACTTCCTAATTCCCAAAAAAGACGGGTCTTTAAGGCCAATACTAGACCTCAGACCTCTCAATGCATACATAAATTCGGAACATTTCCACATGGTCACGCTCCCACGTGTACTTCCTTTCCTGAAGAAAGGGGACTTTCTTTCTACACTGGATCTAAAAGACGCTTACTTTCACATCCCAATTCACAAAGCCCACAGGAAATACCTCAGGTTTGTTGTAGAAGGACAACATTATCAGTTCAAAGTCCTTCCGTTTGGGGTCACAACAGCACCAAGGGTGTTCACAAAATGCCTAGCAGTGGTTGCAGCGCACCTAAGAAGACAACAAATACATGTCTTCCCTTACTTGGACGATTGGCTAATAAAGGCCAAATCACAAGAAGAATGTCTTCAAAACACACAAAAGACCATTCAGTTGCTGCACCAGCTAGGGTTTATGGTGAACTACACAAAATCCCACCTGCCACCAAACAAAGTTCAGCAATATCTAGGGGCTACTATAGACACAGAAAAAGCCAAAGTATACCCCAATCCAATCAGGATCCAAACAATGCTCACGTTAATCCAAAGATTTCAACCACAACACTCACTAACAGCTCGAGTGTTCATGCAGCTATTAGGGATGATGTCCTTTTGCATACTGCTAATACCATATTCCAGATTACAAATGTGTCCGCTGCAAGAATGTCTAGCAACACAGTGGAATCAGGCTCAAGGTCAGATTACAGATCTGGTGTTGGTAGACGACCGCACACATCGCTCTCTGAAGTGGTGGAACACAACAAACATTTCCAAGGGGCGGTCGTTCCTAGAACCGATTCCACAAGTGATACTAACAGCGGATGCATCGCTCACCGGATGGGGAGCGCATATGGAGAAATATACAGTGCAGGGAAGATGGAGTGTACAGCAAAAAAGACTGCACATCAATCATCTAGAACTACTATCAGTGTTTCTAGCATTAAAAGCTTTTCAAATGCAGATTCTCAACAATGCAGTCCAGATCAGAACAGACAACATGACTGCAATGTATTATATTCAAAAACAGGGGGGGACACACTCTCTCCAACTATCCAGACTAGCGCAGGACATTTGGAGATGGGCCATTCCTCAAAAGATCTATCTGTTAGCCGAACACCTACCAGGAGTTCAAAATCAGATAGCAGACATCTTAAGCAGAGAGTCACAACAAATACACGAATGGGAACTGCACAACCAATACTGCAGCCATTCTTCCAAAGATGGGGACAACCAGAGATAGATCTCTTTGCAACGCAAAATGCCAAACCTTTGCATCCAGGTACCCACACCACCTGTCGCAGGGCAATGCGTTATGGATAAATTGGTCCAACAAATTTGCATACACTTTTCCCCCTCTCCCACTAATTCCATTAGTGGTTCGAAAACTGCAACAACATTCAATGACAATAATACTAGTAGCACCCACGTGGACACGACAGCTGTGGTTCACCACGCTACTGCACATCTCCCAGGTGCCGCATCAAAAGTTAAGAATATTACCCATGCACCATGGAGAAATAATGCACCCAGATCCCAAACAATTGAAACTAGCGATCTGGCTCTTGAGGTCATAGAATTTAGATACTTAAATTTACCTCCAAACTGTATGGAAATCATTAAGCAAGCAAGACGTCCTACCACCAGAGCATGCTATGCAGCAAAGTGGAAAAGGTTTGCTGTATACTGTAACAGTAACAACATCAACCCTCTGGACGCATCCACTAAAGAGATTGTTTGCTATTTACTACACTTACAGCAATGTAACCTTGCTTACACCGCTATTAGAGTACATCGTGCAGCTATAGCAACGTACCCGCAAAACAGGCAACATCTATCCCTGTTTAAAGTGCCAGCAATAAAAGCTTTCATGGAAGGCCTCAAGAGAGTCATTCCACCAGGACTACCACCTTCTACGGTCTGGAATCTCAACATAGTACTTACCAGACTAATGGGACCACCTTTCGAACCTATGATTAGGTGTGAAATACAATTCCTTAAATGGAAGGTGGGCTTTCTTATAGCCATTACTTCACTCAGGCATTCACAATACAAGAACCATTCCTACAGTTACACCAGAATAAAGTGGTTCTTAGAACAAACCCAAAATTCTTGCCTAAAGTAATTTCAGCATTCCACATCAATCAACCAGTGGAACTACCAGTCTTCTTTCCAAAACCACAGACGGTAGCAGAAAGGGCCCTACATACATTAGATGTCAAAAGGGCAATATTGTACTACATAGAAAGAACACAAACTTTCAGAAAAACCAAACAACTATTTGTAGCGTTTTCTCCAACACATAAGGGCAATCCTATCTCTAAAGCAGGCATTGCCAGGTGGATTGTAAAATGTATACAAATATGTTACATAAAAGCAAAAAGGACATTAACTGTTCCTCCTAGAGCTCACTCTACACATAAATTAGGGGCATCTATGGCATTCTTAGGAAACATTCCCTTAGATGACATATGCAAAGCAGCAACCTGGGTTACACCACATACCTTCACAAAACACTACTGTGTCGATGTGCAGGCAACACAACAGGCTAGAGTGGGCCAAGCTGTACTAAAAACCCTATTTCAAACTGTTGCAACAGACACTGGTGACCACCACTAGGGAGATAACTGCTGTACAGTCTATTCATAAATGTACCATCTGCAGCCCATATGCCTCGAACGGAATATGCTATTTACCAGTATGCATCTGTACTTGGCATAGAGGGCTGCAGAGTGGTACATGCCCTCCCAGCCTCCCCCGAAACCTGTCTGTTCCAACACTATCTTATTTAGATACACTTACATGGGCATTTCTCTCTGCATATTCTATCATACTACTCCATCTAACCCTACTATGGCAAAACAATCTAAGGATGGAGCCGATGCCCATGCGCACTAGCACCCAAAGGAGGAGTCATCAGTCTCGTGACGACAAAAGACTTCTCCAAGATAAAAACAAGTGCAATCATCCGAGCCCAACACCAGATGGCGATCTATTCATAAATGTACCACTCTGCAGCCCTCTATGCCAAGAACATGTGAGATGTATCGGGACAAGATCGTTAACATTTCGATTCCTTTTTGACAATAATGAGGGGGGTCATCATCAGGCTCGGTGAGCAGAGCTGCTCACGTTAGTCATCATACTTTTTAATAAAGAAAGGCAAGTGTTAACTAGCACCCAGGACATTTGTGCATAAAAAAGAATTTGGTGTGTCTTAGTGCGCACTCACCACCATGTTTCTCAGGCTCAGTCACAGTAAATGTGAGGAGGGTAATAAATATCAGGCATGTCTTTGGCAACCTGTACTTTACCTATTTACCAATGGTGCTTTACCTGCAGAGAAATGTTGATTCTGGTCTGGTAATGTGTGTGTTACCTACTGGGCAATTATGAAAATTGGCATAGCAATGTATACCTTGTTAACTTGTTATGGTGTAGTTTAATGGGCCTGTGTACAGTGGGACAGCCATATGGGGTTAAAAAGTGAAACAACCTAAGGGGGAATAGACTCACTTCTGCTACAAGGAGTTTGAGGCATCTTAAGGGGGTGGGGGGGCTAAAGCACACATGCTGAAAACTGCCTTAGTATCTAATTAAAATCAACTTTGATTCCATCTCAAATCGTAAAAGTGTACATTTTATTAAGTATCTAATTAAAATCAACTTTATTTGATTCCATCTCAAATCGTAAAAGTGTACATTTTATTAAAAAAAACAACCAACAGTAATCAATTCTCACTGTCATAAAATCATTCTATAAAATGTGTTTTTTTCCTGGTCTGTAGAATTCTGCAGAAATATTTTGCATATTTTGCAACACAGTAGCAAATTATCAGTGAAGGTAAAGTTTGTAATTACAAAAAACAAGGACGACATTGTTTAAAATTAAGGTTGTGTAAACTCAGTAAAATGTAACATTTCCTCAAGTCCTTAACCCCTTCGACGCTGATGACGAGCTGGGCTCGTCATGGCGTAAGGAAATCAAAGGGGGAGTGAAGAGGTGATGCCGGTGGGCACCGAGGTGGGCACGTCCTCCTCTTGTCAGGGTTTTAGGTTAATCAGAAAGGGCCACCTCACAATGGGTGGATGTGTATCCAGGTGTCATTGGAATACAACATCTTTGTTAAAATACCCCTCACACACCAAAAGGGCCCTTGGTGTCATGCTTCATCATCGGGGTCTTCCCGTCCCGCTGCGGGGCGGGGCAGTGCTGCGACAAGCGGATACGCTGGAGCACCTTTTAGATGGAGGTGCTATGTGTTGGGAGTGAGTGTCAGTGGGGTCAGGGGTGATATCTGGTGTGAGTTAAAAAATACCTGGCCTAGTGGAAAAAAGAATTTTATTAAACACTGGCTGGTATTATTAAAAAGAAAAAGTGAAACGGAGAGATAGAGCAGGTTAATGGGCTCTCTCTCCTAAGTGGGTCAACATGTTTCGAGGCACGGGGCCTCTTCGTCAGGACCTAGGGGAGATCCCCCTGTCACTCACTAATGTATTCTCCACATAGGTAGAAAAAAATGTGTATGTACAAAAAAGTGAAAAAAGAACTATGTGAGTAACTACCAATTAATAATTACAGCACATATATGCTACCACACTAATAATGTAGTATGCCTGCAAAATAAGAGTAAGAGATTAAAAATGCGCCGATCCCAAAGTGTGCTTAACTCTAGATTACCTGTAAGGAAAAATGAGAAACACACACAGAAATATTTTCAAGTAGGGGATCCAGTGTAAACATGTAGGATTCTTGAAGAGTTCCTTCAGCACACACACAGTCAGTCACACACAGGGTAGGTAACATACATAGGTTCTGCGTAGCCAGAGGTTATAGATATGGAAATGCATACTTATCAATAGGGGGATCAATGCCTCATGAGCCAGCATAAGACTGAAGGGTATGGTGGGGTGTCAACTGCAAAGAAGAAAAAATGGATATACTGTAATCCTGCCTTAGAAGTGGTATAAGGTAACTCAACTAGGTTGAGTAGGAATACAGGCTTAGACCTCCTCGAGACGGCTATGCCGTACTTACTGTGCCCCTAGCACGATTGTGCTTCCTCCTTCGTCCGCGGCTTCCGTGGATATGAAGGGGGGAGTGGGCGGCGTGTATATATACTCAATGGTAATTGGATAATTGATCCATTGAACTTGGCGGGAAGTTCGCCGGGTATGTGTGGCCAGCAAGGGAAATACGGGGGCGGCCATGTTGGATGGTTAGATATAGCCAATAGATATTGGTTCCTCGGCTGTGGTACTTGTTGAATAACGATCGTGGGTAAAAGTGTACATTTTATTAAGTATCTAATTAAAATCAACTTTATTTGATTCCATCTCAAATCGTAAAAGTGTACATTTTATTTTTATTTTGGGTAGTTTCCTGGAGTCTAGAGCTAGTTAAAGATGAGAAATTAGCCAGACCGGGAGGAAAACACCGCAGCGGCGCCCGGCGCTCTGCGGTCGGTCACTGCGCATGCGCCGGAGTTAGCACACTTCCGCGCATGCGCATAGGGCAGTCACTGAAGGTGGTGCGCATGCGCACCGTGATTCCCTAGTTGTGATCCTTGCTTTCACCAGCGCTGCTCAGATTGGACCAGCACACATGAAATCTGGACAGTATCATGACTGTTTGCGTTGGTATACACTCAGACTATCAATATTGATAAGTATACTGGAGTAGAAAACTGTGTTTTATATGCAGCCTCGAGGAGTTTGAGTTAGGAGGAGGTTTTTTTGTTAGGAGGAGGTTTTTTGAGAAAATGGAGGAGGGGATGTTTATCAAATATTATGACACGGTCCCATATATGTACACCTTTCAGGAACCAGGTTGGCTGGAAGGGGTGAGAATATATATGGGGAACTTGTAATGTAGTAAATCTATGTTGCAGGGGCCATTCTTACAAACAGAAAAAGTTTTCTTATATACATACAAAACAGAAAAGAGTCCATTTTTGGAGACAGAGGTGTCTGCATTGTCACAAAGTACAACACGCCTTACGTGTGCAGTTGAGACCATGGGATGTCATCGTTCAGGCCAGTGCGATGTGACCCCAAACGGAACACCCAACGTTGTTCTTTTGATAGAAGCTCTCTATCATTGGGGAAGATCTCAATAACAGTCCACTTTAGGTCATGGACACTGTGTCCCATAGTGGCAAAATGGGCAGACATTTTTGTAGATGTCCTGTTGCAGCGTACATTGCTGCGGTGTTCTCCCATGCGAATTTTCACGGGTCTGCTGGTCATCCCTACATACTCCTTGTTACACGGACAGGTGATCAAGTACACCACATTGCGACTGTTGCAATTCGTGAAAGCACGCTGCTCCCATGTAGAGTGGTTAGAAAAGGTGATACTCTTACTCTTCTTTGTGTACTGGCAGGATACACAAGAACCACAGGGGTGGTGTCCACTAATCCCTGCGACTCTAGGGGGTTCAATTACACCCGTTGATCTCGGTCTTGTGTGTACCAGGAGATCTTTTAGGTTCATTCCCCTCCTATGTGCAAACATTGGTTTAGGAAAATCCAGTTGGCCACATGATAAAACCCTCCAATGTTTGTTCACGATTTTCGTGATCTTGTTGGAGTTGGTGTTGTAGGTGGTAACGCAAATGGGGCGAGGATCTGGTTCTTTTGCTTCCGTGTCGTCCAGGAGGGCTTCCCTGTTATTATTGCGAGCACGTTTCAGACCTTTACGGACAATGTTTGCCGGGTATTGTCTGTTCAGGAGTTTGCTCTCCAGGTCTGCCGCTTGAGTCTTAAAATCATCTATGCTGCTACAGTTGCGCCGTAAGCGGAGAAATTGTCCGTATGGAAGGTTCTCACGTAAGTGGCGCGGATGGAAGCTACTGTACAGAAGTAGACTGTTCTTAGCTGTCGGCTTGAAATGAGTGCTAGTTGCAAGTTTGCCTCCTTTAGGAAAGATGTTCAGATCTAGAAACACTAGATTTTCGTTGGAAGCAGTATGAGTAAATCTCAAGAACTGATCTTGCTGATTTAGCCAGTTCATGAAACATGTAACCGAGTCTAGGTCACCCTTCCAGATGACAAAAATGTCGTCTATGTATCTCTTCCAAGTGAGTACATGATGCCTATAGGGATTGCTCTGATCCAGGATCTTGGTGGATTCCAGATGATGGACGTAAAGACCTGCCAGGCTGGGGGCACAGGTGCTCCCCATACTGTTGCCGTGTCTTTGGAGGTAGTAGGTATCTTCATATTGAAAAAAGTTCTTTGTGAGGGTCAAAGAGATGCATTCGAGGACCACTTGTCTGGGGGTGTGGTAATCCCATGGTGTGGAGAATAATACTTCCTCTATTATCTCCAGGGTTTCTCTATGTGGAAGACTTGTATATAGACTCTCCACGTCAAGTCCCACAAGAAGATCGTGTTCCGGGTCAAAGGGAACATCCTTGATCAATTGAAGGACTGCTTTGGTATCCCTCAAATAGGTATCGGTGCTCTGCACAATAGGCCGGAGGAATGCGTCTGCGAACTTAGATAGTGGTTCCAAGATAGAGTTTATACCCGACACTATCGGACGCCCAGGAGGATAAGGGGCGTCCTTATGAATTTTGGGTATAGTGTAAAAGTACGGTACTTTTGGTTTGTCTTGGGTTAGGAACTCACTCTCCTTTCTGGTCAGCCAATCGTGTGCTCTCGCTTCCTCAATCATTATCTGGATCGAGATCCTCACTTCCTCTGTGGGATCTTCTCTTAATACCTGGTAATTTCGTGCATCATTCAGTAGTTTTTTACATTCCCTATCGTAGTTACTGTATGTCTGTACAACCGTTGCCCCGCCCTTGTCGGCTGGTTTTATCACAATAGTCTGGTTATTAGCAAGTTCCTGCAGTGCAGCCTGTTCCTGACGGGAGGTGTTCCTAAAAGGGATCTTGTCACTGTTCGGTAACCTCTCAAGATCTTCCATTACTGCTTTTTCAAAAGTCAGGAGTTCTACAGGTATGGTAAAGTCTAGTGGGGTAAAAGTTGACTTTTTCTTCAAACTTGTGTCGGACTCCTCAGTACCTACGTTAGTGGCATCCTGAAAGAAAGCCCGAAGTTTGAGTTTCCTCATGAATTCTTTCATCTCTTGGCAAACTTTGAATTTATCCATTTTATTTGTAGGTACATAGCCTAAACCTTTTGACAGAACCTTCACTTGGTCTTCTGTGAGGTCTTGGTCCGACAGGTTAACTACTAAGTTCCCCGGCTGGTGGAGGCTGTTTGGCTCCGTGTTGATACACCCGGGGCGGTCTCTGGAGGTTGGTTCCAGTGAACCTGATTGCCTTTTCGATTTCTTCCCCTTCTGGGGCCCCGGCGCTGGCCTAAAAAAGGCTGCTGCCCATAGTAATTGTACTGGGGAGCTTGCGGGTCCCAAGGTTGGAAGGGGTGATTCATGAAGGGTGGTGCCGGTGGGTATTGCATATATCCTGGGGGTACCTGGTATGGTATCCACCCTCTTCCACCCCTTGGAAATTGCCCTCTGGAAGAGGGTTTTCCTCTGTTTGCACCCTGATTGCTATTTCTACTAGAGTTGGAGCTATTCGAGCTGGTGTCAGAAAAGTTGGTGTCCTGATCACTGCTTTGATTTCTTGATACATAATCCTTCTTAATGTACGGGTAAATCCGCTCATGTGTGAACTCCTCTGTGTCTTTCTTATGTTTTTTACTTTTACTTTTTTTCAGAGTGAGTTCGAAATCGGTCATTTCTTGGTTCAGTTCTTCGAGTCGTTTTTTCAGGGCTGTAGGGGATAGATAGCTTTTGATCTTAACTTCTAGTTTTGAAATTTCAATTTTCAGTTCTTGGGTCAGCTTTGTCGCTGTCTTCACAATGAGAACCAGCCAATCTCTGGTGCATCTCCAGCTGATCAAGGACCAGTCTCGTTTAAATTCGAGGTCATGGGTAAAGATGAAAGGTTCATTTTTAACTATTAGTCCTGCGGGGGCTGTCTTGGATTTCAGATATTCCGACATAAATAGACCGTGGAGGGCCGTCTTGATCTGTGTTCTTCTAAGCACAGCCAATTCGTCCCAATCACTATCGTTCGTGCATGGTTCGGTGTTACTTAGCCCTTCAAAAGGGCGGAGCGTGGCTAGAATTCTGTCGACTTCCTCATCGTCAAACGTGAGGCCTCCTGCTTCCTCCATGATGGATGGCTACTTAGAATGAGTGTGTGGTGACTATGTGTGGGTGTTTTAGCGGTGATGTGCGTGAAAAAGGATATAAATATATAGACACAAGGCAGCCTAGTTGGGTGCTATGTGTAGATCCAGAACTTCTGGTGTCTCGGTCAACTCGAGAGAAAAAAAGGGACTCCCACAGCTGCACGCTGTCTAAAGACTAAGGAAATCAAAGGGGGAGTGAAGAGGTGATGCCGGTGGGCACCGAGGTGGGCACGTCCTCCTCTTGTCAGGGTTTTAGGTTAATCAGAAAGGGCCACCTCACAATGGGTGGATGTGTATCCAGGTGTCATTGGAATACAACATCTTTGTTAAAATACCCCTCACACACCAAAAGGGCCCTTGGTGTCATGCTTCATCATCGGGGTCTTCCCGTCCCGCTGCGGGGCGGGGCAGTGCTGCGACAAGCGGATACGCTGGAGCACCTTTTAGATGGAGGTGCTATGTGTTGGGAGTGAGTGTCAGTGGGGTCAGGGGTGATATCTGGTGTGAGTTAAAAAATACCTGGCCTAGTGGAAAAAAGAATTTTATTAAACACTGGCTGGTATTATTAAAAAGAAAAAGTGAAACGGAGAGATAGAGCAGGTTAATGGGCTCTCTCTCCTAAGTGGGTCAACATGTTTCGAGGCACGGGGCCTCTTCGTCAGGACCTAGGGGAGATCCCCCTGTCACTCACTAATGTATTCTCCACATAGGTAGAAAAAAATGTGTATGTACAAAAAAGTGAAAAAAGAACTATGTGAGTAACTACCAATTAATAATTACAGCACATATATGCTACCACACTAATAATGTAGTATGCCTGCAAAATAAGAGTAAGAGATTAAAAATGCGCCGATCCCAAAGTGCGCTTAACTCTAGATTACCTGTAAGGAAAAATGAGAAACACACACAGAAATATTTTCAAGTAGGGGATCCAGTGTAAACATGTAGGATTCTTGAAGAGTTCCTTCAGCACACACACAGTCAGTCACACACAGGGTAGGTAACATACATAGGTTCTGCGTAGCCAGAGGTTATAGATATGGAAATGCATACTTATCAATAGGGGAATCAATGCCTCATGAGCCAGCATAAGACTGAAGGGTATGGTGGGGTGTCAACTGCAAAGAAGAAAAAATGGATATACTGTAATCCTGCCTTAGAAGTGGTATAAGGTAACTCAACTAGGTTGAGTAGGAATACAGGCTTAGACCTCCTCGAGACGGCTATGCCGTACTTACTGTGCCCCTAGCACGATTGTGCTTCCTCCTTCGTCCGCGGCTTCCGTGGATATGAAGGGGGGAGTGGGCGGCGTGTATATATATACTCAATGGTAATTGGATAATTGATCCATTGAACTTGGCGGGAAGTTCGCCGGGTATGTGTGGCCAGCAAGGGAAATACGGGGGCGGCCATGTTGGATGGTTAGATATAGCCAATAGATATTGGTTCCTCGGCTGTGGTACTTGTTGAATAACGATCGTGGGGACTTTCCTGGAGTCTAGAGCTAGTTAAAGATGAGAAATTAGCCAGACCGGGAGGAAAACACCGCAGCGGCGCCCGGCGCTCTGCGGTCGGTCACTGCGCATGCGCCGGAGTTAGCACACTTCCGCGCATGCGCATAGGGCAGTCACTGAAGGTGGTGCGCATGCGCACCGTGATTCCCTAGTTGTGATCCTTGCTTTCACCAGCGCTGCTCAGATTGGACCAGCACACATGAAATCTGGACAGTATCATGGCGTAGCCCGCTCGCACGCTGATGACGAGCCCAGCTCGTCACGTAAAGTGAGTTTTTGAAAAAGTCAGCGCAGGAGCGGAATTCCGCTAGCGCGCATGCGGTTAAAAAAGTTGCAAAATAAACAAGGCGTGCAAGGGGCTTAGAGTAGAGGTGTCACATGGACATTCTAGTAGGTTTTTTGACCAATCATTCGGAGTCGGGAATGTCACTAAGGTGGACAATATCCAGTCTGAAGCGGGTCAGGACAAATTTATGTTGGGAATTATAATCGAACTTTAGATAGAGTTGCAAGGAAGAAGTAACCAAAGTGAATTGATTCCCTAAGAAAACTCGATTTGTATAATTCAGTTGATAGCCTGGCTTCCGCAAACAACGAGAGGCACATCTTACTGATGTCCTTCCTTGACACGACTGCAGTGATTTCTGGGCACTCAATGAATTCCGTGTGTCCCAGATCTTATTAGATTTTTTTAGCTTTTTTCATCCAAGGAATTTGAGGAAATGATGTAAATTTAAGGCAGTCTTCGATCACCTTTAGATTTAAAAGAGTGTTAGCATCGGTCCACACTTTGTGCCACTACAGGATGGGATGTGTGCATGCGATGTCAGCTAAAAATTGAATCCCTAGTTCATAGTGGAAGACTTAGGACAGACAGCTCTGGGTACTGCCAATAAGGATCTAAAAAAGGAGTTTTCCACATTTTGGAGAGTACCAGAGCCCCAATAACTGCGCCCCGTACAATGCAGTAGAAACACACTTGGACTTGTATACTCTTAGCATTTCATTATTCAGGTTATTAGCTAGTTTGAGTGCAAAATTTGACAAAGCAGCAATTGATTTGATAACATTTGGCTTCCTAACGTTAATGGAATACTTCCATGACCTACTCTGTGAGAAAATGACCCCAGATATGAAAATAAGGGGGTAAACTTAGCTTAATTTTATTAACAAATAGATCGCAGCATCTCACATTACCCTTCACACACTTCATTACAAATGTCTTAGTCAGATTAGTTGTTAGACCCAGCTCCTGCAAAAACTCCTTAAACAAGATCAATATACATTGTAAACCTATGGGGGTGTAGGCCATAAGCACAACTACAACGGCATCCGTGGAGAGGAGGGCCTAAAATGGAGGCGTCTGATTTGGGGAAGGTCCATGCACCCTTTAACCAACAAGTTACCCAAGTTGTTAATGCACAAGTTACTACTTGTGTAACGATATATCTGTAAGAGACATTAGTTAGTGATAGATTCCTTACCTTAGAATATCCCCAGGCGTCAGACTGGATCCGGAAACTTTTGCGTAGCAATACCCCTGCGCGCCGGTAGGCGTCGTCTGCGGCTCCGCGTCCGTCGTCGGCGTCGTGAGCGCCGGGATGACGTCGTCGGAGTACTTAGACGGCGCCCATGCGCGCTGACGTCAGTTCTGACACATAGCTTTTCCGCGCCAGATACGCAGAGCCATGATAGAACCAACACTGGTGCCATGAAACTAGGGCCCTGAAAGGGGATGACCTTAACCCTAGATATCGGTTCGCAGAACGGGGAGGATGGGTGGGTCGGTAAGGAATCTATCACTAACTAATGTCTCTTACAGATATATCGTTACACAAGTAGTAACTTGTGCATCTGAAAGAGACACATTAGTGATAGATTCCTTACCTTAGAATAGATACCCCAGCAATACCAACCCCGGTGGTGGGTCTGCGAACCAATATCACACCAGAAAGTCCTGGAGGACGGAACGGCCAAAGAAGCCATCCCTCCGGACTTGACTGTCCAGGCAGTAGTGTCTTGCGAACGTGTGCAGCGAGGCCCACGTGGCTGCCTGACAGATGTCCTGCAGGGGGACACCGCGGCCCAGGGCAGTTGTCGTTGCCGTGGCCCGAGTGGAGTGAGCCCGCAATCCAACCGGGGGCTCCTTCCTCGCCATGGAGTAACACGCTTGGATACACAAGATGATCCACCTGGAGATGGTCCTCTTGTGCACAGCCTTACCCTTCTTTGCGCCCACGTAACCAACGAAGAGTTGGTCATCCACCCGGAATTGGCGTGTGCGATCTAGATAGTAGGAGAGCGCACGTTTTGGATCCAGACGGTGGAGCCTCTCTTCCTCTTTCGAGGGATGCGGAGGCGGAAAGAAAGTGGGCAAGGTAATGGACTGCCCGATGTGGAAGGCCGTGACAACCTTGGGCAGAAAGGAAGGTCGTGTACGTAGCACCACCTTGTCAGGATGAACAGACAGGAAAGGTGGAGAAGAAGAAAGAGCCTGGAGCTCACTCACCCTCCTGGCAGAGGTGATGGCAACCAGGAAGGCAGTCTTCAGAGTAAGGAGACGGAGAGGACAGTTGTGCAGCGGCTCAAAGAGAGCACACATCAGATAAGTGAGAACAAGATTCAAGTCCCACTGGGGCATCACGAAGGGAACAGGAGGGAACATGTGCGTGATGCCCTTCAGAAACCTACTTACAATAGGGGACTTGAATAAAGAAGGCTGATCTGGTAGCCTCAAGAAGGCTGATAGAGCAGAAAGGTACCCTTTAAGAGTGCCCAGAGCAGAGCCCTGCTGGGCAAGGGAAAGAAGAAAGAGCAGCACTTCCGAAAGGGGTGCCGAGAGAGGATCCACAGCCTTTGCTGTGCACCATGCCACAAATCTGTTCCACCGGCAGGCGTATACCGACTTTGTGGAGGGACGCCTGGCTGCCAGAATGATATCACAGACTTCGGGAGGCAAGTCAAATGGCCTCAACTGCCGCCGCTCAATCTCCAAGCTTGTAGGTAGAGACTGGACAGGTTCGGGTGCAGGACCGTCCCCTGCTGCTGCGACAGAAGGTCCTCCCGAAGAGGCAGACGAATCGGGGGATCGACTGACATGCTGAGTAGCTCGGGATACCAGTATCTTCGTGCCCAGTCCGGAGCCACAAGGATAACCTGGGCCCGGTCGCGCCTGATCTTCTTCAGCACTCTGGGCAGAAGTGGTATAGGCGGAAAGGCGTACAACAGACCGCAGCTCCACTCGCGACGAAAAGCGTCTCCGAGCGAGTGCCGCCTTGGAAATTCCAACGCGCAGAACTGATGACATTGCGCGTTCTCTTCTGTGGCGAATAGATCTAACCAAGGCTCTCCCCACTGCTGAAAGAGACCTTGCGCCACGTCCGAGTTCAGACGCCATTCGTGATCCATCATGCACCGGCGGCTGAGTTCGTCCGCCCTGGCATTCAGAGAGCCTGCCAGGTGTTGAACCACCAGGGTCACGCCCTGATGTTCCAGCCACTGCCAGAGGCGCAGAGCCTCCTGGCAGAGGGTCCACGACCCCACCCCGCCTTGTTTGTTGCAGTACCACATGGCGGTGGTGTTGTCGGTGAACACTTGCACTACGCTCCCTCGGACAGAGGGGAGGAATGCCTTCAGTGCTAGACGAATCGCCCGCAGCTCCAGAAGGTTGATATGGAGCCGGGACTCCGCCGGAGACCAGAGGCCTCTGATCTCCGCCTCTCCCATGTGGCCTCCCCAGCCTTGGAGGGACGCGTCCGTCACAACTACGTGCTCCGGTTGGGGTAGGGAGAGGGGTTTGCCACTGACCCAGTCGCGGTCCGTGAGCCACCACTGCAGTTGTCTCGCAGTGCCCTCTGAGATCAGGACATGATCGGACAGGTTGCCCTGATGCTGGGCCCACTGAAACTTCAGGTCCCACTGCAGAGCCCGCATCCGCCACCTGGCGTGACGCACCAGAAGGATGCAGGAGGCCATCAGTCCCAGAAGCCGCAGCGTCAACCTGACCGAGACTCGGGATAACGGCTGGAAGATGGGAACCAGAGCCTGAATATCCCGAACCCGCTGCTCGGGTGGGTAAACCCGAAACTGCGCCGAGTCGAGAACCGCTCCGATGAAGAGGAGCTTCTGAGAGGGACACAGGTGTGACTTCGGCACATTGATGGAGAACCCCAGCAAATGCAGGAGGTCGGCCGTAGTCTGGAGGTGGTTGACGACTGTCTGGGGCGAGCCCGCCTTCAACAACCAGTCGTCGAGGTAGGGGAAGACTGATACCCCCTGCCTGCGCAGATGGGCTGCGACCACCGCCATCACCTTCGTGAACACCCGTGGGGCGCTGGTAAGGCCGAAGGGGAGCACGGTAAACTGAAAGTGCTCTTGGCCTACCGTGAACCGTAGGTAACGCCGGTGGGCCGGCAGGACGGGGATGTGGAAATAGGCGTCCTGCAAGTCCAACGCTACCATCCAGTCTCCTGGGTCCAGGGCAGCCAGGACCTGAGCCAAAGTGAGCATCTTGAACTTCTCCGTCCGGAGGAAGCCGTTGACGTTCCGCAGATCCAAGATAGGGCGTAGGCCCCCTTTGCCCTTCTTGGGTACCAGAAAGTAGTGGGAGTAACAACCACGCCCTACTTCTGGCCCAGGAACGCGCTCGATGGCCCTCTTGGCCAAGAGGGCCGAAACCTCCTCTTGCAGAAGTTGCAAGTGATCCCCCGACACACGGTGGTATTGTGGTGGCATGGATGGAGGGGATGACTCGAAGGGGAGGGAGAAGCCCCTTCGGACAATCTGCAGCACCCACCTGTCCGAAGTGACGGTATGCCAGTGGGAGAGGTGATGGCGAACCCTGCCTCCCACAGGCGTCACATGGGCCTGAAAGGTCGGACTAGGAAGGTTTTGAGGCAGGGGCTGCTGAGGGAGGTGTGGACTGGCCTCGTCGCTGTCCCCGACCACCGCCACGGCGGTTCCCACGTCCGCCACCGCGTTGTTGGACATTCTGCGGCGCGTGGCTGACGGTACGTGGTGGGGCGCCCCTTCCGTGGCCACGAAAGGAGCGAAAGGCACCCGATTGCTGGCGTGGGGCCGTAAGGCCCAAGGACTTGGCCGTGGCCCTGGAGTCCTTGAAACGCTCCAGCGCATGGTCTGCCTTGTCGCCAAAGAGGCGACGGCCATCAAACGGCATGTCCAGGAGGGTGGCCTGGACATCGGCCGAGAAGTTGGCGGACCTCAACCAGGCGTGGCGTCGAACCGCCACCGTCGTTGCCATCGCCCTGCCCAGTGAGTCCGTAGTATCCAGCCCACACCGGATAGAAAAGCGTGCTGCATCTCGGCCGTCCGCCAGGGCTTGGCTGAGTTTAGCCTGGACCTCCTCCGGGCATCTAGGCAGCACCTCCGCAACCGTGTCCCACAGGGTGTGGGTGTAGCGGCCCAAGAGACAGGCGGTGTTCACAGACCGCAGCCCTAAGCTCACAGACGAGAAAACCTTCTTCCCGAACTGTTCATATCTCTTGGATTCCCTGTCGGGCGGGGCCGACGGGAATGCGGATTGGGAGTTTGAGGCCTGGATGACCAGACTCTCGGGGGTGGGATGGGTGGACAAAAAGCATGGGTCGCCCGGTGCCGGGCGGTAGCGTCTGGCCACGGTCCTGTCCACAGGGGGGCCTGTGGCGGGCTTGGACCAAGTGCCCAGAAGAACGTCACACAAGGCCTCATTGAACGGCAGGAGGGGCTCCGCGGAGCCGGACTGCTGTTTGAGGACCTCAGTGAGGAGATTAGTCCTCACGGCCGCGACGGGGAGCTGAAGGTTTAAGGCCTTAGCTGCCTTCGTCAACACTACGCTGTAAGCAGAACCCGCCTCCGAAGCCACAGTCGGGGGCGACGTAAATCCAGTGTCTGGCGAGGTGTCAATACCACTGGCCTCCCCAAGCTCATATGTCCAGTCCTGTTGTGACTGGCAATCACGTGCCAGAGGGTCCTCGGACCCCTCCCATTGCTCCTCGTCACCTGGCTCCTGGAAACCAGGATTAACAGCCAGGGCCTCCTCGTGGAGATAAAATTCTCCAAAGGCCGACGGAATCGGCGCCCAGCGGCGCCCTTCCGACTCCTGAGCAGGACCGTAGGAGACATTGGGGGCGGCAACCACATCGGCTGCCGGGGACGACACCTGAAGGGACGGCGCCGGCGAGGTCGTAAGGTCGACCGGCGAGGCCCCGGATCCGGAGCCGGATCCAGCGAGGTCGTGCGGCGCCGGGACCGAAGTCGTCAGCGGCGCCGGGGCCGAAGCACCCGACGTCGTCGGGGCCGAAGCGCCCGACCCGGAAGGACCTCCAGACGGAACCGATCGGCCCGGAGGCGCCACGGGAACCGACTGAGGAGGGAGGGCCCTCATGGCCATGAGGTACCTCTCGACCTCCTCCTGCGACGCGCCGTGCTCAGGGACTCAAGGTGTGGGGCAGGCGGCGACGCTTGCGACTCCCGCGGAGCCGCGTGGGCGGTGTCGCCCGAGCCCCCGGCCGCATCGTGCGAGCGTCGGGGCGGGTCGGAGGATCGATGGTGTCGCTCCGACCTCTCATGCCTCTTACCTGAGGACTTGGAACCAGACGATCGGTGTCCACTTCGGAACGTCGATGACTCCGACCTCGCGACCTGTCCCTCGACCTCCCGTGGGACCGGGACCTGGAGTGGCGCGGGGCCGACTGCCTCAGCTCGAGGCGCTTGCGGGACCGCTCCCGCCTAGCCTTCGACGTCAGGGCCCGGCAGTCGGAGCAGGATCGATCGTCGTGGTCGAGGCCTAAGCACTTCAGGCACCGGCGATGGGGGTCCGTGACCGACATGAGTCGGCCGCACTTCGAACAAGGCTTGAACCCGGGCATCCCTGGCACCGATAGTCGAGAGTCGACTAAAGAGAAGATCAAAATGGATCAAAAACTTTCAGTCAAAAAAGTGACTGGGGGTAGAGCTTCTTCCGGATCTGCGCTAGCATGGGCGCCGTCTAAGTACTCCGACGACGTCATCCCGGCGCTCACGACGCCGACGACGGACGCGGAGCCGCAGACGACGCCTACCGGCGCACAGGGGTATTGCTACGCAAAAGTTTCCGGATCCAGTCTGACGCCTGGGGATATTCTAAGGTAAGGAATCTATCACTAACGTGTCTCTTTCAGATATATTGGTTAAACAAAAAGGATGCAAGGGCACCTCCCTGTCTCACCCCTCTCTCCACAGCAAACGGTGACATGCATTTGCCCTTCAGTCCATACTCACTCTCTCTCTACTTCCAGAGTACAAAACCCTTAAAAATATAATTATAGAGGAATCTACTCCGAGATTCTCTGAGATAGATCTCAATTTGGCATGGATGATGCAATCAATGCACTAGATAGGTCCGCAAAAGCCAGGAACAGGTGGCCTTTCTTACATTGTGTGCATTTGCTAATTAGCAAATTCCAATTTAAACACTGCAGAAACCATATTGAGTGTCCAAAAGTATCTCTTTACTTTCCGCAAACTCCTCCAACATATCCAGTATGATCTTGCCCACAACCTTTACCAGGGAGTCAAGGAGATCAGGCGGTAGCAGGAGTGATTCTCACGATCTCCTTTTTTTGTAAATATTGTCAATTAAAGAATTCAGCCTAGTATTCAAAGCCCCCACACACATGGCACATGGTTTAAGCACAACAGCTAATATAGACCCCCTTAGTAAAACATCATTATAAAGGTCGACCAGAATAATCTGGTCTCTCTGATATACCTCTGCAAAAAAATTGTTGTTGTCCAGAGATTTTTATTTTTGATGTGTGTTTTCAGATCATTAGAGAAGTAATTTAGCTTGGGTAGACGTTGCTGATCCGGGCTGAATTTTTTCTGGAATCCAGTTTTGAAAATGGCAGATGTGTTGCAGTGATGATGTAATATTTCAGGAACCATAAGCCCTATATACTTCATTTTAGGGGTAAAGTAGTCTTATAGAGACAGAAAATAATTTCTTAGAGCAACCCTTCCGCCATTTTGGAAAATGGCGGCTCTATGATGATATGTTTTAGCCATCATATTGGTAATTATTTTAATGTTTTTGTTTTTGTTTTTCCGTTAATTCAAATTCTTAAACATTGGTGAAGCAGGTGGTAGCAGATGATCTTTACCTCCTGACAGAGTGTTGGCTAACTACAACATCTGAGCACTCCTTCAACACAGAAAAATGTGTCATATGTCAAGCTTATACGAAAGAAAAGCAGCTGGACAAAAGAGTTTGAGATGCTGCAGAAATACGGCAAGACGAAGTTCATAAAAGATTGAAACTGATGGGTGAAGAAGATAAACTATTTTATCCTTGTAACAAGTGCTATAAGTCGTATACAATGGAAAAAAGCTTGACATTTTTTTGTCAAAAGATAGCAGAAACCAGTAAATCACAATCGGAGTCTTCTGAAAAAGCGACAACAACCAAACCCAATGCCCATCCACATAGATAATCGAAAGCTACCCCTCATCCACCTCCAACAACGACCAGAAAGCAGAGGATCTTCAATGTGTTATCTGTGGTTTAGCCAGAACAAGGGCCAAAGGGTTTGACAAAAGAACAATGTAGAGAGTATATGAGTCCCAAAGGGCAAACATGTTTTTATCTGCTGCTAGGTTTTTTCCAAGATGAAGCTTTCAGCCAAGTAGCATATCTAAACAGCAAGGTGAATGCATTTGCAGGAAATTCGTACCACACAACTATTTTTTAACAGAGGTATATAAAGGGCCCATGATTAGAATTCCGTCCGTGCCGGGATTATTGCCGCCCTTACTTCGCATTGGAGCCCTGTTAACTTCATTAAGGGATAACCTAAGATTAGTTACTGGTTCCACCAGGGTAGTTCCTCGGGGGAGCCTCCTGCTATGGCTACTGCAGGCTGGTATTGGAGTACATTTTTTGAGAAGTGTCCTACCCACTCCTCTTCAGCGATAGCTGCCTCCAAATATGGTGCCCCTTCCTCTCTCAAAAAAGTGGACTTCATAATGCGCCAGAAAGCTGTACAGTCTATCTGAGCCTGTTGCAACCTCCCAAGACTTGTCCTTGAAGGCGTTTTTCCTTTCCTTTAAGGCCAATCTGTATTCTTGCCTGCGCAACTGTGCCTCAATGGTACACATGGGAGTTTTATGGAGAGCAGCTTTAAGGTTCTCAAGCTCATTGGAACAATGGGAATCAAACCATTCTTTGCTTGGATAGTTTAACAATAGGGTTCACATCTAGCAGAATATCTTTAATCCCCTTAGAAATGTTTACAAAGGCACTCAAAACAATCATAGGGTTGGCTTACTTGATGAGGAAGTTATCAAAGTCTTCCCTAATATTAATAACCAATTTGCTCAAGAGGTCAGTCGAATTTATCTTCAACCAACGTATGGAAAGACCATTACAAGAGGCTACTTCAGGTCCACTGCAGCACTGATCTGCTGTTTACTCGACTCAGCACTAAACCTAATAAAATAAACAGACAAGTATTTATTTAATTCTCAGACACGTGGTATTTAGCATAGGATTATGGCGCCTCTTGGTAGAATCACACAATTGTATATAGTTTGAAACAAGTATAAAGACGGTGCTGTAGGGTGTGGAGAACCACTAGACTCTACAAAACAAAGCCTAAGCTCTATACACAATCTACTTCACTCCCCAGCACACGTCAAGTAGTAAAACAGGTTTCCCTATTGTAATTGAGAACACATTATTATTTTTTCATCATACAACATAAATATGAACAATACCGTTTGGTTCTTATTTTCAGGCTTTCATTTTCGTTGTCTTGTATTTCAATTTCAACAGCCACAACCTACACATGTTTCGTTGCTAACGGGGCGTGACCCCGCAACTTCCTCAAGGCTGTATAAACATAAACATACAGAATGCCTCTGTGCTTAATATATTAAGACCTCTTACAGGAAATATACAAAGTGCATGTGTAATGTCATAAAATACAAGTAATCAACACAAGGTCTAGCGATCATGTTTAAAATCGCCGTACAAGGTAACAAGGAATCAACTCTTACACTTGTGTACAGGATACCTCTTAATCAGAGGCACACTATAACCCGAAAGCGATGGAGAGATATAGTGCAAAAGGGCTCCAAATTGTCTATAGAAGGCAAGTGCAACCTTACTACCCAGGAGTGTAATTCAATGTGTAAAGTACTGTCGCAATTTGGTATTCGGCCTCCACTGTGACTAGTGCTTAGTGAAAGAACATACATCTGATATTCCTGATATAGACCCTGTAGCCAATTCTAAGTGAAAAGGTGAGTGTGGTGACAGAAACTCAACCGTAGTTTCAGAAAAACATACAACCAAATAAATACCTATATCCTTCAAAACATCGAAATCTGTAACGTAGAAGAAGATAATACAAACGTACAGTTAACTTCAAATCAATATGCTTTTCAGTCCTGTCTCTTAAACCAAAACGATAAGACCATCCTTTATTTGAAATTATTCAACACCTACTTGAAATGTGGTGATACTTCCAACCCACATTGGGGTTCCGATCTACGCGGCGTGTCCACAGTTATCAGCCAATTGTAAAAGTTTCCTTTTCTATTCAAAGTCTGGTTTCTGTGAGAACCATATACAATATATTAGCCCCTAGTTTATATAGATACTGACCATTCAATCTATATAATTCAGACTAAGATAATCTATTATAATAACAATAACTATGTAGTCTCTAGGCAATCCCTTTGGGGTAATCCGATCGTGCCCCCACATTGAATGAATATCGCAATTCTTATGCATGGGCCCATTTCACAGTTATAAGTGTGCTGACATTGTGCTGATATAGCTCCAAAGACCAAAGTACACCGCTAATGTGTTAAAGTACACCGCTAAATTGTTAAATCCGGTATGTAGATAACAAACTGAGTTGATATTCCCTGACCGTAAACGTAAATTAACAGACCCATCCAATCTCAGTGCTCTGCTAACATTGCTACTAACAAGCTTAACAGATCATCCTGTCTCTTCAAGCGTTATCTTACCGTTGTGTGTGTTATATCTGCACCTCACGCCGCTCCAGTCTAGCACCAAGTGTGGTGTCAAGCTCCCGGGTATCGGAGCCGGCCACCATTAAAAAAAAGACCCGCCGTCTTCCTGATTCAAAGCGCGCACACGTAGACACTTCGTCTCGCGTAATTGAAACTAACGATGGACTATCGAGTTGGCCTGGAAACGGCCGCCATTTAGTAGTGTATATAGTCTAGTGAGTAATTAATGCATACTTGATGCTAACGTCTCATGCAAACGTTCGGATTTGAGTTAGTGATTCCAAATCTTGAATGAAAGTAAACCCATGAGTTTGTATCTGATGCAGCCCAGATCTTCTGGGAATACATAGAGTGACATGCAGTGTAGCTGATTCAAAATTAGAGTGTGTCTAAGAGAACACATTTAAAGTTCTCATTCTCTCCATCATATAAGGTTAGGACAAAAAAACGTCTTAGAGCAAACTAAATAATATTTATAACTACGTTGTCCTTCCAAAGTACACAACATATGTAAAAGTAAAGAAAAGAAAATTGCTTTGTTGTATACATTCTACTATTGCTTATATACATTTCTTTCCAAACTGTACATCATTGTGGTAGGGACCTTTACTGTTTATTGACATTAAGCCACAAGTCTTCTTTAAATGGTATCTTAACTGGAGGGGAACAAACAGAGATAATAAAAGCACTCTATAAATACACTCAAATTAATCTCTTACCCCCATCACCTCAAGACCTCACTATTGTGGTTAGTTACATGATCCAAGTAGTGACAGTACACTCAATCTGCTTCTAACCCGGGTTCTAAAAATGCCCCCTCGGGTTTCGAAGCCCATATCACTTGTTAATTGTTATTATTATCGGTGTATGTCATATATAAAATCCACTGTGTGCATCCACACCTGCTATCCATCACTCCGTGTTTACCATCAATCCACTCATCTCAACCGTATCAACTCTTCAAACGGGCTGTAGTGATAAAGCCCGTCATGTTACTCACTGAGTTTATGCAATTTATAAACTCGAACTGGTGTCCGACAGGAGGGTCTCCCAAGAACACAACCTGCAACCACATGGTATAGTTGGGAAAAGTAGTCACAGGCCTCATGACGCCAATGGCGTTACAAGTATCGAAGCCTGTCATAAGCTGTGGGGCAGCTGGGTATTAGATACTACCCCCGCCGTCACCAACAGCCCATTCAGACTCTCCCTAAACCCCATCTCCTTACTGTTCCGAGGGTTCGCCCTTTCGTATCCGCCTGCTTTCCGTCACACCGCGTAGATGGATGTTCGTGGTGCTGGCTGGATTTTTTTTTTTTTTTTTTTTTTTTTAGCATTAGACAAGCCAATAGGTTTTGCTTTAATGTGTTCACATATGAAAACATAGGCATGTCCAAATGAACAAAGATCATTTCTAAAGAGTGTCTGTTCATCCTCGCTCTTTCTGAGGCTTCAACGTCTGTACCCTATTTTCCCGATTTCTGTAATTTTTTATTGAGTATATAAAAAAAAATATATATATATATATTTACATGGAGCATGGGATATACATGAGTCGAAAATCAGAGAAAGAAGAAGGAAGGAAAGAGGGAAAGAAAAACGCCGAGGGGGGGGGAGGGGGGAGGGGGGGGGGGGGGGTAATAGTTCGATTGTCCATGTTCTGTTGATCGTTGTTTTATGCCTCCTCCTTGCGACGCTTCGTTGTTCTTTCTTTCCCCAACCCCGGACAATAGTGAGGAGGGAGGGGGGATAGAGGTCGAGGTCGGTATAGAGAGTGCTTGGTGTGCTCTGTTGTGTCTGGATTCTGCGCCTATGAGGGTTTATGTGATGTTAGGTATCGGTCTAGGGGTCCCCACATGTTCGCCTGCCTATGGGTTTTCGGTGAGTGTTTCGCTGTGATGTTATCTGCCCCCCTTAGGAACGTGACCCAATTGAGCCATGCTTGGGGCGCGGCTTTTGAGGTGTCCTTTCAATTACTTAGGACCATTTTGACTGCTGCCGTTAGCAATAGGTCAATGAGGTCCCGATCTTCTGTCGTTGTGATTGACAGAGACGTAAAGCCTAGGACTAGGTTAGGAAAATCTATGTGTATGTCTAGTCCTGTGATCTCCTTGATGAGTGTTCCAATTCTGTTCCAGAATCCCCTGACCTTAGGACAGCTGAGCAGGAGGTGTTCTAGGTCTCCCTTTGCTTTGTGGCAGTTCCAGCATGTATCGCTGTCTCGGATCCTCAGAGCGGCAAGGCGGGCCGGTGTCCAGTATGCCTTGTGCACTAGCCAATATTTGGTCTGGTTGAGCACTGCCGTTATTTTCTTCCTAGTGGAGGATCTCCACATCTCTGCTTTCTCTGCCTCGCTTAGCTCCCTTCCTGCTATCTACCCCCAGAAATTTGTGACCTTATCGTTTAGTTTGGATTTCTTGGGGCGGAGTACTTTGTATAGGTGTGCTACTTGGTGTCCTAGTGTGTTAAGACTGGCTGCGAGTTGTATAAGCGGAGGTGTGTGGTTACTGAGGTTTGCCTTCCTGGTGGCTACTTTGATTTTCAGGAAGTTGTAGAGCTCTATGCTTTGTAGGTTGTGTGTTTCTTTGATGGTGTCAAAGGTTGTGTATGCGCCCTGTTTCTGAAGGTCTTGGGCTGTGGAGATGCCATGTTTATACCATTCGTGCATGTCTAGGACCGTATCTTTGTATTTCAATGTTGGGTTGTGCCATATAGATTCAAGTTGGCTGCCTCTTATGCTTGATGTCAATAGTTTGTCGACGCTCAGGAGAGCTGTTTTCGTATTCTTCAGGACGGGGTTCTCCTTGACTGCTGGGTGTCGGGTGGCTGTGAGGAGGGTGATGGGGTTCATGCCCTTTAATAGTCCTCGCTCTAGTGTTAGCCATGCTGGGGTATATTCCTTCCTTGGGTCCAACCAGTGTAGTCCCTGTCTGGCTATGCATGCTACCTGGAATCTTTTGAAGTTTGTTATGTTCAGCCCGCCCTGATCTTTTGTGAGCCTAAGCTTGTGTAGGCTTATTCTGGGTTTTTTGTCTTTCCACAGGAAGTTGTTAAGTATCTTGTCTAATTTCTTGTGGAAGTCTTCTGTGTTCGTCAACGGGAGCATGGTTAGCATGTAGTTCACCACCGGTGTTAGCATCATTTTTATCGCCTCTATCCTTCCCCACCATGTGGTGAATTTGGGCGACCACCCCTCCACTTTCTCTTTAACTTTCTTGATTGTTGCCTGTTCATTGCGCTCCAGTGTCGTTCTTAGGTCCCTCTCAAAGAGGATACCTAAGTATTTTATGGGCTTCTGTTGCCATGTTAATCCGGAGTTCCCTAGTACCTCTCTTGTTGTGTGGATATTTAGGGGTTTGCATTCTGATTTATCTTTGTTGAGCCTGTACCCCGAGACCTGGGCATATTTGTCAATAGTGTCAGTCAGAGCTCTAATGGAGCTTTCGGGGTCTTCTGTGACTATTAGGATATCGTCCGCATATGCCGCCAGCTTAAAAGTTCCCCCCCTATTGGTATCCCTACTATATCTTCATTTGTTCTAATCGTCGTGAGGAGTGGTTCAATGGCTAACAGGAATAGGGCTGGTGAGAGTGGGCAACCTTGTCTCGTTCCCCTGCCTAGGTTGAGTATGTTCGATGTGCCTCCATTGACTACCACCCTGGCTTTGGGGTTGCTGTATAGGGCCATCACCATCTTCCTGTAGTTCGGTCCTAAACCGAATTTCGCCATACAGTGCTCTAGGAAGGGCCATGAGACCCTGTCGAAAGCTTTCTCCGCGTCTAGGGCTATCATAACTGCGGCCTTGCTGCTTCTGGAGGAGTGGTTGATTATGTGGCATAGTAGTCTCGTGTTATCGTGGGACATGTGGTTTTTGAGGTAGCCCACTTGAGAGTTGTGTATGAGTTTGGGTAGGTAAGCATTGAGTCTGTTGGCAAGTACTTTAGCGTATATCTTGCAGTCTACATTGATGAGGGAAATCGGTCTGAAGTTCTTTGCCTCAGTTGAATCCTTCCCCTCCTTTGGTATGACAATTATGTTTGCCTCGGCCATCGAGGGTGCCATGTGACCTGTCTGGACACATTCTGTGAATACCTGTTTCATTGTGGGTTTGAGGATGTGCATGTAGTTTTTGTAGAAGCTAGCTGTGAAGCCATCTGGCCCTGGCGCTTTATTATCCTTGAGGCTTGCCGTGGCTTTGGCTATCTCATCTTCCGTTATGTCTAGCTCTAGGATGTCTCGTTCACAGGCTGATAGTGTAGGGGTGGATATACTTCCCAGCAGCTCTTTGCCCCCATCCTCCTTTAGTGTATCATCCCTAGTGTACAGTCGCTCATAGAAATCTCTAAAGACCTCTAGTATTTCGTTGTTAGCAGTCATGGACTTGCCCTGTCTGTCTTTGATGGCTCCTATCATGTGTTGTCGCTGTTTCCCTCTTAGGTAGGATGCTAAGTTCTTGCCGGCCTTGTTTGCAGTGCAGAGGTTAATGGATTTATATTTGTTAATCCAGGTCCCTGCTCGCTCACTCAATATTCTATTGAGTTCGTACTTATGTTTGGTCAGATTAGTGAGTGTGTTCTTGTCTTCCATTCTGGCTATATGGCTGTTCTCCAGCTTTTTGATTTCGTGTTCTAGGTCTTCAATTTTTTTGTTCCTACCTTTGTTTAATCTGCCCTTGACCGTCATGACTGCTCCCCGTACGGTGGCTTTTAGGGCGTCCCATAGTACCTCCCTGTTTGTCTCTGGTGCGTCATTTATTAGCAGGTATTCTTTTATCGCCTCCTCTATTTCGGCTTCCGCTGAGACGTGATGGAGTATGCTATCATCGAATCGCCATCTGCGAATTGGCTTTTCGTTATGCCTGCCTGCCAAGGTTAGACTCACGTGCGAGTGGTCTGATATTGATCTGGGTCCTATCTCCGTGTGGTCTATGAGGTGGGTGTGTGTTTCTGACATGAGGATATAATCTATTCGGCTGTATGAGTTGTGTGGGTTGGAGTAGAATGTGTATTCTCTGGCATCTGGGTTGCTTAGGCACCATGGGTCTTTCAGTCTGAGTTTGGCGCAGAGATTCCTCAGGATGTTGTGGTTGTTTGCTGTTTGGCTTGGCCTGTTTGGGTGTTTGTCGATCGCTGAGTCTAGAACCTGGTTCATGTCACCAGCGACTATCAGTAGCGCTTCCTTCCTTCCGTTCAATGTCGTCCCACGTGATCAGTCACGTGGGGAGGTCATGACGTCTGGCGTGGTGCGTGCTCCACGTGGAGATGCTGGGAGCTGTAGTTTTCCCCAGCCATTTCGTGTCAGAACAGGTCGCTTTAAAACGCTCTTCGCGCGACATAAATGCCACGCATTAAGTGAAAAGTGCGGGTCCTAAAACATAGGAACTGCAAAAGGCTCCACCGAATGTTGGTTGTGTCCTCATATGATTATTATTGGCACGATTAGGTTCTACTTCGTGCACGTGTCTCAAAGTCAATACTCAATCATATTGATAAAAACACAGATCTTTCAATATACCATCCGGTGTATCAGAAAAACCCCTACTGTCTACCCAACGTCTGCCATGGTACATCGTCGTTGAGCCCATGCTGGTGGCTCTTCAGGCGGTAGACCCATCTTTGTTCATATTGTAGCAGCACTCTCTGATCGTCCGTCTGGTTCCTTCCTGGGGGGACTCTTTCTATAATTGTCCACTTCAGATCTTCACTGCTGTGTCCAAGCTCAAGGAAGTGTGCCGTTAATTTAGTGTTGGTTTTTCCGCACCTTATCGTGCACTTGATGATGTGCACAGTCTTTCATCACATTATATGTTACATGTAGTTTGCGTTGAATTATATGGTCGTACGTTTTGTTGAGTGGAATTTTTTTTCTTCCCCTTCCTTATGCTCTGTCCTGTGTGTGGCTACACCAGGGCGTATTGCAAGCAGGCCCTATGATGAAGCATGTCACATACTTTGGTATGTGAGTGAGGGCAGTTTTTCACAACGGATGAATTTGTCTGTCTGTGTAATAGTGTGTACTCTACAACCCTATTTGTGTTTTCTTGTGATTTTCATTGGGGGTCCGGGGTGGTAGAGTTGAGTTATTTTTGGCCCTCTCCCCTCCTACGTGTAAAGTATCTTGAGAGCGGCAGCTTAGCCTCAGGGGTTTTTGTTCAGAGCCCTGTGCTAGGGTTAGCATAGGACTTACACTGTAGCATTTAACTACTCGTTCGTCTCTCTCCGTCAATTTCCATTTTTTTAATACCCTCAACCGAGTGATACATAATTGGGAAACTTTGGGGACATAGATAGTAACTTTAATCTCGTCTTCCATCTTTCTCGATTGAATACAAAATGGCATTGATTCTGGGACTTTCCTTTGGGGACGATATTGTCTCTGACATTTTGGCCGGACCTTCTCTCTTAGGCGACAGTACAGTCACGGCAGTACTGGCGCAGGGGAGTGGTGGGATACCCTTTTGGATCTGAAGAAAACACAGGTCAAGACGATCTTACATGGGGTTATCCTCACCGAGTACCTAAGGGTCAACGCGACTCCAAGGGGTCTCCTTGTCACCAACGAGCCTTTAATTTTCTTGGAGGATGAGGACTTCAGACGGGACTGGGCGCTAGTCTTGTGGAAGTGCACTCGAGATTGGCTGGTATTAATCATCCGTACAGCCAAGCGACTAGCTGATGCCCTTCTAATAGAAATACAGACAACGGAAGCAGGGCTCCCAGCCAAGATTGTAATGGCGACATTCGACCACAAATTGGATCAAATTAATGCTGAACTCACGGAGTATAGAGATCATTTGATCCATTCTAAGATCTCTAAGCTCCAGAAAGACTTACAAAAATTTCAGTAGAGAAAAAGCATACCCTTATACATCTAATGAGTATGCCAATCAGAAAAGGGCAGAGGGTAATAAGAGCAATCAGCAGGGCCGTCCTCGCCAATATACCACCAGCAGTGATAACAAGTTTCCATCTAAAAGGAGAGGAAGAGGACGAGGCTATTGGCGGGGTCCTAGACCACCGTTTTTTCCTCCTTCTTTTCAACAATACCCTAATCAGGGCTATAATTGGCCGATGATGGGCTATCCCCCCACAGGTCCTTACCAAAACCAACAATTTGAAAATCAAAGATTCCAGAATCCGGAATTTCAAAATGCACAGTTCCAGAACTTTCAGGGGCCTTTTTTAGCGAGAAGCCGGGGCAAGGGACGAGGCAAGCAGAAGGGCCAAGCACGAGTGAACTGGGCCGACCAGGACCAGGAGATCACCCAGCGGGTAACCAGGAGCATGGCACAGGGCACCTTGCCGAGCTCGAGCCGCGACCCTCTCTAGTGGTCAATCTTTCTTCCTACCCCTTGTCTTCATTACAAGAGCATGTACTTAACAGGGGGTTGGGATTTGTTCCCACCAATTATCCTGATTTGTTCAAACTACGACAGGATTTAGCTGTATTTTTTGTAATCTAAGATTGAGGGTCTTTTTTTTGGACCGCGAACCACAGGTGGTAGTGAAGGGGGACATACCATTCCGTTCTAAGTCTACATTCACACCACAGTTGGCTGTACTTCCTCCCCAGATAGCTGCTTTCGAACAAGCAGTTATCCATGACTTGGAAACTTCTAATCTTACCCAGTCCCGACACTTCTCTAATCTTTCCAATGGTGAAAAACAGGCCCTCAAGGAGTTGGGGAATAACAAAGATATTGTTTTGAAGCCTGCGGACAAGGGCGGGGCCACGGTGATTATGGACCTGGAGGCCTATCGACAAGAGTGTATCCGCCTTTTGGCTGACTCAAGGACATATCGTAAATTGAGGGAGGACCCCACAGAGGTGATTACTAGGGAGATTGTAACCATGGTAAAAGAGGCTAGAACAAGTGATTGGATCACTGACTATGAAGCGGAGTTCTTAACCACATCGATGCTAGGCATTTACCCCTGCTGTGCTGGGGATGATCCAAAATGATGGTTTCATGACGAGCTCAGCTCGTCATCAGTGTACCAGCAGTACACTGCATGACGAGCTGAGCTCGTCATGAGTGTCGAAGGTGTTAAGTAACAAGCAACCAAGGACTCCCTACTTTTATACCCTCCCCAAAATTCATAAAACAGTGAGACCTCCTCCCTGTAGACCTATTGTCTCCGGGATGGGGTCCCTGTGGGAACCTCTTTCGCAATTTTGCAACTTTGTCTTGAAACCGATGGTGCAGCAATTGCCCACTTACTTAAGAGACACTTTGGACATCTTAAATCTACTGAAGGAGGTCCCATTTGATCCGGGCACAGAATTTCTTATAGGGCTCGACATTGAGGCCCTTTATACGAATATCCCGCAGTTGGAAACTCTTAAGGTATTAGAATCATTGCTTTTTGAAGGGGAATGGCCATACAAAACACCACAAGCCTTTGTCATACACTTGGCTGAGATAGCCCTCACAAGATTTTTTTGGGAATTTGAAGGGGGGTTATACCTCCAAACCCACGGAACATCCATGGGGAGCGTATTCGCTCCCAGTTTAGCTGGGTTATATGTGGGGGCATTTGAGAACTTGACTGTCTTGGACACAAATGGGCCTTGGGCAATGAACTTGAGGTTGTGGCAGCGTTATATAGACGAAGTCTTGGTGATTTGGAGAGGAGACATAACATCTGTTGAGCTATTCTTAGAATGGCTCAATGCTCTAAATCCGTTCCTCCATTTCACTTCGACCGTCACAAAGACCAGTTTGCCATTTTTGGATCTAGTAATAGAGCCATGCGAAGGGATCCTTAAAACCAAAGTATTCCACAAGCCCACTGATAAAAAACGCCTTGTTGGCATTTGAGAGTTTCCATCCCTGATCATTACGGGAAAATTTGCCAGTTGGCCAGTTTTTCTGACTACGTCGGAATTGTTCAGATACAACTGATTTTAATGCGGAATCTGATAACTTGACACAGAAACTTCAACAGAGGGGATACCCGTTGAGGGTCATTGAAAAAGCTAGAAAAAGAGCACTTAATGCTAACCGTGACTCTTTGCTCTCTAAAACTATTAGACCCCAATCAAAGAAACCGGTGTTTGTGTCAACTTTCAATACAGAGTCACAACATGTGAGACTTGTGGTCCTGAAGAATTGGAGAATATTGAACTCAGGGGGCATGAGTATAGAGACACCACTCTTCTCCTTCAAGCGAAGTCAAAATTTGAAAGATCTACTCATACATACTAGAACTAGGGATCTGGGGGCAGCGAATGACACAACCAAGGTGGCAGGCTTGCCCAGACTGACGGGTCACACAAGATGTGGCTCATGTAGCGTACGTCTCATCATTAGCAACACCCTCTTTATAGATCTGGGACTCCAAACCCCCAGGGAACAGAGATCCCACACGAACTGCAACTTGCATGGGGTAATTCATTTAATAACTTGCCACTGCAAGAAAAAGTACGTAGGGATGACCAGCAGGAAGGTGCACGTTAGAAAAACTGAACACCGCAGCACGATAAGGTGCGGAAAATCCAACACTAAATTAACGGCACACTTCCTTGAGCGTGGACACAGCAGTGAAGATCTGAAGTGGACAATTATAGAAAGAATCCCCCCAGGAAGGAACCAGACGGACGATCAGAGAGTGTTGCTACAATATGAACAAAGATGGGTCTATCGTCTGAAGAGCCACCAGCATGGGCTCAACGACGATATACCATGGCAGACGTTGGGTAGACAGTAGGGGCTTTTCTGATACACCGGATGGTATATTGGAAGATCTGTGTTTTTATCAATATGATTGAGTATTGACTTTGAGACACGTGCACGATGTAGAACCTCATTGTGCCAATAATAATCATATAAGGACACAACCAACATTGGGTGGAGCCTTTTGAAGTTCCTATGTTTTAGGACCCGCACTTTTCACTTAATGAGTGGCATTTATGTCGCGCGAAGAGCGTTTTAAAGTGACCTGTTCTGACACGAAATGGCTGGGGAAAACTACAGCTCCCAGCATCCCCACGTGGAGCACACGCCGCGCCCGACGTCATGAAGTCCCCACTTGACTGATCACGTGGGACGACATTGAACAGAAGGATGGAAGCTCTCTGACTCAACCTTTAAAAATCCAGCCGGCACCGCGAACATCCATCTACGCGGTGTGACGGAAAGCAGGCGGATACGAAAGGGCGAACCCTCAGAACAGTAAGGAGATGGGGTTTAGGGGGAGTCTGGATGGGCTGTTGGTGACAGCGGGGGTAGGATCTAATACCCAGCTGCCCCACAGCTTATGACAGGCTTCGATACTGGTAACGCCATCATGAGGCCTGTGACTACTTTTTCCAACTATACCGTGTGGTTGCAGGTTGTGTTCTTGGGAGACCCTCCTGTCGGACACCAGTTCGAGTTTATAAATTGCATAAACTCGGTGAGTAACATGACGGGCTTTTTCACTACGGCCCGTTTGAAGAGTTGATACGGTTGAGATGAGTGGATTGATGGTAAACACGGAGTGATGGATAGCAGGTGTGGATGCACACAGTGGATTTTATATATGACATACACCAATAATAATAACAATTAACAAGTGATATGGGCTTCGAAACCTGAGGGGGCATTTTTTAGAACCCGGGTTAGAAGCAGAGTGAGTGTACTGTCACTACTTGGTTCATGTAACTAACCACAATAGTGAGGTCTTGAGGTGATGGGGGTAAGAGATTAATTTGAGTGTATTTATAGAGTGCTTTTATTATCTCTGTTTGTTCCCCTCCAGTTAAGATACCATTTAAAGAAGACTCGTGGCTTAATGTCAATAAACAGTAAAGGTCCCTACCACAATGATGTACAGTTTGGAAAAAAATGTATATAAGCAATAGTAGAATGTATACAACGAAGCAATTTTCTTTTCTTTTCTTTTACATATGTTGTGTACTTTGGAAGGACAACGTAGTTATAAATATTATTTAGTTTGCTCTAAGACGTTTTTTGTTCTAACCTTATATGATGGATAGAATGAGAACTTTAAATTTGTTCTCTTAGACACACTCTAATTTTGAATCAGCTACACTGCATGTCATTCTATGTATTACCAGAAGATATGGGCTACATAAGATACAAACTCATGGGTTTACTTTCATTCAAGATTTTGAATCACTAACTCAAATCCGAACGTTTGCATGAGACGTTAGCATCAAGTATGCATTAATTACTCACTAGACCATATACTCTATTAAATGGCGGCCGTTTTTAGGCCAACTCGATAGTCCATTGTTAGTTTCAATTACGCGAGAGGGAGAGGAAGTGTCTACGTGCGCCCGCTTTGAATCAGGAAGACGGCGGGTCTTTTTAATGGTGGCCGGCTCCGATACCCGGGAACTTGACACCACACTTGGTGCCAGACTGGAGCGGCGTGAGGTGCAGATATAACACAAACAAAGGTAAGATAACGCTCGAAGAGACAGGATGATCTGTTAAGCTTGTTAGTAGCAATGTTAGCAGAGCACTGAGATTTGATGGGTCTGTTAATTTACGTTTACGGTCAGGAAATATCAACTCGGTTTGTTACCTACATACCGGATTTAACAATTTAGCGGTGTACTTTAACACATTAGAGGTGTACGTTGGTTTTTGGCGCTATATCAGCACACTTATAACTGTGAAATGGACCCATGCATAAGAATTGCGATATTTATTCAATGCTGGGGCACGATCGGATTACCCCAAAGGGATTGCCTAGAGACTACATAGACGTTATCGTTATTATAATAGGTTATCTTAGTCTGAATTATATAGATTGAATGGTCAGTATCTATATAAACTAGGGGCTAATATATTGTATATGGTTTTCACAGAAACCAGACTTTGAATAGAAAAGGAAACTTTTACAATTGGCTGATAACTGTGGACTCGCCGCGTAGATCGGAACCCCAATGTGGGTTGGAAGTATCACCACATTTCAAGTAGGTGTTGAATAATTTCAAATAAAGTATGGTCTTATCGTTTTGGTTTAAGAGACAGGACTGAGCATATTGATTTGAAGTTAACTGTACGTTTGTATTATCTTCTTCTACGTTACAGATTTCGACGTTTTGAAGGATATAGGTATTTATTTGGTTGTATGTTTTGCTGACACTACGGTTGAGTTTCTGTCACCACACTCACCTTTTCACTTAGAATTGGCTACAGGGTCTATATCAGGAATATCAGATGTATGTTCTTTCACTAAGCACCAGTCACAGTGGAGGCCGAATAGCCAAATTGCGACAGTACTTCACACATTGAATTACACTGCTGGGTAGGAAGGTTGCACTTGCCTTCTATAGACAATTTGGAGCCCTTTTGCACTATATCTCTCCATCGCTTTCGGGTTATAGTGTGCCTCTTATTAAGAGGTATCCTGTACACAAGTGTAAGAGTTAATTCCTTGTTACCTTCTACGGGGACTTTAATCATGATGGCTAGACCTTGTGTTGAGTACTTGTATTTTATGACATTACACATGCACTCTGTATATTTCCTGTAAGAGGTCTTAATACATTAAGCACAGAGGCATTCTGTATGTTTATGTTTATACAGCCTTGAGGAAGTCGCAGGATCACGCCCAGTTAGCGACGAAACACGTGTTGGCTGTGGCTGTTGAAATTAAAATACAAGACAACGAAAATGAAAGCCTGAAAATAAGAACCAAACGGTATTGTTCATATTTATGTTGTATGATGAAAAAATAATAATAGTGTGTTCTCAATTACAATAGGGAAACCTGTTTTACTACTTGACGTGTGCTGGGGAGTGAAGTAGAAAGTTTTTATTTAAAGGTTAATTGATGTTAAAGAAACGAAGTAACTAGGGAGTCCTGCACCGCTTAACTTTAGGAAAATTTGAAGACATCTTGCTGACAAAGTGTAAAAATATGCTAAAGTCTCTTCAAAGTTCAAAAAGTGTATTTCATTAACATGTAGAGCCATTTCACTTTAGTACATCACATTATATCGGTGCATTGAACATGTTTTTTTAAAGTGATAGTTTTCAAACATGAATTTAGAAACATTAATTGCCACCCTTTACTCCCCTGACAAAAGTGGCAATAGTGAAATAAGAGGCAAGTTAGTTGTTATGTGCACTCTTTGAGTGGCCGGTGTATTTAGTATATATGGACAATATTATTATGATACTATATATATGAACAATATTATTATAATTTACTAAATCAAACACAGGAAAAGGTTTTGTACAGCTACATCCTGAATTCATGTATTTCGAGGTCCTCTTATATATGATAACAAAGGAAAAGGAGGGAAAGTGAGATAAAACACACAATTTGGTAAAGTGGCGAATCCGGGAGTAAACCCAGGTTTTCTGAATTCTCGTTGTGCAAATCAGCTATTAGATGTATATGTTTCATTTCCCTTACATTCACTTTACCGCCAAATCGCCCCCCCCCACCCCCATCTGCTCAACCGCCACTGCTGTCTTCAGTACAACCCTCAGTCACATCACAGACCAAGCCTTTTGGCCGCTGGGAAAATGTTTGCAAGTAACCATCCCTCATGGATATGTAAGAGGTGTAAGTTACAATTTGCTTCTGACTGCTGCGCAGTATGGTTAATATTGTTATTTTCAGCAACTGTTTTTGTTTTGAATTATAAAATAATAACAACAGTGAACATAAAGAAACTTCCCAGATGAGATGGGAGCTATCGTGGGAGGTGCAGTCTTCCATTAACTAGTCTATGCTCTGGAGTCTACCGAGTAATGGCTGAGGAATAACCCACATGAACAAGCATTCTGCCATCAGTAATGCCATTTGCTCAGAGTGATCATTAACAACAACAGGGGCAGCCCTCTAAACCTGAACTAGGGGCAATCAATATTTAGTTCAAACAGCGGTTCAAGGTATTGTGAACATTTCAATTTCACACAGAGTCAATAACAATACACAAATTCTTTGGAAGAAAGAACAACTATACATACATAACAAGGTAAAAATAGAGAAAAAGGAGAAAAGCCCATATAAGGTAAAAGCAAGTTTGAAACATTGCGCTCAGAAGTATATACTGGTACATATAATATTTGTTGTATAATACAAAACCAGACAAGTGGCAGACAGAAGGGATTACATAGCAAGGGGAGTTCAGAACAACACTGAAACAACGACAGACAAGACTAAGCATCCTTCATTAATTACGCCCACAGTTGCATCAACAGCATTTCGACCTTTGTATGATTACATGGTCATCATTAGGACATAAATTTAACTGAGCATTCAAGAAAATTTCCAATTGCACGATGAAAAATTGTGACGTGCATAGATTAGGTTATACCTCACCAATGCCTGGTGGAAGCTAAAGAAATTCTAAATTCAGTGATAAAAAGTTGCGAATTTACACAACTTATGTCGATACAATCATTACCCCAGTGGCTGCATGAATAAATCTGGCAAAGCTGACAACTGGCAGGGAGAACAAATCTGTATGCTTCACTCAAATGTGATGGCGAAACGTCCCTCACGCAGTCTGGAATGTTCTGAGTGGGCACCCAGAAGTAGCAGTGAGAAATGCCAAGGAACCAATAATGGTGTGTGCTCTGAGTGGTTCCACAGTTTAGAAGCTGAAAAGTAACAATTATTCAACCAGCCACAGTATTCACTTGATAAGTGCAGCAGGAGCGGAACGAAACAAGCCATAGTGATTGGCATTATAGAGAGCCTGCCATGGTAATACCCTGGAGATGGTGGGGGGCGCACAGCAGCAACTGGGCACAATCAATAGGAAGTGGTATTCTAAATGGATAAGTTACTTACCTGTAATCCTAGTTCTCTTCCAGGGGTATACTCATCAAAGTCATAAGCACTGAATAGTCCCGCCCACGTGCGGGACCCCGGAGCAATAGCCAATAATATGCATATATCTACATTACCTACTGGCGGACGCCAGTAGGTATATATAGTTAGGATTTTTTCCTATGGGATTTTTCAAAATTCTATGTTGAATAACTTTGGCGTTGATGGACGGAATTGGCTGAAATTTTCCTGAAAATGGCACATTTACTCTCCGGTCCTTCCCTGAAAGTTTGGGGGGGATTCGTCAAGCAGGGGCCGAGATAAAAGGGGGGTCCCAAAACGTGTTTTCCCCATGCAATTTTCCATAGGGCGGTTGGACTCACTTTTAGCCCGAACGGCTGAATGGATTTCCACCAAACTTGGCAAAATTGTAGGGACTGGTACCCCGATGGTCCGCTCATGACAGACGGCCACCGGGAACCTACGGAGGAGGGATACCGAACATTAGCTTACCGCCAACCAGGAAACATACCCGTTTTCCTTGGTTTTCAACCTTATGGATCCCCTCCCGGTATACACTTTTCATACAGCTTGATTCAGAGACTCTTAACCAGGAAGTCTCTGACACCTCTAAGGAATAGACGCTACTAGTCCAACAATACGTGATTTTATGTACAGGTCTACAGGACACTCCATCTCTTTACAACCGAAGATAATAGATGTGCAGTAATCCCTGTGTTATATAGCATCTTTCTAGTCCACCTACGTGGAACACTGCTATAAGGCCCAGACCGCACTCGACCCAACTTTAGGGTTGGAGTCTAAGCCCTGAAGAGTCGTGTTGACTCTACGGCACACGACGAAACACGTGTCGGCTTACTGTTATTCCTCAAGTCTGGACCCAAATAAAACTCCACCCTGCTGGGACAAGACGCACACCAAAGGATCTGCTTCTATGTTATCTTGTGTTTCTCTACTTAACAATTTACTGAATTGTGGAACTCTGTTTGTGGTTGCGAGAGCTCAGCTGTTCAATTGTGTTTGGTCTTTGACTTTTTTAGACGGTTTGGGGCAATTTTCCGTCTGCTCTTCACGCACCACCCAATCACCATTTGTGTTCTTTTAAACGTGAACGTTAAACTTGAGGCAGTGCGCCCATAATATCTGAACCCTAAAATTCCCTCTGGTAGTTTACTGGTACCCCGATGTGCCTTTGCTATGTCTCAAGATATATGCTTCAGTGGTTTTTACGAAAATCAACTTTGAAAAAATATATATTGGGCTATATATATGTTCGAGCCCAAATGTAGCCCAATGTAGACCAATGTAGCCCAAGGATGGCCACCAGAGACTTAAAATATACTGTGCAACTTTTTTATGTTACATAGTAATTTTGCTCATAGTTACTTCCTATCTCCCACTATATTATCTCCAATGTGTATTTAACATCTCTTTATCATCTCCTGCCTCCATGTTGTTTATGCTTTCCTGACAGACTATGGTATGAATTCCATATACCACAATAACTTCTGTAACAACATGCAAGATATCTACAAAGGAGACGGGTTTTAGTAGTGAAAATGAATGCTTGTAAATAGGATCTGTGCTCGGTTCATAAAATATTAATTAAAAAACGATTTTAGGGCAAATCAATAGCTTTCAGTAGTGAAAATGAATGCTCGTACATAGGACCTGTGTTCTGTTCCTAAAATGATAATTGAAAAACGATTTTAGTGCAAATCAATGGGTTTCAGTAGTGAAAATTAACAGATTCTTTAACATTCACATGACCCGACGCGCTTACGCTACTACACTAACAGTCTTACTTATGACAAAAGTAAGGCACACCTGAAGTCATCTTGATTGGAATAAAGTGGTAACACTTAATACATTTAATTTGAAAAGGAACAAAATGAGGGGTTTAATTTTGCCATATACATTTTATATATATATATATATATATATATATATATATATATATATATATATATATATTACCTACTGGCGGTCGCCAGTAGGTATATATAGTTAGGATTTTTTCCTATGGGATTTTTCAAAATTCTATGTTGAATAACTTTTGCGTTGATGGACGGAATTGGCTGAAATCGTCCTGAAAATGGCACATTTACTCTCCGGTCCTTCCCTGAAAGTTTGAGGGGGATTCGTCAAGCGGGGGCCGAGATAAAAGGGGGGTCCCAAAACGTGTTTTCCCCATGCAATTTTCCATAGGGCGGTTGGACTCACTTTTAGCCCGAACGGCTGAATGGATTTCCACCAAACTTGGCAAAATTGTAGGGTCTGTTAGCCCGATGTGCCTTTGCTAGGTCTCAAGATATGTGGTCCAGTGGATTTTGAGAAATTAAGGTTCAAAAAAATATATATATCTGTGACAGCGCTCCGGTGCGCGCACCGGTGCGCGCACCGGAGCGCGTTACGGAACTTCGCGAGGAGAAGCGGATTGGCTCTCCGGTGACTGACAACATTCCAAACAGTTCGGAGCGGCCGCCATCTTGTGTCTCGGTAGGATAGAGACACAAGAGGTGGAAAAAACAAAGTGCAAAATTACCAAAAGGGGGCAGGGTAGATCCCCCCTGACCCCCTAGGTTTGATGTGGGGGCTATTAAAAGGCCCTGCGGGGCAAAAAAAAAAAAAAAATGTATGCGTTTTTTTGCGGGAGTTGCGCTTCCCGGTGCGCGCACCGGGAAGCTTACCGGCAACGTAACGGGAGTCCGCCATCTTGTGTTTCGGTCGAATTTAGACAGAAGATCGAGGATAAACAATGTTGGTAATGGCCTAAAGGGGGCACGGTAGACATATCATGACCCCCTAGTTTATCTGAGGGTGTATTTTTTTAGGGAAGAAACAAAAAACTGTGAATTAACAGTGGCTCAACAGGAGCAAAAAAAAATAAAAAAAAGCTACTGGTTTCTTTTCTTGCTGCAGTGGTGGTTGTCTACAGCATCATTAATAAGGGAAATACTTAGTTGCCCGTAGCAGATGGTCTTTCCACAATAAATGCAGACCATCTTTAATCCACCAAATTTATTTTGTATGTTTGCACTATTTGGCGCCCTTCTGGTGCTGCAACCATAATTTCACCTGTGGAGGTGCTGGCCTGAGGATCTCTGTTCTTTTGAATCATGTCCCGTACCTCAGCCTGTGCCAAATTGTTAGGATGCCACCTCTCCATGTGGCGGATCATTGTATAATTCCCGAAAATATACTTTTTGTTGGGGTTGCCCCTGGAGAGGACTTTGTCGCAAATTAAACAGGTGACATGTGGGGCATTCACTTTTTTTTGCCCAGCAGGGATGGAGAAGTACTCCCATATAAAATGCACTTTTACATGCCTTTCCCTAGGTTCTTCCGGCAAGAATCTCCTACGCTGTTCCTCCTCATCATCTTCTTCCTCCACTTCTTCAACTCCTGGAAGGATCTGGGGTGGTGGACCTTCCTTTCTGGGTGGTGGTGGTGGTGGTGGGGGAACACCAGCTGCAGCTACTACTGAAGCCATTTCTCTGCTCACAAATAGCTCTTGCTCTCTCAAAGAAGAAAGTAAGAATGAGGAAAAAAGGAGGGGGCTTTCATCATTTGGAGAAAAAAAAAGTTGAGAACCAATGAAAAGTGTTATTTTCAGGTCACATGTCCCGACGCGCTTACGTTGCGCGCTCCGGCGCGCTTACGTTACGCGCTCCGGGTCGCGCAACGGAGCGTTTCCGGGGCAAAAATTATTTAAAAAAAATAATAAAATTAAACATAAAAAAATTGTATTAAATAAATATAAAATACATTATTCATTTTAATGAAGTATCTATTTTACAGCTATTGATATTTGCTATTAAAAAACCATTGAAATTCACAGAAAATACCATAGGTTTGAGACCATATATAGTTAGGTATTTGCATTTACAAAACCTTGAAAATTCAATGAAAAAACCATAGGTTTGAGACCATATATAGTTAGGTGAATATTTTAATCATACAAAACCAATGAAATTCCATATATAGTTAGTTGCACTAACTATATATTTCGCGCACCCGCAATCCACTGCTGAGGATGTTACATATTACATCATTCATGACATGGTCAGTGACATCACTGATGACATCACTGATGACATCTCAAATGACATCACTGATGACATCACTGATGACATCATCCAGTGACTGTGTGTTTCTGTAAAGTTTAAATATGTTTTACATATTGAAGAATGAGTGGATGTATAAGTGTCTGGATGAAGGATTTAGTAGGTGCGTGACTGACTGTATGAGTGAGTGAATAAATGTGTCGTACTAAATGCATGGGTTAGTGACTAAACTGTCTGAATGTGTGCATCAGTATGTCTGTTGTGGTGTAAACTGCTGCATGTGTTGATCATTAGCTATACGAGAGGCTATATGTGTTACTGATTGGTTGCTCAAGTATTTGTATGGGAGATTGAGTGTGTGTGGGGGTGGCTGGGAGGTGTGTGACTCTGTGCATAGATGTGTGAGCAGTTGATTCACTAGGTGTATGAGTTCAAGAGTGCATGTGGAAACAGCTACATGGGCGGTTGACTGTGTGCATGAGTGTATTGATGAGTGAATGGATATCTGAATGCTACATGTCATAGTAAGTACATATGTAAAACACAGTACATGTGAGAGTTGGCATATATAAATAACTGTGCATGAGAGACAGTGAATGTGTGAGTGGCTGTATGGATCATTGTGAACTTGTATCAGGGATTGTATAAGAGAGTAAATATGTGTTAGTATATGTTTGAATAAGTAAGGTGTGTATAACTGTATAGTTGAGGAAATTGAGGTGAGATTGTTTCTTTGCATGACTGACTAGGTGTGTGAGTAACTCCATGGATGAGTGACAGTGTGTGAGTGTCTGTATACACTGAGTGTATCTAAGGTTATATTAGAGTCTGAAGAGGTTCATCGTATTAGCACAAGAATGATGTCATCAGTGATGTGATCAATGATGTCAAATGAGATGTCATCAGTGATGTCATCAGTGATGCCATTTGAGATGTCATCAGTGATGTCATCAGTGATGTCACTGACCATGTCATGAATGATGTAATATGTGACATCATCAGCAGTGGATTGCGGGTGCGCGAAATATATAGTTAGTGCAACTAACTATATATGGAATTTCATTGGTTTTGTATGATTAAAATATTCACCTAACTATATATGGTCTCAAACCTATGGTTTTTTCATTGAATATATATGTACACATGTATATAAATACATATAAATACACATAAATACCCATATATATATAGATAATATGCATATACATATACATATATATATGCAGCCTGAAATACACCATACTAGGCTCAAAAACTGCCATTATTGCATGTAAAACTTTTTACATTTGCCAAATAAAGACATAAATTACATTATATGATAATGTACAGACGAAACACTGCCCTGGGTTTCTTTGAAACACACAACCTTTATTTTCAAAGGTAAAAAACAGGCAGGATCATAAAGGCAGATTTAGCCTAGATAGGCTGCATAGTAACAACTGAAAAATTGGCGCTGTGCCTTTAAGACCTCCATGAGCCTCCAGGCTCCCATCATGCACCACAGGTGACAGTTAGGTCAGTTCTTTTGGACGGCGTATAACAGTGTGAGAACAGGATGGGTAACATGTAAAATAGACAGTCCTGGTATTCGTCCGGGGAGGAGGGTGGGTTGCTTATGACTTTGATGAGTATACCCCTGGAAGAGAACTAGGATTACAGGTAAGTAACTTATCCTTCTCTTCCAGGGGATACTCATCAATAGTCATAAGCACTGAATAGAATAGCAAGCCCATCCCATACCCTGCAGACGAATACCAGTCTCTCTAAACAGTATACTAATAAATATTACCCAAATAAATTCCTCAGGGATGCTTGACCAACCTGAGCATCCGCCTGAGTATCAGAATCAAGGCAGTAATGACGTGCAAAGGTATGAACCGAACGCCACGTAGCTGCCTTACAAATTTCATGAATTGGAACATTTTTAAGCATTGCTATCGTAGCAGCTTTTCCTCTAGTGGAATGCGCTCTCGGCTTGCCCGGGAGCTGCTTCCGTGCCAACTGATAAGACAACATAATACATGACACAATCCATCTAGAAATGGACCTCTTAGATGCAGGCAAGCCTGTATTCAGAGGGCCGTAGTTCACAAACAAATGATCAGACTTTCGAACACTTTTGGTTTTTATCAAGATAAAATTTCAGAATTCTTTTTAAATCCAAAGAGTGTAGAGCTTTCTCAGCTGGATTGTTTGGGTTAGCAAAGAACGTAGGCAGTGTAACTGACTGGTTAATGTGAAAATCCGAGACCACCTTAGTAAGGAATCTCGGATGAGTCCGAAGCACCACTCTATTCGCATGGAAAACGAGATAAGGTTTTATAGAACAAAAAGCCTGAATCTCGCTCACCCTGCGCGCAGAAGTGATAGCTACTAGGAAGGACACCTTCCACGACAGATGTTGAAGGGATGCCTTATGAATAGGTTCGAATGGAGGACCCATCAATTTGGACAAAACCACATTAAGCTCCCAAGGAGGAGAGGGAGACCTCACCGGAGGATAAACTTTCTTGAGATCCTCCTGAAATTCCTTCACAACTGGCATTTGAAAGAAAGAAACCTGAGTGGGGGACTTTTGATATGCTGTTATTGCTGCCAGATGGACCTTTATAGAAGGTTACAGTAAACCTGCTTTGGCCAAAGAAAGTAAGTATGGTAACAGTACCTGTTCTTGACCTCGAATAGGGTCATGACCTCTGGCAGTGCACACATGAAAAAACGCTTCCACTTGAAAGCGTACGACTTTCGTGTAAAAGCTCTTCTCGCCTCTCTTAAAATGTGCATACAATCCTGCGAGAGGCCTAAATGCCCGTATTGGACGAACTCAGGAGCCACACTGCTAGCTTCATGGACGGCAGGTTGGAATGGAACACCCTGCCGTTCGCTCTGGTCAGCAGATCCGGATAGCAAGGCAGCCTCCTGTGTGGTACTTTGGACAGGTACAGGAGATCCGGGTACCACCATTGGCGAGGCCAATCTGGAGCCACCAGGATCATGTCTGTCTTGGACTTGTACAGTTTCTTGATCACCAAGGGAATGAGTGGAATCGGTGGAAAAGCGTAGAGTAATGTCTCTGACCAGACCATCCACAGAGCATTCCCCTTGGACCCTCGTTGTGGGTATCTGGACGCGAAGACGTGGCATTTTGCGTTTTCGGCGTCCGCAAAGAGATCGATTTCTGGTGTCCCCCAGGCCTGGAAGATGTCTCTTACCACTTCTTCTTTTAAGACCCAGTCGTGTGCTTCTGCGAAGTGCCTGCTTGGACGTTGAGAACACCCGGCAGATGGACCGCCGATATTTTCATGTCTCGAGCCAGAAGCCACTTCCAGATTGCTTGCGCTTCCAGCGACAGAGGTCTGGATCTCGTTACGCCCTGCTTGCTCAGATAGTACATTGTTGTTGTGTTGTTCGTTTGAACAAGCAGGGAGGATGTTTTGATCGCGGGAATGAAAGCTTTGAGAGCTAGGTGGACAGCTCTGAGTTCCAGCATGTTTATATGGTACAGTCTTTCTTTTTCTGACCACACTCCTTGAATTTGAAGAGCCCCCAGATGAGCGCCTCCTCCCTGAAGGGACGCATCTGTCACCAGCGATTGTCTGGGCATGTCCTCTTGGAAAGGAACTCCCACTACCAGATGACTCCGCTGCATCCACCATCGAATGGAGATTTGTACTGACAGGGGTAGTGACAGTTTGTCTTCCCAATGATTGGAAAACTAGGACCACTGGTCCTCCAGAGACTGCTGCAGAGGTCTCATGTGCAGCCTGGCGTTTGGAACGAGGAAAATACAAGATGCCATAGACCCTAGAAGAGACGAGATCTGCCTGGCCGTGGGTCGAGGAGTCTTCAGTAAAGTTTGACACTTGAGGAGAATGGAGGATAGTCTCTGCTCCGAAGTCACAGTCTTTTGAGGAGGAACGGAAGGTGGGGGGGACTTGAATCTGATGGTATATCCATTCCTTACAATATTCAGAACCCATTTGTCTATTGTGATGTTTGTCCACTCTTACAGGCAAAAATGAACACTTCCCCCCACCGGAGTGGGTAACGGGCCCAGGGGAAGCAAAAACTCACTGTTTTTGTTGCTGTTGCTTGTTCCCAGGTGCAGACTGCCTGGAAATGCCACCTCTTCCTCTACCAGGGAGACGCTGGGAGAACTGAGATCTTCCCTGATTTTGCTGTGACGACCATTGAGGGGTTTGAACCCTCTGCTGGTTCTGTCTCCGGTCGTAAGGACGGTATTTTTTCTTAAAGTCCTTTCTATTTTCAAGAACACCAGCCCTCACTGTATCGAGTTCCGTCTTCATTCGCGACATCTCATCGTTAGCATGAGATCCGAAGAGCGATGTTCCGTTAAAAGGCAGATTAAGTATTCGGTGTTGTGCTTCAGGCTTAAGACCCTTGTGCCTCAACCAAGCTGAGCGCCTGGCGCAGAGTCCATGTGCGTAACCATGCGTAGATAGATCAGAAGCATCAGCGGCTGCACTAATCACCTGGTTAGCCACTAGCCCACCTTCGTGTAAGATCTCAAGAAAGTCGTGTTTGTCTTCTTTAAGAAGCTTTTCTGCGAAACGAGACATGGAGTCCCATAGTGCGCGGTCATAGCGACCCAGCAAAGCGGAGGCGCTGGCGACTTTCATGTAGGAAGCAGAGGTGGCACACATTCTCTTCCCTACTGAGTCCATAGCTTTACTGTCTTTATCCGGCGGCACAGAAGATGACGCGGCTCCTGTTTGATTTTTACGTGCCGCTGAGACAATCACAGAATCAGGTTTTGGCTCAGCCCTCAGAAAGAACGGATCATTGTCCGGAGCTTTATATTTCTTAGCGATCCGAGAAGGGACCGCTCCCAACGCTGCTGGAGTTAAGAACTTGTGCTGCGCAGGCTCCAATAGACCTGGTACCAGAGGAAGTAAAGGCCTTGAAGTTAGCTTTTGATGCAAAGTTTCGAAAATTACCGTTGTCTTGGTGGTAGAGACCGGCCTTTCGATATTAAGTTTAGCAGCTCCACGACAGAGAACTTCATTAAAGGTAATCACATCATCAATCGTGATATCCTACTCGGAGGAGTTGATAACAGTGTCGAAGAATAGTTCCTCTTCGAATTCATAGACTTTGTCGAGGATCTAGGACTGCGCCTCCTGGAAGAGTGGCGACGCGATGATCGAGGAGAGGGTGAAGGCCGCCTCCTCACTGATGGAGATTTTCTCGGAGGAGTACGCTCACGTATCCTTTGAGAGTGCACCAACTGTCTTGGGGGCGATCTTGATGCAGGTCTTGTAGGAACAGGTGACCTGGAAGAAGACCTTGGAAGATTAATTCTCCTTATCTTCCACTCTTTAATATCTCCCAGCCATCTTGGCGAGATATTAGTCGTTGGCTGAAGAGGGGTAGGTGCTCTCGAGGGCTCTGGAGAGACCTGCACAATCTGTAGCCCAGGGGAGGAAGAGGAACTCCCAGAGGACACAGTAGGAATGTTAGACCGGTCTTTAGACACCGTTCTAGGCCTCTTAGCTGCAGGAGAAGCCGACGGTGACCTCCTCGACGGCAACCTCCTCGACGGCGACCTCCTAGATGACGACCTCCTCGGCGGCGACCTTCTCGGCGGTGACTTCCTCGGCGACGACCTCCTCGGAGACGACCTCCTCGACGGCGACCTCCTCGACGGCGATGGTCTCTTAGGCGTCGACGTTGTGCGCCTCGACGGCGATGGTCTTCTCGGCGTCGTATGCCTCGACGCCAAATGGCTGGGGCTCTTTGACGTCGAAACCTCTGCTGGCCGGTTCGACGTCGACGTCATGGCACCTCTCGACGACAACCTTGACTCCGAGCCTCTCGGCGGCGACCGTCGACGTCGATGAGATGACGTCGAGTCCCGACCTCTTGCCGCCGTAGGCGAGCCAGACCTGGACCGCCTACGCACAGGAGACCTCATCCTCTGTCTTTTCTCACCTTGCTTCGACGGCGAGATCTTTTTCGACGGCGAGGGATGCTTCGACGTTGATGGATGCCTCGACAGTGATTTGGATGCCGATTTTGAGCACAGAGGTACCTTGGAAGAAGATCTGTCCCTCGACGTAGTAGGAGACCGATGTTTTCTCTTCTCCCCTTTGTCCTTGCGCTCTTTGTGATGAGAAGAAGTCTTCCTAGAGCAGAGGTCTTCAAACTATTTTGGTCTGAGCCCCCTTAAGCAAAATTTGGGAAGTTGGGCCCCCCCGCCAAACCTATAGGGCAAGGATTTGGGGAGTGGGGAGGGATGATAAATCACAGGGGTCAGGGATCATGAGACGATTTCAGGGGTGATTTTACGTAGCCTGTAATCCACACTAAATGTAGCATCAAACAAGAACACAATTGACCACAAACACTACTGCCCGTAATTGGGGTGCTGTGGGCCCCAATGTACTCTACCTGCTGCACTACTGATGGATGTAGCCGTGAGAAACAAGCTATTTTGTCTTCTTTCATTTCTTCTCCACCATGTCTGACCATCACTTCAATCTCAAAACAGGTCCAGTCTGTCTGAACGAAAATCAGCTACTGCATGCTTCCCCAGTTGTTTTGCACCAATGGCACCATCTGCCCCAATGCTAGCAAGGAAATTGAGCCCTCATGCCCAAATTCTATTGTAAAAACATTCATAATTGTGATGCAGTAGGCCCCTTGACAAAAGTGTGACTGTACTTGCTTCATTAATATTAGCTGTTGCCTTGCTGTTGCCTCTGCCCTTTAATAACATGGGATCCCATCAGCACCAACCCTCTCCCTCCCATCCCTTCTCACCCTCTTGTCTCTCTGATGCCCAAATCAAGGTGTTGCCTCCGTTTAATTTTCCCCCTCCCTTGGGTCATTGCTCCAAGGCTCAAAGAAACACTGGTCAGGAAGTGTGCCCCAGACCTCTTAAGCAGCTGCAACATCAAAGTTGCCTATAGCCCTGCAAAGCAGGCTGTCTACTCTGCCCACTCAGCTGGGCAATTACTTATAGGTCAGATGCCCAAAGCAGGCTTTCTGCAAAAAATTACCACACGACTAGCAAATTTAGCCCCCCTTCCATCCGCTGCTTGGGCCCTTTTCCTTGCAGAACAATGGTGTCTGGGGCCCTAATGCTAGCAAGGAAAATGCATCCCATGTTCTTTTTCACAGAAAGACTGCCATAACTGAGAGATAGTCCCCACTCACAGTGTGTGTGGAGGGGGAGGGCTCATGTGCTGCAAAACAGATAGAGAACTAAAGGAACATTCCTTCTCACCAAGGTACCCACTACCTGAAAGAAATGCAAATGTGTGGAATGGTTGGGGCCAGTGTAGGCTTTAATTAATAAAGACAAATACATATTCTTTCTGAGGGGAAATATATGTGTCCATTAAAAGGAGTGCACCCTTTTAATGGGCATATATAAAATATTGACATTAGATCTGGATTCTTATCACTAAAATTTATATTTTTAAAGCACTTGTTTTTATCTTAAACAATATTTTGCTGCAGTCTGTTTTATACAGTGTAATACAGTTTTATAAACAATTACAGTCACAGGGCTTTCTGTCACAGACTGGGATCTTGTAACACTATAAACAAGCCACTATTCCTCATTGCACCGATCAGGATTTAATTCTGTGACTCAGTCGTCACAAAGACATCTGCTGTGATCACATTAGCTAACTGAGGTTTTTTTAGGGTAAAAGAGTATATTTCCTTTTGGTTAGTATAACTTGCATTCATTTTTCAACTGAGGTGTGTGTGTCTTCATTAGAAATATAATTACATCTTCAAAAATAGAACATAAATTAGATATTGCATTTTACAAAAATTTAACTTCGTCTCGCAGATAGTAAGCCGTAGTTTCTATGACAAACCAGATGTCTCTAACTGCATAATCTCAAAGTCCTTTTAGAATGGTCACTGTGGTGCAGTAATTGTATGCAGGACAAGTGACCATCTTGTCTGTCAGAGCCCCAACGAGCATGCTAGATGGCAAATGCCATACATTTACCACTCTCCTGCCTGCAATCTCCCCACTTGAAAACTAAATCTGAAACATTGAACGCACTTTATCCTCACCAGCTCCAAAATACAAAAGAACAGCAGTATGTCCTGTGAGGTTGTACTCATGCAAAGTTTATTTTTCACAAAAAAGAAAAATCCTTGTTTGTTTAGCCTCCCAAAAAGTGGTTCTTAAAGACTTGATTCAAAGTCCTTTGCAGTAACAGCTTCAAAAGCATACATGCATTTGAGTTTGGTAGCAACTGTTCACAATCCTCAAAGGTGTACAATGGCTATAAGAAAACATTTTCTCTGGGTAAAAGCTTTAATGCTAAGCAGTCCGTATTAGTGCATAGCAGTCTGCCTGTTGCTGCTAGTTATTGGTTAGATTGCAGCCAAACATCTCCTGTGATGCATGGGTCATCTTCATCCTTATGATCCCAATGCACTTCTAACATTGTGACAGAAATGAACGGTAAGGTCTTGTTAGTCACCATAAAGAAAACAGTCTTTCAATGACAACTGGTAGTTTGGATGGAAACTCACTGTTTATATAACCCACCTCACCTTACAGAGTTGCTAAACACTTCCACAGTTTAAACAGGATTGGGTTTTAGTTTCATTTCAGACTTTCCATTCCCTGTCAGATGTATGTTGTTGCCTGCTGACCTCTACGCCTAATGGACAGTTAATTGATGATTTGTCCTCGAGTGGTGTGCGTGTTTTTTATATGCAGTTATTCCAAGGTGAACAGAAAACAATGGAATGCAATCTTTTTCTTCTCTTTAGCCTGCTCTTTGGCCCCAACTTCACTCTCGCTGGCCTCCCCAGTGCCACTTAGTAGTACAGTCTTTTCTCTTTTTTGTGGCATTTAACTGCTGCATGTAAATGAAGACAGCCTTGAAGGGCGCCTTTCGCGCTTCCAGGCTATCTTCATTTACATTTAATTGTAGACCTATTTGCGCCCCCCTGGCAACACATCCATGCCCCCCCAGGGGGGCGCACCCCACAGTTTAAAGACGGCTGTCCTAGAGTGAAAATCTTCGCTTCCACTCACTGTTCCTCTTCTGTCATATAGGGACTGCAGCCTGCTCTTCTCCCTCTCCCTGAGGGTTCTGTTAGAAAACTTACTGCAGTGGTAGCAGAGTTCTGGCTTGTGAGAAGATGGTACACAAGCAATACAGACCGAATAAGGGTCTGTCTTGGCCATTTTTTTACCACAGGCCGGATACTTAACCCCTTTGCTGTGGCGGATATTCCGCCGCAGTGCTAAGGGGGTGGGGCAGCCGCGCGACGGTCCCGTGCTTTTGACGGAACTGCTCCGTCACAGCTCGCGGTTGAGCTGTGCTTGTGACGGAACGGTTCCGTCACGGCCCCGCCCGTTCTTTAGAACGTCAGCGCAGGCGCGGAATTCGCGCAGGCGCGAATTCCGGTTCCGTCACGAGCATGGAAGGGGTTAACAAATAAGGCCGGCATTATGACTGGAAAAATAGGCAAAAACCAGGAAAAAATTGTGGAATTAGTCAGACAATGACTAAAGACGTCGAGTAAAGACGAAAAAATTAGAAAAATACCAGAAGAAAGTGATAAAATATCACAAACTGGCGAGCTCAATGCTCCAGGATCCTCACAGAAGGAGCCGGAAAAAATAACTGACCTAACTGTCACCTATGGTGCATGATGGGAGCCTGGAGGCTCATGGAGGTCTTAAAGGCACGACGCCAATTTTTCAGTTGTTACTATGCAGCCTATCTAGGCTAAATCTGCCTCTATGATCCTGCCTGTTTTTTACCTTTGAAAATAAAGGTTGTGTGTTTCAAAGAAACCCAGGGCAGTGTTTCTTCTGTACATTATCATATAATGTAATTTATATGTCTTTTTTTGGCAAATGTAAAAAGTTTTACATGCAATAATGGCAGTTTTTGAGCCTAGTATGGTGTATTTCAGGCTGTATATGTATATGCATATTATCTATATATATATGGGTATTTATGTGTATTTATATGTATTTATATACATGTATATATATATATATATATGTAGATATATGCATATTATTGGCTATTGCTCCCGGGTGCCGCACGTGGGCGGGACTATTCAGTGCTTATGACTATTGATGAGTATGCCCTGGAAGAGAACTATAGTATTTGCCCTGACAGGTCCACTCATGAGTGGCAGAGCAACTGTTCCGTAGCCACTCATATGGTATGCCCAACAAGTCCAACAAGGAAAGGCAGAAAAGCCACCCAGTGTTAAACCTGCCGTCATATATTTCAGAAGGGTCCACCCAGGAGTGGCAGAGAAGCAAACTAGAGAGATGAGCATTTTTTTTGAGAATATGGGGATTAGGTTACTTGAACTGTATACCAACGTGGAAATGTTCAGTCGAGCAATGACTCTTATGCTGATTTATGATTTCAGGTATAATTTGTAATTAACAATCGCCCATCCAGGGCTCAATGTTTTGAAACATATACTTTCAATAATAGACATGATTGAAGATGATTAATTCCACAGCTATGTACGCATTGCTCGAGCAAGTTTATTTTTTGCACTGTAAATAGCGTTATTTCATCACTCCAAGATGGCGCTTTGATTTGCATTATGATCCGTTTTTTGTTTCAATGAATTATGCCTGATTCAACTTGCGCCTTGCCGTCGCCAGCTGACACTGACGAAGGCAAGTGCTGAAACGCGTCTGGTTTGGATTAATTTTGCGCTAAATAAACCTTACTTGGTTTAAATCTCTGCTGTGAGTGCCGATTTGTTGCTAACTTGTTGCAGACTTGCGGAGTTTCGGTATATATATATATATGTAGATATATGCATATTATTGGCTATTGCTCCGGGGTGCCGCAAGTGGGCGGGACTATTCAGTGCTTATGACTATTGATGAGTATCCCCTGGCAGAGAACTATAGTATTTGCCCTGACAGGTCCACTCATGAGTGGCAGAGCAACTGTTCCGTAGCCACTCATATGGTATGCCTAACAAGTCCAACAAGGAAAGGCAGAAAAGCCACCCAGTGTTAAACCTGCCTTCATATATTTAAGAAGGGTCCACCCAGGAGTGGCAGAGAAGCAAACTAGAGAGATGAGCATCATACAACCGCATGGGCCTTACACAACCATTAAAACTGTATGCCTGTGGAGGACACTCAAGAGGCTAGAGGGGCAAACAACAGGAAAGGGCCAAGGTAGAAGTTCTGAGGCGACAAATCACGAGGGGCAGAGAAGAAAAGTTACTTACCGCCTGTAACAATATTTCTGGGGTACATAGTATTACCACAGATTCCTGACCTTTAGAATACTTCTTCCAGGCTTCAGACTGGCCTAGAAACCTTTCCCAACAACTCTTCCAGTGGATGCTACAAGACCCCAGGTGGAGTCATAGTTGGTGCCACATGGTAGCGCTGGAGGTGACGGCACTGAAGTGATATTATGGGAGTGGATTAGGTGTCAAACAGCGCCCTCAAGTCATTCTCTGGCCCTAAACATGCAGGGAGGCATGGGAGTGGCGTAACACATGCATGTTTGCTTCCTTACATCAAGCTTTTATTCATCAGAGAACTGTGAGGTATGGGCAGGAAGGGAATGTTACTTAACTTTGGCAAAACATCTTTCAAGTGGGTTCTCAATCTCGCTACAGATTCCTGTGCATGTGTAGGTACCCACGGCCTCACTTGGGCTACCCTAAAAGAAGTACCTTGTGCATTTTAGTGAACTATGCTCTTCCTCATTAATATGATCGGCAGATAAGAGAGGGACTCATATCTAGTATTTCATGGGAAACACCAGGATTGAGTGTGCAGCAGTGAGGTAAGAGAGATAAAACTGATGGCTCCATAAAACTATTAATGTGTCACTGATACCTTGATATGGTTCACAAAGAAGAGAAGTTACTGACAGGTAAATGAAGGTTGAGCCCAGTAGAGGTATGTGTCTGTATAATTTTAGTTGCCTGGTTAATATTTAAGACAACAAAAGCACTTTAAATCTAAGGGAATCTGGTGGCCAATTGCTTGTTTCACTGGCACCGAATGTGCACCTCAGGGCAGATTTTCAAGCCCCTTGCGTCACTTTTGCGCGGTAGTAGCGTCACTTTTATGATGCAGCGGCGGTGTAAAATTTGCGGCCCATTTACAACGCAACACATCTAGGGAGATGCGTCACGTTGTGAAGCCCTGCTTGACATTATACCTGTGTCAGGTAGGATAAGTTACTTACCTGTAATACTGGTTCTCTTCCATGGGGTATCCTCATCAAAGTCATAAGCACTGAATATTCCCGCCCATGTGCGCGACCCCGGAAACAATATAAAAATATATATGTAAAAAACACATATATTTCGCTCCAAATATATGTACATACATATATCATTTTTCTCACACCAATGCAGCCCCAAAATCAAGGCTAGACAATGTAAATACTTGTATATGCACAGCAATTAGGAAGGAAACAAAAACACATTAGGTCAAATAGTCCTTGAACTTTGTGTTTTAAGGAGTAAAAACACTCATAAATCCTGTAAGTTGCTCATAAAAGAAATTGTCGGCCATAAGCTGCATTGAAAAGTAATAACTCAGAGACTGAAAGCATTTTCAGCTAGAAAACTGGCATGTGCCTTTAAGGCAGCCATGACCCCAGGCTTCCCATCATGCCTCAGGGGTGACAGTTAGGTCAGTTGTTCTTTGCATAACCCTGAAGTCAGGGCTAAACTGCAAGTCAGAGATGTATATCTCTCATTTACCTGGGGAGGCGGTGGGTTGCTTATGACTTTGATGAGGATACCCCTGGAAGAGAACCAGGATTACAGGTAAGTAACTTATCCTTCTCTTCCAGGGGATCCTCATCAATAGTCATAAGCACTGAATAGAATAGCAAGCCCATCAACCACCTGCAGGTAAACGAGAAGTACAGGTTCCAACTTAAAAAGACCAATCATAACAGCCCAAAACTAGCTGTTAAACAGATTCCCCAAGGAGGCCTGGCCTACGTGGGTATCTGCTCTCGTGTCAGAATCAAGACAGTAATGTCTGGTAAATGTATGGACGGACCTCCAGGTCGCCGCCTTATAGATCTCAGACATGGGTACATTATTGAGGAAAGCCACAGTTGCAGCTCTCCCTCTGGTGGAATGCGCTTTGGGAGAAAACCCCATGGGCTTCTGCGCTAGCTGGTAAGCAAGTTTAATATATGAAATGATCCCTCTTGAAATAGAACGTTTCGAGGCAGCATGACCTGTCCTGATCGATCCATAGTTAATAAAGAGATGATCAGAGTGACCAATAACCTTAGACCTATCTAGATAGAATTTTAAAACTCTTTTCAGGACTAAAGAATGCAGAGCCCTCTCAGCTGGTGTAGAGGGATAGGGAAAGAAAGTGGACAGAGAAATGGTGTGATTAACATGAAAATCTGACAACACTTTAGGCAGAAAAGATGGATGCGTCCGTAGCACCACTCTATTCAAATGGAACACCGTATAGGGGTCAGAGGAACAGAGAGCTTGAATCTCGCTCACCCTGCGAGCTGACGTGATTGCCACCAAAAAAGCTGCTTTCCAGGAAAGATGTTGTAAAGTTGATTTATGAATGGGTTCAAAAGGCAGACCCATTAGCTTCGATAGCACCAGGTTCCACTCCCAGGGAGGAGAAGGAGGACGCACTGGAGGGTACACTTTTTTCAACCCTTGCAGGAAGTCCTTGACGGATGGTAACTGGAAAAAAGAGGTTTGAGAAGGTGACCGCCTATAAGCAGTTATAGCAGCTAGGTGCGCCTTGATGGAATTAAACTTTAAACCTGCTTTAGCCAGAAATAACAAATAAGGAAGAACTGCTTCTTCCTGACATTGCACAGGATTATGACCATTTTGTATATACCACATATAGAATCTCTTCCACTTGCCTGCATACGAATGTCTTGTGGAGGGGCGTCTTGCCTCTTTCAGGATGAACATGCAGTCCTCTGGCAACCCTAGATGGCCGTATTGCATGACCTCAGGAGCCATGCTGCCAATCTCAGTGACGGAAGGTTGGGATCGTGGATCCTCCTGTTCATCTTGGACAACGGGACCGGCCTGCATGGTAGCCTCTTTTGAGGAGTCACTGACAGGTGAAGCCGGTCCGTGTACCACCATTGCCTCGGCCAGTCTGGGGCGATGAGGATCATCGTTGTGCACGAGTATGTCAGCTTGCTCACCACCTTCGGAATCAACGGAAGGGGTGGAAAAGCGTACACAAATTCCCCTGACCAGTCGATCAAAAGAGCATTCCCTCTCGATCTTGGCCGGTAGAACCTGGAGGCGAAGTCTCTGCATTTGGTGTTTTGGTCACCCGCGAACAGGTCTATGGTGGGACGACCCCAGGATTGAAAAAGCTCTTCTACTACTGCGTCGTGGAGGACTCAGTCGTCCCTGTTGTCGAAATGACGGCTTAGAGCATCGGCCCTCAAATTCTGCTCTCCTGGGAGGTGGCCTGCTGTGATGGACAATTTGCAATACCAGATCGGCTGTGCTTCCAACAACAGAGTACGTGAGCGTGTTCCCCCCTGCTTGTTGAAGTAGTACATTGTGGTGGTGTTCTCCGTCTGTACTAGTACTGAAGCTTCTTGAATCGAGGGAAGGAACGCTTTGAGAGCTAGGTGGACTGCTCTCAACTCCAGCATGTTGATGTGGTAGGTACTTTCTTTGTGAGACCACAGACCTTGCACCTGTAGTTGACCCATGTGCGCTCCCCAGCCCAGAAGGGAAGGGTCCGTGATCAGTGTCTGTACAGGGGGAGGTTGATGGAACAGGACTCCCACCTGCATATTTTGCTTTTTAGTTCACCATGGAATGGAAGCTCGAGCTGCATCTGAGAGAGTGATGTGTTCGTCCCAGTGAGCCGATTGTTGGTCCCACTTGTCCTCCAGATCCTGCTGAAGAGGACGCATTCGAAGTCTGGCATTCGGGACCAGGAAGATGCATGATGCCATCGACCCTAGCAGGGAGGCAATCCTGCGCACTTTCTGAGCCTTGTTGCGAAGAAACAGCTGACATTTCTGGATTATCGAAAACTGTCTTTCCTACCTCGGAGTCTAGCAGAGCGCCTAGGAAGTGAATCCTCTGGGTGGGCTGAGAGATTGATTTTCCGAAGTTGACATGTAGCCCTAGTCGCTGGCAGAGCTCGATGCAAGTCTGGAATTGACTTCTTACGCTGACTGGGGAAGGACCTTTCAACAGCCAACCGTCCAGGTATGGGTATACGAAGACCCCTCTGCGGCGTAGAGCGGCTGCTACCACTGCTACACACTTCATGAATACCCGGGGAGCCGACTTCAACCCAAACGGCAGGACTTTGAACTGATAGTGGGAGGTCCCCACCCGGAACCAAAGAAATCTTCTGTGACTGGGGTGTATCGAAACATGAAAGTAGGCATCTTGAAGATCCCACGTACACATCCAATCTCCCCTCCTGAGATGTGGATATATTTGGTGCAGCGCCAACATGCGAAACCTTTCCTTTTTGACATGCAGATTGAGTGTTCGCAAGTCCAGAATGGGTTTGTATTCTGCCTTTTGGCCCTTTTTACTGACCAGAAAATAACAGGAGTGCACTCCTTTTCCCCTTTGAGACACTGGCACTCTCTCGATGGCTGACTTCTCGAGGAGAGTGGCAACTTCTTTTTTCAGAAGGTGCAACTGATGATTCGATGTTGCCATCGGGGGGACTGGTGGAGGCAGATGACTGAAACGAAGACAGTATCCATTCTAAAGTGTAGACAACACCCATCTGTCTTTTGTGATGTTTTGCCACTCTTTCAAATGACTCGCCAGGCTTCCCCCCACTGGAGTGGTCCACGGTGCTGGGGGAAGGAAAGACTCATTGCTTTGACTGGGCTTTGCCGGTATTGTTGCCCTGGCGTTGATTCCCTCCTCCTCTGGAATTACGCTTTCCTTTATATTGGGACTTTTGCTGTCCATGCTGGTCTTGACTCTTCTGCCAGTGAGGAGTTTGAACCCGCTGTTTTGAAGAGCCCTTGGTGTAGGAGCGATATTTCTTTTTGAACTCCTTTTTCTTCTCAAGCCCTACCGCCTTGAGAGTGTCCAGCTCTGCTTTCATGCGCTGCATCTCTTCGTCCGTGCTTGCTCCAAACGATGAAGTCCCTGAAAAGGGCAAGTTCAAAATGCACGCCTGAGCTTCTGGTTTTAAAACCGTTAGGCACAACCAGGATAATCTTTTTGCCGATATTCCAAGGGCATATCCATGCGCCGCTAGGGTAGCCCCGTCCGCTGCAGCACTTATACCCTGGTTGGAGACTTGTCTGCCTTCCAGAACGATTTCCTCAAAGTCTTTACGGTCTTCTTGAGGGAGTTTCTCTACAAACCGCTGTAGAGAATCCCACAGGGACCTATCGTAACGCCCCAAAAGGGTTTCCGAATTGGAAACTTTGAGAAAAAATGCTGACGTACTACAGACTCGTCTCCCCCACGAGTCTTGTGTATTGCTGTCCTTGTCCGGAGGTACAGTGGCGGAGGAGGAGACTGCATTGGACATCTTCGCTGCTGCGATAATTACTGAGTCCGGGGGCGGATCAACTCTGAGAAACAGAGGGTCCTCCTCTGGAGATCTGTATTTCTTAAGGATCCTCGCCGGAGCCGCTTTGATCGTTGCTGGGGTGAGGAATACCTCCATCACTAAATCTATAATCCCAGGCACCAACGGCAAAAGGGGTTTGGGTGCAGACCTGTGATGTAGTGTTTCAAAAATCACGGAGGTCTTGACCTGCGGAGTTGTTAGGGGAACTTCCAGTTTCATAGCCCCTCTAACCAGTATGTCCTGAAAGGTGAAGATATCATCAATCGGAGATATCCTTGATGGAGGGGAGTCCGTCAAAGTGGGTGAGTAGTCTCTATGAGAAGAAGAGGTAGTAGGAGATCTTCGTTCTCTCCTTCTGCTCCTAGATCTTGATCTACGCCTGCTGAATCGCACCCTGGAGCGTGATCTTTCCTTATGGCGAACCGGGGAGCGTGATCTTTCTCTGGGCCTCACCGGAGAGCGTGACCATTCCCTAAGCCTAGAGATCGACTGCTGTACTCGAGACGCTGTCTCCTTGTCTGTAGCCCAGTGATGTAGTGGTCTATACCATCGCGGTGAAAGTCTGAGGGCAGGCGACTTTTGTGTGGTGTCTCTCACTGGAGAGCATGCAGGAGGTGTTACATCCTTTTGCCCATGTGGAGGAGGTGTACGCCTTGATCCCTCGCTGCCCGATGTATAAATGATCACATCAGGATCGGAAGATGAGCCTGACGAGGAAGACAGGCTCAAAGGATACACCGGGATCTTGTGCGACGGCAAGACCAATGATGCTCTGGTGCTCTCTTCCTCTTGGCTGCGTGACTGATGCTAACTGGAGAGCCCTGGTCACCTTCTGCAGCTGATGCTGATCTTGAGGACCTCTGAGATGTAAGCCCATGACTCGAAGACGGAGCCGGCCGACTCGACGTCCCGGTGTGCTGCGCCACCACTGGCTGAGGCTGCGCCAAGGAATGATGAACTTGTGGAGACTGCACTGGAGTCCCATGCCTCGACGTCGAACGCCGGTGAGGTGACGTTGACGAAGGCCTTTTCAACGCCGAGCGCCGATCAATGGGCGCCGACGGAGGATGCTTGGATGCTGAATGCCTTCGACTGGACTGCGATGGATGTCTCGACGTCGAGCGTCGATGTCCTGTCGACGACGGTGAATGCCTCGACGTCGAGCGTCGATGGTGAGACTCTGACGGAGGGTGCCTCGACGTCGATTACCGATGGCCTGGCGATGACGGAGGATGCCTCGACGTCGAGTGTCGATGATGGGACGCCGATGGAGGGTGCCTCGACGTCGAACGCCGATGACTAGGCGTCGACGAAGGCTTCGACGTCGAAGACTAGACCTGAGGCTTCGACGACGAAGGTCTCGACGTCGAGCTGCTATGCTTCAACGTCGACCTCGCTCTCGACGCTGCACGTCGCCCGGTTGACGCAGTGGAGGTACCTTGACTCTCGACGCTGAAGTCTTCACCGTCGAGGGGAGTTGACTCGTCGTCGGAGGAATCTTCGACGCCGATCCCGACGCCGAAGGAGAGCAGGTCGGGACCTCTTTCGACGTCGACCGCGTCCTCTGCTTTTTCTGTCTCTTTGGAGACCTACCTCTCTCAGAAAGTCCATAAATTCTGTTTCTTTCTCTGTCCATGAGAGTTCTTCTTGTCAAGGACTTGCAGTGATCACAAGTTTCTGCAGAATGAGAGTCAGGGAGACAGAGGATACACACAGGATGTGTATCAGTCCTAGCCTTCTTCTTCCCACAGGAAGGGCAGGAGTCAAAAAGCGAAGGCATTTTGACAAAAAAAAATTAACCTTTTTTGAGCTAAAAAAGGTAGCACTATCTCTCTAAGGCAACAAACCGTTGAGTGAATATAAAAATGTAAGTAAATCACAAAGTATTTTTGACAGAAAGTCAAAAAAAGGTGGGAGCTGTTAAACCAGGGTCCTGACAGAATAAGCCGGAAAGAACAACTGACCTAACTGTCACCCCTGAGGCATGATGGGAAGCCTGGGGTCATTGGCTGCCTTAAAGGCACGGTGCCAGTTTTCTAGCTGAAAATGCTTTCAGTCTCTGTGTTATTACTTTTCAATGCAGCTTATGGTTGACAATGTCTTTTATGAGCAATTTTCAGGATTTATGAGTGTTTTTACTCATTAAAACACAAAGTTCAAGAACTATTTGACCTAATGTGTTTTTTGTTTCCTTCCTAATTGCTGTGCATATACAAGTGTTTACATTGTCTAGCCTTGGTTTGGGGGCTGCATTGGTGTGAGAAAAATGATATATGTATGTACATATATTTGGAGCGAGACATATGTGTTTTTTACATATATATTTTCATATTGTTTCCGTGGTCCCGCACATGGGCGGGAATATTCAGTGCTTATGACTATTGATGAGGATCCCCTGGAAGAGAATAATGTATGCAGGGTAGGCGTTCCCCCCCGGAAAGACTCGTAAAAGGGACGCAGTGAAATCTACAAGATTTCACTGAGTGACTTTTAGGACGCCACTGTGTCAAAACCTTGCACCTGCTTGAAGCAGGCGTAAGGAGTGACGCAGTCTATTAGGAATAGGCCGCAACACGCATTGCTGGAGCTGCGTTGTGCTTGCAACACGACTACAGCAATGCGTGACTTTTCCGTCAACAGATGAGTCAGAATTTCTGACGCATCTGTCAATCCTTTTTTGCATGGTGGCGCAGGGAAAGTGAATCATCTCTACAGATGCGTCACTTTCTTGTCAATCTGCTTCATCATGTTTTAGTCCTGATGTCTTTGTCCATTAGGTGATTGAAGACCTAAGAGGTTAAACCTGTACCTGAGGTTCAGGTTCAGCAAAGTGGAGGAAATAAGTTTTAAAAATGCAAAAACAGTAACTTCATAATGGCAGCATACATGACATACATATATACACATCTGGATCTCACCATTGGAGTTTCCAAACCCCCGTGTTAAGAGAGTGAGACCCCTTCTGCTGCTGTGCCCACACAGAGCCAAGGGGTAATAAGAAATGGGATGGTTGGTTTGCTTCTGCTACTGACTGGTTACTGCTGGAGCTAGTAAAGAGTGTACATGGTTATGTTAGCAAAAGGTGACAACTGATGAATTAACATAATGTAGGAGGGCAAAGTAGATCTTGGACCACTTATATCTGATCACTTTCTCAGACTCACCGACTTGAGACACCTCTGTGGCATGCATGAAGAGAGGATACTGATCCCACTCTGGCCATAAAGGGTGAAACTAACCATAATTAACAAGGCCCTGACATCAAGCAACAGTTCCCCATACTTCCTGCCTTAATCGCAATCTGGTGAAGTTAAGGTGCCTGTGGCTTTCTGCTTAGGAACAGACCTTAAGGATGAGGTTCATCTTTACATGGTCACCATGCCAGCCCCACCGGCATACGTGTAGCTGTGCCACAGCCGTGTGTCCTGATAAAAGCTCATGTGCACGCTACTTATTCTAACCTGTTGTCCCATCTTGTCCATGAGATCTCAACAGCATGGCCAACTCTGCAATGCTTGCAGCAGGTTAGAAAAACACTTCAGCAGTGACATCCCCTGACATGCCATATGTATACACTGGCTACGATGAAAAGGTTCACTCCAGTGTAGTGTGTGCTGGACTATCACTACTCTCCCATCTACTTTGTCCCTTGGATTCTCTTCTGGCTTGATGGAAAGCCTGGGTACCAGGTGTGACAACACGAAATCCATTTGCACAGAACATGAAAGTTCTAAGATATGTGGGACATATATGCAGGGCCACAGGAATTATGCGATTGTGCGCCACAGCGATTTCGCATGATTATAGATTTTCAGTATTTGCCACATAATCCATCATCTGCAGCATAATCTGCACATTTTAACAAAAAACAATTGTGTTTCTAGCTCAAACCATTAAAAAGTTATTAATTCCACAGCGGCACAGGGGAAGGCCTTTTGCAATGGTTGACTGGTCGCCTTTCTGTTCCTTATTGCTATATTTGGGTATTAAACTGGTACTTATGAGATGCACCCAATACCCATACTCTGTTAACATGTGTAAAAAGTAAAAAATAATGAAGTAATACTATTAAAAATATGACGCATCAAGCTGCATAATTTGCCTTTTCCTGCAGCATACCTCTGCTGCATAACCTAGCACTTTCCAGCCGCATAATCCCAGTGGCCCGGCATATAGGCTGCTAGGATCTCTTTGTTTCTTTTGCATTCGAAATGTGTGCAAGGCCAGCCTGGGGCCAGGAAGCATTTGGCCTCCAATGAAATGATCTGAAACCCAGTCTGTGGATGGAGCCAACATAAAATGGGAAATTATTCTATCTTTTTGTGACTCCAAATATTTTATCATTTCACTAAAATCAGAGCTGTATTTACCGTACCTATGTTTTTGTTTATTAATAAAGGTGTATAGTACACTTGTAAGGTGTGTAGTCTACTCCAATGTAGGCCTGATGCTGCGTAGATAGTGACTTTCTTTTTTAACTATTCATTTTGTTTTTATTCACATTAACCCCTTCCATGCTGGTGATGAACCCCAGCCGTCATGCACTACAGTGCTCGTGTGCTGATGACGGCTGGGGTTCGTCATGGCCCGCCCGTGTTCTGCCGGCGGCCGCACACGGGGAAAATCGCGGCCGCACGGAAGGGGTTAAAAGATCAGCAGCGGCTCCTCTGCTATGGCGGAGGAGCGTCGCCCCACTACCCGCAGATGCAAACAAAAATAAAATGCAGATCATTTTATTTTTCGTCATGTGGCTGAGTCTTGGGGGAGGGGGCACAGCACTGCAGCAGGGGAGGAGGAGTGGTGGGCACTGCTGTCAGTGCGCATGGCGGTTTGGCTGGCCATCTTAGGACCGCCAAACCGTCATGCACACTGACATCCCTCCAACCCAGCTGTGCTGCTGGGTGGAGAGACCAGCAGGCACAGGCTCCTAGCTCTCGATGGGGCACAAAACAAGCCCACTCCACCCAATCCCAACACTGCTCTTGTGGGTAAGTGAGCAGTATCTGGGTTGGCTGTAGGGGAGGCTAGGAGCTACAACCTGTGCCAGAGGAGTAGAAGACCGGCAACCAGAGCGGCGATAAGAAGACCGTCAGGTAAGATTTTTAAAAACTGTTTTGTTTTATACAGCCCCTGGGATGCCCAACACATTTCCCTGACACCAGCCGCTACTGTTCAAGATGCATAATAACACAAATATATTTGTCCCATGAGGTACACCCTCTTCTACATCACGGCCAGACCTTATGTCACAAAAATAGTTATTATGGGGTAAGTCCTCCTCTACATCAAGGTCAGTCATTAAGTCTTAATGTCAGATATTTCGAGGTACACGCGCTTCCACATCAAGGTCAGTCTTTATGTCACAATGTTAGCTTTGACAAATAATTCTAGCAACTGCCCTGGCATTATAGTCCAAGACATATATGTATAACACATTCCAAGGTATTATTAATCTCATCCAGACAACTCATCAACAAAAGCTCTGAGCGCAGCACAAACTTCACAAGGAGAACACAGACACCGAGGGGGTTGACCTAGATAGTAAGACTAAACAAGCATTAAAAATGCAATAGGTCTCGGATTTATTTGAGTTAGAGGTAATGGCATTGTAAATGGCAATGTCTTTTATCCATGTGTTATGGAGTGTATGCATGTGGTGTGTAGTAGAAATATGTGGGTTGTATTGGAATTGTATCAATGGTGGCATGCTGCGGTTTAGATGAATATGTTTAAAAGTAAAGTGCACCATACTGCGATTGCAACAATAGTTTATTGTGGATGCGTTAACAATTGATGTGTGCACTGATGGCTGGTGGTGTTTGTGCCTGTAGAATTTGTGCACTGATGGCTGGTAGTGTGTGTGCCTGGTGGAAGCGTGCACTGCCGGCTGGAGGTGTGTGTGCCTGGTGGAAGCGTGCACTGACGGCTGGTGGTGTGTGTTCCTGGTAAAAGCGTGCACTGATGGCTGGTGGTGTGTGTGTGTTTGGTGAAAGCGTGGACTAACATCTGGTGGTGTGTGCCTGGTGAAAGCGTGCACTGACGGCTGATGGTGTTTGTGCCCAGTGAAAGCGTGCACTGACAGCTGGTGGTGTGTGGTTGCATGTGTGGTGGTGAGAGTGTGTGGTGGTGAGAGTGTGTGGTGGTGAGAGTGTGTGGTGGTGAGTGTGTGGTGGTGAGTGTGTGGTGGTGAGAGTGTGATGGTGAGAGTGTGGTGGTGAGAGTGTGGTGGTGAGAGTGTGGTCTTTTATGTGTGGTCTTTTGTGTGTGTGTGTGTGTGTGGTGGACTTAGTTCGAGTTATCGTATCCTGCACACTCACACACTGTTCACCCTGCACACTCACACACTGTTCGCCCTGCACACACACACACACACTGTTCACCCTGCACACTCACACACTGCTCACACTCACACACTGCTCACCCTACACACACACACACTGCTCACCCTGCACACACACACACACTGCTCACCCTGCACACTCTCACACTGCTCACCCTACACACTCTCACACTGCTCACCCTACACGCTCACACAATGTTCACCCTGCACACTCACACACTGCTCACCCTACACACTCACACAATGTTCACCCTGCACGCTCACACACTACTCCCTGCATACTCACACACTGCTCACCCTGCATGCTCACCCTACACGCTCACACACTGCTCACCCTGCACACTCACACACTGCTTACCCTACACACTCAGACACTGCTCACCCTACGTAATGCGAAAAGACGTAGCTCTGCCCTTTGATTTTATATGTGTAGAGAGAGGTCTGTGTGTGGTGGATAATTCTCCTATGCCGTTTGTAAAGTGCTCAGTGTGTGCTCCAGGCACCCGCGGTGTTCCTTTGCTTCCCCCACACACAGCCCCTCTCACGACAGAGGTTTTCTCCTCCTGAGCTCAGGGCCCAGCAGTTGTGTATCCGCCCAGAGGGCCAGAGCCATGGGAGCTGCTCGTTTCCTGGTTTTCAACAAGTGAGGGAGAGAGAGTCCGTGCTAAGAGCACGCAGTTCGCGCTGAGACGCCCCCCAGTAAACACTGAGCCGGGCAGCCTGGAGGGACCTTGCAGACTTGAGGTAATGGATGCAATGTTATGGTATGATATATTTAGTTCTTAAGCGTGCGTTTACGCGAGGGTGTCTTGGCGCTAGCTTGAACCGAGCTAGAACCACTAGTGCTCATCATGCGGTCATACAGAGGCGCTACCTTTAAGGTTGGACAGCCCTGAAATATCCTGATCGGAGTGGGGATATCCCTATAGTACATCCCAGTCCAGAATGCTGTACACAAAGCTACACATAGATTTACAACTACATATGGCAACTCTTTGATAGATGTCATGTGCATGCACTTGAATTTGCTCATAATTTGTTATAACAAAAGTAGCAATTTATAATAGGTCATTTTCACATAAAGCACTATGTTGTGTAACAATTACGAACTTTCCTTATATTGGTCTGGGTGTCATTTTAAAACAAAGGCTGGGCATTTCGCGCCAAACTGCTTAGGTCTGTAACCACAAGGGGCCGTCGCGCGCAGTTTCTGGAAAGCTGTGGTTTGTGCCTAACACGCAGGGTGTGGCTCTGTGCAGTGTATACACCTGTGCTGTGCACCACATCAGCTGAGGCGACCATTAGCTGCAGGTGCCTGCTCTGAGGTTCTGCACGCCACTGCAGCCACGCATTGCTGCAGCGCCAGTCCCCGCCCCGGCCTCTTCACCACCACGCAGCGCTACAGTGAAATATATAAAGAAAGGACCCAGGGGGGCGCAGGCGGGCTCAAGCCGCTCAGAACTGCAAGACAGGCCGCACACAAAACGAGGTAATTTCAGAGTTCTGTTCGCTTGCTCTCATGTATCTTTTCAAAAGTTTTGAAAGTTGATATTGCATTGTTAGGCCCCGGAGTATGAAAATGAGCTGAGCAGCCCACCCCTCCTCTCACTTTTATAAATTGAGAGAATGCACCAGTCGCTGCCTTGGCCCCACGGACACTGATTGCGAGTGCGACGTAATTACTCAACAGTAATATCCAACTACGTGTTACGTTTTCATGCAGTTCAAATCGGTGTTTCACGCACACACTCAATTATGATCATCATTGCAAATTTATTTTCCATTATATTATTATTATTGCTAACGAGATCTACAAAAAAAATATAAAAAACTGCTGACAATCATAACATTAAATTTGGAAGCATAGACTGGTTCAGACTTCGACAAACTGAACTTCTGTCTTAATTTTACTAAAATACCAAAACAAAATGCCATATTCCACACCTTTTTACAGTTTTCTTTAATCTCGTACCACATTTGTGTCACAATTCGTGTGACACTGGTTGAATTTTGTGAATTAATAAAATGAGTAAAAGAACGCACTCTTTTTGCGGCTTCTTCAGATGTGTCAGACTCAGTTCTATTCACATTTTACCCGCCTCCTCAGCTTGGAGTGAGAGATCAATTTAGAAAATGTTCCCTCGTGGAAATTAACGCCCTTCAAAGAGCGCTTTTGAAAGGTCGCGCCTAATTCTGCTTTAACTGCTGTTGTATACAATCTAGCTGGCCCGGCTGCGGCGCTCCTTCGAAAACATTCCTGTGCACTGTCCGATCTGAGAGCGCACTAGAGCTCGAGTGGTGCCAGGCGCGCGCCACTGCGACCGAAAAGCTGAGAGTAGCCGGAGGCATCTGAAAAATGCACGGCGAAGAGCGGGACGGTTCGTGGAGGCACGTCTGCGCTGCGAGGGGGCCTGGCCACGAGAGCACACTGCAAAGAATGGTGCACGCGCGCCCAGCATCTGTCTTCAATTACCGCGGTCCCTGACAGCTGGTAATTGAAGATATATGCCCTTCTGCTGCTCGTGTCCGCACGGAATATGCAGGAGGCGGAGCAACTCTACAGCCTATGGCCTATTGCGTGCTGGCTTGTAAAAACACAGCCATGCGAGGGCCAATTGCCATGCAGCTGACATAAATAACGACCAAAAATCACGAGCTTCTCTGGAATTCGTAGGTTAGATTTTCGAAGTCCTCACTAAAGGACTCTTAAGCCACGCCCACTTCGTGGGACGTAGGCAGAGCCCTAAAAAAGGAAGGAGCATGGGGGGTAGGGATGGAACTGCAGGAGAAAATGTAGCAGTCATGCCCTAGCAATCTTACTTACCTAATATACACCTTACACAACTATGCTTATAAATCCCAAAATATGATTCATATCCTAGCAACATATAAATACAGTCTTCATTTAAACAGAAGCGTGTCCCTTGTGCGATACAAGCATACTCATCTTTCGTAGCCAGCGGTCAATGTCAATGCGATGCTTAAACAGAATGTACGTTTAATTTTCTTGCAATCCAGAGGGCTGATTGCAGAAACCCTTATGAGCATCATCATAGTTGAAATAAAAAATCAGACATTTACCAGGGCTGCTGACCTAGTGGATAAGGCTATCCTTTTGGATAAGGTTGATGCAATCAAAAATGTCCAACCAAAATGAGTTGACTTTTGAATGCAAGAACATACGATACAGAAAATGTTTCTTTGCCTTCATATCCATTTTCAATAAGACCTATGGAAGTCATCCTGACTGAAGTCCAATGTTTGTGGACGATAATGTGCAATTATGTTTACTGAATCAGCAAAACAATGACAACTCTTTTGATTAGCACTTTTGTACATATGTACCTATGGTTTTTAAGAAAGTAAATAATATTTTCTCTTAGATAAATCAATTAGCTTTTATCATAACGCCATAAGCCCAAAGATACCAAAGTATGCAAAAATTGAACCAGCACACGAAAAATGGACTAAACATGAACACTCTAGCTTTATACATTTTTGACTCGATATTTCGTCATACAGCTCACACAAAGCATTTTTAGTTGCTTTCCATGCTGGCCCTGCCATTAGGATTTCTTGTACTAGATTATGCTTAAGAGGCTTCCCCATATCTTTTACAACTGTTTTTGTACATATTTTCAACAATGGGAGAGGGAGCCTTCAACACCGAAGAAGAAAAATAGCTTTGAGTGGAGTGAGGAAGATGGGAATTAAGATCAAGAGGAGGGTGGAGACACACCGATTGTCGACCTCTGGTGAGGAGGACTTGGAGCAATCTCAATATGTGTCATAAAGAAGATTACTGCACCTTTAAAAAACTGATTGAGCTAAGACTCAAGGAGGAGCAACTGTAGGCAAGCGGAAGCCCCCAACCCTTCCTTGATGCCTGCGAACACAGCACATTGAAATCTCAGTGGAAGATGAAAGCAATTCCTTGGATATGAACTGACGTGTTCTCTTCGTATATAACAAATCAGAATGAGAGGGGCAACAAGTGAACCCAACACCAGTATAGCTACAACAACCCCCATCTATGGACACCCATCCTACTGATCTAGAGCTAGGGGATGCCTAATGGAACCTGGACATTTGGGGGACAATGATGTCATATTTTAAGCTAAAGAGGGTGAGCAAGCTTGAAGTTGCCAGTCTTTAAAATCACAATGTCTATTGGGTAATTTGATTAATATGAACCTAGGTCAATAATTTAGGAATAATCTCAGTTTTGCAAATGTGGAAGTTTACTGCTGTATTTGAATTTGCATAATGCATTTTTCTGTTTTTGAAATGACAATAACATCGAACAATGGTTTCTTACACACAGAACACAGTATTGTCCCGACAACCCAACTGGTGCACAAGAACATCTGTAAGTGCTTTATGTTTCCATATAGTTGTGCAGTCTGGGTGCCTGATTTGAACATACTGGTCCACATGCTACAGTGCTCTGTATGTATGTGCAGGCCCCAGTTTAGCGTGCATGTGTGTGCGAACCCACATAAACATAAGTGACTATCCACCTGAAGTGCTGGAGTGTCGCAAAAATACCCTGGATATAGGAAACAAAGTGTGACCGTCAAAAAATCAGGCTTAACATTTACCTGGAGTGAGGACATGTTCGAGCTAAATCCTTCTTGCCTACTTGCCCCTTATGACCAAGAAAAGCCTGCTGTCACCCCCATATGAAAATTCCATGGCTCAGCTGCAAGGGGACAGGAGGACCTCATCCAAGAAATGTGGAGGGGGCCTGCACTTAGCACCAGACTGCATCAGTAAAAGGGGCGTTTCTTAGTTTGGAAGAAAAGCAAACCAGCTATCCTGGGGTAGGGTATCTTTCTATGAAACACAAGGAGGGGTTCATTAACGAACAAAAAAACTTTTTGGAAAAAAATGAAGCTCATTGGGATTCAATAAAATAAAGATGGACAGCCCATAAAGTAATCTTCAATAGTTTCTATATACCTTAATATTTAAAACCTTCTATGATGGCACTCCTTTTTGAACTTTTTAAATGCTGACAGTTTCTTATATGTAAATCCTATATTAATCCATGCTTAATTTGCCTTCAAGCTTAATCTCTTCTGGTCTCAAAAACTCTGATTCAAACTTCACAAGCACTCACCTCATCTCGGTTTAAGCCTCGCTCATGTTGCGCACTGCGGCACTCGGTACTCACAAGTTTAGTGTGAGTTGCTAAACTCTTATTCAATGGACGCGCTTGCTGGGGGAATCTCACACTTACCTGCCGTGAGGGCAACGGCGCGAGTGCCTTTCTTCTTTCCCCAGCCCGGACATTGCCGTGAGGGAAACGGCCAGCGATTCACTAATGCCGACGCCGTGAGGGGAACGACCACCAACGGGGCAGGAACTACTCTTCCCAGCATTCCCGGGCAGCGCAGAGAGGTGATGACAGCGCCTGCCCGGGATTCCCTTCAATATTAGCGCCCACGCCACGTGGGACGCGCGCAGGCGGCGACCGGGTGAAGCCCGGCAAAGGGCGGGCCATCTGTGGCCGGACGAGGCTGGGCTGGGCCCCCTCCCTGGGCATCTGGAACTGGGATATCTATTGGATAACTGGAGGCTGTCCAGTCGGTGACCTGTGAACTAGGGGAAGACCGACAGAACAGAGAACTGGACTCTCAAAGGCTCACTGTAAGTGAGTATAGGAGGGATTGTGAGGATCTAGGGCTACTGGTTGTTGGTGCGGGGTTGGGTTCACCTCCTTATGAGTGCTAGCGTGTGGAATAGTTGATTGCCAGATGATACCCACTATGGCAACTAAAGTAAATACCTGCACCGCCAAAGCTAAATCAAACATCCCTTTGTCACCAAGGATTGTAGTTCGGGACCCCAAATCGCAGTCATTCCCCACTCCGCAACCAACTGCAATTGATCGTATGCTGAGGAAAGCATTAGGTGCAGTTTCGGACGAAATAGAGCGTACAGAGAGAAGGCTGTCAATAACACCAGGGATGGCTTCCCCCTCCCCACCCCACCCCAGGAAAACAATATAGAGAACATAGGGGTTACCCTTTCCATCAGCACTGATCTTTCTACTCAGGATATTTCTTGTTCACAGTTGTCGAGTGGTGATGCACAGGTAATAGTCTTGTCAAACAAGAAAGTCTATATTAGGAAGAAAAGAAGTGCTCCAAAAAAGGTCCCAGGTTCCAGGAAATATAAGCCAAGAGAGAGAATTCCCCAGATAGGTCAGTCGGAAGCTGAAGGTCCTGAATGTCAAGTGGATCAACAGCCAGTACCCCCAAGTTGGATGGAAGAGATGGTTCAAGAGCTAAAATCCTCCCTAGAAACTTTCATCGTCAGTCAGATCAAACCGCTAGTCAGCAGATTGGATAAAATCATAAATGAATTATGCAAGAAGGGAAGGGCACCGGGTAGTATTGGATCTGCTAACCCCACAGCTACAAGTCCGAATGCACACACCATTGTAGCTCCCCAAGAAGGCATACTCTCTAGTAGCATTATTAGAACCCCACCGGGGGCAAAGTAGGACCAACCTCCGCCAGCTCCGATGACACACACTAGCACGGGATCTGATAAGGTGGGGGGTACATTGACTATAGCTAGAGAGACTAGCACGTGTATTGTTCAAACACAAAATAAGAATACTCTGAATAGTAGACCAAATGAGACAAAATAAACCACTCGTATAAATAATCCACTGATACCTAACCCTTTACCAAGTATTAATCTACTGCCGGAGGCATGCCCCTATGTAGTGGTATTGGGGGGAGTGCCAGTGTTGAAGCCAGACCAGACAGAGTCATATCCTGAACTTAGAAACAAAACAATAGCCTGGCTTAATAACCATTATCAGGGAATAATTGTGGCGAAATCTTGTTCGTTAGAAAGGTGAATTGGATTGGTAGATCAAATAAAAATCTGGAGGGGAATTGTGTAATTATATACTTTAAGGACACAAATTCGGTGGAGGATATATTATCCAGTGGGTGGATGCAACCGGAAAGTAAAATTAGAACACTACCGCTGGGTTATTTCTATCCCATGCAAAGTCCCACTAACGACATTAGGCGGTTTCAGGGGAGTCTTAGGACGGGTTTCACTTCACATGGGGAACGAAGTTGGTGTTTAAATGCTCCCATGGTAATACGCCAAGATGATCCCCTTTGGGCAAACAGATTTCGCCCCCTCATGACCCTAGAAGACAACGATTGACCACGAACTATGATGGATGAAGTTGTGGTGACCATCACGAGGGAGTCCATTAACACAGGTTGCCCAAGTGAGGCAGAGATAGAGAGGATGGTAACAGAACCGGCCGTGGAGATGCAATCCCATATAAGTTACGCATGCCCTGCATTAGTAAGTTATAGCAGGAAATCACTACAAGTTGAGGAACCTCCATTGAGTTCCCCTACATCACATGTTATGGGAGGAGTGTTGAGGGCCCCTGAACCCGCACTACCAACACAGCATCCTGGGATTCAAAGCAGCCCCTCAAGGCCAGAAGAAGGGAGAAGGGCCCAAAGCCAGTGTAGCGGACATCCCAATAAGGCAACACATGCGATGGGAGAGTTAAAGTTCATCTCATGAAATGTTGCGGGTTTAATAGGAGAATTGACCAATAACGAATGGAGACAGTATATTGAAGGGTTCCAAGTAATTAGTTTACAAGAGACTTGGGCAGTGGATAGTAATCCCCTTCACATGGCAGGGTACAAATGTTTTTTTTTGTGCCGCCTCAAAAATCTAGCTCAGGAAGAACGAAGGATGGTCTGTCAATATATGTCGACCTAAATCTGCAAGGGGTTTGGAGTAGCGCCTCATGGTCCTCACATAATATTCAAGCAATAGGCCATAGTAGTCCTGGCCGTAGGTGGACTTTGTATAATTTATATAATGCAGGGCCCACAAAAGGTAACAACCAAACATTTGAGGAGTTAGAATATAGACTGAGCCAGGAATTAGCTCATAGAAAAGGGGCGCTAGAAGTTACCAATTTGATAATGGGTGATTTTAATTGTCACTTGTGCCCAACTTTGTTCCCTCTCACTGCAGACTGGTCCCGGTGCCCGACTGAGAAAGGCCCCCACTTTGAGCATTCGGCAGAGGGAATAGTCCTGAGTAATCTCCTAAGGAACCATGATCTGGTACACACTATCGATCTGGTCCGCCTGGAGTGCGATGGGTCACTCCCTCCCACCTTCAAGGGAAGAGGTTGTCAGTCCTATATAGATTACATGTTAGTATTTAGACAGGCGAAAAATTGGATTAGCACGGTAGGGATCCACTGGAGCGCTTTTAGCGACCACAATCCCCTAACGCTAAGCCTAGTAAATCCATGCCGCCCTAGAATCAGCATTCAGGTGGACAGTGTGATGGAGGTTACTGATCAGGGAAGATGGATAAAGATGGTCTAAGATCGACGGGGAAGTCTTTTATAAAGATTTAATGGCAAGGGAAAACACAGATTGATGAGTGCCTAGACCTTAAGACAGTGGGAGGCACCCTGGTTAGGGCGTTTAGCTCAGTGACTAAAATAGTTGATGGGCTGTTAAAGACTAAAGCCCCCTTGAGGCATACTGTGCAACCAAGGCGGTTTGACAACAAGTGCCCTCAAGCCCTGAGAGACCTTAAAGCTAGTTTAAAAATCAAGCCTAAGGACAATTGTAGAATAGCCCAGTGTAGATGGACCTATAAACAGGTGTTGAACAAAGGAAGACTACTCTCCAAAATGAAGCATGGGCTGACCGAAGGGAGGCAGGAGAAAGAAGGGACATGAGCCAATTTTGGAGGATTATCAATAATCCTTCCTTTCAGGATAGTAACACTCCAGAGATTGGAACAAATATTCTACCGGAACAGTGGGTATCTCACTTCCAGGGTTTATACAATCACGACCAAGAGTTAGTGCTGGAATGGGGGCGGGAAAACCCACTGGGGCCAGCTATTGAGTTCTCCCTAGCGGAAATCACACAGGGGATCGAGGGTCTCTCTCCGAATAAAGCTCCAGGCCCGGATGGCACTCCGCTAGATTTATATCTGAGTAATGTTGACTTCTGGGCTCCTATTCTCACCATAGTGCTAAATGCGGCAATACAGACGGGCCTACCACATTCTTGGTCTACAGCAGTTATTATTCCCATTTTTAAGAAAGGTAATAGGGATAATACACAATGTTTAGACCAATCTCCCTGATAGATGTACCTGCCAAAATCCTGGGCCGGGTAATTTTGCAGCGGTTGATGGAATGGACAGAGGATAATCATATAATCACGGATATCCAATACGGCTTTAGAGCCGGAAGGTCCACTAGCAACCAATGTCTTAATCTTTATATGCTGGTTACAAAGTACACTAAGGCCAGTAACGAAGCCATCTATCTGGGGTTCATGGACCTCGCAGCCGCTTTTGATAACGTTAACAGAAATAAGTTATGGTGCCTGATGAGGGACATGGGTATTGATTTGAGCTTGTTTAAGATTCTTAGGGAGCTACACCGCGACACGACAGCTAAAGTCCGTTATAATCTAGAGGGGGGGAACACTAACTCATTCCCTTGTACGAGCGGTGTGAGGCAGGGGTGCATTCCTGCCTCCTTCCTGTTCTAGTTATATATTAACAACCTAGAACAGGCTTTGCTAGATTTAAATATTGACTGCCCGAGAATAGGAACGCGCCAAATACCAGTGCTCTTATACGCGGATGACGCGGTGCTGCTTGCCCGCACCCCGAGGGACCTGCAAAGCCTGCTAGATGGATTTGTGAAATTCATGGACACCTTGGGGTTGGCAGTGAACTTGAACAAGTCCTTTGTGATGTTGGCAGGTCCCAAACCCTGTAAGAGGTTTGTGTATAAAAATTGGGAACCACCAACTGGAAACAACTCCCTCTTTTACTTACCTGGGGTTGCTTTTAGATGGTGCACTCAATTTTAGACCCTTAGTTGAGGAACGATGAACAAAACTAATCTCCACAAATGGGGCCATATTGAATTATGGCCGAAGGCTGGGCCGGTGGTACCCAGAACAGGTCATGAACCTGTATGGTTCGATCTGCTGGTCTAAAGCCACGTATGACTCAGAAGTCTGGGGTTATGTCAACACAAAGCAATTGCAGTTGGTGGAAAATAAATGTATGCGTAGGATCCTAAAGGTCCCCCAGAGTTCCCCAGCCGTAATTGCACACATGGAACTAGGGAGACCCTTTCTAGAGGATGAACTCAAGTTAAGACCGATTATGGCCTGGCTAAAAATCTGGGCCAACCCAGAGGCAGATTTAACTAGGCAAATTCTGACAGATTGCCTGTCCAGGGACAAGGGACTACAAATACCTTGGCTTAATTATGTTAAGGTAACCCTGGAGGGCATTGACCAGAGGGATCTTATTACTAATCCTAGCTCTATTGTATCTTCAGATAAACAGAAAATTAAATTGTTGTTGATGGACAAATTCTCCACTTTTAGAACAAAACAGGAGATGTTAAAACATACTGTAGTTGACTATAGTTCCAGGAAAACAGACGAATTGATGGCTTTCCGAAAAAAGGTGAAAACATGGCTCTTCCCCAAAGCTTAATCTCACCAGAACTTTAATACTATCCTCCCCTCCTCTGATGCACAGTATTTATTCAGCAATATGTACACAGCGCCAGGATGCCCGTAGGGTTGCAGAAGCGCTTTACAAATGCTATAAATAAATAAATAAATAAATAAATAAATGTATAATGCCCAGGATAGGTTTTTAATGACCGTTTTAGGCTCAATCTTTTACCTCATATACTGGCAGATCCACCAGGTTTTACACGGACGATTGAGCAGAAGGGTGCCTGCGGCTGCGACAACTTGTCTCCGCAGGACACTCTTCATTTTGCACTTCTGTGTCCTTTTTTTAAAGACCCTAGATGTAGATTCCTGGTAGAGCTTCTAAGAAAAGAGACGTTCCGTCACGCTAAAATGGCCTTATTGTTTTTACAAAGAGCACAGGACCCATGGTCACTTTGTTGTATCATGAATTTCATTAGGACTGCTGTAAAGTTAAGAAACTCCAGAGTGGAGGGCTCTTGAAGGGACCCTTGTAGTGTATACTGTTCACATGATTGCATATTTAAACCTGCGATAGTCTTATTTATTGTTAAGTAATTCTTTTTTTTAAACCTGTATATATGTGTACTTTTATGATGCTTTTTAACTATCGAATAAAGAATTACTGACTGACTTATTTATTCAATGTTATGTTCTCAGTTCCAAAACATGATTCTCCAACGTGTCACACTTTGTTTTTGCATAGTTACTCATAAGTACAGACACAAATTAATTGATGGCTACAGTGTAATCCCAATGCATTGCAGGGATGTGACATACCATTTTTGATGGGTCATTCAATTTCTCACACTCATTTTTGTATTTCTCCATCTACCCTTCCTCCTCTCTTTATACTTTTCTGCATCTCCTAAAATAGAAGCTGGCTTGTAGTGCAGCATGATATGCATCTCTACACATTGAAACATATGGAAAATATGGAGAAACAGATGTGACACATTGCAGAATCATGTTTTTAACTCAAACACATCGAAGTATGAAGGAGGAGGTTTTCAGGAACAAATGAGTAGTAATTGATTCAATAAGGGCCAGATTTATTAAATTGTCACGCAACACAATGCAGCAAGACAACTTGCTGCGCCTTGTGACTGGGAGAGAGCAGGAATGCGCCATATCTACTAAAGTGTTACAAAGTCCTGCACTCTCCCAGCGCTGGAGCATTGAGTGTGTTCTAGATTTTTGTCCCTTAATAACTTTGCAACAATTTGACAAATGTCCATGAAACTTTGCAGACCAGTTGCACCTGTTTCATTGTTGGAGGACTGAAAGATTTGCAGTGTTTAGTCATGGGGGTACTAAGAAACAAGCATTTGCAATGCAATAGGTCCAGCATTTGCGAGAGTTTGAGCTATTGGCATTGTAAATGACAATCCCTTTTATTTCTGTGTTGATTTTTAAAACGGTAATAAAAGACATTGGTATTGTAAATACCAATAGCTTAAACTTTTGTAAATGTGACGTGGTGGGGGAAGGGTCACGGAGGACATAGGGAAGCAAATGATAAACAGAGCAATGTGGCGGGCAGGGGGAGAAAAGCAAAAGAGCGAGAGCAACGTTAAGCTGGAGGTGAAAGCATACCCTTTACAGGTAATCTGAGCCGCAAAGCGCAGCAAGCTGCAACTTTGGAACTGGAGAACTGCTCAGTGAAGAGCATCAATACCTTCCGGGCGGGTTCGATCTTGCCGAAGAGTGTGTCTAGAAAAACACTTACAGCCAAAGAGTTTCTTTCTTTTTTGGATCCATTTCACAGAGGAACAAATCGAGAAAAGACTATAACAGTCCTCTGTTGAAGTCATGGGACCTCATTTATGTGTTGTTTGTCGTAGGACAGCGCAGCAGGCCTTGCTGCTGTGCTGCCCAACGGCAAAAGAAAAGGGAAGGAATGCGCTGTATCCATTAGATATGGAGCATTCCTGTCCTTTTACCGTGCGCGGGCCCACAATGGGCTGATGCGCACCAATGCAGGCACCTTTGCACCATGGTCCAAGGATGCCTGCTTTGTGGGGATGATTATTTTTGTGCAGGAAGGTAAGCCTTCCTGCACAAAAACAATCACAAGAGGCTTTTTCCTCTTTCAATGTGTGCTGCAGCACACATCGAAAGAGGAAAAATGAAAAGAAATAAAGATATTTATCTGTGTTGTGCCTCTCTTACACCTTCCCTGGGGAGATATAAGTTTCCCATGGAAAGTCGCTTTCATGCAGTTTTCCGCGTGAAAGAGGCATATATTTATAAGGCCATGAAAAGCCACTTAACGTGGCCTTCTAAATATGCCAGTGGCAAATTGCACCATCGGAATGTTAAAAAAGTGACATTCTGTTGGCGCAAAAGTGCCGGTAGGGCCTCATAAATGAGGGCTGTGGTTTTTAGCAAGTGAGCGGAGGAGCAAACCTATAGCATAATCATGTTTAACATAGATGTTTGTTCTAAAAATAAACACGCCAGATCTAGCGGAATTTACATCACGCACCTTTGACCTCCCTAAAGGCATCGCCGAGTTGCCCCCTTCTGTCTCCAATGGCCCCTGAAGAGCTCCCCGTTTGCTACAGGTTAAACAAACTGGTGGTCACAACTGCGCACAAGAGACTCTCCTGCCCTCCTGCAGTAAGAGAAACTCATTAAAGAAAATAGGGCTTACAGACTTAATGAGACGTACTGTGTAACAACCGAAATAAAAGGGCCAGTTCTCATGGGAGGTTACAAATTAAGACAAGGCGGTACTAAGGAGGGACTAACAAGCCCATTAACGAATCAGATGCCAGCATGTATGAGGGACAATGACACAAGCCAATGAAAAATATGGGCGGAGAGCTTGAGGGGCTTCAAGTTCATACTCTAATACAGCATGCCTCGCAGAGCAGTGCATGTCCTGCCCAGGCTCGACCTAAAAAGGGGGTCCCAAAACAGGCTTGAAATCCAATACATTTTACATAGACGTTTATATTGCGCAAAAATGGGCAGTCGGATTTTGCTGAAATTTGGTAGCATTTGATATTAAGATTTTTCAACTTAGTGATATCCCTTAGCACAATACTACTAAAAGTAGCAAGAAAGCCCAAAAAATAAACTAGACTGCATATGTAAAGTTTCTGATTTACTACATGAAAACTGAAAGACTCATGTATGCTAGAGCATTCCCAGCTGTTGCTCCCAGGATATGGAACTCTTTACCGCCGGACCTTCGCCTTATTTCCTCCACCTACGCCTTCAAAAGAGAAGTCAAATCATATCTTCTGCCTAAGTTCTTACCCTAGTTCAACATTTAAATGACACTGAATTGATTCAGATAGCAAAACTTTTATGTAGTCTATCCTGTATTGGATGTGCTTAATTTTACTGTTAGCCTATTCTTAACTGTTGATTTGTTTGTATCACACATACGTTTGCCTGTTGATCAGACCAAGTGCTAATCGTGTTATCCCCATGTAAAGCGCTCTGATACCCTCGAGGGTCACGTTCGCGCTATACAAAACTTTCTAAATAAATAAATGGTCACATGTTAGTGGAAACTTAAGGGCCCACATGCATCAATGTAGGATTTTGCATTTCTTAAATAGCGAAAATTAAGGAATCGCTATTTAGGAAATGCAAAATGCTATGCATCAAGAAATCCTAAAAGTTTTTAGGATTTCTTAATTTTCGAAAATTGCGATTCCTTAATTGCGAAGTGCAATTAAGGAATGGCATTACATTGATTCCTATGGCCCTAGAGGCCCATAGGAATCAATGTAGTCAATTGGAAGCCAGTAGCAAATTGCGAGTGGCACTTAGAAAATTTCATGGGTGCAGGGGGGGGTCCAAAGGACCCCCCCATGCACCCCTGAAATGTATTTTTCGCATCATGTTGCACACACACATGTCCTAAGGACATGTGTGTCCGTAACATGAACGTTTTAAAAATGCATTTTCTGCATTATTTACAGTTTTTGCAAATTTACCGAGTAGTTCAACTACTCGGTAAATCTGTCCCGCAAATTGCGATTTCTCTTTTTAAAATGTATTCATGCATTGCTTTTAGGAAATCGCACATTTGCGATTTCCTAAAAGCAATCGCATTTTTGGAAATCGCTCAAATGTAACGATTTCCAAAAATGATTGATGCATTCCAAAATGCATTTTTGGAGTCGCAAACGGCCGATTTTAAGGAATCGCACCGTTTGCGACTCCAAAAATGCTTGATGCATGTGGGCCATAATACATAACGAATACAATACATATTAATCTGCATATGTTTCATTTGTGGGCTCTCTGGCTCACAAAATAAAACTGGCCAAACAAGCCAAACAAAAAACATCTTTCTTATGCACCCCTGAGCAACAAAATGAAAAATAATCTAAATTTTTATAGCAAAAGCAATGATTATCTTTCGTTCACTTTCGCCTTCATATGTAGTACAATCCTATTAAAAGTAGCAAGGAAGCCCAAAAAATAAACTAGATTGCAAATATAAAGCTACAGATTTACTACATAAACAACTGAAAGACCTATTTATGGCCACATACTAATAGAAACCTATAAAGAAATACATAACAAATGCAATACATTTTAATCTACATAAGGTTTCTTTGCATGCTCTATGGCTCACAAAACAAAAGTGTCTCAACAAGCCAAACAAAAACAATCTTTCTTATGCACCCCGTGCAAGAAATTGAGAAATTGCTCTAGCAGTGAGCTACACAAACTACTATTTGTTGGACATAATAATTGGCCACTAGGACAAAAAAAATAATAATAATCTCAATTTTTATAACAATGACAATGATTGCCTTTCATTCACTTTGGCCTCCATATGTAGCACAATTCTCCTAAAAGTGGCAAGGATGCCCAAAGAATAAACCAGACTGCATATGTAAAGTTTCAGAATTACTACAAGAACAACTAAAAGATCCATTTATGGTCACACACTACTGGTAACCTATAAACAATTACATAACAATTAGAATACATCTTAATCTACATATGTTTCCTTTGTATGCTCTTTGGCTCACAAAATAAAACTGTGCCCATGAAGCCAAACAAAAAACATCTTCCTTATGTACTAATGTGCAACAAAATGGAAAAGTGACCAAGCAGTGAGCAGTGAGCAACACAAATTTCTATATAGAAGACATGATAATGGGCCAGTAGGAAATAAATATAGATATTCATTTTTATAACAACACTGCTCTGCTTTCATTCACTTTCGGCTTCATATGTAGCACAATCATACTAAAATTAGCAGGGGAGCCCAAAAATTAAACTAGACTGTATATGTAAAGTTGGATATTTACTACCTGGACAACTAAAATACACATTTATGGTCACATGGTTATGTAATCCAAAAAACAAAATACATAACAAATACAATAAATAAAAAAAGAAATCACATTAAATCTGACTGGCACTCTATAGTTATAGTTAGCATTCCAAAAGATAGGAATTCCTCGGATATTAGCTCCCTAATAACTTCCCACCTGTTTGATGAATCACCTCAAAACTTTTCAGAGCATTTTCTACTTTTTGAGATGATGTATATATTTATGGTGAATTGTTAAGGGGGTGCAGAGATAAAAGACGGTCTCAAACGTGTTTTTCCACCAATGCATTTTCCATAGACTATTGTATTTGACAAAGCGCAAAAACGGCTGAATGGATTTAGATGAAATTTGGCAGGGTTATACATCATGGTGCAATGATGATGCTTTTTGGGTACTGCAGTTAAGTAGGGTAAGTATTTCTTTATTTTATAAGGAATTTAAACTTAGTGATCTGTCACCACTGTACTTTCAAGGAATTTTACACAACTTTGTGAAACTACCGTTGTACATGGTCATAAACCTATTCTAAAAATATATGAAAATATATAAATACATTTCCCTACCTATTACTACTTTAAGAAAGTGGTAATAGGTAGGCTCCTACTACTTACCTATATCTAAGGCCTTAATGCTGCACACAGCCAAAGTGTAGTAAAAGCAATTTGGCTGCCTTTTCATTCTCTAAAATCAGCCTAATTATATACTGGCTTGTCATCACCATGTACCACGGTATACTGCAAAGTTCTCATGGTATGCCATGGCCTAAAATATAACTAAGGTCTAACTGTAATATTAAATTGCTGTACATTTGTGTCACTCATGGTGTCACATGGGCAATACAATACTTAAGTTAGATTTACAAAGGACCGCAAGGCCACCATGCATGACCCTGTGTTGATTGAGAAATCTGGAAAAGCGCAAGGCAGCACAATTTGTTGTTTTGCTTCACTCTGCACACCATAATGTACATTACAACAAAATTTCACATGCATCCATATGCCATGCCACTGTAGCTACTTCACTATATGCTATTCCACGCTACGCCTCTCCACTGTACGAGACTCCACTCTATGCCACTCCACTCTACACTATTACACTGTACGCACTGCCACTGTACGCCACTCCACTACACACCACTCCACTGGATGCTACCCCACTCTACTCCATTTAACTGTATGCCACTCCACTCTACTCTATTCCACTGTATGCCACTCCACTCTACAACACTCCACTGTATGTGATTTTACTCTATGCCACTCCACTGTATGCTACGCCACCTCACTCCAATATACCCCACTTCATTCTATGCTATACGATTGGACCCCACACCAATGTATGCCACTCCACTGTATGTTATCACACTCTACTGCACTATACGCCACTCTAGTCTACACCACTCCTTCATATGCCACTCCACTGTACTCTACTCCACTATATACTATTACACTTCATCCACTCCACTGTACAACACTCCGCTCTATGCCACTCCACTCTGTGCTATTACACTGTACACAACCCCACTCCATGCTATTTCCATTCTACCTCGTTCTACTGTATGCCACTCCACTCATTCCACTCCACTGTACTCTACTACACTTTATGCTACTCCAGTGTATGGCACTCCCCTCCACGCCACTTCATTCTACGCTATTCGATTGGACCCCACACCGATGTACACCACTCTACTGTATGCTATTTTACTCTACCCCATGCCACTGTATGCCACACACTTTACAACACCCCATCATATGCCACTCCACTGTACACTACTTCACTATATGCTATTACTCTCTATGCCACTCCATTGTACACCACTCCACTCTACACTATTGTACTATATGCCACTCCACTATACGCTACTCTACTCAACCCCACTCCAGTGTACACCACTTCATTCTAAGCTAGTCCATTGGCTGCCACTCCACTATATGCTACTTGGTAATCAGACAAAATATCGAGAAAAAAAATATCGTAATGACAAAATATCGAAGTAAAAATATCGAAGGTCAATAATATTGGGAAGCAAAAATATCGGATACAAAAATATCGTAATAGGTAAGTAAGATTAAATATCGAAAACAATAATATCGTATGACAAAATATCGACAATACAAAATATCGTGTAGTAATGGAAAAAAAAATAGTAGTGAAATTGTTTTTCACAATTAGTACATACCGGGATGCTCCTTCGCTGGAGTCGCTGTGCGCATAATAAATTGTTATAACATAACATAACATAACATAAACATGTATGAAATGTAAATTGAAAAAAAATCAAATATATTTAATAAATAAATATTTTTAAAAAACATATCTAGTTTTAGGAGCGGGTTATTGGGTTTATAGGGGATAAGGGTGGAGAGTGTATTAAAATGTAAGTAAAAAAACATAAAAAAATTAAAAAAATATTAAACAATTTAATATAAAAATAAATAATTTAAAAAAATATATAAAAATTATTAATAGATATCTAGTTTTAGGAGCGGGTTTTTGGGTTTATAGGGGATAAGGGTGGGGGGTGTATTAAAATGTATGTATAAAATTATTTATAAAAAAAAATAAAAATTACAATTATTTAATAACAATTAATTAATTAGTGTCCAGTACCTACATCAATTGTTAGTTCATTGGGGTAGGAATAGTGGTAATTTATTAATTAGTGTTCACCACCTATATCTAATTAACTTTAATTGGTGTGGGAATATAATTAATTAAATAATTAGTGTCCAGCGGCTAAATGTAATTAATGTCAATTGGAGTAGGATTATTAATTATTAATTAGTGTTTTGCACCTACTCCAATTTGATGTAGATTGGAGTTGGAATATTAATTAAAAAATAATTAGTGTCCAGCACTTACTCCAATTTAATGTAGAATGGAGTTGGAATAATAATTAATAATTAATTAGTGTCCAGCACCTACTCCAATTTAATGTAGACTGGAGTTGGAATAATAAATAATAATTAATTAGTGTCCAGCACCTACTCCAATTTAATGTAGACTGGAGTTGGAATATTAATTAATAAATAATTAGTGTCCAGCACCTACTCCAATTGTATGTAGATTGGAGTTGGAATATTAATTAATAATTAATTAGTGTCCAGCACCTACTCCAATTTAATATAGACTGGAGTTGGAATAATAATAATTAATTAATTAGTGTCCAGCACCTACTCCAATTTAATGTAGACTGGAGTTGGAATAATAATTAATAATTAATTAGTGTCCAGCACCAAATCAAATTTTATGTAGACTGGAGTTGGAATATTAATTAATAATTAATTAGTGTCCAGCACCTACTCCAATTTAATGTAGACTGGAGTTGGAATATTAATTATTACATAATTAGTGTCCAGCACCTACTCCAAATTAATGTAGACTGGAGTTGGAATATTAATTAATATTTAATTAGTGTCCAGCACCTACTCCAATTTAATGTAGACTGGAGTTGGAATAATAATTAATAATGAATTAGTGTCCAGCACCTACTCCAATTTAATGTAGACTGGAGTTGGAATAATAATTAATATTTAATTAGTGTCCAGCACCTACTCCAATTTAATGTAGACTGGAGTTGGAATAATAATTAATAATTAATTAGTGTCCAGCACCAAATCAAATTTTATGTAGACTGGAGTTGGAATATTAATTAATAAGTAATTAGTGTCCAGCACCTACTCCAATTTAATGTAGACTGGAGTTGGAATATTAATTAATAATTAATTAGTGTCCAGCACCTACTCCAATTTAATGTAGACTGGAGTTGGAATAATAATTAATAATTAATTAGTGTCCAGCACCTACTCCAATTTAATGTAGACTGGAGTTGGAATATTAATTATTACATAATTAGTGTCCAGCACCTACTCCAATTTAATGTAGACTGGAGTTGGAATATTAATTATTACATAATTTGTGTCCAGCACCTACTCCAATTTAATGTAGACTGGAGTTGGAATATTAATTAATAATTTTTTAGTGTCCAGCACCTACTCCAATTTAATGTAGACTGGAGTTGGAATAATAATAATTAATTAATTAGTGTCCAGCACCTACTCCAATTTAATGTAGACTGGAGTTGGAATAATAATTAATAATTAATTAGTGTCCAGCACCAAATCAAATTTTATGTAGACTGGAGTTGGAATATTAATTAATAATTAATTAGTGTCCAGCACCTACTCCAATTTAATGTAGACTGGAGTTGGAATATTAATTATTACATAATTAGTGTCCAGCACCTACTCCAATTTAATGTTCACTGGAGTTGGAATATTAATTATTAATTAATTAGTGTCCAGCACCTACTCCAATTTAATGTAGACTGGAGTTGGAATATTAATTATTACATAATTAGTGTCCAGCACCTACTCCAAATTAATGTAGACTGGAGTTGGAATATTAATTAATATTCAATTAGTGTCCAGCACCTACTCCAATTTAATGTAGACTGGAGTTGGAATAATAATTAATAATGAATTAGTGTCCAGCACCTACTCCAATTTAATGTAGACTGGAGTTGGAATAATAATTAATATTTAATTAGTGTCCAGCACCTACTCCAATTTAATGTAGACTGGAGTTGGAATAATAATTAATAATTAATTAGTGTCCAGCACCAAATCAAATTTTATGTAGACTGGAGTTGGAATATTAATTAATAAGTAATTAGTGTCCAGCACCTACTCCAATTTAATATAGACTGGAGTTGGAATATTAATTAATAATTAATTAGTGTCCAGCACCTACTCCAATTTAATGTAGACTGGAGTTGGAATAATAATTAATAATTAATTAGTGTCCAGCACCTACTCCAATTTAATGTAGACTGGAGTTGGAATATTAATTATTACATAATTAGTGTCCAGCACCTACTCCAATTTAATGTAGACTGGAGTTGGAATATTAATTATTACATAATTTGTGTCCAGCACCTACTCCAATTTAATGTAGACTGGAGTTGGAATATTAATTAATAATTTTTTAGTGTCCAGCACCTACTCCAATTTAATGTAGGATGGAGTTGGAATATTAATAAATAATTAATTAGTGTCCAGCACCTACTCCAATTTAATGTAGACTGGAGTTGGAATAATAATTAATAATTAATTAGTGTCCAGCACCAAATCAAATTTAATGTAGACTGGAGTTGGAATATTAATTAATTAGTGTCCAGCACCTACTCCAATTTAATGTAGACTGGAGTTGGAATATTTATTATTACATAATTAGTGTCCAGCACCTACTCCAATTTAATGTTCACTGGAGTTGGAATATTAATTATTAATTAATTAGTGTCCAGCACCTACTCCAATTTAATGTAGACTGGAGTTGGAATATTAATTATTACATAATTAGTGTCCAGCACCTACTACAAATTACTGTAGAGTGGAGTTGGAATATTAATTAATATTTAATTAGTGTCCAGCACCTACTCCAATTTAATGTAGACTGGAGTTGGAATAATAATTATTAATTAATTAGTGTCCAGCACCTACTCCAATTTAATGTAGACTGGAGTTGGAATAATAATTAATAATTAATTAGTGTCCAGCACCTACTCAAATTTTATGTCGACTGGAGTTGGAATATTAATTAATAATTAATTAGTGTCCAGCACCTACTCCAATTTTATGTCGACTGGAGTTGGAATATTAATTATTACATAATTAGTGTCCAGCACCTACTCAAATTTTATTGTAGACTGGAGTTGGAATATTAATTAATAATTAATTAGTGTCCAGCACCTACTCCAATTTAATGTAGACTGGAGTTGGAATATTAATTATTACATAATTAGTGTCCAGCACCTACTCCAATTTAATGTAGAATGGAGTTGGAATATTAATTAATAATTAATTAGTGTCCAGCACCTACTCCAATTTAATGTAGACTGGAGTTGGAATATTAATTATTACATAATTAGTGTCTAGCACCTACTCCAATGTAATGTAGACTGGAGTTGGAATATTATTTAAAAATTAATTTGTGTCCAGCACCTACTTCAATTTAATGTAGACTGGAGTTGGAATATTAATTATTACATAATTAGTGTTCAGCACCTACTCCAATTTAATGTAGAATGGAGTTGGAATATTAATTAATAATTAATTAGTGTCCAGCACCTACTCCAATTTAATGTAGACTGGAGTTGGAATATTAATTATTACATAATTAGTGTCTAGCACCTACTCCAATGTAATGTAGACTGGAGTTGGAATATTATTTAAAAATTAATTTGTGTCCAGCACCTACTTCAATTTAATGTAGACTGGAGTTGGAATATTAATTATTACATAATTAGTGTTCAGCACCTACTCCAATTTAATGTTGACTGGAGTTGGAATAATAATTAATAATTAATTAGTGTCCAGCATCTACTTCAATTTCATGTAGACTGGAGTTGGAATATTATTTAAAAATTAATTAGTGTCCAGCACCTACTCCAATTTAATGTAGACTGGAGTTGGAATAATAATTAATAATTAATTAGTGTCCAGCACCTACTCCAATTTAATGTAGACTGGAGTTGGAATAATAATTAATAATTAATTAGTGTCCAGCACCTACTCCAATTTAATGTAGACTGGAGTTGGAATATTTATTAATAATTAATTAGTGTCCAGCACCTACTCCAATTTTATGTAGACTGGAGTTGGAATATTAATTATTACATAATTACTGTCCAGCACTTACTCCAATTTAATGTACACTGGATTTGGAATATTAATAATTAAATTATTCGTGTCCAACATATACTCACATTTTATATACATTGAAAAATTCTTATATAATAGGATTGTTACATTATAGTAAGATAATAATAAAAATAGTTCAACATGATTGTACAAAATTTTTATTTATTTATTTATTTTTCACAAATAAAAACTTTTTTCATAACAAAAATATTTTTATGACTTTTGGTTTTTAAGCTCATATTTTCTAAACACAATGATAAGCAAATATACAGAAGCATTATTTATTTCTAAATTATTGTTATTAATATGTAAAATATTTTTTATATCTTTTACATATTGTACTTTCTGAAAAAAATGTAGAAATAACAAATGTTTTTTTCAAATATCATTTTTTCAGCTTCATATCTAAACATCAAACATTTATAATATAAGTCACACAATTTTTTACACATTTTTTACATTATTATAATTTGTGACAATGTAGTTATATTTCTATACATTGTTAAAATAAATATTATTGTTTTCATAATATTTATTTATTACATTCATATACATACTTGTTAATCAAATCATAGTAGGATTAAAGTAAATATTTTTTTACAATAATAGCAACTTTTGGTGTATTTTTGGCTATTTAGTTAAGTATTGATATTATATTTTATACTTGGGACTATTTTATTGCATTTGTGTTCTTTACTTTGTAACCGGGTTAGGTCGTTTTGGGTTATTTGGATGAAGAGCTGATCGCGGTTGGGAGACACTTCACGTCGCTTCAGGTAAGGTTTATTTTATATGTTTTATGTGTAGTTTAATGATGTTTTGAGACTAGTGACCTTATATTTAGTGTTGTTTCATGTGAAGGAGTTATGTATTAGATTTCGAAAACAAATATTCCTTATGGTATATACACGTAGTCTTAGTTAGTTAACTCATTATTTATAGAGTTAATTTTTGTCTTTTACGGTATATCTACAAGTGAAATCATCTATTTTAATATGTTTGTACATAATTATTTGCTAATTTATGTGGGTGGGAATGTCTGTTTTCTATGTTTTTTTCATAGGTGTACGCTACATCGGAAGTTCCGTTTTTTTTTAAAGGAAGTTTTTGTTTGTTTTATTCACCACTGCTTTACAAACACTTCTTTACATTTTTCGGTTTTCCTGGAGCGATTCTTTCTTTTTTCTACTTTTTCGGGTTTTTTATGGTTCTTCGATGGGTCTGCACAACCTGGATTTCTTATTTTGGGAACAGTTGTATTTTTACATTTTTTTGGGTTACTTTTGCACTACCTGGATTACTTTGGTGGAGAAGGACGTTATTGGATTGACAACATGATTGGTAAGTCCTTGCTTTCTTATCTTGTGTGGGTGGGTAATGTTATTTTTTATTATGGAATTGTTTTCTACTTGTAATTTAGTTTTAATGTGTGCATATATTAGAAGAATATCTCTATATATTGCATACATTAAATACTTTAGAAGCTCACCTTTGATATTTTTGCATACTTAGGTGATAGTTTTAGTGTTTTATAAAAATTTGGAAATTAATCAGAGTAGTGTTTTGGCTATGATGTTTAAGTATTCTATGCCTTTTGTACTAGGGTACAGTTTTACTTGTTCTTCTAGGTATTTGTGCATTTGTTTATTTAGCTTTGATGTTTTAGGGACAAGTTCAGTTACAGATTGGTCCATTCTGAATTCCTGGTAGCTCTGTTCTTTCTGTAGGCATTTAATGAAATGTTCTAGAGTAGGTTTTGTTCTGCCAGTTGATTGTACAAATGCATTGTGCCAACCTTCTACTGCGTTGTTAGTTTTTGATTCTCCATTAAGGGTACTTCTGTAAACGTTCCACCAGGGTATTAGGAATTTGGGATTTCGTCTGTGGCCAGATCTGTGGAGTCTGCCTACCCAGGTGTCTTCAAAGTAGTCGAGAAATGGACTTAATTTAGCTTCATTTTGTTTGTAGAAGGGGCTGTCTATAAGAATGTTGTAGTATTCAGCTACGTCTGTTTCTGGGACATAAGCAAGTGCAATGAGTTTTTTAATTTGGAAAGCAAAAGATGAGTTTGTAGCATATTCGACACTTAGGGTAGTTTTTTTAAGATGTCTCCATAAACACTGGTTTAAATGATAATAGCAGCCTTGAATGCAGGTATGGGGGTGGATTTTTAGGATAGTTGAGAGCATTGCTTGCTCTAAATCAAGAATGATTTTTTCTGGAGAAAAATCATTTGTCTTTTGTTTAATAATATTTAATAATTCCATATATGTGGAATTATTTTTGTTTGGTAATAGTGCATATAGTAATGGTATGTTGCAGTTGTGGTACAGGCCATGTATTGTGTATAATTGGAAAAATGGTTTGGGACAGATGTTAAATGTTCCATCCATCATCCAATATTGGCTTTGCTGAAGTTTAACTAAATTCATATTGGTACCAAAAATTATAAGCCTTTTGTCATTGTTTTCGTTGTCGTAAACTATAAATGGTTGTTTGTTTAAAGTTATTATTTGGTTTGCAGTTAAGTTTATATCATGATATGTTCTGGGAGATGGTGTTGTAGCAGTAGTAGCTTTTTTAGTTCGTGCTATAGTTCTTTTTAAGGAGAGAATATTTGGCATTTGGGTTGTGGCAGTTTTAGGGATTTTAGGAATGGCTTCTTTTAATATGACATTTGTTTGCTTTTGGGAACCTGTACTAGCTTCTTTTATATTTTCCAAAGCTGTTCTAACTTCTATTTCAGTAACATTAGGTGGATGATTATGTTCCCTAGTATACAGTACTGTAGCTTCTCTAGTTGTTGCTCTTCCATAGCACTTGTTAGAATAATATTTACAACATTTCCAATTAACTTTCATGCCATATTGCTTTTCTTGTGTATAAGTGTAACCCATGTAGCATAGTAATAGTTTTCCTTTCTGGCTGGTCACAAATTCGGCTCCATCGGTCATTTTGTACTTTGTATATCTATAAAAGATATATATAATAGTTAATGTCAAATAAAATGTGATAAATTATCTAAGTTAGTGATAAGTTAGAATGTATATACTTACGTGTTTTAGAATTCACTGCAAAATTAGGAGTTGCTTTCTTCTTTAGTTGGGGATACTTGTTTGTGATGTTGTTGTAGCTGTTGTGAAAAACATGAAAGTAGTATATTATTAATAAATGTTTCTGTATATTTACAATGTTAGAGCTAATTTGTACTACAAAAGTGTCTATTTATTATTAACATTGTGAAGATACTTACATATTTTTTTTGGTTGGTCTTTGCCAGTATAGTTGTTTCTTCAGCTTCTGGAGAGTAGTTTGTAGTGTTATCTTAAAAAAATAAGGAACATATGTGTTAGAATAATCACCATGTTGGTAGGTTTTTTTTACTGAATATCTGGTAATTATGTTATTTAATATACTTACTTTGTGATTAGTATATGTATAATTCCGAATGTGGAGTTCTGTATAATGTCTGTATATCTATTAGTAGTGTTTGCTCTGTAAAAAAAACATATATAATACAAAATGATTAGAACAAGTGAAAACGTTTGTATGTGTTTTCCACATTTATTTCAGTTGAATAATACTTACTTAGTAAAATGTTATGTAGAAATAGTACTGATGTCCTTAGTTCATTAGTAGTGCAGTTTTCAGTAGTAGAATCTACAGAAAAAAAAGAAATATGTGGGAAAAAAGTCATTCTTTCTGTGTGTTTAGATTTATGTGCACATAATGAAACACTGTCAATTTACTTACATAGTTATTAAAATCTGTATTCCTATGCTTTTGTTCACAGTAATTTTGTGTAGAATATTCAGTAGTCGTAGTATCTAAAAAAAATAGTTTTATATAATTATTTAGCATGTTAAGTAGTCTGAATAGCAAAGGGGCACTGGGTATTTAGCAGGTAAGTAAGTAGTAGTAGCAAATAATGCAGTTTCTAATTTATGTACTTACTTAGAAGATGTAATTGTAGGTTGATAGTCTGGTTCTTCTAGTTGTTGTGCAGCAATTCTGGTAGAGATGAATCTCCTTCAGTGACTTTTAGCAAGTAGTTTGTGCTTAGATTTTAATTGTTTATATAGGGGAGTGTCAGTAGTAATTAGTTTGCTATTGGTTCATTTAAAAAATTAGGTTTGTTATTGGTTAGTTAGTATATTTGAATTTCAGTTGTGATTACTTTGTAATAGAAGTGAAAAACCAAAAACATTATAAAATTATAAACACTAGCATAGAATATATTTATATGTGTAGGTGATATAATTATACAAATAGTATATTTTTTAAGAATTAATCGTGTGACTATAGTGTTAATTTAAGTAGTGTGTGTTTATTTAGATGTTAAAACATATAAAATGTTAATTAATTCTGCAAACAGATGCATATAAAAAGTCGATATAGCTGATAATCCGATATTGTTGTGCACGATATTTTTGATGTCGATATTATAGTTAATGTCTATATATTTAGTAGAAAGCGATATTTTTGTTTACCGATGTTAAAGTAGTCGATATAAAAGGAAACGATGTTTGTGTATGTCGATATTAAAAAATCGATATTTGTGTATATATCTAGTTAAGTATAGGAAGCCGATATTAGTGATATCGATATTTTTGTTCCGATATTTTTGTATGTCGATATTGTGAATTTCGATAATTTGTCAGACATTCATGCTATTTCATTCTACCCACTTCAATTTACACTACTCCGATCTACACCACTCCACTGTACAGTATTCAACTCTACGCTATTCCACTCTATGCAGTTCTTCTCTACACTACTCCACTGTACTCCACTCTACGCTATTCCACTGTTCGCCACTCCATTCTATGCTATTACACTGTACCCAACTTCAATCTTTGCCCCTCTAGTGTATGGTATTCCACTCTACTCCACTCCACTGTACACCACTCCACTTTATGCTATTACGCTCTACCCTATTCCACAGTAGAACACTCCAGTCGAAACCACTTCACTGTATACCACTTCACTGAATGCTACTACACTATGCGCTATTACACTATACGCCACTTCACTGTACGATACTACACTAAACTCTATTAGGCTCTACGCCACCCCACTGTGCGCCACTTCATTCTACACTTCTCCACTCTACGTTATTCTACTTTATGCCACGCCACTGTACGTTACTCCACTATATGCCACTCAGTGTACTCTCCTCTACTCTATATAACTCCATTCTTCAAAACTCTACTACTCTCTATGCCACTCCACTAGCCACTACTCTACTCTATCCCCGTAAACTCCACTGTCCTAATTTGCACTCAACGCTATGCTGTACACACTGTTGTAAAACACTCTACTCAACCCTATGACAGTTTCCAACACTGTACAACACAACACTCCGCTCTACTATATGAGACGCCATTCCATTTTATAACAGTTTCCTCAACTCCGCGCTACAGCATTTCAATGTATTCCCCCACTCTACACTAATCCATTGTACCCTACTTCACTCTGTACCATTCCACTGTACACCACTTCACTCTATGCAATTTTCACTCTATGCCACTGCACTGTACAGTATTCTTCTCAACTTTATTGTATTCCACTCTATGCCACTACAGTGCACACCACACCACTCTACGCCGCACCATTGTATCACACTCTCCTCCTCGCTATATAACTCCACTCTATAAAAGTCTACCACACTTCATGGCACTCAACAACATTCCACTCCACTTTGTACCCGTTCACTCAACTGTCCAACTCTATCCTCCACTCTGTGCGCGTACATTGCAATGTAAACAGTCTATTCTCCACTTTTATATATGACACAGAACTCCACTCTACTGTACAAGACCCCACTCCAATTTATAACAATTTACAACCTACACTACGTCAGTACATTCCACTCCATACAACTCTACACTACGACACACCAATAGACTCTATTGTACTTTATTCCACACTACATTACACCACTCCACATGACTCTACTCCACTGTACGACACTTTACCTCACTCTAGGTATACAACAATCCACTCTATGCAGCTCCACTGTTTCACACACTACTGTACTCCATGCACCTCCACTCTACAACACTCTACTACACTGTATACCAGTCCCCGACACTCTACTCCAGTCTATAGCCCTTCACTCCACTGTACAACACTGTACTATACTGTATGCCACTGCACAATACTTTTCCCTCTACTCTACAATACTCTATTCCAGTATACAACACTGTACTCAACTCTTTGTATGCCACTGCACCCCATTTTACTCCACTCTACTCTGACACAATACTCCACACCACTTCTCCATTCTATGCTACTCCACTCTACGCCACTCAATGCCATTGTACTCTATCTCACTGTATGCAAATCTGCTGTGCCAAACTCTACAACACTGTACTGTACTGTACATCACTCCAGTCTAAAAAAATCAACTAGACTGTATGCCACTCTACTCTACTGTGGTCTACATCACTTTCCAACACTGTACAACACCCCACTACACTTTTCCGTACAGCACAGTACTCCAATTTACTTTACTCAACTGTATGCTACACCTCTCTATTGCACTCCACGACCAGTATAGTCTACAACAGGTAAAACCGCTGAGCATCATAAGAATCCTCATGTATGGTCTGCACAGGCTAAATTTCCAAATTCAGCTATCTTTAGTGAAATCAAATTATCAAAAGGATCTGTCCCACAATAGAAAGGAAGAACATGACTAAAGTAGTAAGTGTCCAAGTGGTCCACAACAACAGTCTAGCACCTCTGGACCTTCTGCGAGTGGGCACCAACTAGAGTGGAGTTAGTGGCGTAGAGTGGAGTGGCATAGAGTGGTGCAGAGTCAAGGGGGGGGGGGAAAGGTGTAGAGTGAAGAGGCTTTTGAACTCTTTTCACCAGAAATACTACATATGACCTAGTCTGACATTATTAGTAGAGTCAATATACAAAAACCTGGCTATATATTACACATGTACATCAAAGCTCTCAGGGAGTCACACCATTTCTTTCTGGATGAGACAGGGTTTGATATCTAATTATATCATATAACCCTCAAGTGTGTCTTTTATATAAAAAACCAACAAGACAGGCCGGTAACCCACAAGACTTTGACAAGTGTATACACCTAAAAAGAGAGGGGCGTCACTAAAGATAAACTGCATGCTCTTAAACTGTTGGTCAGCAGCAAAGCATTCCACTGAAACTGCAGAATATATGCCTTTACATGAAACTGACATTTGTTCTCTGACTGAATCCTGGCTTAAAGAACATTCATCCTCCATTATTGACCTCATCACTCCATGGGTTTCTCAATCATTCATCGTGACCGAAAGGGTTGCATTGGTGTAGGAATTGCTATCATGCATAAAATGGTCTGAGCCTAAAGTCTGTCCAAATCACAGAAAATTCCACCTTTGAATGTCTAGGAGTCGACCTCTCCTCCAAACGATACAATCCTACCAAATTCCATGCTATCTATCACCCCCAGGATAAAAACGAAGGGGCATCAAGAACGGCGTAAAAATTATCGCCGCTATAGCGGCAGAAAACTGCAGCTAAAGCGGTGGTAATGGGCTTGATAATATGCCCTAGAGAATTCCAATAGAAGCCATGCACTTCTATTGGAATTCTCAAGGCATTTATTAAAAAGCCCATTATCGCCGTTTTAGCAGCAGTTTTCTGCCGCTAAAGCGGCGATAATCTTTAACGCCGTTCTCAATAATATGCCCCTAAATTTTTGGAAAGCATTAACAAACTTAATATTGCTAAACTGACTGAAGGAATCCACAGACATTATACTAGGAAACTTAAACCTACACTTGAATGATATTGAAGATACAACAATACAAGCCCTATCTACCCTCCAGGACACAAATGGTCTCATACAATTCTGCAAAGTGCAACCTCATAATAAACGCTCTACACTCAATGCAATCATGACCAACCATAATTTCTTATCCCTCCATTCTATCCTACCTACTGATTGGACTGACCATCACCTTTTTATTCACACTGAATAACAACCAACCTAAGCACCCTACCCAAATGAATCATCCTAAGCACTGGGTGAGGAATATACACCAAATCCCCCAATTGTAATTACAATCCCTAATCAGTTCCTGATTTCCACCTCCTCCTGATCTAATTTCAATCGATGACCTTACCTCCCACTACAACAATAAAAAAGCAGAATATCTTAACACTATCACCCCACTAAAACAAAAAAAAATCGAGAAGCATATCCTCCAGGTCTTGGTTCAATAAAGACGTTAATATGAGGAGACGACAACTTAGACTGACCGAAAGAATCTGGAAACAACAACCCTCACTGAATCATCTCTCCCTCCTCCGAGCCGAATACCTAAAATTCAAGAAACATATCTACATAGAGAAATCTTTTTTTCGAGCTCAAATAGACCACTCTAGATACAGACCTGAAGGCCTTTTTAACAAAATCAAACAACAAAACTCCATGTTCCCACAGCATGCATCTGAAGCAATGTGAAGAGGTATGGAACTCTCTCTCAACCCCTCCACTTCCTCACCCCTACCACTGCCTGTCTCCCTATCAAAGATGCTCCCAACATTACCAAATCTCTGATTAATGATGGTGGTCTCCTTAAACCTGCCCCCACAACTAAATATAATGCATCCTGGACCAAGTTTGAAAATACTTCTGACGAAGAAGGCACCAAAATACTTTCATGTATAAAACCATTGGTCTCACCTCTCAGATCCTCTCTCTCTCCTCTCTAGTCAAAAGTTTGAGACATATAACCTCACCATCATGGACGAGAATCATTAACTCCTCCTTATCCAGTGGTTATATGCCGGTCTCCCTTAACCCTTTCGATGCTGATGACGAGCTGGGCTCGTCATGGTGCACAGTGGTCGTGTGCTGATGACGAGCCCAGCTCGTCATAGAATAAGGAAAATAGCAATTTCCAGCACAGGAGGGGAATTGCCTTAGCAGCGAAGGTGTTAAACATAGCCAAGTCACTGCATACCATATGTATTACCCTGTATGCCTACTATTTATCTGTATTTTCCTTGTACATGGTATGTTTATCCAAACTCCGTAAAGTGCTCTCATACCGCCGGGTCAAGTTTGCGCTATATAAAACTAGAAAAATAAAATAAAATAGAGTAGAGTGGTGTAGAGTGACACACAGTAGAGTGGTAGAGAGTGGAGTAGCGTAGATTTGCTTAGAGTAGAGTGAAGTGGCATAGAGTAAAGTGGCATAGAGTGGAGTGATGTAAAGTGGTGCAGAGTGGAGTAGAGTGGCGCAGCATGGTGTAGGGTAGAGTACAGTGGTGTAAAGTAGTACCGTTGTGGGTGTAAGTAACTAAAGTGTCATTGGAGATGACAGATAGGGTGAAGTAACTTAAATAAGAAGATGTGCACCTGTGTTAAAAGCAGGAAAGCACATTGCACGTCCAGGAATAACATTGAAACGCTTTTAAAATAAAAAAAGGTCAGTTGCAAAACTATTAGGAAGAACCCATGTTCTTGCTGGATGTATGTCGTTACTACGCATGCTTTTACAACGCATGCCTTTACCACGCAACTTTTACAACGCAAGTCGTTACAACAACTTGCGTTGGGGGGCGCTGGATAGTGAATAATTTAATTTACTATTCCAACTCCAGTCCCAGTGGATAGTAGGGAAGGTTTTGGATAGTAAATTAAACCATTTCCTATCCTACAGCGCCCCCCTGCGCAAGTCGTAGTAACGACTTGCGTTGTAAAAGTTGCGTGGTAAAGGTAGTGCGTGGTAAAAGTTGCGTTGTAAACACTGTTCCCCGTTCTTGCTCCATGCTCCAGGGAGGAGCTAGCATGACAAAGTAAGGGAAGCCTGTGGAAGCTAAGCAATTGAAAGACTGCAAATGAGAGTGGCACCTCTTCCCCCATCGCTTACTCAAACTTGTGCTTTCCCAACAGATCCACATTCCTCTCACCAGCCGGTGTGCTTCTCTTTCCCCTCCTGCACTCTATGTTCCTCTCTCTCACCCATGTTGCTTTCCCGAGGCCTCCATTTTGTTCCCTCACGTGTGCCCTCCCTGTTGTTTTGGCCCTCCCCAATGCCTCTTCTGCCCCCTAGTGTAGGTTTGCCCTCTGTATTGCATCCTTTGCCCACCCATGCATTCTTTGTTGCTTCCACCGACCTGCGCCCTAAATATTGCTTTCCCCCACCAGCGTCTAAAAAAGAAAAAACAAGAACTCCGCCTTAAGAGGGTAACAGCGTCGGGTGGTGGCGGTGGGTCCCACTGCATCCATAGCGCTGTTAAACGAGTCCTGCTTGAGTTGAAGACGGACATTTGAGGCAGTCGGTGTGTATCTGGCAAAGCGAATTCCGGAGATTTGAACCGGGGAGCTGCTATTTGTGATATTTTGCTGTTAGACGCGATCCAGAATGTAAGAAGCATTTTCCAGATAAGGGACACATCTCCTCGTTGCAGACGGTGCACGTTAGATGCCTAGCCTGGCGTTATTTACATGTCAGATAACTCTGGGCTTTACGTCACATCGTGAGGCAGTCTGGTACTTGCAGTTTTCAGCACATACAATGACGCAGTTGAATTACATTTCAAAGACCAGTTCCACCCAAGGTGTCGTGATTTTCCGAGTCTGCTACATTATAGGGAAATTGAAACTACACTCCCCAGAATTCAATTTTAAAAATGTTTTAAAACAACTATTGGTTTGAATACGTTTTTAGGTCTGGCCTTTTGTCAAGGCCGTTTGATTTTTAGGTCTGGCGTCAGATAATACCTTTTAATTTTTCATTTTTCGGTCAGGTATTAGCCCAAATATTTTTTTTTAATTTACAAAATGTTATGTATAATAAACTGACTTTTAGGCGCTGCAGCATGTCCTATACTTCCATTGGTCTTTTATTGCGTAATTTACATTTTCCTTCTGCCTGTTACAGCATGGAGAAAATCGGCGTTGCTACGTTTTCCCCTGTTCAAACGTGGACACCGGGAACAAAAGTACCATCCGTACAGAGCTGGGAGCGTCGTAGCAAGAATGGCGCTCCAGGTGAACAAGAGGGGGGAGAAAGTGAGCAATCAGGCTAGTTAGAGTGATGTCATAGGAGGAAGTGTACACATGAACTTGGGCAAAGCGTGGCAAGATTGTAAATGCGACATAAGCGCTGTGAACGGAATACGACAGTTTCACAACCAACGGGGAATAGGGAAGGCTAATTCAAACTTTAAACAAGCATTAAACACGGACAGCGGGGGGGGGAGGGCGGGAACGGGCAACCGGCAGGCACACGGACAGCGGGAGGGGGGCGGGCAGGCACACAGACAGCGGGAGGGGGGCGGGAACGGGGACACGGACAGCGGGAGGGGGTGCGGGAAGGCAAGAAAGGCACTCACCTTGACTTCCTCCGGCGGCGGAATGACCAAATGAAACCTCGACGTCAGAAAAAATAAACCCCGCCCACGGCCGCGATGACGACATCGCAGAGGCGGAGAGGTAAACAATCTCGGGAACGCCCACGAATCTGGTCCGGCCATGACGGACAGATCTCTGTTCCAATGGCTAGCCTCCATTTATGGAGCTAGCCAATGGAAGCAGAGGCGGGACTAAGCAGTACACTGTAGGGACATAAGATTTCTCCTGGGCGGAGCTAGGAGCTCCAGCCCCAGGCGAAACCTAAAAAAGAGCACTTGGGTTATTTTGCAGGTGCGCACATGCATATTGAGTGCTCTTACAAAATAGTGCAGGTGCAAGCATCATAGCCTGTTGCTTACTCTTTAGCCATTGTGCATAGTGTCAGGGATGCTCTGCAGCGTTGCTAAAAGCCACTGGTATAGCAACTAGGTAAAAAAAGGCTAGACCTATTGGCTTCATAAATGCTTGTTTAAATTGGCCTGCCAGTTCCCTGCAATTGGGTTCTTCGACCATTCAGGTGGGACATTGATGTATATATTTAAATTACTACTTTCCATAGAAGATGTTGTGGTGTGTGTGTGTGGCATGTGACTGTAGCCACAATGGAATCCCTTTTACATTTTCTACAACAAAGTGGTACTGAACATGGGGGTGCTGGAGTGAACCTCAGAAAGCAGAATGAATTGCAGGGCTCATCTAGGACATTCCAGGGATCTTTTGTAGTGGGTGTAGAGGAGATGAGACAGGGAGAGTTATATTGTTTCAACAAAGACCATGCTACTAATTATTGACTTAAGCTCTGTGCTACATGGTATTACACTTTGTCACTGTTCATTTACTTGCTATATTTTTCACCAAATGTTTCAGTTTCTTATGCTGCGTTGATTATGTTTTGGTTCTGAAACTTCATTTTACATTAGATGTTCTGACATATGAAGGCTATTATTGCTTCTTTCATTGTAGTTCAAACACTTGCAGTTTGGTAGCATATTTGCCATTTTTGGCTGTATGCCATGGTGTTACCCCTGCCACCATTATCTGATGGTTAGCATTTTAGTGGCTGTAATGTGCAAGGAAGGGGCGCACTATATAAACAGGTCAAGGCAGCATATGCATAGCGGATGTGCAGCAGGTGTGTCAAAGATGTACCAAAGGCAAGCCCATCTGCACCCCTCCATGTTAGCCACCATCGTGCTAAACCAGCTTTATGTGGACCTCATTCTAGGAGAATGTCCAGCTACCTACTGATCCGCCACAGGAGGGAAAAACTTAAAACTTTTAGCTGGCCTCTTTTCTTCCCAGTACAGCATAGGGCCAAAAGCCATGTCCATACTTTAGAAAAATAATGTATACTAGCCTAGCCCACTTGAGTGTCCTCTGTCTTCCGGTGCAAACAACCACCTACCTCCATGATCAACACCAAGCACTGCAATGCAAGGTCTGTACTGACTCTAAATTAGAACTCCTCTCCTATTTCTCACTGGAACTTGGCTGTGGGGGACAGCACAACTCTGCTTGCTGCGTTAGTTCAACCAGGTATGAGAGGGTGCAGCAGGATCACAGAAATGGGGTGAATTGGTATTAATATTTCATGACTAAGTATTTCTTTTCTCTAAACATTCCTCTTAACACCATGGTTAAGACATCAAATGGCAGTATCCAAAGAGAATCCACTTGAATTTGTACTTTCGCAAGTACCCCAATACTCTGCCACATATATATCTAGGCAAACTTTATAGGATTTCAATTAGAAACATGCCTGAGCTCTTATGTACACACAGGCATGTTAATCCAATTTGTCTAATAAAGTTTCTGATTCTTGCAGCAGGACAATCAGCAGTTTGTCTAAGGGGGTTCACATGTGTAGCTTTTTTCACAATAACGGCAGTTTCCAATCATGTCTACATATTTAAGGTATTGCAAACAGTCTGCATGTAGAGTTGGATCTCCTTTCACCCAATACTTACAAATTTCTCGTCATGTCAACAACATCACAAAGAACAGCAATTTACTTTCTATCAGGGCTAATGTTATTCTTTCCTTTTCCTCCTTACTTGGTATAACAAATAGAACCACGGTAAAGCTTTTTTTGTTGTTGCAGATTTATATAGCGCGAACGCGACCCGAAAGTATTGGAGCGCTTTACATGAGCACCAGTTACGTTACACAAGGACACATTCATTTTTGTTAGGCACGGGGAGATTAACCCCTTCCATGCTCATGACGAGCTCAGCTCGTCATGCAGCACAGTGCTCGTGTGCTCATGACGACCTGAGCTCGTCATGACCACACCCACTAACATTATGGCCCAGCACAGGAGGGGAAATCTGCATGCAGCGATGTGCCCAGAATCACAGGATGTTGAGCCAACGCCGAAGCTCGAACCTGGTTCCCTGCTCCAGAGTCGGCAGCTCTTCCCCAGATTTCTGAAGCATATTTACCAACCTTTTGCCGGTACTATTGTACCACAGGACGTTTTACAAACATATGTATATCATCCTCATCTTTATCCCGACATTTGGAACACCTGCGGGTTCCACAGTATCATAAAGAATGCTAAAAGATACTTGCCACAGATCTTGTTGTGTGCCTGTGTAGGCAAGCATTCTGTCAGTATTCTGCTTAAGAAATTCTGTGCCACCTATACAGCCTCAATCAGCTTCCAAAAAAACCATGCCACTCCCCACTTCTTAGGTAAGATCTCCGATTCCATTTGAGTTGTCCCCCTTTTAACATCTCAATTTGTAATAAACCACTCCATCAGTTGGTAATATGTAAATTTTGAGTTAACTATTCGTTATCCCAACCAATAAGTCCCAAGACATTTACTCATTTCCCTCCAGCAGATCACCCCCTCATATCTATCCGCATGTCTTAGATGAAGGGATACTCTATAGTCCATTTTTTCCGGGGTAACAAGAGAGCTCCAAATTGGAGTTGACATGGAATAATATGGAATGTCCAGTACCAACCTAACATGGTACCACAGCATGACTGCCGCTTGTGGAGTTTTAAGGCACACTTTATTGAAGTATTTCGGCATTCTAAACTTATATAGGGAGGCACCACTGTATGGGGAGTCTCCTGTCATTGCCTGTAACATGGCCCCAATTATTGTTTCATCTTGTCTTATCAGAAACCTTCTACAATTATGAACTAGAATGTCCAGCAGTAGAATTGAAATCTGGTAGGGTTAAATCTCCACAATCCCTCTTTTTACTGAACATCTTCCCAAAAATCTGAATTTCTTTTGATGTCCATAAGTAACTAGGGGGAATATGTACTAGGAAGTGGCAGAGCGTGTTGTTACCCTCCTTGGGTTAACAACATGCTCATCCACTTCGGAAACACAAGGCTGCACCATATTAACAAGAATGTGATGCAGCCTTGCATTTCCCCCTGCAAGGGCGCTATGTTTAACAACTTAGCGCCAGCGCAGGCACCCTTGAACTAGAGTGCAAGGGTGCCCTTGTGCAGGGGAGGATTGGTTATGTGTAGGAAGGTGTCCCTTCCTGCACATAAACAATCCTAAAATGCCATTTTGTAACTTTCATGTGTGTTGCTTCATGCAGCACACATGAAAGTTACAAAAAGGCAATTTTTTAAAAGGTTTGTGCATATGCAGGAAAGGACACCTTCCTGTACATGAACAATCAATGGCATTTTGCTTTTTCTATGTGTGCTTCACAAGGCAGCACACATGGAAAAGCAAAAACGAGGAAAAATAATAGATTTATCCTCGTTTCTCCAACTTTAAAGCATGTTTTTCGTGGTCTTAATTTGGGCGCTGCGTCCTATGTATGCCACCCTTTTACATAGGGGGCAGCGTCAAATACATTGGGTGTTGCGGTGGAACGCCCACCACAACACCGACTGCACGCCCCTTTCACGCCAATTGTAGTGTGAAAGGGTACCTAATGTACAATGCAGCATTAAGCCACGTTAAGAGGTATAACGCTGCCTTGTACATAAGGCGCAGCCCCTATCGCCACCACAACGTCCATAAAAGTTCTGGTGGCAATAGGGGCTTGTACATATGCCCCTAAGGATTTGTCCCTTCAGTTTTTCCATCATTTCTTTTTTAAAGTGTAGAGGTATAATATTGCATAAGAACGTGAACAGCTGCAAAAAATCATTTAAATTAGATTAACTTGCCCACATATGGTCAGAGGAAACTGTTGCCACACTTTTAAAAGTATATCCACTTCTTTAACTTAGTTATTAAGAATAGTTTCTGGAATTGTATCTAGATCATGCACTGCCCTTATCCCTAAATAAGCGGTCTCTCAACCTATGATAGGTTGCAGGTCACTAGCTCTGTTTTTTCCTTATTTACAAGATAACCTGAAAGCTACCCAAAAATTTGCATTAAGCTTTCTATATTAGGGAAAGATGATTCTGCAGTATAGATCATCAAATCATCTGCATATAATGCAATTTTCTTCTCCAACCCCTTACATTAAAAAGGCACTGTTCTTGTTTCACTTCTTAGTTGCCGAGCTAAAGGCTCAATATAGAAGTTAAACAACAGAGGTGAAAGTGTGTACCCTTCTCTCGTCCCTTGTCTAATCTTAAAAAGTGGGGTCAAGTTTCCATTCACCAGGACTCTTGCCATACTAGAAGTATGTGTATTGTAAAACGCTCCTCTAACACCAAAACCATACAACACTTGCATTAGATATTTTTTATTTACACTATCAATTACATTAATTGTGTCAAAAGGTAGAACACCTAACGGTTCCTCATAATTTATAGCTAAGTCAATGGTCCCCTATAAGGGAGGGTGTCAGCTCATGCACATACCTGCCCGAAGGAAGCTCCTCTGGCTCTGGTGTATCAACTTATTTGTGACTCTGCATAGTCTCTTTGCTCAGATATTTGAAAATATTTTACAACCACAGTTTAGGAAAGAAATGGGCCTCTAAGATTCACAATCTAAAGGCGATTTGTTAAGTTTTAATATTATATTGTTACCTGCTTCATGCTATTATATTCATAACCGTTTCATTTGGATCTCCTCCAACAAAATTGATTTAAATAATTTCATCCATATTGGTATACTACTTTCTTCTAATGACCGATATAAGTTCATTTGGCATGACATCTATACCAGATGCCTCGCTTCTTTTTCTGCTGCTTATTTCTTTCTAATTTCGTCCTCATTCTGCATTCAACCTTACTGTATCTTCTGGCTCCAACAATGGAAACGGAACTTTCCCGAGCCAACTATTTATGTCTTCCTCTCCCAAAATTATATCTTCCATATAGAAGTTTTGATCGAAATTATAGAAATGTCCTCAATTTATGACTTATCTGTCTGTTTTACCCTTTCCCTTCTTTGCCAATCTCATAGATATTGTCCCTAATATGATCCATGCTAAAAGTTGGCCACATTTCTGTGACAAATGGATTGTATAGGATTGTTGAAAGATATTTAAATCTTCTTTAGTTGGTCTCTCTTCCTTCCATCTAGCCTCTGGGAATCTAACATTTTCAATGTATCTGACCTTAATTTCTAAACCCTCTTGGTGCTTCGCATTTTATGTTCTTGCCCTACACATTAAAACTACCCCCCTCAGAAAGGCCTTATTGACATCCCAGACAGTATTCCCAAAAGCTGACCCCAGGTTTAGTTGTATCAATCATCTGCCTGCCTCTTAAACTCTTGAGTATCTCCCTCTCCAATGAGATATTTCTATTCAGGGTCTACCAAGGAAGACGCTTTATATTAGGCAAATTACATTCGAACCATGATCTGATAAATGTATCGAAAAATGCTCAATGGAAATAAGAACAATAGTTACTTACCTGTAATCTGTGGTTCTCCACTATTGGTGTCTTTCATAGATTCACATGGCTGAATCATTCCCCGTCGTCGGAGTGGGAGTCCCACGGTACATAAAAAAGCAATAATATGCCAGAAATATATAGTAAATACCAATAAAAACAAATCAGGAAGTAAAGTAGCCAAAGCTACAGTAGAAAAAACTTCCACACCTATGACTATCCTAGTCATTTTGTATAGTCCAAACTACAGCCAATCAGGCGCGAGCACCCATTTTGTATAGTCCAAACTACAGCCAATCAGGCGCCAGCACCCACCAGAAGGTTCTCCCCAGAGGCTCAGGCTCTCAGATTTTCTCGCAAGGAGTGAAGGTAAACCAATATAGCCTAAAAGCCTCTGAGGGGAGGTGGGCGGGTTGCATGTGAATCTATGAAAGACACCAATACTGGAGAACCACAGATTACAGGTAAGTAACTATTATTCTTCTCCAGTATTAGGGGTGTCTTTCATAGATTCACATGCCTGAATCAGAGTAGCTAGCAGTACATATCCGTGCTAGGCAGACGCCAATGTTAGTCAAGCTTGTCAGCATATAAGTCATATAACAGTTCAAACTGAAAATACACATATCATTTTAAGCATAGCAGAGTGCAATCATGTAATCATGTGTAAAACAGAACATAGGAAGCGTCTGACAGCAGTAAAAGGAGGTGGGAAACAGAGGCTCACCTTAGTTGAAAAGATTCCGTAGAACTGCTCGACCCACAGAAGTATCGGTCTCGCTAGTTGACTCCAGACAATAATGTCTGGTAAATGTATGGCGACTGGCCCAAGTAGCCGCCCTGCAGATCTGCTGAAGAGGGACTCCAGCAAATAAGGCCGTAGATGATGACATTGCTCTTGTAGAATGCGCTCTAGGAGCTGCTAGCAACGGTCGTCCTGCTTGTGCATGGCAAAAGGCAATGGCAGTAGATATCCATCTCGCAATAGTCTGTTTAGAAACTGCCTGCCCCCTACGAATTGCACCGTAGGTGATAAATAGTTGGTCAGAACTGCGCAAAGCGGATGTTCTCTGCAGATAGAATTTAAGACACCTTTTAACGTCCAGAGTATGCAACGCTTTTTCCGCCGGTGTTTGCAGGTTAGGAAAGAATGACTTTAGAATTATAGGTTCGTTTAGGTGGAAATCCGAAGGTACTTTAGGAATATACTTCGGGTTAGTGCGGAGCATTACAGAGTCACTTGTAAACTGCAGGAAAGGATGATGAACAGTGAAAGCCTGGATATCACTGACTCTCCTGGAGGATGTTAAAGCCAGCAGCAGTGATACCTTCCACGAGAGATATTTCAGGTCGGCCTTGTGGATGGGTTCGAATGGGTGACGCATGAGTTGTGCCAGGACCACATTTAGATGCCACGCAGGAGGTGGACGGCGTACTGGAGGGAACATTCTAAAGAGGCCTTTAAAGAATTGTTGTATAATCCTTGCAGAGTAAAGGGAATTGGTCCCATATTGTCGATACCTTGAGATCGCAGTCAGAAAAACCTTCAAGGTTGCGTGAGACAGGCCTGATCTTGCTAATTGCAGGAAAAAAGGCAGAATCTCCTCCGGCTTTGCTGAAAAAGGGTGAACCCCGGTTGAGCGACACCAGATGCAAAAACGCTTCCATTTAAGACTGTATGTCTTTATGGTAGCGGGCGCCCTTGCCTTGGCCAGAACTTCTTTGCAGTCTTTCGGGATGTTTAGGTGGGCGAACTCACGGTACTCCGGCGCCAGGCCGCTAATCTCAATGATGTTGGATCCGAATGGTAAACCTGTCCGTTCTGAATGCTGAGTAAGTTCGGGATTGGATTCAACTGAATCGGTTCGCACTCCGACAGAAGAAGGAGTTCTGTAAACCAATACTGGCGCGGTCATCTGGGAGCAATTAGAATCAGTCGGCACGGTTCCTTCAACATTTTCCGCAGGACCTTGGGGACTAGTGGAATCGGTGGAAAAGCGTACGCATATGTCAGAGACCAATCTATCGAAAACGCATTCCCCTGAGAGTCCTTGTGGGGATGCCAGCTTGCGAAGAATTGGCATTTGCTGTTGGTCTTTGTCGCAAATAGGTCTAGGTCTGGTCGACCCCACATGTGAAAGATGCGCTCCACTGTCTGCTGATGCAGTTCCCACTCGTGAGTGGAGACCGTCGTCCTGCTGAGTGCGTCTGCCAGGACGTTCTCTGTTCCCGGAACATGCACTGCTTGAAGATTTATATTGTGCTTTAAAGCCCATGCCCATAGGTCTTGGGCTTCTTGGGACAGGAGAAGGGATCGTGTTCATCCCTGCTTGTTGACGTAGTGCATGCTTGTTGTGTTGTCTGTTCTCACCAACACATTGGCATCCTGAATGATTGCACAAAACGCCTTGAGTGCAAGAAAAATGGCTCTCAGTTCCAGACGGTTGATGTGTAACCGCTTTTGTTGAGCAGTCCACTTGCCGCTGATTGTGAGGCCCTGAAGATGAGCTCCCCAGCCCTTGAGAGACGCATCCGTAGTGATGGTAAGGCTTGGTGCATCTTGAAGGAATGCGCACCCCTGCTGGAGATGTCGCTTTTGTGTCCACCAGAGGAGAGAATTCCGCATGAGCGGTGTGATCCGGATGAGATTTTCGAAAGTGCCGGAGACCTATAGCCACTGCAAGCTCAGTCATTCCTGAAGCAGTCTCATCCTGAGGCGGCAGTTTGGTATTAATGGGATACAAGATGATATCATCCCCAGAAAAGACTTGTACAGTCGAACTGAAACTGACCTTCTTGATAGCAGATTCTGCGCCATGTATTTTATCTTCATTTGTCTCTCCTCCGAGACAAAAGCTTGGAGCTTTTGGGTGTCCATTGTTGCTCCTAAGAAAGCCTGTCTTTGAGAAGGTTTCAATTGGGATTTGCTGAGGTTGAAGGACAGACCAAGAGACTGAAACAGGTGTAGACACTGTTGTAGATGATAATGTGCAACCTCGCGAGAACTGTCCTTTATAAGGCAGTCGTCTAAGTATGGGAAAATTTGAATCCCCTCCAGCCGGAGGTGCGCCACCACTGGAGCCAAAACCTTCGTAAATACTCTTGGCGCTGACCGTAGTCCGAAAGGAAGGACTTTAAATTGGTAATCCCTGCCAGCCACCCTGAAGCGCAGGAATTTCCTGTTGCGAGGTAGAAGGGGGATATGGAAATATGCATCTTGGAGATCTAAGGTGACCATGTAATCTCCCGCTGCCAAAAGATGTAATATTTCCTGAAGCGATAACATCCTGAATGTTAACTTCTTTAAATACTTGTTTAGAGCGCGAAGATCTAGGATCGGGCGCCACTGTCCGTTTTTCTTCTTTATTAGGAAAAATCTGGAATAAAACCCTATTCCCCTCATTTTCTGAGGTACGCTCTCGATCGCTCCTTTTTGTATCATCAATTTGATTTGGGCAAACAGCTCCTTCAGGTGAGCTGGAGGTGGTCCTTTCGGTGGGACATTTGGAGGAAATTGCTCAAATTCTAGGGCATGGCCCCAGGCCACAATATCCAGGACCCATTTGTCTGATGTTATCAACAGCCAATTTGAGTAAAATTTTGATATTCGTACTCCAATTTTTCCTCGAGAGTGGGGCAGTGGTGGTGGCAGGTGAAATGCCTCATTGGAGCTTATCCTTTCTGCGGTAATTTGTCTTCCGCCTGTTCTGGGTATAAGTAGACTTTCTCTGGCCGTAAGATTGGTAGCGCTGGGTCTGATAGCGCTGATTGCCTTGTCTGTAGGAGGATTGTTGGTTGTATCCACCTCTGTTGGAGGACAATCCCCGTCCTCTCGCTCCTCGAAAGGGCGGCTTGCGGAATTGAAGGGTGCCCAAGGATTTAGCTGGTTCCGTATCCTTCTTTATCATCTGTAAGGCTTCCTCCACTTAGGGGCCAAACAGATATTCACCCTCATATGGCATGTCCAATACCTTATTCTGGACCTCTTGCCCGAAGGAAGTGGAACGTAGCCACCTCTGCCTACGCAGAACCGCAGCGCCTGCTAGTTGTCGAAAGCCAGTTGAGGCCACATCAACTGCTGAATCAATCTCTTCTGAGATTCTTTGGCCTTCTTGTAGGATCTTCAGCGCCTCAGCCTTGGAAGGCTCAGGAAGGAGGTCAATGAACGGTGCGATGTCCGACCACATCTGTCGGTCATATCTTCCTAAGATGGCCAATGAATTTGCCGCTCGAACAGACGTAGCCGCCATGGTGGAGACGCGCTTCCCAATAGAATCTAGGCATCTGCCATCTCTGCCCGGCGGGCTGTAGCAGGAAAGGAAGGGTTTCTAGCCCTCTTTTGAGCTGCTTGGACAATTACAGAATCAAGCTTCGGCTGTCCAATGAGGCACGCAGGTGATTTGTCCGGAGCCCTGTACTTTTTTTCCATTCGTGGAGGAATGGATGCCGGGGTTGCCATGACCTTTATTCCCTCCTGCCAAATAAAGTCAATGATGGGTATAGACTTGATCTGTTTCCTGGGCTGATCTTTAAAGTCATATAGAAAACAGTCTTGTTCCATGTGTTCCATATCAATATGAAAGCGTTTAGTTGCACGTTCCATCAAAAGGTGGAAGCTACTCACGTCCACCGGCGGTGAGATTGAGACAGTCTGAGGTGAAGGAGAAGGAGTTTGCACCTGGTATTCATCCCACTCTGACTGATCCTCTACTTCTTCCTCTCTTTGATCATCTTCATCCAAAGACTGTGGATCCACAGGCCGATTGAGCGGATGAGGTGAAGAAGGATTTGCCGGTGGAAAAACTGGCAAAGGCGCTTCAGTAGCCGGAGTAACAGGCACCGAGCCTGTAGATTCAGATGGCAGAAACCTTCTATAATAATCATCCAACATATACTGTAGGTTGGTAAGTAAAGCAATTGGCACCTGTGAGACAGGGACAGTGATTGTGTATCCTCCTGTTCCTCTTCTTGAAACTTTATATTTAACTCAGAAGGACTAGTGGCTGCTCCGAATGTCCTTTGAACCACCTCATCCTCACTGTCAGAGTCTAAAAGCTGGTCAGGAACCTGCGACGGCATCTTCTGAGGTGAAATATGTAGGGGTGAGAGCTGGAAAGCTGGTTCACGCCTTTGAACTAAAGACTGCTTTGGTGTTAAGAACACCGTAGACGGTGACCAGACCTGCAACGCAGTGCAAGATGACAATTGCAGCGTCGACGGTGGGTCCACCGCTACCGATGAAGCAGACGTCAATGGTTCCGTCGTCGACGGCATAGACTTCGTCGACGAAATAGGCTTCGTCGACGGCACAGGCTTCGTCGACAGCACAGGCCTCTTCGACGGGATGGACTTCGTCGACGAAATGGGCTTCGTCGACGGAACGAGCTTCCTCGACGGTACAGGTTTTGTCGACGATGTAGACTTCGTCGATGGGACAGGCTTCGTCGACGGGATGGCAGTCGTCGACGGATTGGGCTTTGTTGACGGTAGGATCGTCGTCGACGGTACAATCTTCGTCGACGCCTTCGTCGACGGTGGTAACTTCATCGACGGAGTGGAGCTCGCCGATGAGCCCGTCAACGGTATCTTCTTCGTCGACGGTAGAGCCTTCAGAGGAGTCGACGATGAGGCGTCGACGATGGCCGCCGTCGTCGAGAGAGGTCTAACAGATACATAGACCATAGTTGGTGAAGAAGCCGCCGTCGACATAATCATCTGGGGCTTGGGAGATGAGAATGTCACTGTCGACGTTAATGTAGCGTCGACGGAGGTCTTAGTTGACGATGAGGCAGAAGATGGCGTCGGCGATGATAAAGATGAAGCCTGAGGTGAAACTTTGTCAGCTGCCTGAGGCAATCTTTTGGTGGACCGTTTTTGAGGTGCAGAAGAACCCTCCATATCCTTGCCTGTGGGGGTAGCCTTAGAAGTGGAAGGCTTGTCAGACCCCTTAGAAGGTTGATGTTTTTAGCAACCTTAGCTCCAGGAGATGGCAATACCTCAGACGCAGGCCTCTTTCTAGACGCTGAAGTGGAACCAGAGGCAATACTGCCAACCTCAGACACAGGATTATCAGAATCCTTAAGCTTTTGTAGCCACAAAAGCAACCGACCCTCTCTGTCTCTGAGAGTCTTCTGAGGAAAGGTTCTGCAGATCTTACAGTCCTTGACTTGGTGATCTGGATACAGGCAATAAATAAATTTTTTGTGGGGGTCCTCTTTAAAAAGCCGGAGCTTACCACAAGAATCACAGGCTCTAAACAGAGATTTCTTTGAAGACATCCTTGAAGAATAGATCCAAAGGGAAGAAAGAGAAGAAAACTGAGCAGAGCTCAGGGAGACTCCCTTCACACAACGTGCGGTAGAAAATCTGAGAGCCTGAGCCTCTGGGGAGAACCTTCTGGAGGGTGCTGGGGTGCTGGCGCCTGATTGGCTGTAGTTTGGACTATACAAAATGACTAGGATAGTCATAGGTGTGGAAGTGTTTTCTACTGTAGCTTTGGCTACTTTACTTCCTGGTTTGTTTTTATTGGTATTTACTATATATTTATGGCATATTATTGCTTTTTTATATACCGTGGGACTCCCACTCCGACGACGGGGAATGATTCAGGCATGTGAATCTATGAAAGACACCCCTAATACTGGAGAATCATCTTCACCTCCTTTGTCTCTACAAAAAAAATAATCAAGGCGAAAGTAATTTTCACATTTCTCACTATAGAGTGTAAAGTCTTTTTGAGAGCCAGCATTCACTCGCCAGATATCACACACCCCCAATTCCTTTCGGAGGAACCTAAGATAATCATGGTCCTCATCAGGTTTGCATTAGTTGTCTGTGATGTCTTGTCCAAGTTCCTATTCAGAACCACAATGAAGTCTACTAAAATAAGTGGGGAGGGATATTCAACCAACCAACCGCACGCCAACTCTCTTCAAAAGTTCAGGGTCATTAGCAATTCGACCATAATAGTTCCCACAAGTAAGTTTACTCTGATGTATCCTTAAATGTGCAATTACCCATCTCTCTGCTTTATGGGCTCATATTTTGAAACCGCCTTGCACTCACTTGCTTTTATTAGTATTTCTACTCCTTTACTACAACATGATTTTTCTGTTCATATCCCTTTCTGAAATGACTCATACTATAGTAAAAACTTTACACAATAACTTCTGAGCAAATGTGTCTCTTGAAGGATCATCACTTGAGCATTCGCTGCAAATAAATATTCCAATATCAATCTCATTTTCTTACTCATTCTTAACCCATTCACACACCATAATGGAATTCTCAAATTCCTGGTGCCCTTAACTATCCCTGTGGTACAAAAAAAAAGGGGGTGGTGAACTGGGGTGGCAGAGTGGGCTAAAGAACGGTGATGGATTAAACCCAGATCTTTTGACTGGGTGTGAGTGTTTGATTGATTCAGATGCTCCGTCCATCACCGTCCATCACCACCCCCTTTTGTACCGCTTAACTATCCCTGTGGCACTATTTCCCTTAGTGCTCATTCCTAAACCTCATCGTCTGTATACATAATTAATAATACTGCCTTCACTGTTATCTTCACTCATACAAGAGGACTTTGTTTTTTATAGTTTTACCCACTTTCTATCCACCACTGCCTTACCACACCCCATTTCCCAGGGAACCCTCCCTTGATCGTGTATAGTAATGATCCTCATACCTCTTTGAGCTCTAAAATACACATACTAAGGGTAGTTAGCTTAATTTATTTCCAAAACTTGGCCCTCTCTTCATGTTGCTTTGGCAAGCATCACTGGGAACATCAGTTGGACCTTTGCCACCAATCTCTAAAGATATTCCATACACTTCCCCAGCTCCTATTGCCTGTCATGAGTGATCCTTGAGATGTCTAACCTAATACTGCATTCACTATCCCTCACTGTTAGCTTTCTCTCTTTGATCTCTAGGGATAATAGTTGCTCCTTAGTTCGTTATATTAAGAAACATACTAAGATCTTCTGCAGCTTAACTCTCTTTGCTGTCATCCTAAATGGGTCTCGGTGCACTCTTTGGATGTCTTTCATAAGTACTTCTTCCGTCTTAGGGACAGGTAAAACCGCCTTTAATAATTTTACCACAAAAGTCTTTAAATCACTCTCTTCTGCCCCCTCCCTTATATTCAGAATTCTTATATTGTGTTACATATTGATTTTTTCTCCTATCTCTCTGCTTTCTCAAAGATTTCTTTATCATTTCTTCATAGTTTCTGAATTTCAAATGAATTTTTATCAACCTTGCCGCTCAACTTCTCCACTGTCTCTTCTAGAGCCTGAGCTGTTCTGCCAGTTTATCTCCTTTTTCACTCCAGATTGCACAGGTCTCCTTTAACACTTTTCGACTTCGCTCGAAGGTTGAAACCCATTTTTCATCTCAAGTGCAAGCTAGGCATGCATTCTCTGCACAGTATCTGCACAGTATCATCGGAGCTTCTTTTATCTGTAGATACCCTTTCTAGAGAATTTCCTGTGACCCGTTGTCCATCCTCTCCTGTTTTATTAAGGAGCTACAAATGAGAGGCTTAGACAGCTATACACAGGGGTGGATTGATACAATAACACCATGTGGGGGTACATGAGCGAACGACCTCACCTTATCTGACAGTATGGCTATTATTTAAAATCATGCGGCCACAACACTGCTGAGTATCGATATAATACATTGTAGAGTAAAGGCATCCCAGGTCTTGAGGGGCGTGGCTTGGAGGCCGATGCGGGCAGCGGCGTGAGCTGATCGCTCCGGCCGAGAAACCCGCTATTATCCTGATTTCAGCTGTTCCGGGCCCCCCTGCCCAGGGCCGGTCCTAGAACTCCTGGGGCCCCGGGCGAAAGAGAAGATGTGAGGCCCCTCTAATTTGCATATATCTTCCAGTCGCAGCCGGCATGACTCGCGGGTCGAGGATCTCGCGGGAGTTCGGAAGGGGGGGTGGAGAACAAGAAGCAGGCAGCCTCCCTCCCCTCCCCTAAGCCAATCATATTGCTGCAATGGCAGCGTTGTGATTGATCAGGAGGCCGACCAGCCAGGCGCCTATGGGGAGGCCCTTTTCCCCATGTAGGCTGCATTGCAGCCTACATAGAGGAAGGCCAGAGTGCGCATGACTGGATTGGCCGAACAGTCAGCGCCCTTAGCAGTTGGCAAGGCAATCCTCTCCTGCCCTAAAACAGACCCGCCCGCCCCCAACGAAACACTTCTGCTTTCTCGCAGTGCTAGAAGCAGAAACATAAAATGGACATTTTAGCATTTTGCGTTTCTGCTTTTGCAAGAAAGTAGTGGGGTGTCGCTCATCTGCCCTAGTGAAGGAGCCGCCCTTGGTAACATCACAAGAAGTGACATCATAGAAAGTGACATCGCAGGACTATTGCTCTTATTTGGCATCCCTGAAGAGACCTAACATGGATATCAGTAACATGGACAAAAAGATAAATATACAAATGAAATAAGTCCATATATTTTAAAACTGTTAAATGGATTACATTTGTCTCATTAGATGGAAAAGCTAGGTGCAGGTCTCACAAAGATGTATATTATTGATCACCGGAGTTTCATGACATTTTTGTTGTTGCCGAAAATTCCTGGAGACCAGGAAGGAGGCAGCAAGTGCTTTTAGAAAGATAATATATTCGCAAACATGACCCAAAGTCAGCGCTCAATGCGATCTCACCGTTTGCACCGCCCTAGAGCCTCCCTGCTCAAGGGTCCTGTGACCTCAATGACAGAGTCACTGTTGCTCTAAGGTGTGCTGCTTCGTAGGCCTGCCCACAAGACTTGCAGTGGGCTTCAATAGGGATTGTGGTAGACAGGCCTTCAAGGTTAACCCACACTTGCCACTGCTATGGTTCACCTGCTGGTGCTAAGACACCAGGGCTTCTAAGGTCGTGTGGGTCCTTGCAAGGTCTAGCATGGAAATGTGCTCCCTCAGGGAGATTGGTCTGGTGGACTGGTCATGAAGGCTGAACCTGTCTCCCCAGTTCCAAATTCGGCAGCTCTGACCATAGTGCCACATCCTCTCTCCACTGAACACCATACTACCCCACTGAGAGAAACTCGCACTGCCTTCAACTACAACCCAATTGTGCCCCGCTACTAACACCTAGAGGCAACTCATTTCAAATTACGCACTAGACAAGAGCAATATGCTGCCTAAAAAAACAAGCATTGGAAATGCAATAGGTCTCGCAGCATTAGAGTTAGTGCTTTTAGAATTGTTTATGGGTTTTTTTGTAAATCTTTAGCATTTTTGTTTCCTGTAGCCAATGCTAAAGAATTAAAAAAAAAAGCCATAAACATTTCTAAAAGCTCTAACTCAAATGCTCCGAGACCTATTGCACTGTGTGAGGGTGAGGGGTTGAGGGTGAGTGAGGGTGAGGGTGGGTGAGGGTGAGTGAGGGGTTGAGGGTGAGTGAGGGTGAGGGGTTGAGGGTGAGTGAGAGTGAGGGTGAGTGAGGGTGAGTGAGAGTGAGGGTGAGTGAGGGTGAGTGAGGGTGAGTGAGGGTGAGGGTGAGTGAGGGTGAGGGTGAGTGAGGGTGAGGGTGAGTGAGGGTGAGTGAGGGTGAGTGAGGGTGAGGGTGAGTGAGGGTGAGGGTGAGGGTGGGTGAGGGTGAGTGAGGGTGAGTGAGGGTGAGGGTGAGTGAGGGTGAGTGAGGGTGAGGGTGAGTGAGGATGAGGGGTTGATGTTGAGGGGTTGAGGGTGAGTGAGGGTGAGTGAGGGGTTGAGGGTGAGTGAGGGTGAGGGTGAGTTAGGGTGAGGGGTTGAGGGTGAGTGAGGGTGAGGGTGAGGGGTTGAGGGTGAGTGAGGATGAGTGAGAGTGAGGGTGAGTGAGGGGTTGAGGGTGAGTGAGGGTGAGTGAGGGTGAGTGAGAGTGAGGGTGAGGGGTTGAGGGTGAGTGAGGGTGAGGGTGAGTGAGGGGTTGAGGGTGAGGGGTTGAGGGTGAGTGAGGGTGAGTGAGGGTGAGGGGTTGAGGGTGAGTGAGGGTGAGGGGTTGAGGGTGAGTGAGGGTGAGGGGGAGTGAGGAGTGAGAGTGAGGGTGAGTGAGGGGTTGAGGGTGAGTGAGGGTGAGTGAGGGTGAGTGAGAGTGAGGGTGAGGGGTTGAGGGTGAGTGAGGGTGAGGGTGAGTGAGGGGTTGAGGGTGAGGGGTTGAGGGTGAGTGAGGGTGAGTGAGGGTGAGGGGTTGAGGGTGAGTGAGGGTGAGGGGTTGAGGGTGAGTGAGGGTGAGGGGGAGTGAGGAGTGAGAGTGAGGGTGAGTGAGGGGTTGAGGGTGAGGGGTTGAGGGTGAGTGAGGGTGAGGGGTTGAGGGTGAGTGAGGATGAGTGAGAGTGATGGTGAGTCAGGGGTTGAGGGTGAGTGAGGGGTTGAGGGTGAGTGAGGGGTTGAGGGTGAGTGATGGTCAGGGTGAGTGAGGGTGAGGGTGGGTGAGGTGTTGAGGGTGAGGTGTTGAGGGTGATTGAGGGGTTGAGGGTGAGTGAGGGTGAGTGAGGGTGTGGAGTTGAAGGGGAGGCGTTGAAGGTGAGTGAGGGTGAGTGAGTGAGGGTGAGGTGTTGAGGGTGAGTGAGTGATGGTGAGGCGTTGAGGGTGGGTGAGCGAGGTTGAGTGTTTGAGGGTGAGGCATTGAGCGTGAGTGAGTGAGGGTGAGGTGTTGAGGGTGAGGGGTTGAGGGTGAGTGATGTTGATAGTTGTTGAGTGAGGATGATTGAGAGTGAGTGTGAGTGAGGTGTTGAGGGTGAGGGGTTGAGGGTGAGGGGTTGAGGGTGAGGCGTTGAGGGTGAGTGAGGGTGAGGGTGAGTGAGGATGAGGGGTGTGAGGGTGAGGGTGTGTGTGAGGGTGATGGGCTGTGGGGGGTGAGGGTGAGTGAGGGTGAGTGAGGGTGAGTGAGGGTGAGTGAGAGTGAGTGAGAGTGAGTGAGGGGTTGAGGGTGAGGGGTTGAGGGTGAGTGAGTGAGGGTGAGGGGTTGAGGGTGAGGGATTGAGGGTGAGGGGTTGAGGGTGAGGTGTTGAGGGTGAGGTGTTGAGGGTGAGGGGTTGAGGGTGAGGGGTTGAGGGTGAGTGAGGTTGAGGGTGGTTGAGTGAGGATGAGTGAGAGTGAGGGTGAGTGAGGAGTTGAGGGTGAGGTGTTGAGGGTGAGTGAGTGAGGGTGAGGGGTTAAGGGTGAGTGAGTGTGAGGGGTTGAGGGTGAGTGAGGATGAGTGAGAGTGAGGGTGAGTGAGGCGTTGAGGGTGAGGCGTTGAGGGTGAGGCGTTGAGGGTGAGGGTGAGTGAGGGTGAGTGAGGGTGAGTGAGGGTGAGGTGTTGAGGGTGAGTGAGGATGAGTGAGAGTGAGGGTGAGGGTGGGTGAGGTGTTGAGGGTGAGGTGTTGAGGGTGAGTGAGGGGTTGAGGGTGAGTGAGGGTGAGTGAGGGTGAGGAGTTGAGGGGGAGGCGTTGAGGGTGAGTGAGGGTGAGTGAGTGAGGGTGAGGGGTTGAGGGTGAGTGAGTGAGGGTGAGGGGTTGAGGGTGGGTGAGTGAGGTTGAGGGTTTGAGGGTGAGGGGTTGAGCGTGAGTGAGTGAGGGTGAGGGGTTGAGGGTGAGGGGTTGAGGGTGAGTGAGGTTGAGGGTGGTTGAGTGAGGATGAGTGAGAGTGAGGTGTTGAGGGTGAGGGGTTGAGGGTGAGTGAGTGAGGGTGAGGGGTTGAGGGTGAGGGGTTGAGGGTGAGTGAGGTTGAGGGTGGTTGAGTGAGGATGAGTGAGAGTGAGGGTGAGTGAGGAGTTGAGGGTGAGGTGTTGAGGGTGAGTGAGTGAGGGTGAGGGGTTGAGGGTGAGTGAGTGTGAGGGGTTGAGGGTGAGTGAGGATGAGTGAGAGTGAGGGTGAGTGAGGGGTTGAGGGTGAGGCGTTGAGGGTGAGGCGTTGAGGGTGAGGGTGAGTGAGGGTGAGTGAGGGTGAGTGAGGGTGAGGTGTTGAGGGTGAGTGAGGATGAGTGAGAGTGAGGGTGAGGGTGGGTGAGGTGTTGAGGGTGAGGTGTTGAGGGTGAGTGAGGGGTTGAGGGTGAGTGAGGGTGAGGAGTTGAGGGGGAGGCGTTGAGGGTGAGTGAGGGTGAGTGAGTGAGGGTGAGGGGTTGAGGGTGAGTGAGTGAGGGTGAGGGGTTGAGGGTGGGTGAGTGAGGTTGAGGGTTTGAGGGTGAGGGGTTGAGCGTGAGTGAGTGAGGGTGAGGGGTTGAGGGTGAGGGGTTGAGGGTGAGTGAGGTTGAGGGTGGTTGAGTGAGGATGAGTGAGAGTGAGGTGTTGAGGGTGAGGGGTTGAGGGTGAGTGAGTGAGGGTGAGGGGTTGAGGGTGAGGGGTTGAGGGTGAGGTGTTGAGGGTGAGTGAGGGTGAGGGGTTGAGGGTGAGTGAGGGTGAGTGAGGGTGAGGGGTTGAGGGTGAGTGAGGATGAGTGAGAGTGAGGGTGAGAGAAGTTGAGGGTGAGTGAGGGGTTGAGGGTGAGTGATGGTCAGGGTGAGTGAGGGTGAGGGTGGGTGAGGGGTTGAGGGTGAGTGAGGGTGAGTTTGAGGGGTTGAGGGTGAGTGAGGGTGAGGGGTTGAGGGTGACATGGGCGTCCCAAAAGTGGGGACCCCGGTCAATTGCAGCCTCTTATGTGCCGTTGGAGGACGATGAAGGCATCCCACGGGACAGGTTGTTCAACGTCCTCAGCCCAAGAGGGTCAGCAGCTGTTTGCGCTCACACGTGGGAAATGGGGCCTCCTCTTCTGAGAGGCAGCTTTATAGTACTTTAAGGAGTGGAACATGGTAATAAGTCTCCCTCATACAAAACAGAACATGATACCAAGTACCACATATCTGCGAGGAATGCGTGGAAGGACTTACTACATGCCCTTATCAAAACCCTCTAAATTCTGTCTGCATGCATTGCCCCCTCCCCCCCCAATTTCTGTTAAGCCAGGGATAGTTTAAAGCACATAGATAAGCATCTCCCACGAAAAGCAGACGTACATGATACACCCAGAAACACCCACTAGATAACAAATACAATTTTAAAACACTATAGCAGGTTCCCCTCCAGTACGGTTATTCAGTGGTTAGGTTCAGAAACGTCATGGCTCTCAGTAAATGCATTTGTTACAAACTGCCACAAAACGCTTAGAAGATCAAAAACATGGATGGACAAAATGAGGCCTAATAACAAAGCACTCCCTACCCTATATCAAAGCAAAACCAGCTGAGCGTTTGTGAAACGGGCGCAGAGATGATCGTATTGCCTATGTTACTGAGATGTACAATTAATTGCGAATATGTGTTTTGCCTCATTTGTTTAATTTATTTCCACAAACTGGTAATGTCGAGAATGCACCGGCCTCTCTTAAACAACAAGCTGAAGCCCGGTGACTGACAGAAAGGGAAGAGGTAGGGGGCAGTGGGAGCGGGAGCAGAGAGTCAGCAGGGAAAACACACAACAATGAAAGCATAGCCACACGGCGCTTGTGAAAGGGTGCCGCGCTGATAGAGCTCGCACATCCAGTGTTCCCGGAGACCAGTCATCAACGTCCGGGGCAGCTGCGAGGAGCAGGGCAGGCACAGACAGCAGTGCCCCCCTGGTCTGAGCCAAGCAGCGCAGCCTTCTCTCTGGCCCGCCGTTATAACGCAGAAAGTGTTAACTTTGCCTGAAGAGTCATGTTTGGCATACTACAAGACAAGTTTAGAAAAATAACGCTGGCTGTTAGGGCGTTAATAAAGCATAGCCACACGGCGCTTGTGAAAGGGTGCCGCGCTGATAGAGCTCACACATCCAGTGTTCCCGGAGACCAGTCATCAACGTCCGGGGCAGCTGCGAGGAGCAGGGCAGGCACAGACAGCAGTGAAACAAGGGAGAGCACAAACTAGAAGCCATGTTGACGTAAAAGTAACGCAGCGCGGCCGAATGAAATTTCAAGTCGGGTGGGGGGCGGGAGAGAAGGGAAGTGAGCGAGTGGGAGGGAAGCGCTGGTGAAGCGTCGCCCTACAAGAGCCTGGTTGGGGCGGGAAGGGGAGGAGTAACGCAGCGCGGCCGAATGAAATTTCAAGTCGGGTGGGGGGCGGGAGAGAAGGGAAGTGAGCGAGTGGGAGGGAAGCGCTGGTGAAGCGTCGCCCTACAAGAGCCTGGTTGGGGCGGGAAGGGGAGGAGTAACGCAGCGCGGCCGAATGAAATTTCAAGTCGGGTGGGGGGCGGGAGAGAAGGGAAGTGAGCGAGTGGGAGGGAAGCGCTGGTGAAGCGTCGCCCTACAAGAGCCTGGTTGGGGCGGGAAGGGGAGGGGGCGGAGCGGGTAAACAAAGACGGACGTGCACGCGCTTTTAAGCTCAATGCGCATGCGCATTGAGCTTAAAAGTCACGGGCACTGCAAGGAATCGCCACGATTCCTTGCAGTGTGGATAAAGAGCGGATAAGTGCCAATACTCTCGCCTTGCTCGATGCGCATGCGCATCGACAGGCGAGACCTAAAAAGTGACAACATTCTTGAAAAAGCAAACACTCATAAGGAATGTAAGATTAATTAAAGCATGTGAAATATAAGCAGGAACAACATGGTTACCTTGACGCTTTAGCACTTATTCAGAAATGAATGAGTGCTTTTGCATGAAAAGTTAAGGCCATGACTACAGGGCCGGAACGGACCTGCTTCAATGCCCATTGAATATATCCTTACAAAACAAAAGCAATATGGTTTAAAAAGACCACATTTGTGAATACAGAGCAGTGGTATGCACTTTATTTTCCAGTCCGCCCATCAAGGAGGTATTGCAGTACATCCAGAAATGGTGCACTTCCCCACCTGGGGAAAACAATGCTGTTTAGAGAAAGACAAGAAAACAAAAGTAGCGCTTCACTGGTAAACTCAGTGTAGTGGCACTAATGTGATTTAGGTGTGAATAAAATCAATCTGGCCCCTTTTCGACCCACTCTGTCTTGCTTTAGTTATTTTTTACGTTTGAATTTTTTATTTCTCTCTTTCTCAAGGCTGCACTTTGGAAGTGAGAAATGTCACACAAAAGATGACCTTTCCAGCAAAAAAGTTTTTCTTTTTTGGATTCATTTCACAGGGGAACAAATAAAGGAAAGGAATAGAAAGAGGGAGTAGTGGCTACAAGGCGCTGGGAAGGGGGCCCCCACACCCTGACCCTGCAGATTTCTATAGTGCTTAGAGGCCCAGGGAAAGGGGCCCCACACCTGGACCTTGCAGCTTGCTCTAGTGCTTCGAGGCCCAGGGAAAGGGGTCCCCCTCCCCCGGGCCTGAAGCAGTAACAAGGCCTTTCTTAAAACACTGCCCCAGCACCAGTTTCTCCGGCTGCTCCCTCCTCCCCTCACCCACTGCTCCTAACCTGTGTCAGGCTGGTCCTGGAAACAAAGGGGCCTTCTGTCACCTAGCAACAAAATGCAGACAGGAATGGCTGGTACTTAAGAGAGGTGTTGCCTCGCCCCTGACACTCTGAGCCCTAATTGATGGCCCTGCCGCTGTGACTTCCCCACTCTGTTTGTCCCTCCCCCCCACCCCTGCACCCCCAGGAATGCCACCACGCGGTTGGACACCAGACATCTCTGATGTGTATTGTAATGTGTGGGGAGGGGGCCCTGGTGGAGCAGGGGGGCCCCCTGCCTCTCACCTGAGCGCGAGGCCCTGGGCGGCTGCCCATGCTGCCCATGCCTAGCGCCGGCCCTGCCCCTGCCGACACAGCAGGACCTGGAGCGTGGCGGTCTGCGAGCCGGAGCGGGGGGGGGGGAGACCAGAGCGGAGGCAGCGAGAGGTGGCCCCTGGTTGAGGTGACGGCTGTGGGGCTTGAATTGGTGCCCTCTTCCCTGGAGATTCACCTTTTGGAGTGCTGCTGAGGGGGTGGGGCCTGGGCCCCTGCTGCTGAGCTGTGTTGGGCGCTGGAGACCGCCGGAGGAGCCCTGACCAGTGGGGAGTGCGACGATCGTTTGCAGGCAAACCTGAGGCTGAGGGAACTTTGGCCGGCCAGGATAGTCGTCGCTGGGCCCCCCTGTTAAGAGCTGGAGCTGCCCGAGGTTCCCACTGCGACGGGCTGATGTATATCCGGGGAGCAGTGTGGAGCCATTGTGGGGACTGAAGAGTGAAGACGGTCACAAGGTGTAGTGCACTCGGAGGCGGCTGGTGGCGGTCCTGCCACTGGTTGGGCAGACAGAAAGAGGGGACATTGCCTCATTTCCCGGGGCCCAGTGCCGTGCAAGGCGAAGCCACAGGAGGCCTGAAATACTGCGACTCCCGGGAGTCGGGGAGCGTGGAAGGGAAGGTGGATCAACTTGTTGGCCTGTGGAGCCTGGGTGTGCAGGGGCCCGGTTGGATCTCTCACCGGGTTGACGCCTGCAACCCCCAAAAAATAAAGTGAAGGAATACTATCCTGGAGCGAGAGGCTACGAGGGCCGAGCTGGGGCTGAACAGTGGTGAGCAGCGATAACCCCCTTGACCGCCTGGGAGAGGGAACGCTGGGGGTCAGCGACAGTGATACCTGAACACTGGGGTGACGGCCCGGTCTTACAGGTGAACGGGCAGGAGGGGCTGATAAGAGCGTTGGACAGCAGCTCTGGTGCCGACGAGGGAAAATCCTGGCCCCCCTTTACATACTGGATGGTTAGCTGACAGCACGGTGCAATACCATGCGGATTGTGGTCCTGCTCAGTAACGCAGTGTGGGCGCAACTGTGAGCAAACTGAGGTGCGGCGAACTGCGGGGCAGACTGATACGTGAGTGGGGAAACTAGAGTCCCTGGCCATGGGGTAGCCTAAGGGGAAAAAAGAAGGGGGCCAACTCTCGGACACGGAACATCCACATCAGGGCGAAAAGCCGACACAGGAGGCGCCTCGTGACCCAGGGCTACAGCAGCAATTGGATAAAATTCTGGCGGCGATTGCGGACTCCCGAGCTGCGCTGCAGCAGGATATTGCTCAAGTTGCAACGGGCCTAGGGCTCCTCAGAGCGGACCATTCAAAAGTGGCCAATAGAGTAAAACGAGTGGAGGGGGTGATGGCGGAAGTTGAACCGGCACACAAAGCATTGCAAGCCACAGTGACGCATACTCTAGACAGGATAACGGCAATTGAGAGACGCGCTGAGGGTGCGGAGGGGAGAAACCGGCGGAATAATATCCGCGTGATGGGGCTGCCCGAAAAAGCGGAAGGGACGGACATGGTCTGCTACTTGGAGGATTAGCTGAAATCGGTGGTGGCGCCAGAGGGGCTATCTTCATTCTACACGTTGGAGCGAGCTCACAGGGTTCCCGGACGGCCGCCGCAACAGGGACGGCCCCCTCGACCAGTGGTGGCGTGCCTGCTGCACTTTCGAGACCTATTTCTTCAGAGAGCACGCGAGGTTGGCCCCTTCCATGTGGGTAACAGCAAGGTCAATTTGTTTCTGGACAACACCTTTGAGACCCAGCGGCGCCGATCATCCTTCCTGGCGGTTAAAAAGGAACTGAGGGTGGAAGGTATTCAGTACTCCTTGCTCTTTCCTGCTAAGTTAAGAATCGTGATGGACGGCAGAGATCAGCTTTTTCAACAGCCTAGCGCCATGACGTCGTCCTGGTATGGTCCTGATGAGAACGTGACACACTGTTGCGTTTGAAACGTGTCAACCCCCTATCCCTTTGTTGGTTCCCTCATCAAACAAATTGTACAGTTTTCTGGTTTTATGACTAGATTTAGTTGGATAGGATATGTAGAGAAGTTGATGACTTTTGAATCAGTTCTACATTCTGCTAAAAATATCGATGTTTTGTCGTTTGACTTTGAGATTTAGATTGTTCTCCACTAGAGCTGTGGATACACATAATTATTAACCACTTCCTCTGGTGTGGGTTTGTTTTGGATGATATGAGTGTTTGTTATGAGTGTATGGCCAAAATTGTATGAGGTATGTATGTAAGGTTGCATTGAGTGTTTGGTTGGTGCCCTGTATTTTGTAATAGAATTTCTTTGTATATAGTCTCATTTGTTTGTTGTCTGTATCTATTTTCTCACATATGTATAAAGTAATGATGTGTAAATGATAGAGATAAGAAGTTGTCAAATAAAACAATTAATGATGCAATAAATAAAAAATGTGGACTTTTATGTTTTGTTCATAGGTCTTGGTTCAATAGGGTATTTTTTAGTAGTACTCAGTACTGGCATTTGTTACGTTTGGTTGTGATGTGTTAGAATGCCATCTCCTCCTGCCTTTTTCCATGCCTGTGGCAGGACGTGATGTGTTCTAGAAATAGACCCTGGAGGATTCTTTAGTATCCTAGGCTAGTAGTATTAAGATAAAACAGAATACTCTTTCTCTGAAGATGTAGGGTATATTTACAAAGGTTATGTGTCGGGTTGCATTTTATTTGCACAGCCCGATACAAAATCCTTTTTAGCATTTACTAAGCTACACAAAATCCTTTTTAGCATTTACTAAGCTACACCAAGCCACTTTGCGTGGCTTTGCGTGGTTGTAACATGTACTTATTGTATTAAAGTCGCAGCGTGCCCAGACGTGAGTCATGTTTACATTTGTAAGTGCATTTTCGTGCACTCCCATTTCTTTCTGTTGCTGGGCATTCAACTGCGTGCCCAGCTATTTGTTTGTTCAATCTTGTTGTTATTGGCAGAAGTTCCATGTTCGGGCCCACTGCTGTAAGGAACGCTCCCCGACCTGTTCTGGTCAGTTGGACTTTTCCTACCAGAGTACGGTCACAGACGTGAGCTCCTTTGTATATGGAAATAAACCCGCGAATTCATATATATATACATGTGCATTTCTCATCATTAGATTTGGTGACAAGGATAAGGAGCCCATGGTAGTACCTGAACCCCCGATTTCATGTTGTTTGGGCACCTGGTGCTTGAATTCATTAGCGCAATCAACAGACGGGACTCACTGTTTCTCCGTGTCTCTGTATCTGATGTGACCACCTTGCTTGTCTTGCACCCTGAGGCTCTGCGTCGCATTGTGGTTCCCTTGATTGCCATGTCCTGCTTGCCTTTGGATTGCCCTGGCAATCTCTTCGTTCCATGCTTCCTCTGGCCGCATTGTTTGAGGACAACGCTAACTGGGAGGAGCATCACTGGGAGGAGCTTTTTGGTGCCTTGTAGTTCTTTGGATTAGGGAGGAATTCCAAGGGTGGAACATGGGCGTTCCCATACATCCACCCATGGATTTTGATGCATTCCCAGATTTACAAACACCTGTAAACCTGAGAATTCGTCAACAAGCTATTTCTCCCAGAAGCAGGGATAATGAGAAGAAATGTTTTTTTCCCCCTTGTTACTTCCTCTTTCGATGCATTCTGCAGCACACATAGAAAGAGGATTATGACTCATTGGATTGTTTTTGTGCACAAATGCATCCCTTCCTGCACAAAAATACATATGTGCTTGTAACGCAGGCACCCTTGCACCATGGTGCACGGGTGCCTGCTTTGGCCCAAGGCAGCCACAAGTGCACCATCACAGGGAGAGAGCTGGAGAGCATCATACCTTAGCAAATAGGGTGCTTTTCAGCTCTCTTCCATTCATGCGATGGAGTACAGAAACTCACGTTGCTGCGCCACATTGCATGAAATAATAATAAGTGTGACCTGTAATTCCTTACAATATTTATTAAGGGTCTTACACTTTAAATGACGTTGAAAACACTTATATAGACATCACGAAGGAATGGAGTGTGGATGGGAACATGAAAAAGTGATCTGTTTTTTTAGATAATGTTATAATAAATGGAAGGACAACCCGGTATTAAAAACGGTGAGACATATCGAACATCATGAAGTGGATGATCACAGAAGGGAGAGGAAGAAAGTTATTGTTTTTTAAGCATTATTAAGCATTATTAGAGCCCTGCTCTAACCTTTTGTTCATGTCCGCAAGACATTTCTTGTGCAGTAATAACTAGTCTCTATGTATTTTAAGCACCAGAAAGGTAAATCCTCTTGCATTTACATGGTCATAGCTACCATACATTAATAGGGCAATGATGCAAGTTCCCATGCACTTTTAGTGACATCACGAGCCAGGCTCTTCCATGTATTTCATACCAGTAGTTCCAATTCCCTCTGTGTATTTTAAGGGGAATGCGCGTCATACATTCCCAGGGCTCTCAAATCATATCCTTTACTTATGTCAATCACCAATAGGAACATGCCTCTTGTGTATGTGTTCTCAGCGTCCCAGGGCATTTCAAGGTCATTGTCAGCCGTGTCATCCATGTATTGAAAGTATTGCCATGTCTCCTGTGCACTTCAAGTATCCTTGCCCCATTGCATTTCAGTTGCCCTAAAGACAGTGTGGCAAATTCACAAAGACAGTTATGAGTCTGTGATGTGCTACTTGTGTACTACAACACAAACTCAGTAATGCCTTTGTTAATTGTTAAACATTTAAAATCAGAATATTCAGGGAATAGTCATATACAATTGGTACAAATCGAAAGAAATGTGCCCTCTTTATACTTATACTAGCAGCCCGTCCCGACGTTGTCCGGGAGCAAAAGGCTGCTTCAGGGCCCCCGCCCGCCCCGCAGAAGAGTTGTCTGTGCAAGTCCTGGCCCTGTTCAACTGATTTGGCCCACTTGTGTGATTTTTTTAATTCGTATGTATTGTTTTCCGCGTTTTATGTTGTCCGCAAGATGTGAGGAAAGTGTCGTGCCACCTGTTTAATGTTTTTTTTCTTTTGAAGGCTCTTTCCGTGTGTTCGTTTTTGTATCCCTTCAAAGAAGTTTCCCTTTCGCTTTGTCAATTGTGTGGTGAAGTCCTGGCAGTGCTCGAGTGATTATGGGCAGTTCTGTTATTTTCGTTATTCGTTTGTCTTATTGTAAGCGTTTTATCTTGTCCTCAAGATGTGAGGAAAGTCTTGTGAATGCGCAGTCTATTGCGTTTCTCCGTTAAGAAATGTCGGCTTTTTTTGTTCGTGTTTACCCCCCTGTGACGTCGTTGGTCAATGGCCAATGGTTAAAGACTTTTTTTTGGGTAAGCCGAAGTCGTGTGTGTGTTTTCTTTAGTGCGTTTTGATTGGTGTAGTATGCAATTAATCCTGCCCCCTGTGTGGCGTCATTTGACACTCCTCGTCGATGGAAGGCCCGTCCGGTTTTTAATGAGAAGGCGTCAATGTTGTCTGGGTAACTGCAACGAATGTGTGTATATTTCTTATAGCGCGCACATCTGCTGTTTTTTTATATTGGTGTTACTGCGCTGTATGTGTAAATTTAAATTCATTGAAAGCGCATTTCCACTGTATGTGTTGGGATTTGCAAATGTTTGTTAGAAATTCATTGAAAGCGCATTTCCGCTCTATGTCTACATTTTGTGCGTTCTAAATTCATGAAAGCGCATTTCTGCTCTATGTGTGCACATGTAAGTGTGTTGTGAAGTCGCTTGGCCTATGTTTATTTGCACTTGGCACGGCCCTGTAAACGCCCACATTTGTTGTTTGAGACGCCCACGACCACGCCCCCAAGGGACTACTTTACCACTTTTGGCATTTTTGCTTTTTTAATGTATATGGTGTACATATCTATAGCCTATGCCCTTCTGCCACATCTCCCCTTTCAAATGGTGTATTGGGTGTAGTGATTGGTGCATTACTTTTGTAGTTTACCTGGCTCAAAGGTTTGTGTTCTCTCTTTATAATAGTAGTATAGACTGATAGAGAGGATATTTTGTGGACTAATCACAAAGGTATACTAGTACATTAAGCACTACTTCACATACTCATACATGTGTTAGTGAATGCCCACTAATGTTCCAAAAGTACATAATCAGTCATAACTACAGGGACTAGCAGAAAGTAGGGCCTTTGTGGCAATAGCAAGTGAATGATAGGACCCTTTGCCTGAAAGTTTATGAAGGTAGATCCGCTTTTCCTTCCAGGAAGACCTTGCAGGCCTTCTGGTTCGATTAATCCTGTGCCCTATGCTTTAGCTGTACTGTAAATACATGATGACTGGTAGATAGCTTAGTTGATTGATTGATTAATGAAGCAATGTTCTTTGTGTAAGTGATGCCAATATTTCAAGTGTCAGGTTCTTCTTGTTGTTTCCAGTGGAGGACTGGACACTTATGCTCAGCTTTCCTGCTGTGGGCTGGATGCTAGTAAGCTGTTTGCAGGGCTGGATGTGCTACCAAACTCGGGTCATTATTTACAAGTTTTTGGCACAGGGCAGCGCAGCAGGTCACTTTGCTGCACTGCCCTGCGTCAAAAGGAAAGGGCAGGAATGCACCGTATTTATGATATATTGCGCATTCCTGTCCTTTCAGCCAGCACCGCCACACAATTTGGTACCTAGCGCTAATGCAGGCACCCTTGTGCAAGGGTGTCTACATTGTTGGTAGGATTGTTTATGTGCAGGAAGGGGCACCTTCCTGCACAAAAACAATCCATGAAGGTGTTTTCCTTGTTCCACGTATGCTGGAGAATGCAGCACACATGGAAAGAGTAAAAAACAAGGAGAAATTAAAACATTTCTCCCTGTTACGCTTGCTCTGGGGAGGTGTTAGGTTTTGGTGCTGTTTCAGGTTTACGTGATTTTGTAAATTTGGGGAAGCGTCCAAATCCATGGGCGTTGCACAGGAACATCCCCCACAATGCCAATGGAACATCTTCTTGACGCAGAGTAAGGCAAGGCAGCGCAAACGCTGCCTTGCCCTATTCGATATCTATGAGACCATGCAGAGCCGTGCAGGGTGGCTTTGCATCACCTTATAGATATGAATGAGAGGCCTGCACCACCAGAGTGTCAAAAAAGTGACGCAGGCCTCTTGTAAATAAGCCTCCTCCTTTCTAAAAGTGTCATATATTTGAGAAATTGTACTGTTATTTGCACTGTTGGGATCCAACATTTCTAATTCTCTGGGTACCCAGTGCGCAGCCGATACCTCAGTGGAACACAAGATGAGATGGGAAATCCCTCCACCGAGTGGATTTACAGTTTATGTTTGAGGCCCTGCACAGCTGATGTCCATTACAGTTTTTTTTAAAGTTTTTTTTAATCGCCTGCAGACAGATTTTTTTTTTCTGGTTTTAGAAGAGGGTTGAAGTGCCTCACGTGCAGTGGTTGTCACAAAAAAGCGCCTCCTCCAAGTGCTGTGTTTAGGGTAAAAACCTCTGCTAAAAACCTATGACGAGAATCAGCCTCGCTCGCTATGCTCATATAGTGCAACATTTTTGCCATGGCTGGTGTGCGTAATCAGTCTGACCCTCAGTTGCATACCAATATAGCCCTGAGGTGCGGGGAAGCCCCCAAACTCCAGGGCCCCCCTCCGACACTGTGTATATGCTGCTGGCCCCTGTCCTGAGAGCTCCTGACTGGGTCTGGAGTGTGGGGTCCCCTCTATGTGCTTTGCAAGGGGGAGGTGGCGCGTGTCTCTCATGGTGTTATGCCACTGCTGACCCGAATTGTAACAGTGACCCATGCGCCATGCCTGCCTCGCGTTTCCGTTTCACTTAGAGCCTGATGTATCAAATGGGTTTATCAATTCTGTGCCTATGGAAAATGTCTTAGTACTTATGATCGATCCTTAGATCCATGCCCACCATGTGTTTCTCGTGCACTAGTACTGCTTGTGTTAGGTACCATTGTAAACTCACTCGTGCAAAAGCCATGTAGTAGTGAAGTAGTAAACAAGCATTTACAATGCAATGGTTTCGCCTTTTGAAAAGTTTGAGCTATTGGCATTGTAAATGACAAAATTTGTATTTATGTGTTGGTTTTGAAAACAGATAAATAAATGGCATTGTCATTTACAATGCCAATAGTTTAATATCTGGCAATTGCCACACAAAAACACACAGACCCACACACACACAGACCACACACACAGAGCCACGCAAACCCACCCAGAGCCACGCACACCCACCCAGAGCCACGCACACCCACCCAGAGCCACGCACACCCACCCAGAGCCACACACACCCACCCAGAGCCACACACACCTACCCAGAGCCACACACACCCACCCAAAGCCCCACACACCCACCCAAAGCCCCACACACACTTGGGAGAGCAAGCACAGCGAGGGGGCAGGGAAGCAAGCACAGCGAGGGGGCAGGGAAGCAAGCACAGCGAGGGGGGAGGGAAGCAAGCACAGCGAGGGGGCAGGGAAGCAAGCACAGCGAGGGGGCAGGGAAGCAAGCACAGCGAGGGGGCAGCGAAGCAAGCACAGCGAGGGGGCAGCGAAGCAAGCACAGCGAGGGGGCAGGGAAGCAAGCACAGCGAGGGGGCAGGGAAGCAAGCACAGCGAGGGGGCAGGGAAGGAAGCACAGCAGTTGCAAGACCTATTTCTTTCTAAATGCTTGTTTCTATATTAAAATACAGATGAACCAAATGGGGCGACATATCCTTTCAAATTTAAAGTGCTCTGCTGTGGGATTCCCTAGCTATACTAACTACTGCCAAGGCAAATATGTCTGCCATCAGAAGCTTTTACAATGTAATTTTTGTGTAAACATAAGCAATATACAAAAACAAAAAATATATATACACAAAATTAGCAATGTAGCCTTGGAACCCATGCACAAAACCTCAGAGCACTTTTTCAGCTGGCTGTGCAAATGACCAAATAAAATGCCTTCTATCACAATGTCAGACAGCAAATTAATAAAGTTGGCGGACCCACTGCCCCGTGCTGTGTGTGTTGTGGTGGGTGAAAGAAACATACGAACGAAACTTTAACAGACTAATTGGTGAAGAGGGATAATATAAGACCCAAGCAAGTATGTAGAATTGTAATATTTTGGGGGGGGAAACATGAGGCTGGCAAAACACAAAGATGTCTTAAGGTCAGATCTAAAGAAAGACCGATAGATAGATATTCTGACAAAATAAAGGGCTGGCTACTTAATGGCTATAACATAACCTGGCACTTATCCTTCAGAGCCCGTTTGAATTTACCATGATAGCCAAAATACGCATTTTTTCAGGGTATAAGCTGGTTTTGAAAGGAAATCAACTGACAAATAATATGTCTCCGTGAAACACAAGGAACACGATGGTGAATTGAAGTCACACGAAGAAATTAAATGGGCCTAGCTACATGATAGAAAGCAAATGAGGTAAACATGAAGAGATAACAAAAAGTGGAGTGTTGACCCAAGAGAAGATAGCAGAGAGAAGTCAAAGTGCATGTTACAAACCGAGATATACAGAATGCAACGGATAGGTGATCAATGTGAACCTGCAGCAGAAATAGACTACTTGGGGCACGCATCAAAAGCATCAATGTCAAGGGATGGGGTACCAGAAAACACACAGACCTTTAACTATGCCATGAAGTTGGTAGAACACCCATAAAACAATCAAAGGTTTAGAGGGAGAATACGGACATGCAACGATGTTGAGGACCGTGGAGCCGGGTTTGGAGTACGGAGTTAGGCACGGACAGCGGAGGGGGGGGCGGGAAAGGCATGGACAGCGGGAGGGGGGCGGGAAAGGCACGGACAGCGGGAGGGGGGGACGGGAAAGGAACGGACAGCGGGAGGGGGGACGGGAAAGGAACGGACAGCGGGAGGGGGCGGGAAAGGCACGGACAGCGGGAGGGGGGCGGGAACGGCAAGAAAGGCACTTACCTGGACTTCCTCCGGCGGCGGTCGGCCGCGGAATGACCAAATGAAACCTCGACGAGGAAACTTAAAAAGGCACTGGATGTACAAAGGTTTTCCTAGAATGAAACAGTATCCTCAAGTGAGGAAGCTGGGATTTGAGGGGAGCCATCCTACTGGACATTGTGCAATAACGTATATGGGTGGACAGCATCTACAATTTCCCATTTAAAAAGTAGTCTATTATTTTTGTTAGTTAAATTAGTACACTATGTTCAATAAACACAAAGTAAAGCACAGATCTGGGAAACTTGTGAGCGCTGAAAAAGTATTTCTAGAAAAACGTAAAAAATTCAGCAAAAGCAAAGACAGCCCATTATTTTTATATAAATATATCTGGCTACTCTTGACTTTAAAAAAACAGACTGATATTAAGTTTGGCTCGGCAATCTAAATATTGCAAAATCGATAGATTAGCAAAACAAAGCAGCCTTTGCGATCCGTCATAAGTGGCTGTGGGTTACTAGTCTTCGTATGGCACAAGTGAAGGAAGTACAGATGGTTACGAAGATACATTCAGTGACAGGTTCCGCCTGAACTCATTGCAGAAATCAGATATTGTGGTAAACATATTAGTCCCCAAATAGTGAAATCAGTGTTTAAATGTTGTGAACTAAAACCTCATGGTAATCCTAGGCTGTCAAGCCCTGAGCTGCAGCTGAAGGCTAAAAAGTAGTAGTACTAATAGCATCAACCATAGACCTGGCCAGGCAGGATGCAGGCTGAGCAGCAATGGATTTCAAGGGATCGTCAGCTACTGCGTCGCATATCTGCCTCTAATGGTTCGTGATCACCTTCAAGTGAACCAGTTTTGACACACAACGTGGGATTAGTGTCACTGAGTGATTGCTACCTGATAGTGCGCACATGTGCACTATGCAAGAGGGAAAACGGTACTCTAGCAACATACCCTCCAACATACATGGAAAGGTTCTGCTGCCCCAAACTATACCCTTTAAGTATGCTGCTCACAGCTAATTTACAGTGTTAATCCTGAATTTGTGAAACTGGAGTTGGTGTGTAGAGTGATTTGTTGTGAAATGTAAGTGCTGCATATCACTAGCACCAGTTCACCAGGGATCTTGTAGTGGCTATCACTCATATGCAATAAGTGTTAATGATGGTCTTATTTTAATTCGGTAGTGCCTGGTCTCCAATTGAATATTTTGACATTAGGTCTCAGTAACCGTGTCCACATCAGAATGCAATTAGTTTAACAGAACTATGTCCACCTTCACAAAATTCATCTTCAGATAGCTCAGGTAAATTGCCACAAACATTCGAGGAGGGTAGTAGGCACTGGGCTGGCACGTCTAGATATAATAGGCACCCATAACCTAAGTGTTATATGAAGTGTATGTGGGCCATACTTCTTGGCATCGCTCATCTATCAATACACATTGCAGCTAGGCAAGTACTCCCATTGGAAGCGTGCAAGGTACCTGGACTCTTGCCCATCATGCATCATGCCTTGCGGTACTCACCCTGTTTGCAGTCACAGTAGCCCCAGTCCACCCTGCCTCGGTTATTCCTGTAGAAGCACCATGGCTTGCTTCTCCCATCAGGGTTCCGGCAGAAGTTATGGTCGCCAAGACCCTTGCCCGGGGTCCTCTCCAAGAAAGTTGGCACATCCAACCAGTTCAAGCACTGCACCCCAAAGTCAGTCACATTGACAAAGTCACCCACAGAGTTGCCCTGGCCGTTGCCCTTTGTGCAACCGGTGTATGGGGTGGATGGTGGCAGAGGACGGTGAGGATGGGGATGCAGGGGCTGGTGGCGTGAGGGGAAGCGCTGGTTAGAGGGTCACTGGTGGGCAGGGGCACCAGCTGTTTTGTCAAAGCAGCCCCCTCCAGGGATGGCCCCCAGCACCAGAGCCACGATGAAGCTGGGAATTGTCATGCTGCCAGTGCCCTGGGTCCGCTTCCATGTCCCACTCTGGTCTCATCCCCGGGTGTAGTGTGGGGGTAGGCGGGGCTGCACTTCCCACTGTCCTCGTGCAGCCTATTCCATATTCATGCGGGAGGGACTCCCTCTGCACGCGCAGGGCTCAGCGAGGCTGACGAGGAGATACCAACCCACCCACGGGGAAGGTGGGGCTTGGGGGGAGAGGGGAGGGTGGAGGAGCAGTCAGTAAGCTGGCAAGGTGTGCGTCTGCACCGCTAGAGGCTAACAGCTGTGTAGGAGGTGGCTAGAGGGCACGTAGAAGTCACGGCAGACCATTTCAGTACGATTTTTGAAAGTACAGCGACCCCATAAAAAGTAATACTTAGTTCCTCCTCTGCTTTTCCCACTTACCGATATTTTGCAATGTTGGGCTGATTGCTTTTTATCCATTCCCTCCCATTTAGTAGCTGCTAAAATGCGGGTCGCTTAGAAATACATTGAGAATAACCAGTTAATGCGTTACAAGCACAGGGCGAGAGAGAGAGAAGGGCGAGGAGAGGGGAAAGAGAGGGACAAGCAAGCGTGCCATGATGTATGACCTTCTTGGCTTTTTACATAACAATGTTTGGCGTTTCTGTGCTTGCTCATTTGTCGCCCCCATTGATAAAGCTTTGGGCGCTTATCCATAATAACGTCCGGATGAAAAACTTCACAAGAAGCGTGCCACTTCACCCTTACAGATTTAAAACTTGATGAAACCACAGACTGGGAGACGTGGGTCTTTTCGAAAAGACTTGGTGAACGGTTAAAGAAATAAACACGTAACTTCGCCCCATGTTTCTCCTATTAACATATATTTCTAAAGAGATCTTTCAGCTGATTCGCGTGCTCCGAGGCTCGTGGGAGGTTTCCAGGTACACAAAATTGTTTAGGAAGTTTGTCCACTCAGTCTCACTTTACATTCCAAGAACTCAGCGCACAAACACATTATGGCCACCTCAAAGAATGCATTTGGGACAACTTTTGGAATTTGCTGCTGATTTGGAACGAGAACCTGCAAAGCAGCATTCCTTCTAGGCAGGTGGCAGATATGCAAAATACTTCCTTGTCATGTGTAGCCCATATACCCCTTTTACCTATTCAGCAAGCAACACTTTGCATTCTGGGACTTGCAGTTTTGCAGTTCTCCTTCTACATAGGGACATCCAAGCCCCAACATGCAAAACTGTATTCGCGGTCGCGGAGTAAAAAAAAAAAAAAAAACACAGGTCCCGGCATGGCTCGCACAGGAGATCAGTTTTGTGCAAAATTGGCATCAGGGGGAACAATACCTATTATAGTGCTTAAAAGATAAAATGAAGAAAGATGCTGAATGAGCACCTCACCCTCTCATGGGCCAACCTCCCGGACATTTGCCCATTTTTATGCAGTAATTCTAGTTTCGTTGATTTAAATTAATGCCCCGAATGACGTGAAAGCCCAAAGGGTCATACTTTTAAACACACACCCAGCAGATGCTCCGTTCGTGTCACATTTGAGCCCCGGAATGTCAACAGGTTGAAGTTGAAAAACAAAGTATGTTCTAATTGCGAGGGCGCAACGTATGACACCAGAGAGGCGACAAACTACAGCGTCAGACTCAGAAGCGAACAACACCCAACATGTTGGTCTTGCAGAATACATAAAGAAAAGATTGGCTGCTCGGTCCCCTGCATTGTTGACAGCCAGTCCTCATTGTCACTTCCAGTCAGACGTCGGTCACCTCGTGTCGTGACTTCACTCCTAGGCTCTCCGCGTTTTCTTGTGGTAGAAGTAACAAGAAGCCCTTTCTTTTTCGGTGAAGCTCAGTGCCGCCTTTCTTTCAGCGCCCCACAAATAAAAGCATTTGCCCCCCTCCCCCGCCCCCGGTCAGCTCCCGGGTAAACACCTTGGAGTTGCTCCCCTCCTCGCAGATTGTCTTTCTTGGCGCGCGGGGCAGGGGGGGGGGCTCACCGATGCCGCTGGAATACCCCTGCCAAATCCCAGCAAAACTCGCAACGAAGGCGCACTCATGTCTGCTCAGCTCTCCCCAAGCAGCAGCTCATACCCATCCGATGCTTGGGTGGAGGCTGCGGCCGGCGCTGCTATAGGTGGAGACTCGAGACAATAACAGCAGTGTTCCCGATGAGGCAAACAAGGCGGCCATTCTTGTACAGGTTTACTTTCTATTCCATTCGAACAGAGGTTGCGAGACGCCATACCCGTGCCTGCAAAACCAAAGCACTGTATTATCCAGAACTATAATACAGAACATTGCTATATGTCACTTGCGAAATCTGTGCGTTTACCAAATGTTTGAAGCATGTGTACCTTGTGCGTGCATTTGTGGGGAATTACGTGGAAAAAGGTTTGGCACAGTTTCACCAGCATGATGCAGCCCTTCCCAAAACTCGAGGAACTACATCCTCCAGATGCCCGCGGGGGAAGAAGTGAGCGCAAAGCAAACTCACCATGGCAGCCCTCAGCTTGCTTTCACGCGCTTGATGAAGCATGGCTGATGATTGAAAAACAGCGGGAGGGGGGCGGGCAGGCACACGGACTGCGGGAGGGGGGCAGGAACGGGGACAAGAACAGCGGGAGGGGGGAGGGGGAGCAGGAACGGGAAGACGGACAGCGGGAACACACGGAAAGCACTCAACACATTTATAAACAAAATGCTCCTTACCTGATTGCCTCGTGGGAACTCGAATCTTGCAGCCAACTCCAACAACAAACACTTGTAAAAAGAAGAAAACAGGCCGACTCAAAAAAAAAAAAGAACACACACCCACTGCCGCGATGACGATCAGAAGTGGGTGGAGAGGGAAAAAATCGCGGGAACGCCCCCGAATCTGGTCCGGCCTTGACGGACAGATCCGGCTCCCAATGGCTAGCCTCCATTTATGGAGCTAGCCAATGGGAGCCGGGGGAGCCCATATTGAAAACAATAGATTTCGCCTGCGCCGAAAAGCTGCGCAGTGCAACACCTCTGGTCTGGCATTAGGTCATGCTTGGGGCGTAGAACAGACATGGGGGGGAAGAGGTATAAACAACACCTGCTATTCTTGGGTCTTACACTTGCCAACAGGCGCGCAACACCCATTGGACTCACCGGGCTTCAGCACCCCCCCCCCCCCCCCCCCCCCCCCCCCTCGTCATGTGTGGCAGCCCGGGCTCAGACAGCTTCCGGGCACACTCACAGAGCCGCACCCGAACGTTTCACAGGTCTTTAAAAGACCATTTGAATGTTAATTAGGCCTTGCAGTTGTTTCACCCCTTCTAAGAGCCCCTGCAGCTCCACTCTGCCTACTGATTAAAGGTTCAGCCGCCCCCGAAATATTTTCTTAGCCCCCCCGAAATTCGGCTCTTGTTGCGCCTCTGCTTGCCAAGCATGACATTGTGCAACAATGGAAGGCGGCGTCCCCACCCAGTATAGGTAATTGGAAAAAAGACATGGCTAGAGGCCTGTCGGCTGAAGTGGCGGTCTTTCACGCACGGGGATGTCTGCAAAAGCACGGGAAAATATGTGCGGGCTGGGCCACGTACCGAGGCATTGATCTATCACTTTCGGGGCATCCGGTTTCCCGGGACCCGATTGGCAAGCTAAGCAACTCACCGGTTTAATGCAATAGTGTTGCGTTGTGGGCAAGGAGCATGTTTGCACAATGTTGTGTTATGATATGTCCGTAGGGTGTGTGGTGCGTGGTAGTGGTAGGGGGTTTCTGGTCTGATGTTTTGCAGACCCTCATTGGGGTTGATATTTGGTGCCGAGGATTTCTACAATATGCCTGTTACATGTATAATGTTTGCTGGGCTTTGCTCATTTGGCACTTTTGAAAAATCAATAAAATTTGTTGTTAAAAATAAAAAGAATAGTCTGACCGTGTGTAATTTAATGTGAAGCTCATGTAAAGCGTTCCAATGAATTTGGTCCGAATTCGCTCTACATAAAAGTGTAAAGAAAAATAGTAGGGGTGTCGTCCTTCGAGTGGTTATTTTTTTCTGAAGGCTGTGTTCTATACACTCTGCAGCGAGTGTATAAATCTGTGATTGTGCAGATTCGTGAAGGATTTCATGTCTCGACCCCCTGTTTTCATATTTGTGCCTTTATTTTTTATGACCGATATACCCTGACCTTTTAATAATACTGGGTTTACGCCATAGATAGGCGCAGGTCAATAGATCGGTACAATAGTGCCATCTAGAGTTGTAATAATGCCCTTGCAGCTGAGAAGTTTGCTGGCTTCCCTCTCATTAACGGTGTTTTTATTGCCACACCAGAATGGAAACTGTTCTTAATGCAGCTCGGATTCAAATGGAACTAAGATCTTTACAACTGTAAAGTAAAATACGTGTTAATTATGTACCCAAATTATATTGTACTAGTACTTGCTACAGCAGACCTGGGCAATCACAGCAAAGACTGTATGTACAAGCGGGCATGTTGGTGATCTTTAAGATACTACAAATATATTTAAAAAAATCACTAATAGCCTGATGTATGAAGGATCGCCAAAATCTGGTCTCAATTTGTGAACCGCATTATTGTGACCAGTAAATAAATAATTTTGCGAACTGCTAATAGGTCGGTTCTTAAAATTCTGATTTGGAGTGAGACGCGTTCTGACCTACCTCATAGATATTAATGAATTAGGTTGCAGATTGTGACTTTCTTTGATTGGAGGCCTTCACAGGAAGGGTTGCCTGCTAGGGTCAGCAGACCACCATGTCTGTGATTGCCCCTCAATAAAGATTTTTTTTTTTAATGTTTGTTTACGTTTCATGAGGGTCCATTCTACACAGCCCCAACAGATTTTCTCTGTGGTTCCCTAGTGTGCATCCCCTTAAAATTAAATCTAGCAACACCACCACTCATCTTGCCCTCCTCCTCTTCTTCCTGGTCTTTCTTGTTCTGGTCCTCCTCCCGGCCTTGGCTTTCCTCCTGGCCCTTCTCATACTCCCCGTCCTCCTTTGGGACATGATCTTGTGCCACCTAGTTCTAATACTCGTCCTCCTGCTCTTGACCCTTACATTCCTGGTTCCCCTAGCCATTGTGACACCCTCCCTCTGATCCTCTTTGGTCTGGGCTACACCCTCCACTTTTCCCTTTTTGCTTGCACATCGTGCTCCGAAACCGTCTTGTACTCCTACTGGTACTCCTCGTGGTCCAGCATTCTATGGTCCTATTCCAAAGCTCTCCCTAATCTTCCTGTCTCCTGGCCTCTTGGCATTCTTGATCCTAGTTCTTCTAGTCAGCTTGTTCCTGTTTCTACAGAGCGTCTTGGTCCTTCTAATGTTGATCATACTTGTCGTGGTCTTCCAGGCCCTGGCCCTATTCTTGGCCCTCCTGGTACCCACGTCTAGTTGTTTTCCTTCCTATGCATGGTCATGGTCCTTTACCTAATGCTCCTCTTAGTCTGCTTAGTCCTAATCCTATTGAAAACACACTTCTTGTACATAGCTAGGTAATGGTCCCTTTGGGGTTAATCCTCTTGGTCCAGTTCCTCCTAACACCAGTCATACCGACCCACATCCCTGTTTATATTCATTGTCCTAGTCCCTGGTGCTGATCCTTCTGGTCTTGGGTGTTTTGTCCTTGATCTCATGGTCCTGATCCTCCTGGTCCTGGCCTTTTTGTCCTCGTGGCTTTAGTTCTGTTTGACACTGGTCGACTTGATCATCATAGCACTGGTACTGCTTGACCTCCTGCGCCTCTTGGTCCAATAACTGTGGTGTCCCTGATGGTTCTTGTCCTTCTGGTGATCCTGTTTGTCCTTCTCCTTCTTTTCCCTCAGGTCATCCAAGAACCACCTCAAAGACTGTCATTCAGATTTTTTTCACTGACTTTCAGGTTTGAAACAGCAGCGCAGAGCCATTGAGGGCAGGATATAAAGCTCAAAATGGACTCCTCTCCACACCTGTATTCTTTCCTTGATTGGTGTGGAACACAACCAGGACCAAACTTCTGAAAACTCTCAGGATTATGTCTGTAATATGTGTGCCTCCTAATAGTTACGCTCGACCCCGCCCCTAATCGAAAGACATATCAATCCTGTGCCCTGTTCAGGCACCCCAAAAGCTGCAACTGTATTCCTTATCAAAGTGGTAGGCTACATCTGCATTTGAGGATCTACTACAGAATTCTAGATCCCACAGTCTATAAAAGCCACACCCGGGGTGTATAGTTGAGAGGAAGCCTCTGCTTGGGCTCTGCTATTCACCTGTATTTCTCTGCTTCGGCTCAGTTTTTCACCTGTGTTCCTCTGACTGGTCTTAGCTCTTAACCTGTATTCCTGGCTTTTCATTGGTGATTATCTTCATGACAGGCATCGAGGACATCTTCCCAGACGTTTTCTGTTTGTGGCACTTCTTGAAATTCATTCTGCAACATCACCACAACATTCTTGGAAATATTCAATACCTCTCAGTGCTATCTTCACAGGTCTCATGTCAGTTAGCTAGGGAGAGTTAAATATTACTTGTTTGGATTGTGGGACTAGTGTTGGCCCTTTGTACTGTTCCCTGTAGATACGTACTGGAATTTGGTCACACTTTCACTGTACTGTTTAAACTATCTTTTGGGCCTCCACAGTGTTATATGCAGATATTGTGAGAACCTGTGCTTCTGATCTGTATTTCAAGTTGTGGACTGTTAGCAACTGCTCTAGGCCACCAGAACAAGACTATTCTCATAATGATTATTTTAACTCTAGCATGATAAAGGCACTGTGCCATTCATATGTTAAATGTATAGTGCATCAGTTACAAGAACAAATCCTGCGTATGTCTCCTTCCTCTTGAATCTTACCATTCATGCAAAATTCACGCGAATGAAAAACTATTTGTATATCAAGCTGATTTGAAAGTAGAGATTAACAGTAGTCTTGTGTTCTGTTTAGCGGTTCTTATCCTGTGGGCCAGATTCCACTGGGGTTCCGCAACGCCTATTCAGTGCAACTACATCAAGCTCCATCAAACAGAATATAGTGGGTTGGCTTAATTTAATAAAGAAAAGATCCAACCTTTCCATTAAACATTTTATTTTTTTATATTGTTTGAGAATTGAATACAATTTTCCATCATTTGTGTATTTGTTTGATGAATGCTTGTTTCTGTATTTTTTAGTACTGTTTTGCTGTTCAAGACACCAAAATTGCTAAGGCTAGGGTCCACGGTTTCCAGTAATGACTTGGTGAGGGTCCCTGGATTCTAATAATGATTCAGCGGGAGGGTCCCCAGTAATTAAATGGGAGCCCACATACGTCAAAAGGTTAAGAACCACTCGTTTAGTACAAAAAGATCTTTCACTCGTGAGAGACTGCAGAAAATCTAAGTGAACCTCCATCTGATGAGATCACCTTGGTGACTACAAACTAATGATGTCTCCTGTATGCTTTATTTCATATCCCCTTCTGCCAATTTTTACCATAAGCACCAAGTGCAATCTTGCACATGTTTGGCGCCATCAACAGGCAAGTAGACTGGTGGGTTTCACATTGTTCAAGTAGCAGCATTCAGATCTGTAGGCCAGTGATGACTCGAGTCTGACAGTGGTTTGTGTACTCATTTCATTTGAAAGATATATATGCATTATCTGGTCCCAGGTTTGAAGTGTCATAAAATACCACAGATGGTTGCTGTGCTTGTTTCAGAGCATAAAATGTGCCATGTATGTCTGAAACACATAGTTTGAGAGTGACAAAGTCTACTTCCAAATCATAAATCTTCTCTCTACAACTTGCTATTGACATGCTGGGTGTCTCTGTTTTATCTGACTAGGATGTGCATCTGTCTGAGCTTTGACTAAAGATGTTAGGTACAAGCTATGATCATTTGACAGGCAACTCCAAGCTTTGTTGACCAAAAGGGAGCTGCTGATTGTCCTTTAAGTGCACTAGTACCAACTGTAACAGTAAATTGGAGAGCTCGCCCTGATATCCTGTAGGCATCGCAGTAGGTGTCCTGGTATTTGAGCACTACGCCAGAACACAGTAAAATTAACTGGGCTCAGCCGAATCTTGGACCACACTCAATAATAACTTTTTGATTCGAGCTCCGGCTAGATCCCTATATTTCACCACTAGTTATGATAATCATTATTGTACTCATACAGTTATATATATATATTCACACTAACTGAGCAATCCTGATGAGTGAAAGTCAAGTTAAACATTTCAGTCAGCTTCTTGGATGCGAATAGATGGAGCATCTAAGGAGTATAGCATCAAATGTTTGACTTGGCATGTTACATCTGAATCCAACCCTAATTACTTTCTTGAATGAAGGTTTGGATGAGAGCTTCCAGGATTGCAAGGTGAGCCACAGTTGCCTAAAGGAAAAGGTCAGCATTGACAGTACATTGAATCCACTACTGCTTGCCCCGTCCATGGGACTTGACCAGGCCTGCAACATTCACAGTGGTGAAAAGAAGAGGGAAGAGTAAGGAGGATCATGGGACAACACAGTCAACCTTAACTAAGATGCACTGTCGTGTCTGTCATGATGTTGAGTGTATGACGTTTAGTGCACTCCCTCGAAAAAAAAGAGTTTATGCCTGCCCCATCGAATATTCTTGAACTCCCTACACACTTTCAATAAACAGTTCAAAATAACCTGCTAGATACAGAATTCAAATATTTGCCACTATTTAAAAAAGGCAAGGGAAGCAGGGAGTGACTGAAAGAACATAATGAAGAGGAATGGGCAAGTAAAAAAAGGGCAAGGCCAGGGAGAAAGGGAAGTACTGTGAGGTACCTTTGAATTGATCTGCATTAAAAACACCCAGGTATTTTCTTTTACTATTCATGTATTTTCCACTTGTTCCATTCAATTCAATTCAATTCAATTAATCTTTATTCGGGTACAAAAAGTATCCACAAATGTCATACATACACACAAAAAACATAAAAAAGTATACATGAAAACGTATAAATAATTAAAACAGCTCTTAAAATACGTAATTAATTACCATGTCAACCATAAAAGAAATAATACTGCATGATTATTTATATAGATTTACTCACTATTCATCAAAATATGGCTCGGACAGCAGTTCTCAAAAATGCACCTGTATGAGCGATTGACTCATAATCATTGAGTTAAAGTACCATACTAAATGCTGCCCTAAAGTCTGTAATATTGCACCTCTTTATCAGGTCGAGCAAAGAAAAGGTTTGTGTACATAGAATTAAAACCACAAAAGAATAGAAAGTGCAATGGGGATTGACCTGAGCTCCCATTACATGGGCAGGGCAAAGAGTCAAGGTTTGCTTGAAAGCCTGAGGGGAAATATAACGAATACTTGATGGTGCCAGTCCTAAAGCGGAACAGTAAACTGCGCTCCTAGCGGCACAAATATTTAGTCAGGTGTCCTGTAATTAAGCTGTCTGTTCTAAGGTTCCAATATACCGCCATACTCACCTTCCTAATGCCTGCAGTCAAAAATCATCACAAAAACATTTGTACGGAGCTAGCTGTAACTGCTTTTTACTGGTAGCGTAATTGCCCTCAGGGTTCTCAAAGTAATTCTGCTAACCAATCTTACGCAAACAAGCTTCCACCCAGTCTAGCCTAGGGATATTCATGCCTATATCACTTCTAAGGCAATATGCAATACAATCTCTTATAAAGCACGCCTCCTTGTTGTTCCATGCTGCTACCCTTAGCAGGGGCAGACGTGGACTTATGTAATCTTTCATAAAGGGTAAATTCAGTTCACTGTGACAGATAAAATGGGGAGAGGAAAAGGAAACCGCCAAAACCCCACGTTAAAATCAATTTTCTTCTGCCTGAATAAAATTGCATTTGATAATGCCCCCATACCTCGGCCACTTATGTAGCCATTGGTAGATATTGCATTGTGAAAATTTGCAAGAGGGCATGATACCCCCCCCGCCCCCCATTCTCCCCCAGACTATGGTAGGCTAAACAATGAGCTGATCACCTTGGAAAATGTATTTCTACAATGATCAATATGAGCTGACCAAGATCTGTTGGCAGCGAAAATTAGACCCAGGTAAGAGAAAGAGCTAATGCATTTTAAACTATGGGTACCAGAAGTGAGGACAAATTATACTTCCTCGGACCACAAGCTATAATATAAGAGGGGACTGCTGGGCTAAAGTGTATTCCCCTATAATCAGATTGAGATTAATGCACTGCTCGACTGTGTCAACCTTGTTTCTAAAACCTTATTGACACGGATATAGGATGGACCTCTCCTCTGCCCGTTCTTTAATCCTATTGTTTAGGACCCTTCCCATAATTTTCAATCAACTATCTATTAAATGGGCCTATAGCAGCCAGGTTGCGAGCGGTTTCCCTTTTGTTCCATTCTTAGCTCTCTGTATCATTTCCTGGTACCGTCTTGCGGGGTCTTATTCTAATCTGGTATATTTTTAATGGATAGATAAATTAGACACTTTACAGCCAAAGGAGCTTAATCAGGCATTTGACATGGGATGCTGCTTAAATGTAAGGAGGTGGAATGACAAGTACAGAAAGCACATTTTATTATTAAAGCAAACACTGGGAAATAGACCACTATATAAATAAAAGAAAGACTCGTATGGTTTGGCAGAAGAAGTTAATTATCACATCGTACAGGAGAAAATAAAGCAGTTGACAAGGACTTCGTATTCAATGGCAATTGACATCTAAACACAGGCATGAAATTGAAGATGGAGGCATTTGATATCTTAAAACATGGTTAATGGCTACAGAATATCTGCTAGAAATGATCATTGGGATTGCTCATTGTAATTTGGTTTGTTTTAGGTCTTTACAGACTTTTTAACTTGTCCCTGAAGAAAAGAAAACTCTTGAAGTACATTGGACCATTAATTAATGATCTTCTATGAGAAAAAACATATAATTAAGAGCCGGGGTATTGTATCACTAAGTAGAAGTGATAAGAGGGCCAGTGGTAAGAATCGCACTGGAATATTTCGATATATTGAGCCATGAAGAAGTAGTGTCACAGTCTAGCATCTAGAAACGTATATAAATGTAAATACTTGGCACAACTAAACTGAAAATAACAGAGAGTGGCTGGATATAATTGAAACCGGGAAGCCTGAAGAGTGATGAAGAATTGTTTCCTGGATAAAACTCAATAGTATGTCAGATATGTCTTCCAATAGTATCTGCCATAATTGGAGAGGAGGCTAGTTTTGATGTGGCAGCAGTCGATTGTGGTTGCATGATTTAATTCATGATTGCAGATGCATGATGCTATTGATTTAAGTAAAACACAATTACCCAGTCATAATGGAATAACCTCCTTCTGGAGGTGATAATCTTAATTAGAACATTGGAATGTTGGGAGCTCCATTGAAAACAATGGAGTGCTCTGGGCTTATAATGGCTGGTATAAGCCTGGAGCTCCAACATTCCAATGTTTCTTTGTTCACAGCTCTGACTGTGAACAAAGGCTTCAGGGAGCCTGAGGGGATTCCAATCCCCTCACGCTTCCAAAAGTTTTTTTTATTTTGTTAGAACATTCTGTCCTCTATTTACAGAATGTTCTGATAGCCTTATAGCCCTACGTAGATGGGCTATACCGCTATTAAAGTCCCTCTCCCTTGTTAAAGGCCCTCGCCTTCGGCTCTGGGCCTTTAACGCTGGAGAGGGCCTTTAATAGCCGGTATAGCCCTCTACGGCGGGCTATAAGGCTATAGAACAAATGTGGAACTCTGAAAGAATCTGAGTTCTTTAACATTATTAGACATGCAGCAGACCCTTCAGTTCCCAAGAGAAAGGGCGAAAATATTGAAGGAAAGTAATGCAAAACCTGACTCTAAGCGGCTGGTTAGAAAGACTACACTTATGAAACCCACAACTGGTGCAACAGGTTAACAAAAGTCTAGAGCTAGAAATTGTAGTGTGGAGGCTTCCAAAGTACACTCTGTAAGCCCCTCCAGTTTGAAAGCTACCTCATGTTGCCCCCATTCCTGCCCCTAGTAGAGACAAAAAAGAGACTAGAAAGGTGGTTAAGGGCCTACTTTCCTGGGTCTCCAAAGCTGACAGAGCAAAAGAAAAGCAAGGACCTTGAGATCACAATTGATTAAGATGCCTGTCTTGGAAACTATCCATGGTGAAGGCAAGGTCGGGAAGGCGATGGCATGTACATTCACATCCCAGCTGTCAAAGGATAACTAAAATTGAATGGTTGGGAGAGCACTTGCCCTAGACATGTACTTATTAGGCAGCAGACAGAGGTGAGTCCTAGTGGTTAATCACAAAATATTAATCCCATCACATTTTTAGTATAACTTTGAAAACGCAGACACCTGGAGTTTTTTCACTACTGCAGGTACAAACTTACGGCCTGATTATGACTTCAGTGGTCCATAATATCACGGAACTCATGGTGGCAGTCCGACCACTGTTGCACTGTTGGACCGCCCGCAGTATTACGACTGCGGCAGTCAAACTGCCACATGACTGCTGCGACCGCCAGGGATCCAGGATCCAGTGGCCAAGCATATTTCGAGTTGTCTCACCACCACCCTTTTTATGGTGGTGAACCCGCCATTAAAAGGGTGGTGGTGGTGAGGCAACTAACAGTGCCCTAATAGGGCCCCTGCCAACTCAGGGCCCAGGGGTACATGCAGTGGGGGCACATGTAGTGTCCCCTTGGATCTGCACCCTCAGTTACTGCATGGTGTGGCATGCAACATTTTAAACTCTAAAACCACAGAAAATGCACCAGTTATAATTATCTCAAGTAACTATAACTTGTGTCCTAAGGTAACTATCACTCACCCCCTAACCATACACTGATATTTAGTCCACATATTACATCACCTATGACATCTTCTATGACATCATTGATAATATCACTGCAACATTAACAATTGAATTATTGATGAGAAAACTGTGCAATGGCAGAGGCTTGTTACCTTAGGACACGAGCTATAGTTACTTGAGATCGCTATAACTATAACTGGTGCTTATTTAGAGTTTAAAACGTTATGTTGTTACTGATCATTCCACCTAACTATAACATTACTTTAACCTTTGTTTTTTCAGTCAGTGAATATATACTTATATTTGATAAATCAAAAGAATTTCATCTACTGAATATAATTTCCTATATGGGAGTGAGTTACAGTATTTCTGAGTGGCCATTTGTGATGCCAGACTTACTCCAAGGATAGGCTGGAGTACATGTACTAATGTTTTATGACCTTATGTGCTGTATTAACCTTAGAAGTGCAGTCTGTTAATGACAATGGTCTTACTCTTTTGTGAGTGGGTATCTGTACTAGCATGCCCCTCTCTTAACCTCTCCATACCCGTCCCGAAACCCCTTCTAACTCCTCCCTAAAACTCCATTTAGGAGTAGGAATTCTCTTTTTTACAGCCCCTTTCCTCGTCCCTTCCAATTGTACATTTAAATCATAGGCTTACGTGTAGGCCAGTTTGGTGGAGATCTCCACACAGAAATAACAGGAGGTGGACGTCTCTGAATGTAGGTTTGTGAGCAGCATTTTGTAGTATGTGAGTAGTACTACTGTAGAATTACTTCATGCACTACATAATGCAGTTTGTGTATAGGCCCCTCAGTGTTCACACTCTGTTGGGAGTTTAAAGAAGAGAAAACTGCAACAGTTTGTCTGTGCTACCAGGGCAATACTTGCAACATGTTGTAGTAGTTTTACTTTTTGTCTTGTGGCTTTGGAACAAGGAAAACAAATGTGTATGGTCCATGGTCCCCTTTAATTGAACCACATCATACGTCCTGCATGTGCGATGTAAGTCTGCTTATTCTCAGAAGGATGGGTTGTAACTCCATCACCAAGTACTAATACTTCAGATGCCCGAGTTGCATTGGTGTCATTATTATGAAAAACCATCTGACCCTCTCTATAATCCCCGTATCGCATTACAGCCAGTCGCTGAACATAGCAACCTCTTCCAAGAGCCCATAGCTGTCAGACTGCCAACTCATGTTTACAAGCGTTGGACACACTGTACAATTTGAAGGCTGCGGGGAGTTTGCAATAAGTGATTTCCAGGTACGTAGAAAACATTCAAGTTTACATGTCCTGATGTGAAAATACAATACATTTCATAAGAAATACCACAGAAGAAAATGAAGGAATTAGCTCATCACAGTACCTTTTTAGACTATACTAAAATTGTCTACTTCACAATTCCATACATTTCAGCAGTGATTATTTTTCCATATTTGCAATTACTTAATTATTTAGAGGGGTTCTGAAGCGCAGCATACCGGACTACTTCCTGGTCAAGGTACGATGGAGAAAATGCAAAGAAGCATTGTACACATTTTTTTCTATCTTGGCAGTCCTGCTGAGCCACAAGTGGGTTCATGTACAAGGCTGGGATCAGCTGATGGCTCCCTTGGAGTTTTAAGTTTACAAGGAAGTGCCAGACTGTGAGAGTCCAAAATGTCAATGCTGGTCGTAGGCGTTTAACCAGCAGTTGGATGACAGCTGGCACTGTGCAAGGACTATTTTAAAGGTCATGCCCAAGGTTTTTTTTGCCTGGTTTGACCTGATCAGGCTGTAGGCCAAGTGAAAGATCCTCCTCAAGCTTTACGTAGAGAAAGCAAGAGTTCCAGAATAGAAAAGAAAACCCATTCTGTGCGAAGACCTGAGCCCGCATCTTTTAAGAAGTGAGCAGATAGACAGGAAGCTAAGGGATGCTCATCTACAGTGCCTTAATGGATGGTTGGGGTGAAAGGCTTCAGTTTGAAAGTCTGGGGCATAGTTGTAGAAGGAGGAGTGAACTCTGAAAAAATCATGAATTTACATTTCTCGCTTTAACTGATGGTATGTGTAGCATTGTGGGCCAGGCTTCAAGTGGCTACTGTTCTGTAGTTGAGATGTGTTGAGTTATTACCACAGCAATACTTAGGTTATGTTTAGGGTGTAAGTGAAAGCAGGTGGCAGATGCAATGTGGTATTCATGAATGGTCATGTAGGTTCTTGGTGATTATTTGCACTTGATGCATGAAGGAAAGTGTGAGGAGTCACTCTTAACCTATGTTCAGTACCATGGCTTCTCTTCCAGGGCAGGTGTAGAAGCATGACCAGAAGTAGCTAAACTGATCATTCCTTTAAAGATGGGTAAGCACTTGTTAGTTTTGAGAAGAGAGTTAATAATAGCATGTTTCAGTTTGCAAGGGACTCCACCAGTAGAAAGTGATTTGTTGAGGACTTTGGTGATGATTAGGGACTAGGTGTTTGAAAGTATTTTCACAGGCGAAGTTTCATACATTGCCCATGCTATGCATGTGCTGAAGCCATGTGGTTTAGTACTTCCCTCAACTTTGTCTGAATGAAAAGTTTTCCACCAGATTTGCTGGGAGAAAGAATTCTATAAGCTTTTCTGCACTCAAATGATCTAGCTGAAATATGTTTTGCTGTTCTTTTCTTAATCAAAAACGTACTTATAGGGGCGTGGCCAAGCAGGCCGCCATGGCGGACGCAGCCTAGCAGAACTCCGTCCTGCCCAGCAACTATCCTGGAAGATATCCTGTCCCCCTCTGATATCCCGCTGCCTGGAGGGTAGGATCCAATGCCAGTGGCCGGCGATGAGCCTCCGGTTGCATTTCCGGAGTTCCAGAGCGCCCGTGGACCGGAGTTGGGCGCTCGGCGGTGAGCGGCCTAGCGCAGCAGGACGAAGCCGGGGAGCTCGAGTTTCGGGCATCCCGGATTACTGGTGGTGCCGCGGCCGACAGCAGGCGGGGCGGGGCCCTGCGGCGGAGGACCGGCTTCTGAGGGTGGACCCCCCCCCTCCGGAGATCCAGTTGGGTGACGGGTCCTGGGGGAAGAGAAGGGGCACCCTTTTTTTCATCCTATACCATCGGGGCTCCCGTGCGGCGGGGCCTAGTGCTGCGTGGAGGAGCCTGGGGCTCAAGTTTGGCGCCGCCCCAGGGCAGGTATCCGGCGGTAGTGCCTGTGGAGAGTGCTCGGGGGGCAGTTCGGCCCCCGCGGGTATCATCTGGAGAGTGGAGCAGGAAAGGCCGGACCGAAGCAGAGCCCTACATTGCTGGATCAGTCTTTGCCATGGTTGGTGGGCCCGAGGGCAGTCCTGACTGGTCAGGAGTTCCTTGCAGTATTACACTCCGGGGCTGAGGGGCAGAGCACGACGCCAGCGGAGGGGCACAGACCTGTGGCATCGCCGGTACGTGTCATGGAAGGAGGCCTATGCTATATTTTACGGCGGTCAGACCGGGCCGCAGCGAGTGGACATTGACAGATATCAAGCCTGGGGTCAGGCGAGGAGGACGAGTGGCGCGGGACAGGGCGGCGGTACTTGGCCTGAGGGTGCTTGCTGCCCGGCTGAGAGCGGCCTGGGATTCCCTTTGCAGCCCTAGCGGTCCTTGAGGGGCATTGCGGGTGGACGTGACGACTGGGCCTCCATTGAGCAGACTTCTATAACTGGCTGCCATGACGCGCGACAAGGGCGATGGAGGGACCACGAAACATGGGCCCATCGACAAATTCACGGGACCAGGTGGGAATGCAGGGGCTGAAGGCGGTCAACCGGACTCTGGACCGGACAACGCAACTTTGATGGCCGCCACAACACAATCCGGGATATGCTGGACGCGAAAATAGGCGCAGTGGGGTCAGATGTTACACCACTGCACCAGGACTTGCGAAATGCCGTATCCCGAATAACCGAGGCAGAAACCCAGATCTCAAGGGTAAAGGACGACGTCGCGGCCCTGAAGCGTAAGGTGGCCAGTATGGAGAGTATCCAGAAGGTCTGGCGCTCCGAGCAGAGGATGCAGAAGGGCGGGCCAGGCGGAACAATCTGCGCTTCGTCGGACACCCGGAAGGCTGTGAGAAGGGCAATATGGAGGGCTTCTTGCCGCAGTGGCTGGAAAGCTGGGTCCCCCCGACTCTCTGTCTAGATGCTTTGTGATTGAGCGGGCGCACAGGGCCCTCATGCAAAAGCTGCCAGTGGGGGCTCGCCCATGGCCAGTGATAGCCAAATTGCTGAATTATCACGACCGCGACACGATCTTGCAACAGGCCAGAGCCAAGGAACCCCTACTGTATGAAAACCAACGTATCCTGATTTTTCCGGACTATACTCGCTTGGTGCAACAGCAGCGGCAATCATTCACGGCGGCCAAGGCTCATCTTAGAGATCTTCTGCTCCCCTATGCCTGGCTCTACCCAGCCCATCTGCGAGTGGTTTTTCAGTCCCGCGCCCACTTCTTCGATACCCCTGAAGAGGTGTTTAAATGGACGGATGAGACGGTGAAGGTGAGGGCGCATACACCGCCGGGTGTGGAGTCAGATTCATCATTGAGCCGGGTGCAGTCGCAGACCTCTCGGGGGGCACAGATGAAAGGGAATTGGAGGTCCAGGTCCAGGCGGCGCTCTGCATCTGGGGGTGCCTCAGATAAGGGTAAGGAGGCTCCTGAACGTCGAACAGTAGATCCTTGACTGATCCATCCGGCAGGTAGAAGGTACTTGGTTGCCTTAAAACTTTACATAGCCTTGTGATACTATGCGCTGTTGACACTGCTGACCTGTGGGCGAGAGGGAGCTGAGGTGGTGATATGTGTACGGCTATGAGTCAATATGAGCTGCAGCGGGGTGGAGGGAGAGGCTTAATGAGCGTACTATTCTCCCTAGCTTAGGGCTTGCTGGGGGTGGTCTAGGGTTTGGGGGTTGTTGGATGGGGATCCATTGGTGTGAATGGCCTCAGGTCCTGCGTTGGGGGTCGAGAGTCATTTATGCCGCGACAGGTACTTCAATGTTCTTGAGGTATATCGCCATCGCCATCGCCATCCCAGAGGGCTACAAGATCACCCGAAGAGACCGCGGCAACCAGAATGGAGGAGGCATCGCCATCATCTACAGAGACACCATCCGCATCGCGACCAACACCGACGACACCCTGACAACCGCCGAACACCTGCACTTCCAGATCCACACGGACCCCAAAACCACCCTCAGAGGCACCCTCATCTACCGACCCCCGGGACCACGCACACAATTCAGCGAAGACATCGCCGACTTCATCAGCCCGCACGCCCTCCCCTCCGCTGACTTCATCCTCCTGGGGGACATCAACTTCCACCTGGAGAACAACAACGACCGCAACACCACCACCCTGCTTGACAACCTCGCCATCCTCGGACTCAAGCAGCTGGTGACCACCCCCACCCACCTCGCCGGACACACACTCGACGCTGTGCTCTCATCCAGCAAGGACATCGTCTTCAGCCACGCCACCGGACTCCACTGGACGGACCACAGCTGCGTCCACTTCACCTTCAGAAGATCCACGATCCACCATCACCAGCAACAGGTTGCTCGAAGAAACTGGAACAAGATCACAGCAGACCAGCTCGCCGCTTCCCTGAGCCAGCACCCTCCCGCCAGCTCAGCTAACCCCAGCCAGGCCGCCGACAACCTCACGAAGTGGATCAGCAACTGCGCAGACGACCTCGCCCCACTGAGGACCCCGCCTAGCAGACCCGGCAGCAAGAAGGCCCCATGGTTCACCGACGAACTCAAGAGCTCCAAGAAGAACTGCCGAGCCCTTGAGAAAGCCTAGAGAAGGGAGCCAACACCGGACAACATGACCACCCTCAAGCTTGCCACCCGGAAGCACCATCAACTGATCCGCGCCACCAAGAAAACAGCATTCAAGGACCGGCTGGACAACAACGCACACAACTGCAAGGAACTCTTCAACATCGTGAAAGAGCTCTCCAACCCCAACGCTGGAATCAACGACATCACCCCGTCGCAAGACCTCTGCAACTCCCTCGCCTCCTACTTCCACAACAAGATCGCTGACATACACAACAGCTTCAGCCCACAAACAACGCTCCCCACGACCGCACCAACGCCCCCTACCACCACCCTCAGCGCCTGGACCCAGATCAACACAGAAGACACCATCTGCACGATGAACTCTATCCACTCCGGATCTCCGACCGACCCCTGCCCTCACCACATCTTCAACAAGGCCGACGCTGTCATCGCACACCACCTGCGGGACATCATCAACCCCTCCTTCGACACCGCCACCTTCCCTGAGAGCTGGAAGCACGCCGAACTCAGCACTCTACTAAAGAAACCAACAGCGGACCCCACTGAACTCAAGAATTACCGCCCCATCTCGCTCCTCCCGTTTCCAGCCAAAGTCATCGAGAAGACCGTCAACAAGCAGCTGGCCGCCTTCCTCGAGACGAATGGATCCCTCGACCCCTCACAGTCTGGCTTCCGAGCCAACCACAGCACCGAGACCGCCCTCATCGCTGCCACTGATGACATCCGAGCCCTGCTGGACAACGGTGAAACAGCGGCCCTCATCCTCCTAGACCTCTCCGCGGCGTTCGACACTGTTTGCCACCGCACCCTAGTGCAGCGCCTCAGCAACATCGGAATCCAGGAAAAGGCCCTGGAGTGGATCATCTCATTCCTCGCTGGAAGGACACATAGATTACGCCTACCACCGTTCAGATCTGCAGCCACGGAAGTCATCTGCGGCGTTCCTCAGGGCTCCTCACTCAGCCCCACCCTCTTCAACGTCTACATGAGCCCCCTTGCGGCCATCGCACGCCAACATAACCTCAACATCATCTCCTACGCCGACGACACCCAGCTGATCCTCTCCCTGACCAACGACCCCGCCGCCGCCAGAACCAACCTCCACGAAGGAATGAAAGACGTAGCCGAGTGGATGACGACCAGCCGCCTGAAGCTGAACTCAGACATGACGGAAGTCCTCATCCTGGGCTCCTCGCCCTCCGCCTGGGACGACTCCTGGTGGCCCCCCGCCCTGGGCACCGCACCCAAACCGACAGACCACGCACGCAACCTGGGCTTCATCCTGGACTCCTCCCTCTCCATGACCAGACAAGTCAACGCCGTCTCCGCGTCCTGTTTCAACATCCTGCGCATGCTACGGATCTTCCGGTGGATCCCCACCGAGACCAGGAAGACGGTCACCCAGGCCCTCGTCACCAGCCGACTGGACTACAGCAACGCCCTCTATGCCGGAACCACCGCCAAGCTCCAGAAGAGACTCCAGCGGATCCAGAACGCCTCAGCCAGACTCCTCCTCGACATCCCCCGACGCAGCCACATCTCCGGACATCTGAGAGACCTGCACTGGCTCCCCATCAACAAGAGAATCACCTTCCGTCTCCTCACCCACGCACACAAAGCCCTACACGGCCAAGGCCCAAGCTACCTCAACAACCGCCTCAACTTCTACGCTCCCAAACGCCACCTCCGATCGACCAACCACGCCCTCGCCGCCGTCCCCCGCATCCGAAGAGCGACAACAGGAGGAAGGTCCTTCTCCTACCTGGCCGCCAAGACCTGGAACACCCTCCCGACCGACCTTCGCCTGACCCAAGACCACCTCTCCTTCAGGAAGAAGCTCAAGACCTGGCTGTTCGAGCAGTAGCGGCACCCTGCCCCCCCCCTCCCCCCCAAGCGCCTTGAGACCCTCCGGGTGAGTAGGGCGCTCTATAAATGCCTTGATTGATTGATTGATTGATATGGGGGGGGGTTGGGGGTTGGGGGTTGGGGTGTGGGGGGTTGTTTGTTCTGGGGTTGGGGGGTTTGTTCTGGGTGGGAATGAGTCGCGCGGTCGCATGAGGATTTCAATGATTGTGGTGTATGCATCTACATGGCCCAGCATCTGGGCATTTTTCTCTGGACGTTCCCTGATGGCGATTCCTGCGGGTAGGGCTTTGGGGCCCAGAGGCTCTCTCCGTGTTCTTAGTTGGAATGTGAGGAGAGTTCTGGACAAGGTTAAGAGGGGGCAGTGCTGCGGCAAGCAAAGAGGAATGGAGCAGACGTGTTAATGCTACAGGAAACCCACCTAATAGGTAATAAGATACTGTGTCTGTAGCGCTATGGTTACCAACAGGTTTTCATGCAGGTTTTACTACGGGATCTAGGGGGGTGGGCATCTTAGTACATCGCAGACTCCCCTATGTACATTCTGCTCAATGGGTTGATACACAGGGTCGATACATCTTTATTGAGGGCATGTTAGGGGAAGAACCTCTGGTGTTGGGGAGCGTATATGCCCCGCCCCCCTACAATGGTCGATGGCTGAGAAGCTATTTGCAGTGTGGGCAGACATTCCTGACGCATTAGCGGTGGTGGGAGGGGATTGGAACAACATTATGGATGGTCTCAGGGATAGGTATAGGCCTGGGGGTGGTCAGGTGGTGGGCCCCTCCTCTAAATTGAGTGATATGGTTAGGGGCTTGGACTGGGTAGATACATGGCGGCACCTACATGGTAACAAGAGGGAGTACACGTTTCTCTCAGCTGTTCATCAATCCTTCTCGAGGCTGGATTATATTTTTGTTCCCGGAGCAGTGGTTGGACGGGTGGGCTTGTAGAAGCCATATTTGATTTCAGGCCCTATTAGCTTAGCCTATGTCTAAATTCTGGCAGAGATACTACCGCGTGGGCTCTCGGACCATTCCCCCATCGCTGTTGACATCTGTTTAGACAGGGGCGGAAGCCGTTTTGATGGCGCCTCTCCATATGGCACCTGCAGCAGGAAGACTACCCGAAGCATATGGGCAAGGCCATAGCTCACTACTTAGTTGAGAATGTAGGGTCCGTCGCGGATGCCGGGACTGTGTGGGAGGCTCTGAAACCCACACTGTGGGGAGTGGACATAGCTTGGTGCGTGGCTGCCCGGAGGAGGCACATAGCGCAGTTGGTACAGGCTGAGGCTGAGATTGAGGCGCTAGAGCGTCGGGGCAGTGTTGAGCGTGAGGTCCAAGCGATTGGGAAACTACTCCTGGCGCAGCAGTCCTACGCTTCCATGCTGATAGACGAGGCGCGGCAGATATGGCTTGCGATGCGTAGCAGGGTATACCAGTGGGGGGACAAATCAGGTACAATGCAGCACCGGCTATGCCAGGGCACTTTCCAGGCGCAGACCCTGCCAGGGATACTGGACGGAGCAGGGGTTCTAGTTACAGATCCCAAAGAGTTAGCGGAAGGTTTTGCTGCATATTATGCAGACTTGTACGCCCCGAATGAATGCCTCCTTGCAGCTGTAGTAGACAAGTTTATCGCAGACCTACCGCCGCGTGCGGTGTCAGATGAGTTGCGAGAACACCTTGAGATCCCACTGACGGAGGAGGAACTCGGCACGGTCCTGGGCGAATTGAATACGGAAAAGTCTCCCGGACCCAGTGGGTTCCCTAGTGAATTTTATAGGAAATATCACCTACAGCTGGGTGCGCACTACAGGGCAGCCTTGGAAGAGGCCAGAGAACGAGGCAGCCTCCCTCCAGACTGGAGACATGCCGAAGTGGTGGTATTCCATAAGCCGGGCCAGCCCCCGGAGCACCACGCATCATACCGCCCAATCTCCTTGTTGAATGTGGAGGCCAAGATCTTGGCCAAAGCATTGGCTAACCAGCCTTTGCCCCATATCGCGGAGCTTATCCATCCAGACCAGGCTGGCTTCATGCCTCAGAGGGGGTGAACAACCTTTACAACAAAACTTTTACAACGCACTACCATTACAACGCAGGCATTACAACGCAAACCATTACAACGCATTGCGCTGGGGGGCGCTCTAGGATAGGGAATATGTTTAATTTTCTATCCAACACCTTCCCTAGTGTCCACGGGGACTGGAGTTGGAATAGAAAATTAAAATGTTCACTATCCAGCACCCCAAAGTGCTATGCTTTGTAAAGGTTTGCGATGTAAAAACCGCGTTGTAAAGGCATGCGTGGTAAAAGTATGCGTTGTAACATCATACATCCCTCAGAGGGAGACTAGAGACAATATTCGGCGAGCGCATGTGACGGTAGCGGCGGTTCGGAGTATGGGGGAACAGGCGGCTCTTCTCTTAGCAGACATGGACAGGGTATTCGACTCGCTGAGTTGGGTCTATCTGTTTGCACTCCTGCTCCGGCTTTACTTAGGGCCTCACTTCCTGTCGTATCTGCGACTCTTATACACGGATTTGACTGCCTCAGTTCGGGTTGCCAGGCCGTATCTTCCAGCTTTTTCATCGGGCGCGGTACCCGGTGCCCTGGCTATGAAGCCGCTGGCGGCATGGGTGTGCATTGATGCACAGCTGCGAGGGTTCGAGTGGGGGCGGGTACTGTCTGATAGGATCGCGTTATATGTAGACGATGTCCTGTTTTTCATTACGGATCTCAATCGGTCGGGGCCGCGCCTCCTGCGAATCATGCAGATCTTCGGAAAGGCCTCGGGCTATATATGAACCCTTGCAAGTCAACCCTATGGGTGCTGGGGGAGAGATCAGGAGTGGGGGACTGGGCGGCTACACTTCAGGTAGCTGTGGGGGGCATTAAGTACTTGGGGGTGTTTTTGTCTGAGGTTCCCACAGTTTCCTCAGAGCGGAACTTAGTGCCGGGGTGGGAGAGGGTTCGGGCAGATATCAAGACGTGGTCCCGCATGCCCCTGACGATATACGGTAGGTCTACAAAAGGCATCTATTGCTGCTGGGTCAAGAGAGATGTGGTCAGAGCATGGAAGGATCCGCGGGCCCCTTCTGTGGTGGCGTGGAAGAGGGGATTGGACTTTTGTATGGGAAAGGAGCGGCCGATTTTTGTTGTCTGAGGATGCCCACTAAAGCATTATAAAATCTGGAAACGCTGGGTTGGATTTAGGGGCCTGTGTTTTGAGCCCCCGATGGAACGGGAAGATCCTCTGGCATGAAGGAGCCATGGTAAAGGGTACATACATGCAGTCAGTTAAATGGATAATTTATAGGAGACATGCGATGGACATTGTGCAACTTGGGTGGGTGGGAGCCGGGAGGGGGAGTTCGGGGGGGCGAGGGGGGTAGAGGGGGAGAGAGGGTGCCTTGTTTAGGTTTGTTTCTTCATGGAAAGAAAATGGGATTGTACTTTAATGGATGTCGCATATTTGGCCTGCAGATACTTCTGGTGTACAGAGGTCTGCGAATGTGTGCAATCTATCAATAAAGTCTGTTTTCAAAAACGTTCTTATAGTGAATCATTTTATATATTTTATTTCAATATTCGAGAATTCTCTGCTTCTGGGGTTTGACAGTGGAAGCTTTGTGGCTGTATGTACATGTCCTCCATTCAGTGCAGCCTGTTGGTACTTAGGAGAATGTCTCTCGATTGCTCGACTACTGTGTTTCATTTTGTTGTTGAATCAGCTCATGTTCTCCCACATGTGGTAGTTTGAAGGGATTACTATGATTCTATTTGACAAGCAGAAAAAAATAGCAATATTTGCACATGGATGGAAAAAAGTTATCTATGTTCTAGAGGCATAAAAACTTTCATGAGAAAAAAAGCTAGGATCCTCTCAGGAAAAATCATGTAAAGTCTGAAACTTTTGGCAATTAAATAAATCATTAGTCAAGCAACTCCACTGCATTCTTAAAGAAACTCATTCACGGTACAAGCTATAGAACCTCAAAGGAGCTATGGAAGGAGCTATGGAAATTGCCTGCTCCCTTGTTATTTTATTTTAGACTTTTACTTTACACCAAATTGAAGTTGCTTATTTTAAAGGCAATTTCGTAGACTTTTTAATGTTTCTGCAAGTGCTTCACTGATGTTAATCTAGCATATTTGAAAACTGCAGATACACTTAGGCATCAGGTTTGCCAAAATAAACATTTTTCTTCGAAAAATGTTGACAGATCTGCTGAACAATATACCGGGGCCTGAAATAAAAATGAAAATGCTTTCCTGATCTCCACAGCCTGTATATTTATACTCATTACAGCGTATTGGATAGACGTGCCATCAGAATATCTAACCGATTCTCTGCTTGGGCAGATCATTAAACTGTATTCACACACACCTGCCGCTTCGTATGAAATACTATGAAAAGACACCTTTCACGGCGAACACTCCGTGGGGCCGCACAGGTCCTTGAGTAGCCCAGTGTGTCAGTAAAGTCTCTCCCAAATCAACTCTTCCTTCAATATCCACATCCAGCTAACTGGGGATTAGTGGTGGGCGAGGCACTTATTTCTGACCACTGGCAGATATCAATCATACATTTCATGATGCGCGTTCTCAGAATTCACAACGGGGAACACTCAAGATGATTGCATGAGTTGGCCAAGCTTTCACATTAAGTTGTGCAATCAAGATGAATGGCTGTGTAATCATAGCCCGCCATGGGAACGCAAGCGCATACAGGCATCAACTTGCTGCATGATTCTAAATGTCAAAGTTGCATATCCTTTAGGCCATAGAGACATCTTGGCCATCAAGTTTTATCGGTGCAACCTGAAGGCATGCTCATTTGTCTAAAAGTGAGGATGCCTGAGAATTTATTGTATGTTTTTTTTTTTTATTTGAATTACATGTGACTGTAGGAGGGTTAGATACAGATAAAGAGCACTTTGGGGGATCAATTACAACCAGCCAGACTTCAATCTCGGCACAGAAAAATCCAGGCACAGTTAAGAAAACCTCAACACCCTGAAATGGATTTTAATCTAAGGTGGTCTTCTACACTGTAAATTCAATTGTTAGGGTATTCCATCCTTCACAACACAAATGTCTCAAGAATGAACAAAGCCAATAAGTTTGCCGTTTTGCGGCCTAAATCATCATGCATTGATTATGATGTTGTTTAATGCTTAATTGTAAAGTTTAGTGTGGCAAGGTGAGTAGCGTCATCACTTGGTAATGCTATTCAGCCAAGCCACTCTACATATATGAATTATAGTCTCAAAACTAAGAACTAGAATACAAAGACAAGATGGCAGAGCAAGGAGAGTATGGTATAAGTAAGTGGCCAGAATAGATAAGTCTGGAGCTCAGCAGTCATCATCCTTCATTATCTATGCATCTTGTTTCTTTCTATCTCATTTAACAACAGTCTGAGAGCTACGGCAAGTCAAGCATGAAAACTAGGGCCCTTATTCTAAGAGATTGTAGAGTCTCACATCAGTACTCCTGCACCTGGAAATACCAACACGGTGGGTATTTGTACCTACAGGACGGGTGAGTGCCTGATGAGAGGGGAATAATGGTTTGTCTGCCTGGTGCAGGTGAAAATGCGGGGTTGAGAAACGAGGTGCTGCAGTATTACCACATTACATGTAATTCACAATTGAGTGAGTAACATTATTATTAACTGAATCCTGAATTATTCAGCCATTAGAATGTGGACCTATCGGAGATCTACAGTACAGAATTAGAAGAGGAACATGGCCGAGCAAGTGAAATAGAAGGTTGTTATCTGCCTTGAATAACAAGTCTATCTGTGTCCCTTAATAATTATATAAATATAATGACACAATGACATGAGAGCACAGGCAGGTAAGATCATTACATTTAGTCAGTTTGATCTCTACTTTTCTCTACAGTACAACTTTAAATCACACGATTGGAGTAAGGCAGATATGTAGACTTAGGCCTAGATTAATACCACAATGAAACAAACGTTGGTGCTGCACTAAGCCAACACATCCCGTTTGGTAGATTCAGGCTTACAAACTGTATAATAGCAACGACATGCAAACAATGTGACGCACAGCACTATGCAAACCTGATGCACAAGCAATATTGAATTGCACCATGGGGAAAAAGTAATATTTCATAAGAAATCTTCCAAAATTTGAAAAGTCTTCTTGCAGTGAGAGACCAAACCCAGAAACGTGAGTGTGGACCAAACACGTCACACTCTGGCAGCAAGAAAGGGAACAAAAACTGCGCCTCACATATGAGGAGGCGGATATCCACATTGCTGAAGTGGCCAAATACAAAAAAACGCTCTGTGAGTTCCAAACCTGCACCACAGACGAAAGGCTACGTTGAGTACTCCTAGTAAAAGTAACTGCGGTGGCGTTCACCCAAAGAACAGTGCAAGAAACTGAAAAAAGTGGACTGACAAGAAATACAGAACAAAATAAAAACTGTCAAAAACACAGAATGTTGATGAAAGCAACAGGTGGGAATCAGAGAACTGTTAGACCTGGGGGTCGCTAGTTGGCTGAGGTAGGTACCTTATGCCAAATAGGGACCCTTGCTTCTACGTCAGGGACTCACCCTTTAGGTAGCTTGGCACGAGCAGCCAGGTTTATCTTCAAGGCAAGTGTTTAAAGTATTTGCAACCACGCTCTCAGTAACTCAATAAGGACACCACAATGGACTCCACACGAGTTTCATAAAAACGAGTATATATTTATATAAAAAGATATTCGATGAGACCACACGATATAAATCCAACATATGCGTATTTATAATATTCCTCCTGGCCGGTTACTAGGCCAGCCAGCGCCTTATAGGTTCTGGCGATATTAATCAGCAATTCTAAATGATCCACTGCAGTCCTAACACAATGCTATGCAGTTCATAATGCAAGAATCAGGCACTTTGCAATGTAAAAATACTGCAGTTCGTTATGCAACAATCAAGCAGTTCATAATGCCAAAATAGTGCAATGCGTAATGCAACAATCATTTAGTTCATTATACAAACTAACGCAATGCATAATGCAACAATCGGGTAGTTCGTTATGCAGAAATAATGCAATGTGTAGTCCAACAATCAGGTAGATCTTAATGCAGAAATAATGCAATGCGTAATACACTAATCAGGTAGTTCGTAATGCAGAAATAATGCAATGAGTAATACACTTCAGGTAGTTCGTAATGCAGAAATAGTGCAATGCGTATTACAACAATCAGGTAGTTCGTAATGCAGAAATAATGCAAAGCGTAATACACTCCAGCACCGATCACGGTGCCTTAGGTGGCCTCGTACTGACTCGCGGTCATCTTCAGGCAACCGATGACCCCACACGGGTATGATGTAAACCCAAATTGCAGCTCCGCAATCCGGCCCCGGTACGGCCACTCCTTGGCAAGTACGGGCAGCGATACGAGCCGAAGCAGAGGCTCGCACTGCAGGAATGGGAAAGGCCGAGAGCATCCCTCTCCGATCCCGCACCCCTTCCCAGGCGGCGACATGCGTTACCTGGGGGGTGTGACCTCGCTCTCCTCTCCTCTTCCTGCGACTTTGGATTCCGGACAGTGGAACTCGGGCCCTCCCTCTACAGGGTTGGTTCAAGGTTCCGCTCTGGCAAAGGCAGGCACGGGCCGGCGGCTCAGCTCCTCTGGGGCTGCTGCAACAGGGCACCCGCACACAGCGTCGCTGAAATTCAGTTGGGCTTCGGGTGTGCACAATCACAGGGCACTCTTCCGAATGTCTCAGGCTGTACAAAGCACATGCACACCGTGATTGCTGAGACTCACTTCAACTCCGGGTGCACAATAACAGGGCAATCCTCACGAAGGTCTCAGGCTGCACAAAGCACACATACACAGCGTTGCTGAGACTCACTTGGACTCTAGGTGCACATGATCACAGGCCGATCCTCATGAAGGTCTCAGGCTGCACAAAGCACACACACATAGCGTCGCCGAGACTCACTTGGACTCCAGGTGCCCACGATCACAGGGCAGTTCTTACAAGGTTCTCAGGCTGCAAAAAGCAAAGGAAAAAACAGCGTCACTGAGACTCTCTTGGAAACTTTTGTGTTCCTGAGTTTCCGCAACAGGGAGCCAGCTCACCTCGGGCCCCTGGGGATAAGTTACTTCAGGACAAAGCACACAGCAAAGTCCCTTTAGCCTCTCCTTGGTTAAAGCGGCAAACTTCAGGCCAGCCCCAGAACACACAGCAAGGGTCAGTCCTTTCCTTCAGTCTCTTCAGCTGTTTCTTCCTTGGCAGAGGTTCCCCTTGACCATGAAGTAGGTTCAATCCTTTTCAGTCTTGATCAATCCAATTCCAAAGTTCAGGGGGCTTCAGCTCTCTTAGTTATACCCCTAAATGTCTTTGAAGTCTTTGTGTTCAGGGGGGCACTGACTCCTGTTCAAACCAGTTCTGGGCGCCTCCCTGCCAGTGACACCTTCTTCCTTTGATTAGTGGGGGTCTGAATTCTCAATCACTCAGCAGGATAAGGGACCATTGTTTTATGGGAGCAACCCAGATCTCTTCACCTGTAGGGGCTACCCCTCCCCCCTACACTCCAGATGCAGGCCAGCCTGTTGCTGTCTCACCTCCTCCCCTGGGTCAAGACATTCCCCAGATCCTATCACTTTCAAATCCAGAAAATCAATCCACAACCAGGCAGAGACACACAAAATGTTAGAGCACAAAAACCCAGCCACTTCTAAAAGAGTGATTTCCACATAATGCAAAAACCAACTGCATACAATGATGTTATTACATTGGGAGTTCAGGCATACTAAACTTTACCTCTCCATCTTAAGCCTTTGGGAAGACAGGCTGGAAAACATATTAGACAGCCTCCCTATTCTGGCCTATGGGCAAGATGGCCTTTCAACAGTGAAAAACGAAATGGAGAGTATTTCACTGTCAGGACATGGTACACACCTTAGTACATGTCCTACCTTTCACATGCACTGCACCCTGTCCAGGTGAAACCGTGGACCTACCATAAGGGTGTCTGGTGTGCATAGAAAGGGAAGGGTGAGGCCTGGCAAGTGGGTGCACTTGTCAGGACAACATGGCAGTTTAACAAACTGCGCGCAGGCCCTGCAGTGGCAGGCCTGAGTTCTCTCTTTAAGGCTACTTGTGTGGGTGGCACAATTAGTGCTGCAGGCCCACTAGTAGTATTTGCATTACCAGCCCTGGCACACATATTGTACTTTACTAGGGACTTTACTAGTAAGGCAAACATACCAATCACGGACAACCAAATACCATTACACTTGATAAAGGGGGCACTTGCACTTGAAAAGTGCCCAAAGCATCTAAGTTGGCAACACTATGTCAGAAAAAAGGTCTAGGGGGAAAGAAAAAAGTTTAGGGAATTTTAGCCAAAAAGGCCCAAGTCCAACAAGAACGAAGAAGGATTTAGTGCAAATAAAGGGCAGGTGGCGGTCACAATTGAGCCCAAAATGGGGACAGGAAATTAAGGCAGAGATGCAGTTGACAAAGATGGAAAGCAGAGTAAGTGATAAAATCCAAAAAGACACACTTCCGTAATCTTCCAAGATTCAAGTTTTCATATGTAAGTGATATGTCCAGTCAGTGGTTTACTTTGCATCCTGGTACTTGTAGACATCATCCCCTCAATGTATAAAAGAGTATTATAATATATATAAAAACATGCAATGGATAAAAGCAAGTAAAGCTCGTGGGGGGCACATGAAATGGAATAGTTAGAAGTGCATGACATGTTTGAACCTACAGCCGTGCACAAATTTAACACGATAATTATCACACATTCAAAGGTTCGAAATACACAACTAAAATGAACGCTGACGTAAAGTAAGGCACACATCAGCAATGGTGTTTTATTCCAAGCTGTGCATCTTGAGTGGTATCAAATGAAGCAGTAGCACACACCATTTATCAGCAATTAATTATGCAATCTCTGAAGCATGGAAAATGATGCTGCAGCTAAAAGGTCACTGTCCTTTGCAGTGGACCAGTTATAGAATTCCTAATGGGATACATTAACTCCAACGTTATACGGCTGAGACAGTTGCCTCGCCAGTATTTTGATGAAAGCATATTTTGGACAGTAATATAAGCTACAAGGAGCACACATGTTACACCATTGGTCAATAGATTTTTGTCTTTTCAAATGCATACAGTAGCAAGAAGTCTCAATGTCAACAGTTGTAGGTGGAACCAATTACAGTATAGCAGGAATTGGCACACAAAATACTGAGATATTGTCAGAGCTTCATAAATCAACAGTGGTAGGAGTAACCAGTTACAGTACAGCAGAAATGGCATACAAAATACTGAGGCACTGTGAGAGCTTCATAAAAAAACTGGATAATCCTACAGCAACAACACACAGAATCACATCTACAATCAAGTACAGACAAAGAAGTGCCTCCAAACAGATTACACTCAGGATGCCAACTAAGACATAAGAACATTTCAGACTTTGACAACTGAATCATACAGTGTCATATTCACACATCGGTGGATGTCAAATGTGGCCTAGCATGCACCATGTTGATTAGCAAGCAATGCAAAACAACATGGAACTCCTGTTGTCTTAGCCAAGGAGGCAGGGTATCACAACACCTTCATGACGGGTATGGAGGATACCTTGGTGGATGTCAAAAAAGCATTAGTGGGCCATACCAAGCTAAGTCGTAAGGAGAATTACATTAAAGACATGTCTGCTGGCAGAAGAAATTCTGTACGAATATATCACTTGATATAAAGACTGGAATTGATGAACCTGTCATAAGGGTGACCAGATGGCCTGTATTTCCCCAGACAGACCCGGTTTTCAGGCGACTGTCCTGGCATCACAGCACTTTTCTCAATTTTAAATACATGTCCTTTTCTTAGGGGGGGTAAGGTCTAGTCATCTTGCAAAGCAGAATTGAAGAGTATTCTCTTGTTTCCACAGCTGACTCTCAAGCCTTAAGTAATTTGTTGTTTTCTTTCAGGCAGCGCTGGTGGAAGTCAGCTGCCTGCTCCCAGAAGAGGGGAGACTGAGTGAAGTTGAGGAGCAGGTAAGCACAGGGTACAGGTGCAGCCATAGTTAATGATATGTAAATGCAGCCTAGAAAGCTGTGCCAGGTTTTTACAACCGGTATCTATCTACTCCCGATGTGGGAGTTCTCCACAGCAGAGAATTCTGCACATTTCTTCTCTATTAGGAATATATTTTCCCCGCACAGAAACCCCTTCTCCTGCACCCCAACCAGACTCCCTTCTTCTCATGGGAGTTATAGTTTTTTAGGCCAATTCTCAATTGCCACTTTTCCTATAGAAAACCAATAAATACAGCCTCAACCACCTTGAAAAGGTGATTGTATAAAAATATATAGTAAATTAGAGAAAGAAAATAAGAAGTAGGACGATAAGATTTAATAAATGAGAATGCCTATTGTTGACAGTGGAAGAGAGGTCCATCTTTTCAAACAACTTTCCTCTGCTTTACTAGAGGGGCATATTTTAGTTCACAGATTTCATTGTATTTTTTTCCAATACCCTAATGCATATATATCTTTCGGGGATACTATAACAATTTGCAGAAGCAAGACCAAAAGAACCTGCAAATCTGCACCGAAAAGTCAAACTTTGGCTTCTGACTCATTGACTTTATACCCTCCAGTACTGCATATTCTCCCACTATGGCAACCGTGGATTTCATATTCAACTCACATAGAAACAGAACCAGGTCCTCAGCGTATAATTTAAATCTGGGAGCACCTTATAATGCTGATTGGATTAGAATATTGGGTATTAAGACTATAGCCAAAGGCTCAATAATCAAAGCAAAAAGAATAAGAGACGTAGAATATTCCTGCTTGGTACCACGTGCAACTTTCACAGTTACTTAAATTAAACTATGTAAAAGATATTTCCTTTGGGGCCAAACGGAGGAGAGGGGGGGAGGAAAACAGCACCGACCAGAGACTCAAAATTTGGTGTGATAAAGGCCGCTTTATTGGAAGCAGGTGCACCCTGACCAATGAAAAACCCTTGGCCTGCGCCGTACAAAACTATACCTCACTAAATATGCAATTTCCTGACAAACCCCCCACCCCCTCCCCTAACTGGTTCCCCCAATCCAAATACAGTAAACAATTAGCAGAAACGTCAATTTGCCTCTCCACCTGGCTAAATCCTTTATTATGCTTGACCTACCCTCCGATAATCCAACAACAGATCTCCTACACTTCCCCCATATATTAGTAAGAACCGCCCCAAAGGCAGAACATCACCCCACACCTACTCAAGCGACACAACCAAACCCACAACCATTGAGCAAAGTACCAGATGCACCGGCCCCCAAGAAAACTCCTTCCAAAACCACCGCACACCACAAAACCCGTCCTACACCCTCAAGGAAAGCAATCACCCCTCTCCCCGCCCCTCCAGAACCCACACTTGAAACCCCCCCCATCAACTGATCGAAAAACACAGGGAGGGAGGGTGGGAAAATAATTACCTCCGCCCAACCCCCCACCTGGCTGCTGTGTCACCAGTCACCAAAATGGTGACCTATAACACAAAATGTCCGGTTTTAAAGGGGGCCAGCCCAAAAGCAGCCCAAAACTAGCCCAACCACAGCCCAAGGCTACTAACTAGCCCAAAACCAGCCCACGTACGGTGCTGGCTCTATCCCCCCCCCCCTCCCCCGGCCCCAAAACCCCCCGGGGTGGCAGGCCTCCCGCTGGTCGGCCGCCCCCCCCCCTAAGCCCTATTGGGGCCAAACGGGGGAGAGGGGGGGGGGGGGGAGGAAAACAGCACTGACCAGAGACTCAAAATTTGGTGTGATAAAGGCCGCTTTATTGGAAGCAGGAGCACCCTGAACAATGAAAAACCCTTGGCCTGCGCCGTACAAAACTATACCTCACTAAATATGCAATTTCCTGACAAACCCCCCACCCCCTCCCCTAACTGGTTCCCCCAATCCAAATACAGTAAATAATTAGCAGAAACGTCAATTTGCCTCTCCACCTGGCTAAATCCTTTATTATGCTTGACCTACCCCCCGATAATCCAACAACAGATCTCCTACACTTCCCCCATATATTAGGAAGAACCGCCACTCGAAAGGCGTGTTAACGGCTTTTGACCCCCCTAGGACTCCTGCACTTCCGGGTTTCTGCGCACCAATGCCCTGCTCCAGAGCCTCCCTCAAATGTAGCACCGAACTCCATCCCGTACTACAGGTGAAACCCCATCCTCCCTGAAATTCCACTGCCCCGCACCTAAGCTCCGGGTGCTCCATCCTTTCAACCGTCCATCTCCTCAAAACCCTGATTTCCTTGTAAATTTCCTCCGGGTCCTACCAATGGCCGCTGGCCTCTCAGCCCCCCCCCCTCAACCCACCTGGGACCGAAACTCTGACCAAATGACCTGACACACTGCCTACCCGCGCCGCATCCCTAACAGGTCCCTCTTCACTTGTTTAACCCACGCTAACCCTTTGCACGGTACCAAGCCCACGGCAAGCACACTCTCCCCTATACCACTGCACACAAAGCCTGCAAACGCATGCTAGCTCATGCCCTTTTCCTAGCCGCTGACAATGAAACAACCTGTCGTCCGCTTCCAACCACTGATTCCGGTGTTTGACCCAATCCCCCTTTTTGCCTGCTTTATCAATGAGTTCACCAACATAATTCTCCAGCGCCGCTGCAGTTGGCCCCGCCCCTGCACCTGAAAAGACACACATGTGAGAGGCGAGAAATGTCCTTTATGTCGTACGTTCACTTCCCATCCCCCGCAGCCTGACAGATGCCCCTAACAGTCCAACCTCCAGGGCCCGAGGCCCTCCCCAACACTGCCGCGCAGCCTCCGTCGCCGCCCCCACTCAGACGGAATGCCTCCGTAACGCCTTCGGGTCCTCACCCATACACCATAGGGCGTGCCGCAGGACCCCCAACACCTGTGCCGCATGCACCCTGCCACCTCCTTCTCGACCGAACCCCCGCCCCACCTTCCCACCGCTGCGTCCCCCATTTCCCCGCCGACAGTGAATCGTCACCCCCGAAAGCCCCCGTCCATCAAATTCAACCTGAACCGCAACACCCGCTCCTGCAGAAACCACCTATCCCCCTGCCCCCTGCTCCCGACCGCCGCAAATCCTTCCATGCCCGCTCATATGCCACCATGGAAATGCCTGTCGAACGCCTGTCCCACGCAAGTCCACTTCACTCTCCACTGACAAACGTACTCAAGGATGCGGCCGGGTCACAACGGACAGCGTCAGACCCAAAACCACAATGTTGCCGCCCCCCCTTGTCCACCGCAGGCGTGCTTCCATGGCCACGGAGTCGAGCTCTCTACCAAGGAATGACAGCACCGAACTGGGACCGCGCGTCTTCTCTGGCGCCCGGGGCACCCCCAGGTAAGCCACAAGGCCCGGAAAACGGTCCAGCTCCACTGGCAGTCCGTCGAAACCCGGCCATCCCACCAGCAAGACGTCAACCAGATAGTGCGTCACCGACCAGAGCCTGTCCGCCAGGAAAAAACCCACTGCAAAATTCACCTAATGGCGCACCCAGCGCACACAAATCTGAACATCCCATGGGCAGTGCTGTCGCCCTCCATGCCAACCTCGCCGCCCCCTCGTCCTCTGGCAGGCGTGTTTCCATGGCCCGGAGTCGAGCTCTATACCAAACCAGGACAGCACCGTACTGGGACCGAACATCTTCTCTGGCGCCAGGGGCGCCCCCAGGCAAACCACGAGGCCCATAACTGACCAGCAACCGCTGGCAGTCCGCTGAGCCCGGCCGTCCGACCAGCAAGAAGTCCTCCAGATCGTGCGTCTGTCTCAGAGCCTGTCCGCCAGGAAAAAGCCCACTGCAACAAAGAACTGAAACGCCCAAACGCGCCCGCGAGATCGAACCCCCATGCTATGGTCCCCCACAAGTGCCCCCCGTTCCAACCGGGTCCCCACCGACCGGTGATCTCCCCGGATGCCTCCGAAACCTCCAGGACGCCAACCTAACCTCGCACTTTGCCCAAAACCTTCACCCACCGCCGCCGGGCTCCTCCGCGCTATGTCCCTGATAGTATACGACACCCCCGGGAGCTCCGCCGCCAAAGTCACCGACCGACTCACCCCCAAACCCCCTCCCCCGACCCTGCACGCTGCTGGGACAACCGAAACTGACCGGGCTCCTTCCTGAGCCCAACCCCAATAGGGGAAACACTCAATCCCGACCGCGCGCTCCACACCAAAAAGGGGGGGACACCCCATCCCTGCCCCGCTCTCCTCCTTACACACCTGCCCCGCGCTGGCCCTGTGGTCGCATGGACGGCTCAACTCCACCACCCTCACTGGCGACGAGCCTTTGCCCAGAACCTTGACCCCCTTTCCCACCTCCCCGCACCCCCCCTGGCACCCCCTCCATACCGCGCCATTCCCTGGCGCCCCCTCCAGGATCCCCGGTATCCGCACCAACCGACAGCCGAGGATTACTCAAACCACTCCCCTACTCCGCCACCATCCTTACCTGGCGTCAAGGCCGGTGTCGCCACTGGATCCCGCCGCCTAACCAGCGGAGGCGCGGGGCGTCACCTCGGCGCTCCTTGCCGTGGGCATACCTGAAACACACTACCAACACTGTTACTTTGCTCCCCCCCCTTTTCGCATCTCCCCCTCCTCCTCCGAATCCTCAACATAGCTCAATTGCCCCCATGGCCTCACCCCCTTTCCGCATCTCCCCCTCCTCCTCAGAATCCTCCACAAGTTCCAACGGCCCTTGGCCTCCTGCCCAGCATTGGGCCCATCCTTTCACTTTCTCTTGTAACACACTGTTGGCCACCCCTCACATTTTGTTTGCTTTAGATACTTGCACAAGTGCCACCATTGCCTACATAACGCTTGTTCTTGTGCCGGAGTGTCAGCCATTTATTGCAGTATTAAACCTCCACTGGTACTTTGTACGTTTTTGTAACCTGCACACATATCACTTTTTCCTCCTGTAACGCACCGGTTGCTACCTCATGTATTTTGGTTGCTCACTGTTGTCACCTTTGACCCATGTAACCCAACATTTGCTTTTGTAATTTGTTCATATGTAATTGTTTCCTCTTGTACCATTACTGGTCCTATTGTGAAGCGCTCTGACACCTTCGGGTAAAGTCCACGCTATATAAAATCGCATAAAATAACTAAACTCGTCCCCCAATCCCCCCCTTCATGGCTCCATCCTACTCCACCCTGCCACCTGCTGACACAACCACATCAAATCCCCTGATCCACGTCCTCCCACCTCCCGCCTCCCCCTCCCCTCCTCCGTACTGTCTCCTCCACCGGTGCAGTCATGGATGGACCAGCTGAATCTATGAAAACGACACACCCATCATTGTCGACAGCGCAAAACCCTGGGGTCCTAATCGTCACACAACACAATCTACCCACCCTCATACCCCAATTGCCAAGCCTGCTCGACAGCAACGGCACCCTCTTAGTGGGAAGCACGCTCCTTCCCGCCCCATGTCCTCAACAACCCTGGTCCCATCGGTGGTTCTCACCAAAACTGGGCTACTGCAATTCTCCCCACCCCCCCCCAAGCCTCCCCCGCTATCTAGCGACCCAACCAACTCCTCCCCCGCTTTCCAAACTTATCTCAAAGTTCCCCTCCCTCAAGGCCCTCTCAAAGTTAAATGCTCTGTTGTATAGAAAAGTCCAAGACCCTCCAACTATGGAAGTGCCGTTCCAGTGGGTACGCGTGTTCCGTGAGCCTGCCATCATTGCAGCACTACTCAGCACCCGTGATTGGGACTCTTATTAACATGCACACGTCACGGGTCCAGTGTAACACCCCGTTTTCCACCCCCTACATTTGTTCGTTTCCAATACCTTCACGGGGGCCCCATGCCCACGTAACCCTCACTCTTGTGTTCGAGTGTCCTCCATTCACCGCATTATTACCTCCACTAGCACCTTGCTTTTGTAACCCACACACATGCCACTCTCCCTCCTATGACGCCCAATTGCTACCTCCAGTATTCTGTTTACACACGCTTGTCACTGATGCCTCATGTACTGTAACCTTGCTTAAACAATACATTCACTGGAAATGCCCTTGCATCCGGTCCGTTCTTATTATTAAATGCATAAATAAATAAATAATAATCAGCATCTGATCAACAGTCTCTTGCCTTCCTCCCCAACCCCCGGCGGCCGTCCTGACCCTTCGGGGTGGGAGCGGCGGAGGACGCACAGCCCCGCTTCCACTCGCGCGATCCAAGAATGGTCCCTCGTGGGAGCACGACCGCCCGTACCAGGCAGAGCCGGCCCATCCCCTCGGTCAAGTGGAGCCGCATGCTGCTCTCCCGAGCGCCTATCTCCGCGTCCCTGTCCAGAACAAGAGGTGTGGTCCAGCATGCCGGGGACAAAACCCCCACCCCCGCCCTCGAAAAAACTCCCACCCCCCCCTGCCGAAAGTACCCTCCGCGCTCATCGCGCCTCCAAACCCCCCCCAGCACCTGCCCAACCCCCGTTCCCCGCAGGACACCCCAACCACCCACTCGAAGGCCTCCCCCGAACAGGACTTCCTGCCCCCAAAACTCGCCCCTCACCCCGCACCCCCCCGTCGCACACTCGCAGCAGAACAGCTCCCCACCCAGTCCCACCATCCCCCTCCTCTCAACCCCTACCCCCCCGCGGACACAGAGACGTGCGAGGCCCCCACCGTGCTCACCGCCCCCTCGGGGACACCACCCCCCCACGCTCTCCCCCCCATCCGTTCCCCCGTGTAAATCCAGCTACCGAGAGTCACCTACAACATGCTTTTTACGAAACTGCGTCACGAAGCACGACAACCTTAGTGTCACGAGAGAACTGGTGCCTAGTGACAGTCTCATGACTCCGATTGCCCTCACTGAAGCGGCTATGGGGAATAGGACATGCGGCGAGGCTGAGCAGAGGAAGCAAGCTCCAGAGCCAAGACACTCCCGGAAGATGGACCCTAGGCCGAGCCCCAGCATCGTATCCAGTCCGAAGCCGCCGACCTGAGCCACGGCATCTGCACTCACTACTCTGCACTCACTTCTCACTACTCTGCACTCACTACTCACTACTCTGCACTCACCACTCTGCACTCACTACTCACTACTCTGCACTCACTACTCACTACTCTGCACTCACTGCTCTGCACTCACTACTCTGCACTCACTACTCTGCACTCACTACTCTGCACTCACTACTCACTACTCTGCACTCACTACTCACTACTCTGCCCTCACTACTCACTAATCTGCACTGACTACTCTGCACTCACCACTCTGCACTCACCACTCTGCACTCACTACTCACTACTCTGCACTCACTACTCACTACTCTGCACTCACTACTCTGCACTCACTAGTCACTACTCTGCACTCACTACTCCGCACTCACTACTCACTACTCTGCACTCACTACTCTGCACTCACTACTCTGCACTCACTACTCTGCACTCACTACTCACTACTCTGCACTCACTACTCTGCACTCACTACTCTGCACTCACTACTCACTACTCTGCACTCACTACTCTGCACTCACTACTTACTACTCTGCACTCACGACTCTGCACTCATTACTCACTACTCTGCACTCACTACTCTGCACTCACTACTCTGCACTCACTACTCTGCACTCACTACTCTGCACTCACTACTCTGCACTCACTAGTCACTACTCTGCACTCACTACTCTGCACTCACTACTCACTACTCTGCACTCACTACTCTGCACTCATTACTCACTACTCTGCACTCACTACTCTGCACTCACTACTCTGCACTCAGCACTCACTACTCTGCACTTACTACTCTGCACCCCCACGCTCTCCCCCCATCCGTTCCCCCGTGTAAATCCAGCTACCGAGAGTCACCTACAACATGCTTTTTACAAAACTGCGTCACGAAGCACGACAACCTTAGTGTCACGAGAGAACTGGTGCCTAGCGACAGTCTCACCACTCACTACTCTGCACTCACTACCCTGCACTCCCTACTCTGCACTCACTACTCTGCACTCAGCACTCACTACACTGCACTCACTACTCTGCACTCACTACTCACTACTCTGCACTCACTACTCACTACTCTGCACTCACCACTCTGCACTCACTACTCACTACTCTGCACTCACTACTCTGCACTCACTACTCACTACTCTGCACTCACTACTCTACACTCACTACAAACATCTTGCGTTATAAACATTGTAACGATTAAATGTTATAAAGATGTGACATCATCCAGTTCTGTTTTTTTCTCCAACAGAATTTACCATTCTGGGTCTTGTAATTTTGTTTGTCCTGCCAAAAGTAGGGGCTTAAAAATCCCAGCATGCAAATTGCTGCTAGCGATAATCCAGGACCGCTTTAAGGTGCAAGGCAGGTTATGGCACACATTGGCTTGTATTCTGTATTGTACTTCAACTCGTGCCCCCATTCCACATCCGTGTGTGCCTGGGACTCCCATGAGGCGCATCACCAAGGGCTCCACGGAGGCATTCCACCCTGTGCCCTCTTGCTCTGCAAGATTGTCTGGCTGTCGGTCTGTATGCATGGATGCCTGTGCATTTCCTAGCCTTGTTGAATGAGTGCATGTAAGTCTGCCTTGCATTTTGAAAATGGATGCTAATAAGTTATGTTGGTCTCGGTATGTGCAGGTTTGTTGGCGTATGTGCGTACTCTAAAGAAGCATGTTTACCGGGTGCATATACTGCACAAAAGGGAAACCTGTTGGATGTGTCATTGTTTTCACTTGTACCCGTCCATCTGCTCTGTCTGCTTACCCTTTCTCCATACAGACCCAGACGCTTCATTACTTTAACCGGCCTATTATTGCCTGTGTCAACAGCCCTTCGAGAGCCTACCACGGTTTTGAATCCATCTTCCTTTCCAGTGAATAACTGCTGAGATGTTTGTGCGGATTTGCTTGTTTACTTTTACTTTCTGAAATAAAACAACACTTACACATGAAACGATGCAGACGAACGCGCGCCCACCAAACTCACTGTAGATTAGTGAACGCGCCCCGACCATCTGGATTCTATTACCGCGGCACCCTGACAGCTCGTAATTGGCAATTTATTGCACTCCCCTGCGCGTAACCACACAGAAAATGCAGGAAGTGCCGAAACTAAAATCCATATGGCCTATTGCGTGAAGGCTACTAGAAACACAGCACCGCGAGGACCAATTACCATGCAGATCGCAAAAACAACTACCGAAAATCTCGCGCACTGAGGAAGTTTTACTTCCCTATTCTGAGCCCCTTAACAATACGGCTCGGAGCTCCGCCCCACTGCTGACGCAGTGGTGACGTAGGCCGAGCCCTTAAAAGGGGAAGGGGGGCCCCAGAAACCCAGCCTCCCTCGTAGGCCCCAATTGGCCGCACACCACGGCCACAAGCCTCCACCTCGCATCCCCCCGCCCGAACACAACGCCGAAAGACCCAAACCTCTTGTGCGCCCCCGCAAATATGAAACCGCATTACAAAGGAACCAACCATGCTAGCGCATCAATCACGATTATTGCACAAACCAAGGACAAGAAGAAAATTAACACCGTGAAGTGGCATAAGTACACGCACGCACCCATCCTCAAGAGATGCACCATAATAATGCAGTACCGTTACACCCGCGCATCGATTCTACATAATACATAAACTCTAACAGGAATGGTCATTATCTAAAATAATTACCTCCGCCCAACCCCCCGCCCGGCTGCTGTGTCACCAGTCACCAAAATGGTGACCTATAACACAAAATGTCCGGTTTTAAAGGGGGCCAGCCCAAAAGCAGCCCAAAACTAGCCCAACCCCAGCCCAAGGCTACTAACTAGCCCAAAACCAGCCCACGTACGGTGCTGGCTCTATCCCCCCCCTCCCCCGGCCTCAAAACCCCCCGGGGTGGCAGGCCTCCTGCCGGTCGGCCTCCCCCCCCCAAAGTCCTATTGTGAATCAAAATCATTCAAAAGTGGGCATCTGTTCATGCAGCGAAACCTGGATAAAAGTAGCTGGGGCCACTGGAATTATGTGGCAAGGCAGGACCAAATTATGCATCAGGGTTCAGTACTTATGCAGCAAAGAAAGCCAAATTATGCAGCGTAATGCAGCTCATTTTGTGATATTATTTCATTATTTTTTTCTCTTCAGGTCTCGGCTATATATTTTCTGGACTTCAGCCCATCCATAGGCTTCCCATTTACTGGCTCCTTTGTCGCTCTCATGCGTTCTCCTAATTTAACCATGGCATGCATTTGTCATGCCTCTTCTTGTGATTAGCCCATCCCGAGAGCAGGGACCAATTACACTGTCCCTCCACTGCTTTTTATTTTAGGATGTTTCAAGAACTACTTTTTTATTTGTTAAAGAGCACCTAGCACGGGCGCACATATTTTTACGTGCTCCAAACACCTCTGTATACATGCCTGTAAATCCTGTTCTTATATGGTCATATTTCTGTGCATTCAAAAAGCAGGGTCAAATATCCACAACCCCCTCCTGCCTTGCTGCTTGAATGCAGTGTGGGTGAGTGAAAACTGTTTTTTTATTTAAATTTTGCTTACTTGGACTGCTTGCATCAGGTTACTAGAGCTACTGCTGTCGCTGCCAGGCTTCATTCAAAGACCGAGATCAAATGTCAGATGTTGGTTTCACAGTGCACCTGTTCCGTGCCCCAACCCCCCCCCCCGCTGCTTGTTTAGGTCGAGCGACCTATCTCAATGCGCATGCGCATTGAGCGGGAGCTCGATATATAGGGGCTTAAACAGAGCTTACCGAGATCAGGCGATTCCCAGGCGATTTCGTGCAGTGCATGTGAAAGCGCGTGCACAATGCCACCAGCCGCTTGCCTCGCATTACCACATCATAGGCGGCCGCGTCTCAGGCCCCTGCTGCTTCACACCCTCATGCCGCTCTCCCCGCTCCGCCCCCTCCCCTGCCCGCCGTGTCGCATTTCTCCTCGTACTTTCACTTTGACGGCCGCAGGCCGTCTCTTGTGTTTCTCCTTGTTTTTTTTACTTTACTTTTCTTGTTTACTCTCTCGTCCTCTTCGCCATTTCTCCTCCCGTTTTGGCTTCTTCTGGCTGCACCTCAGTGACGCTCTGTCTATAAAGACACTACAACAAAACACAGCTGCAGATTGATAAAGATTTTCCCAGTTTTTTTCGCCAGAAAGGTACATATCTGTGAAGGACTTGGAGGCAAAGGATTTCTCCTCCCCTAATTATTCACGGCCGGCCGGCCGTACTTTCTCCCTCTCCCCATCTCCCCCTCTGCCTGCTCTCCTCTCTCTCTCCCTCCCCCCTCTCTCCCCTCCATCCTTCGCACTCGCATGCTCAAAACATGACATTTAACTGTCACATTGGCATCTGGATCGTAAGCACCATTGTGTTTTTCTCCGATTCGGGTTCATAGTTTGTAAAGAACTTTTTACGTTATTATTTGTGCCAGCGATCGTGTTATGTCAATTACAGTAATGTCGTCATCATGCTAAATAAAAGTATTAAGACTTGGAAAATCCAACCTCATTTTTAAATGTGCAAGATGGGTGTGCCCCGGGACTTTTTAACACAATCTTTAAGCCAGTAATTTTTTATTTAGGAAAGTTTTATGCGGTTTGTTTTGATGTAAGTATGTGCTGCGGACCCCATTTGAAAAATCGATTTTACATTAAGCAAATGATGCTCGAAATTCCCAAATGTAAAATAACCCAAAGCAAAAAAGTAACGGCCGGTCGGCCGTACTTTCAGTTTCACGCCGCGTCTTAAGCATGCCAAGTTACAAGCTTCATTTCTTTGTCTGCAATTTCACATTTATTTTCATTTATAGAGTTTTTTTTCTTCAATGTGGCTATTTATGTGCATTTTAATTTTATCAGCAAGTTTATATGGTTTAATTTTCAAGGACCCCATGAGTAGGTGCTGCGGACCCCACTTTAAAAATCGATTTTACATTAAGCAAATGATGCTCGAAATTCCCAAATGTAAAATAACCCAAAGCAAAAAAGTAAACCATTTCTTTTCTCTCCTACTCTGTGGATCTAATGGCCCCATCTCCGGGTAACACATTGCTTTGAAATGTTATAATCTCAAATATCTGTTTTTCTCTGTCAAATCTATCCCTACATTAATCTCCTTAAGCCTCGCGTTCCTTTTCTTCTTTGCCGTCAGATTTATCCCTCTGACCACTTGTAATTTTAAAAATCAGCCGATCGATTCCAAACAGTGTTGGAGAGAAGGGTTATGTGGCGGATATTTCTGGCTCAGTAAAACATGCTGAATTTCTTCTGGTGTCGTTTTCGGACGCTGGGACATCATTCAGCAGTGCCGGCATTTGTCTGTATTAACCTGCGTGGAAGGGAGGGGCTTTATTTTAACATCCAGCTGGGCAGAAACAAAGGCCTGATTTAAAAGACCATCAGCCCGTCTTTTGTTCAAGCCATCTGAGCCTAACACCTAGATGCCAGTGCAATGGAAGAAAGCAGAGGCAGACAGCTAATGACTTCACACATACTTAAGCAAAACCTTTGGAGCCAGTTGTTTTAACTTTGTTTAACTCCCTACGAAAGAGATGTGCTTACACATTTTTAATCTTGCCTCCCAAAGCAACACAACTTAAGATACCACGCCCCCTCATGTGAGACCTTCACACCCTCATCGCCGCTCCGCCCCCTCCCCTGCCCGCCGTGTCGCATTTCTTCTTTTCCCCCAGCAATGCCTTCCGTCTTGTTCTCCTCCGTCGCTTGTTTCTTACCCCAGTTTCCCTTCCTCCTCGCCTCTCCTATTTCTTTATCTAAGCCCCTCGTATTCACTATAATACAGTCCACGTTGATTGAGCACAGGGTCAAAGAAAGGATTATTGCAGTTTGGAGTCCGTGTAGCAGGGAAGCAGGGAGGGTGGGGATGTTGGGTGTGGGGGGGTTATGTTGGTTGATTGGTTTGAACTGTTTGGCTCTACTTCTCATTTTGAAAACGCTAGTGGTCACATATGACCGTATTCCTGACACCGGGTATATTGCCTCTGATCCTCGAACACTGAATCGTTGCACAGGGTTGGGGAATTCCCTACTTGATATGGCTCCGTCCCACCCTCTAGGTCACCCAATTGCACGCTTGATCACAATATGGCGGATCCCCCACGACCTGCTGTAGTAACGCATGACACTGGGGTGGGGGCGGTACCACCGCTGCGGGTAGTGTCCTGGAATGTTCGGGGATTAGGAGATAAAGTGAAGAGAGGGCTGGTCTTGCAATGTATTAAAAGACTGAGCTGTGATATCGCCCTCCTCCAGGAGACACACTTAGTGGGGGTGGCCACCAAAGCTCTGGATAGGAGAGGATACCGCATGTTAATACGCTCGGACTTTACTTCGGGGTCCCGGGGGACGGGTGTCTGGGTGAAGAGGGCGTCACGATTCATACATCACTCCACGAAAGCGGACAAACATGGCCGCTTCGCGGCGGTGTGTGGGCAATGGGAGGGCGTGCTCATTAACGTGGTGTCTGTGTACATCCCACCAGCGCTACATTCATCGGCACTTCCGGACCTAGGCAAATTTCTTTTGGAACTCCCGGAAGGGGATCTGTTAGTGGGCGGAGACTTCAATGCATTGGCTGATACTGATATGGACAGGTTCCCGGCTCGCTCCCTCCCTACTGGCCCGACGAAATTTAAGGACTTCTTGGAGGCACAGGGTCTGGTAGACATTTGGAGACAACTTCACCCTACTGATCGCCATTATTCGTACTATTCCTCCACCCATGCTTGCCTGTCACGCATAGACTATTTTCTCACACTGGGGGGCGGCAAACTCACTTTTGACAAAGTACAGATTGCGCCACGGGGTATTTCAGACCATTCTCCCTTGATCGCTGCACTGTCCTGTTCGGCCACGGCTCGCACACGTCTCTATCCCATTTACCCATGTTATCTAAAAATTCCCCCGATCCGAAAATCCCTCAAAACTGCCACTAAACATTTTTTCCAGGAGAACTCCGGGTCGGTGTCCTCACCGACGATTCTCTGGGAAGCATACAAGACGGTACTAAGGGGCCAGGCCATTGCGACCATAACCGATCATAAACGCAAACAAAAACTAGAACTGGTAGAACTGGAACTGCAGCTGGAACAGGCTAATGTGACTCATATGACCACACCGTCAGAGACCACCCGACACGCGCTGACTCTCTGCCAGCAAAAACACGACGATCTTCTCCGCCGAAGGGTGTTAGAGCGTATGGAATCGACAGCATGCAGAGTATATGATGTGGGCGACAAAGCCAACAAATTGCTGGCTTGGCTGGACAAAAAGCGGGACGGAGGCAGGCATATTCTGCAGTTACGGGACCTCATGGGGATGTATCACACGCACCCTCCTAAGATCGTTGACCTCCTGGCAGACCACTTCCAAGGGGTGTACACCCCAGAGGTGGTGGTCACGGCAGAAAAGGCGGAACTGGCACTTCAAGAAGTAGAAGTGGAGGTGTTAACGCCGGAGGCGCAAACTGAGTTAGAAGCGGATCTCACGGTAGAGGAACTCCATACGGCGATAGGCGCACTGCACACGGGCAGAGCGCTGGGCCCCAATGGGATACCAATCGAATGGTTCCAAACGATGTCAGACACACTAAGCCCACCATTGTTGGCCATGTTCGAGAACTGCCGTGAGACCGGAACGCTACCCTTGGACCAGCGCTTGGCAACGATAGTAGCTATCCCAAAACCTGATAAGCCTCCAGAATGTTGTACATCCTATCGCCCGATCTCGCTCATCAATGCAGAGGCGAAGATCCTGGCGAAGGTGATTGCTAATAGATTGACCCCACACCTGTCCCAGCTGATCCACCCAGACCAGTCCGGCTTTATGCCGCACAGGAGTACGGCATTGAATCTCCGTAGAGTGCACGGCGCATTGGCACGAGCACACTCCCTGACAGAACCGGCGGCCATCTTGTCACTAGACGCCAGGATGGCCTTCGATATGGTAGAGTGGCAGTACCTGTTCGCAGTTCTGCGTCGGATGGGCTTCGGACCGAAGTTTCTATCATGGATTTGACTACTCTACACAGGCCCAATAGCCCACGTGGCCGCCAATGGCCATATCTCCCGAGCGATCTCTTTAGCGCGTGGGACTCGCCAGGGCTGCCCTTTATCCCCGTTGCTGTTCGCATTGGTCCTTGAACCCCTTGCGATCGTTCTCAGAACAACACCACTGTTGAAGGGCATCAGATGGACGGAGACCTGGGAGGATAGAATATCATTGTATACGGATGATATGTTGGTGTACGTGTCAGCCCCCGAACTGAGTGTTCCGATTTTATTGGCACTCTGCGACAAACACGGTGCGGCCTCTGGCTACACAATCAACTGGACGAAATCGGTCCTTTATGTTTTGATGGGCCCTCGGCCAGTCCTCCCTGAACACTGTCCGTTGGTGGTGACCGATGTCTCCTTCAAATATTTGGGCATCCATGTCACTAGCGATACGGCCGTCTTTACCGACCGGAACCTGACACCCCCCCTCCTCCGTCTGAAGGCAGACGTGAGACACTGGTCGTCCCTGCCACTCACACTCTTAGGCCGCGCTGCTGTTTAAAATGATGGCGCTCCCGTGCCTCCTATACATCTTTGAAAATACGCCAGCTGTGATCCCGCCCTCCTACTTGCAGAAAATCACCGCAGTTGTCACCACTCTGCTTTGGGGTGAGCGTCCCCCGAGAATAGCTCACCTCAAACTTAACCGCGGCTGGTACGATGGTGGAATTGCGCTACCGAATGTGCAGCTTTATTACTGGGCATCCCAGCTCAAGGTACTCAACCAGTGGATCCATGCATCACACACTGACCCGGCTTACATGGCGGACAGGGCCCAACTGGGAACACAAACTCTCCTGGCCCCCCTCTATAACCCAAGTCTCCTTAAGGACCTGATTGGCCCCACTAGATACACAGTTACCTTATGGTACAGGGCCCTCACCAAGCTACAGTGGAAGGGAATCATCACGAAGCTTACCCCGCTTTGGGATACCAAGAAACTGGGCTGCCTACGGACCAGTAAAGGGTTCACCCAGTGGGACAATATAGGCATCTCTACGGTGGGAGATCTCTGGACGTCCACAGGGGTGGTTCCATTCGAGCAACTACAACAACAATATGCCCTGGGCCCCACAGAAACATACAGATATATCCAAATCAGACACGCTCTCCTGGCGGTGTTGGAACCGGGAACTACAGTCCCGGAATCCTCCCCCCTAGAAGACCGGCTCCTCACGGACTACATGCAAACAAGGGCCACCTCGCTCACATATCGTAAATTGCTAAATAATCTCCCAGACCCCCTACAGAAACTGCGAGAAAAATGGGAGGATGAGTTGGGTGCTATGGATGAGACAGATTGGAATGCTGCGATGGCGTCCCCGAGAGAGGCTGGGGTTTCGGCCAGGTTCAGGCTCATACAGTTAAAAATACTACACAGAACGTACTATACGAGGACCACCCTACACAAAATGCACAGGGCTGACTCCCCTCGTTGTCTTAGGGAATGTGGGGAGGATGGCACATTATTGCACACACTATGGGGCTGCCCTCTCATTGCCAGATACTGGCAGCAGGTCATGCGCACGATCTCACAGGCCCTTGATACCTCCCTCACACCCGAGCCGCGCCTTTGTCTCCTGAATATATGGGAGGGCACTGATCTTAACCTCAGACAACAGCAATGGGTTACAATTGGAACAATGGTGGCGAAGCGTGATGTGGCGCAGAGATGGGGGGTGGCGGAGCTACCTACTTTGGCGCTATGGTGTAAAAACATGGACAAATTGATGATAACTGAAAGAACTGTCTACAAACTCAGAGCGAACCCAAAGAAGTGGAACAAGGTGTGGGAGGCTTGGAATAGGTACAGAGGGGACCTGTGTGACCCGCTGCAGGAGGATGAAGACGAGGATTCAGAAGATGAGGAGGGAATGATTGCTTAACCTGTGGGTCACTGCGGGGTGGGACTAGAAATGTACTCTTATAGTTGGAAACTCAGCTCACGCTATGCGGGGGGGTGAAGGGGGTAGGCCTGGGGTTGGGGGTCGGCGTGTTCTACTAGCATCTTATGTTCTATATTGCTTCATGTCTATACACTACTATTGAGCCACTATGTTTGGTTTGGTTTTGATTTTTCATAAATGGAACAAAAACAAAAATGAACCTTAAAAGTAAAACTTCATGACTCCGATCTTTACATCCTGATGGTCTGCCATATCATCCTCATCCTGTGCTGCCGGACCGGAGGGTTGTCGGCTGAATAGCTGTGTAAAAGTACGTGACATTCTGTTCTTATCTCCTGTCATGATTACTGTGTAATTGTACTGTTGTAACGTGGATGATGAATATCAATAAAAGTTTTACACCAAAAAAAAAAAAAAAAAAAAAAAGAAAGGATTATTGTCATTATAATGGAAATGAAAACAAGGCATGCGCAACCCACCATCTACAACCCTTACATTAACATCGGTCAGTGATTGGTACAAAATAAGTACCCCTCTGTATATAATAAAAATGTCATGCCACATCCACCACCACATCCACCATCACCACCACATCCACCACCACATCCACCACAACCACATCCACCACCGCATCCACCACCGCATCCACCACCACATCCATCACCTCCACATCCACCATGACATCCACTGCCACATCCACCACACCCACCACCACCACATCCACCACCACCTCCACCACCACATCCACCACCACCACATCCACCACCACCACATCCACCACCACCACATCCACCACCACCTCCACCACCACCACCTCCACCACCTCCACCACCACATTCACTACCACATCCACCCCCACATCCACCCCCACATCCACCACCACCACATCCACCACCACCATATCCCCCAGATCCACCACCACCACATCTATGTGTGTGTGTGTGTGTAGGTGCAAATGCAATGTTCTTGGATTTTCGTCACAATAAAATACACTGAACATAATCTTCACAAAAGTTATTTACAAACGTTTTAAGCTATTTCCATTATAAATTACAATACATTTTATTTAAGTATTAATTATTTACAAAATTAAAAGCCATTGTTATTTGCAATATCAATACATCTAAGTCACGTAAATACAACACACATTGCATTACAAATGCTATAGGTGTCACATTTGCGAAAGTTAAAACTATTGACATTGTAACTGACAAAGCTATTACTTTTGCTATTTTCAAAACCAACACATAAATAAAAAAAGTGTCATTTACAATACCAATTGCTCAAACTTTCCTAATGCGAGACCTATTGCATTTCCAATGCTTGTTTTATTATTTCTTCCACTTCCCTATGTACATGTTGCTTCTTCTGGTCCCACAACCCCCCTCCCTGTTGCTTTTTATCCCGAGCATCTTCCCTCCGTCCCTGTTTCTTGTTCCACTACCATGTTGCTTCTACTAACCATTAGGGGCACTTAAAGAGTCCCACACGAGTCACTACTTGCAGTTTCTATTTATCGTAAACCAGGGCTCTACAGAGAAAAGACCGAAGCGTCCGGTCAAAGAAGTCATGTTACTGCACCCCTGCAGCACTGCATGTGCTTGCTACTAAGGGAGGGATTCTTGTTGTCTGATGTCACAACTGACCGGAGGGGAGATGTGTAGTCCAACAGGTTGTTTTCACTTTTTCTTTGGACATGCAATATTGTCCACAGTGTGCTTTCGGGAATGGGTGCTAATGACCAGAGGAGTTCACCCACTAAATACATCGTCTGTTCAAATAATTCTTGTAGACGGGCAAGATCTGAAGTGGAGTTTTACCTTCACGGAGATGAGGTTATGGTTGCCAGTTTCTGCACAGCGAGGAAAGGGTTCTTAAATTACTTCGTTATCGTGCATAAAAGCGTTTTCAAATATGTAAGTACAGAATACAGCTGAGTGTGGTCTTGACCAAATATTTTATTTCACCCCCAAAAAAATCTTCATTATCGTGCATGACTTTTTTCTTCATTATCGTGCATGAAAGTGCTTTCAGATGTAGGAGTTCAAAATACAGTCCACGCTAGGCCATAGTACTTTTTTATGACATTCAGCCACGCTGCTATTCAACATGGCTAAAAGACCTTTTAATTGGCCACATGCATGCAATATTTTCCTTTTATCTTGTTCAATAGGTCTTGGATTGCAAAGACTGATTGGCTTTGCCAATGCTTGTTACACTTCTTAACAATGTCTGGGCATTGCTTTCATCTCATTACTACCAATTAACACCCAAATACAGCAATAAGCAATACAAAGGAGACCAGTCAGCCCTCACAAAAGGCCTTCCAAAACGCAGCAAAATGTGTTGCTGTGTTTTAGTAACGTTTTAACCGTTTGAGCTAGAAACTATTTTTTTAAATAAAATCTGCAGATTATGCCTCAGATGATGAATTGTGTAGCTAATATAGCAAATATATACATTATGCAAAAAATGCAGTGGCATCAGTCCAGTGTCCCTGAAAGGAACACATTTTTCATCTCAAAAACAGTTACACGTGTAGAGAAGTAGTGTAATTTAGCTAGTTGTCAGTGGGGTAGCAGAAAACGTCGGTGCACAAAATAGAAGGGGTAGCATATGCTTCTTCAAGTAGCATGTTAGGTTGTGGAATATCATAACAGAAAAAGATTAGAAACATATTTGAAAACATATGTGGGTCAATTTTCCTTTAATAATTATACATTTAGTCAAGGTGCTTGCTCCTTGCTGCAGGATATATTGTTCACGTTCTGCTTTATTCAGCCCACTAGCTATTCCTCTGGTAATCGACCAGCAGTCCCATCAGGTTTGATGGATGTTATTATATATTGACAATAATTTGTGTGTGACAGCCATTGAGCCCTTTGTCTATCTATCCTCCATGTCCACCTCTCACACAGACTCAGTGTCACGGATAGGAGACTCTTTTTTTATTCTCTTTGTGCCCCGGTGAGGATTTTTGCGCTAGCTGGCAGCGCGTTAGGACCACATTTTGGTCCAAACTAGGCATTGGGGTACTTATGTAGTAACCCCCAATTGTATCTCAGGCATAATTCCTTATACCCCGATGATGAACCCTAGATTGAGTTAAAGGATCGAAACGTCATCGACTAAACTACCTTGACTCAATTTATTGTAATTATTCATTTGTACATATGAGCATAGGTGCTTACAGTTTGCGAATTTACCATATGTTTCTATTTGTGTCACAAGGAAAACGCCTGAGTGGGAAAGTTTTTATGCCTTCCTTTTTGGTTGTATCCCCAATGTAATGTCCTTTATTTTATTTTGATTTATTAAATACAAAGATTCTTCCACTTGGATATCAGACATAGACTTCATTGTATCTCTATGTATCAATCAGTTTTTCATTGTGCAATTAAGGGACCTTAGTTCCTTTAGATATACAAAGCAAATAGAAAAATACATAAACTATTTTTTTCTTTCTCAGAGTGGTGTTATTTCATTGCAAACATTTTTATAAAGCTGCATTACTCTAAGAACAATTTAAAAACACAAAACACGACTGCAATTAATATTAAGGGCTCAATTAGGAGTCAGAAAGAGTGTTATCCTGTGGAAAGACACCACTCGGCCCGATCACAAGATGTCCCATACCCACACTCGGTTTTACACAGTGTGGGAACACCAGGCTCCATTTTGCCAGCTGGTAAAATAGTGTGTGGATCGGACTACAGGCACAAGCACAGTCCTACCCCCATCTTACACCCTCCTACTGGACGGGATGGCATGGAAGACTCCTCCTGCCTGGCTCCACCTCGCCGGCCATAGATGCCCTCTCCATCCACCACTCACCGCCTCTGGCCCACAGCGATCAGCCATGTTCACTTATCACTTGCTCAAAGCAGGCGGTAAATGGGTGGAGAAAAAAGCCCATTATTCCAAATGGAATGGTGATCCGCATGCAGATTTGTACTTAACAAATTCTTCACTCTGGGTGGAACAACAGATAATTGAACAGTGCAGGGGAGTAATTATTGTGTGTATTGGTAATTCCGAACTCAGTGATTCTGTCCCTCCCCCCCAACACCCAACTCACAGTTAGATCATAAACATCCATTACAAAAGGAACAAGATAAAAGGAAAATATTGCATGCATGTGGGCAACAGATTACTATTTTTCGCAGAACTTTGCCTTCCATGGCAAGAAGACCAACATCCCAGGACACATTTTCATGGAATATGGTACATCTTTAGTTAAGTGCCAGTATGCATGATGTGGCATTCAATCCTAACAACCAGAAACCAATGAAGAAATGTATTATTGAGAAATGACCAAAAACTGTTCTGTTCATACTTCTGAAATACACATGAATCTCCCCTTGACTGACAACTGACATAACAGTAACAGTGGTAGAGCAGCACGAGGTCAGAGCCGAAATACACAGGGCTGGTAGTCAAAGACACGATTATGGCCTGAGAATAACACTGTTGCTGGTCAGTTTAGACACATGTTGGCTTGTTATGAGGAATAAAATGGCAAGCAAACAAAAGTATTATGTGTGTTACACGTGGAAAAAGTCACTTTTGGGTTCAGTTTCTACATCCATTGAGAATGTGCTGCCTTGACATAGTACCTTTCAGTGTGAATCTGCTGACAGTTGGTAAAACAACAGATGATTGGTGAACAAGCACTGGCAAAGCCAATAGGTCTTGCCTTTGTTTGATTTCTTGGCTTTGCCAGTGTTTTTATCCATGTTGCAAATGGCTGAAAGTAAAGAAATAAAGCTTTTTGACACAGCCAGTGTTGTTTGTGTTATAGTTTTTTTTTATTTGCAGCTATGCTGCACTGAAGCCAGTGCTGCTGTATAATCTACATTATTACGTCCCTGTAGGTTGTTAGTCTGGGGTGGCAATCGCACTCCATGATTTTGCATGTGCGGCAATCGCACTCCAGGCCCTTGCATGTGACCCCCTGTTCAAAAGGGGCAAGCATGGATTTACAAGTTAATTGATGTGAAAGAGTGTAAGTAACTAGGGTGTACTGCAAAGTTCACTTTTGGGTCACCTTCATTCTTAAAGACATTCTGCAACAAACATGTAAAATATGAATTCAGACTAAATCAGTGCAAGTGTTTTTATTTTAAGGAACAGTTTTCAAACATGAATGTTGAAACGTTCATGCTTCCACCCACCCTGAGAATGCCAATAGTGACCTAAGAGGCAATTCTGTTAGGTGCACCCTTTGGATGGCCTGGGTTACTATTCTTCATGGACATTTCAGTAAAATCAAATGTTGGAGACATTTTAGTACACGAGTATCCTGAATGAATGCACAAGATCATAATATATGTAATAATAAAGTACAAGTATTGGCAAAGTCAATAGGTTTCGCCTATGCGAAAACTATTGTCGCTGTCCATGTTGCAGATGGCTATAAATATGTGAAATAACAGAAAGAGCTACAGATTTGGGAAACTAGGTTTGAGTCTCTGCATTGGCTCAACATCCCGTGATCCTGGCCAATTCATGTAGTCTCCCCAGTGCCATAAAAAAGTGTCTTTGTACAATATAATTGGTGCTCTTATAAAATGCTGAATTACTTTATACAACTTTTTAATGCTTTTCATATGTAAAGCCGCTTGCACTGTGAAAAAAGGTGATCCATACGCTTTTAAAGTGTGCCAGTGTCCTGGGTGAGGAGAAGAGGAAGCCGGCAAGGGAGGAAGCCTGTGAGGGGAGAGAGGGAGGGTCGAGAAGCACAGCAGCAGAGGTTGAGGAGGCGGCACTTGTACTGCACCACAGGGAGCACTGGGACAGCAGACGGTCACTAGGGCGCAAGGAGATAGCTGCCAGAGCTGGTTCAGAGTTGGGGGAAGTAGTACAATATAGCAATAATCAGTATTCAGTGGGTTTCCTAGACTTTTTTGGCCGACTGTGCCACTGCACCTGCTGCAGCATTCAAATCATGACCCTAGTGCCTGCAAGGTAATTTCACTTGTGACTGCTTGTTTAGTGGTAAAATACAGAAATAATCGGTGTTCAGTGGGTTTCCTAGAGCTTTTGGCCCCTGTGGCACTACACCTGCTGCACCATTCAAATCATTGCCCTAGTGCCTGCAAGGTAATTTCACTTGTGACTGCTTGTTTAGTAGTAAAATATAGCAATAATCAATGTTCAGTGGGCTCCCTAGTCCTTTTGACCCCTGTCCCACTGCAGCTGCTGCACCATTCAAATCATGATCCTAGTGCCTGAAATGAAAATCACTTGACAGCTTGTTTAGTAGTAAAATATAGAAATAATTGCTGTTCAGTGGGTTTCCTAGAACTTTTGGCCAGTCACTGTACCTGCTTCACCATTCAAATCATGTCCCCCAGTGCCTGCAAGGTAACTGTACTTGTGACTGATTGTGTAGTAGTAACGTGTAGCAATAATAGGCTTTCAATGGGTTTCCTAGACCTTCTGGCACCTATTCCACTGCATCATTCAAATCATGACCCTAGTGCCTGCAAGGTAACTGCGTTTATGACTGCTTGTTTAGTGGTAAGATATAGCAATAAGCTGTGTTAATTGTGGTCCCTAGAGCTTTTGGCCCCTGTGTCACTGCACCTGCTAGCAATAATATGTGTTCAATGGGTTTCCTAGTGTCATGCCACTCACCTGGCCATTACTCGCAAAAACTTTGCTGGACCTCCTATCTCTCGTACGGTGGCGTCTGATCAGGGAATTCTAACCATGAATCAACTGCCCTCCCTGAAGGGAAGGGGGGTCGGGTCAAAATAACAAAGAGAAATTGTGTGCCTTCAAGCTTACCACCGTCTTCTTGATGTCGTACGTACGTCTCTTCTCAGTCCTGGAGAGCTTCTTCGTGATATCAGCGTAATGTAGTGCAGTGTAATGTAGCTTTACTGCAAATACAAGTAGAGAGATTATTCAACAAATGAGGAACTGTGAAATATTCCCTCCCGCCTTTGTCATGTTTACTAACAGTCACTTACACAATAATTAATCTATTGTTGCATAGACTTCAAATAATCAACTGTTACCTTTGGAGTTACGGCAATCCTAGACGAAGCTATGTGGAGATTTAACATCACACACTAAGGTACACCTTGCTTGTTCAACACTAGGCACAAGGTGCGCAAAAGTGTGCTTTTGGATTTACAGGCTACAGCATAATAAAGGATGGCACATAAGAATGTCACTAGGTGCTAATACTAAGGACTCTGTATGCACATTAAATAACTTCAACAATGTCTCAATGCTCAAGAGTTGTCCTTTTTCCTGGTTTTCAGCATCATAAAAACAAGTCTTCAGTTGATACACTTTCCGTTAGTGCACTAACCTTAAAGATGGTACTTAATCATGTTTTCTTCTTTTAGGTGCGGCATTACAGGGATGGTGTTCGCTGCATTGCTGGATTTGCTGGGGAGAAGATGTCCGCAACATCTGAGATTCACAGGTGAGCCATGCAGCATTGCAGGGATGGAGTTTGTTGCCTCACTGGATTTGCAGGGGAGAAATATCTGCAACATCAGAGATTAACAGTATGTCGAAGAAGCGTGGACAGGTTGTGGAGACGTTCAGGTGAGCAGGATCATTGAAGAGGATCTGTCCTCTTTAACCAGTGGCTAAGTCAAGGACTGCCTCGTGGTTTGAGTGCAGTATAAATTCCGTTCCCAAATATTGATGAGTCAGACCAAATATCCCCATAGTCATGTGGCTACGAGTCAGTCCAAATATCACCATAGTCACGATAAGTCAGCCCAAATATCACCATAGTCATGATGAGTCGGCATGAAGGCCCTTGGGATGTTACTGTTTGTACTTTGGTGTTTCATGAAACGGTGGCCTAGGGCGCCGGGGGATAATTACCATGCCAAGCCAAGCCTATGGAGCAATGAGTCCCATGAACAGCCAGGGAGGCATTGAGATGTGTGCTTGGTCCTGCAAGCGCCTTACACACAAGGTACAGAAGGAGTGAGAACACAAGGAGGTCAGGCTCATGACAGTTTTCTCCCACAAAGAAGGGTTTACTGGGCAGGGTTTGTTGAGATGGTGTGCATGAAAGAAGCAAACCAGGCAGGAGCGTGCACGTTGGCAGCTGGTTCTCATGACTGATCACCTGGATCATACCCTTTCCAGTCTATGAAGTATTATAAATACCCTTTCACGCTTTTAGCATCGAGGATCTGTTGATTCTCAATTTCCAGCTGTCCATTGATAGGTGTAGGAGTGGTGGAGGTGATAGGTAGGTCACAGTAGGGTTTTCGGAGGGACACCTGGAATACTGGATGGACAAGTATGTCAGTGGGTAATAGGAGGCGTATGGCTTCAGGATTGATTATACTGTCAACAGGGAAGGGACCCACATATCGAGGTTGTAACTTACGTGATCCCTGGAGCTGCAGAGGTCTTGTGGACAGCCATACCGGATCATATTTCTTGTTATTAGGGGCTTGTATACGATGCATCATAAAAACAAGTATTTGGTGGATAAGCTTTCCATTACTGCAATAACTTTAAGGATGGAACTTAATCTTATTTTCTCTTTTTAGGTGCGGCATTGAGGGATGGTGTTTGCTGCGTTGCTGGATTTACAGGGGAGAGGATGCCCGCAGAGTCAGAGATTCACAGGAGAGATGTGCGCATTGCAGGATGGAGTTTTCTGCATCGCCAATTTGCACGGGAGAAGAAATCCAGTGTCAGAGATTCGCAGGAGAGCCACATTGCAGAAGAAACTTGGCTGAGTCATAGAGATGTTCAAGTGAGTGGGATTGCTGAAGAGGATCTATCCTCTTCAACCAGTGGGTAAGCCAAGCACTGCCTTGTGGTTTGAGTATGGTATACATACCGTCGCAAATCCTGATAAGTCAGCCCAAATATCCCCACTGTTGTGTGCCTATGAGTCAGCTCAAATAGCTCCATAGCCATATGCTTATGAGTCAGTCCAAAGATCCTAATCATGTGCGTATGAGTCAGAACAAATATCCCCATTGTGCCTATGAGTCAATCCAAATATCACCATGGTCTTAATGAGTGAGCCCAAATATCCCCATACTCATGATGAGTCTACCTGAAAGCCCTGGGAAATGCTATTGTTTGTCCTTTGGTGTTTCATGACTCAGTAACCTAGGGACGAGGGGATCATTACCATGCCAAGAACGTTGTCTAGTCTATGGGGCAATGACTCCCATGAACAGCCAGGGAGGTAATTGAGATATGTGGTCAAACCCGCAAACCCCCCATACACAAGATACAGGAGGAGTGAGAACACAACGGAAGTCATTGACATGACACCGAGAGCTTTTGGCCGTGTTACTGCCCCTGATGCATCATTCTAATCTTGACCCTGGTGCCTGCAAGGTAACTGCACTTGTGACTGCTTGTTTAGTGGTAAAATAAAGCAATAATTGGTATTCAATTGGTTTTCTAGGTTATTTGGCCCCTGTGTTACTTAACCCGCTGCACCATTGAATCATGACTCTGAAGCCTGCATGGTAACTGCATTTGTGGCTGCTTGTTTAGTAGTAAAATACAATACTACTCAGTGCTCAGTGGGTTTCCTAAACCTTTTGACACTTGTGCCACTTCGCCTGCTGCATCATTCACATCAGGAACCTAGTGCCTGAAAGGACAAATGAGGAACCCGTTTATATTCAGTAATATATGTGTTCTGTAAAAGGCACAGTTGCAGCCGGAATACATAATCATTGTGCAGCAATACAAAAAACACAAAAGCTTTCATAAAAAGTGCCTTTAAACTTATCTAACTCTCCAAAATGAGTTGCCACAGATGTAATATATAAAGCATATGCTTTACACATCAAAGTGAAAACTAAGCATTGTTACATTGCGTTACAACGTGGTTTAATCTTTCCTGTGAAAAGATCTTATCCTGTGTTTCACAGGTAATGGGCCATAAACAGTGAAAATTATCCAAGATCACCATATTTTAGGTTGAAGCCGAGACTGAAATGCGGTTTTGGACTTTGTTCCTAAAAAGGCAGTTTCACAAACTAAATGGACCCACCAAAGAATAGGAATTTTGCAAAAAACATGTGAAATATAAAAAAAAGACTACAAAATTTCCAAAAATGTATTTCATGCACATGCAGACCTATTTCCTCTTAGTAGCATGGTACATCAGACTAATTCAGTGCAGTCCGCAAATGCCCTCCTGAACTTTGCATGCAGCCCCCAGTTGAAAACTGGTCAAGCTTGTATTTACAAGTCAATCAACATGAAAGAAAGCAAGTAGCAAAGGTGTCCTGCACACTTAACACTCGGGCCACCTTCATTTGTATATACATTTTGAAAAAAAGTCTTAATTATAAAAAAGTCTCTGCAATAACTCCAAAAATGTATTCCATTCACATGCAGACCTGTTTTATTTTAGTAGTACTAATACATCAGACTAAATCAGACACTTTTTTTGTAAGTAATAGTTTTCAAAATTGATTTTAGAAACGTTCATGCTTCCATCCACCCTGAAAACGGGAATAATGAACTTTAAGTCCCGCAAATGGTTTGTGCCTCTGAAGAACGAGATCCCTTTTGAGATGGCTATGTCTAAAAAAAGGAACGAGCAGGCTTCATGGAGAAAGTACGCTGCATTCCTCTTTCCTGTAAATGCTCTCACTTTAAAGTCAGCCAAAAGCAAAATAAACACCAGGCTCCCTCAAAGATACAGCTTGACATTTGACCTTGGTCTTTAAATACTAAGCAAATGTGACAAGAAAAGAACAAGATTTACAGACCTGTTTATTATAGAAAACAAATTAATATGCCTGTTGGAGACTTTAGAAACTCAGAATTATCAAAAAGCAGCCAAAATCCAAAACAAAAAAAATATTCACATAAGCTTCCGCAAGTCGTGGTCAGACTCTCTGAGCACTGAATCTGTACTTTCCTCTTATCTGCTTTCTTAGTTCCTTTATTGTATGTTATCTTATAAGTATCCTACCTCGTTTTTGCATTAGCCCAAAATTAATTTTACATTTAAATTAATATGAACAACTCCGACACAAATGAAGTTTCAGAGATGCCTTGTTCCACCTGGAATCCTCTAGAAAAAACTACCAGCTGATTTCTCTCTTCAAAACAAAGTGTGCAGCAGCTGTAGTGAAATGTCATCGAGTCTGCACAGCTGACAGCGGCTTCTGAAAACGGAGCATGGCTGCATCGCCATAAATTCCCACCCAGGCCAGCGCCGCTTAAATTAGATCCTGACATAAGCTATCGAGGCAGTGTCCCTCACGCCGCAAACAAGCCCTGTCCCAGTCTTTTGAAGACACTCACGTCGCTGACACCTGACGGGACCGTTGTCAGCCATCTTCCTGCTTCTCCGTGAGGCGATCGCGAAGGCGGCCTAGCCATGTCAACCCACAGCAGAGAAGAGGAAGACGACCTCTTCGAAGGCGACATCGACGAAGACGAAATCTTGGCCAACCTGTCGCCGGAAGAACTGAGGGAGCTGCAGGCAGAGATGGACCTTCTCTCTTCTGACGCAAGAGTGCCGCTGACGCAGAGGCCCACGCGCCAGTCTGCGTCAACCGCCGCCGGCCTTCACCGGGACTCTGACTCGGAAGTGGACCTTGATGGGGACATTGACGAAGACGAAATCTTAGCCAACCTGTCTGCTGAAGAACTGAGAGAATTGCAGTCTGAGATCGACGTGCTGGCCCCGGACACCAGAGTACCTGTTGGAATGAGGCAGAGAGACCAGACGGAGAAACCTCCGACAGGGGGCTTCGACCACAGGTCTCTGATTGATTACATGTACTGGGACAAGGCTTCCAAGCGCTTGCTGGATGATGAACGAGTCCCCGTGACTCTGCTGCCCTCAAAGGTATGAATTACGAACATTCAAACATTGTTTTTTTAAAAATAGTTCTAGAACTAAATTGGCATGCGCAGCTCCCTCCTATGAATTATCCCATGTCCCACTACAGTTCAGATCAGTAGCTTTCTGTGGCATTTGTCTGGCCCCACTTTTCTTCAATTACTGTCGTTTTGGCCTTTCGTAATAGTGCAAGCTGCAATAACTACCATTATCTTCATACATTTCAGTGCCTAGAATTGAAATCCGACAACCATCTTAGCAAATCAGAAGGTCGTACATTTTTATCCACGCTAAATTACTTAAGGGGCTTGTTCTTTCATTTTGTGCTGCATTATTAGGGCCACATAACTAGGGCTAAACTGCTCCTGCATGCTGTGCCCAGTGAATACTTTCCAAGGTGGTTGTAGCTGAAGTTAATTCACAAAAAAAGAGAAGCAATTTAGCACACCCTCAGTTATTTCTATGTCACTTGCCACTCGTTATAATAAAATAAAGACCCGAAACACCATAGTTCCGACTTTTAGTGAAAGAAAGCCCAAGTGCAAAACGTAATCTAGATGGTCATTATAGAATTACTGTAATTTAATATTCATGACTACGGTGTCAGTGGATTCCTGTGCATTTCAAGATGGGTATGCAAATAACTACAGTGGCGTGGTTAAAGCACTGCACGAGTTCACATTATTACTTCATAAACCGATCTTGCTCTGTTATTTCACATGGCACGATAAAGCATTTCCCTACTAAATAACCGTTTTGTGTTTACCGTATAACATGGGTTTGTCTTGTCTTCCCATCCCTAAGTTATCATATTCTGCCATTCAACTTACATATCGTCAAACTTCCACTATTTAGAACTTTGAGGATTACCAAGAGATTGTGCATGCGGCCTAGTGCACAGGTAAAGTCTGTGTCAAAGGTCAAGATTGTAGTTGTGCATCACAGAAATACGGTTCTTCTTGCCGAAAATGCCTCAATACACGTGATACATCGACAACAGAACCACTTGATCGGGTCTGACTATATTTACTCTTGAATTCAGTAATGGGAAATTGGAAAACTAATTCCTACGACAGTGTTGGACTCACCATTATGGTTCTATTGTCTGTTAAATGTTTATGTATGTGACCTTTGACCTCTGCACCCTTTAGCAAGGCCATAGGTTAGGCATAAAATGTATGACATACAAACCCACTGGGTTAGGGTCTGACCTGCAGCCAGTGTGTAAACTGTAATCCGATCTTTACTTCTACAGTAAGACCATTCCTACTCTGTACTCGGGGAATTTACTGCCACCACATGGTCTATTGCTTGTATTTATGATGAGGCAGTTAAAGTCTAAAAAACAGTACCTCCTGCCTAAAAAGAACATCACGGCCCCATGCAGAGGCCAGGTCAACATTGAAAAGCAATTGCAAAGCCAATAGGCCTGGCTTGCATTTTTGGTTACAAGCCACACTTATTTGCTCTGCCAATACTTGTTTTTCAAATTTCACCAGTCACCTCTGCCTATTAGATGCTGTCTATCATCTAAACTGAAGTGCATATAAAGCAGTTGCAATATTGTCAATAGAATGCAACTTAATGCATGGCGTACCATGCATGGCTTTCATGACATGGATTAGTTACACAGGCGGATACAAAAATATGCCTTGGAATTCACAGCTGCAAACTTAGGATAATGCCCGTAGCTCTCAACCTTTGAAGTGTGTGTACATTGGGTCCTCTGACATCAAAATACTGATCCACTTTCTACTGAAATTTGTATTTGTATAGATTATTTGTAGAGCACAACTATCGCTCTGAAAGGAGCATCTTGGCGCTAATGAGACAGTGTGCATACAATTAACAAAGACAACATTAGATAGCAGCCATTACGTATTCGTCTGGAAGATTAAAAATCCAGGTTTCGAGGTGCTTCCTAAACTGGTTTTCCTGAGTCAGCAATCTAAGGTTTTTAGGCATTGAATTCCAGGCTTTAGATGACAGGAAGGTTAAGGTCTTTCCCCCCTTAGTTTTATAGTTGAATTTGGCCAATTTTATTAGGTTGTCTCCTGCGGATCGTAAAGTCCTGGAGGGGTTGTAGTGGGGGTAACGCCTGATCAGGTACTTCGGTCCTGTATCATTGAATGCTCGAAAGGCAACAATCAGAATTTTGAATAGTATCCTCTTATGCAGAGGCAGCCAGTGAAGGGTCTTTAGAGCGACTGTATTAGGCTGTGTGAAATCACTGCAAGAAAGTGTAATTCTTGTCTGGTTCAAAAGGGCAGTGTAGATGTTGGGTCATGCAGATGTGGTCCTTTCAGTACTGTGGTTGCCATAGTCATGCTGCAGTGCTGACGTAGCAGGATGACTGCTGTGCTGTAGTGGGTGCTGAGCCTCTCAGCGCTTTCTCTGTACGCATGTAACAGCAGCTGTCACAAATTCCTAATGCTGCTGAAGTTGCAATTTCTGAATAAGTGGTAAAATAACTTTGAAACCTGCTCCAACTTCCACATGTGCAATTGTGGCCCACTCTTGTTTTTGCCCTCCCTCCTCTCTGCGCTCACTCCAACACGCTGTCAAGCAGCACTTTCTTCTTCTCACAGGTGTGGAGTTGCCACCACCTGCAGCAGCACATGTGAATAACCAACACCAGCTGGAGTCACCTGCAGTCAGTGGCACTCCTGGGGCGTGCTCACCACAGGACCGGCAACCGCAGGCGAAGGACTGTTTCATCAGAAACCACAGATGGAGGCTCATACCTGTCCTCTACAGATCTACCCTCTGCTGTTCAGTGGTTATTTCCAAGACCATAGAGCAATCATCTAGATGACATTGGTAATGACAACCACAAAATAGTTAAATGCACAGTTTTGTCACAGCCACTTCATGATGCTGCTACCAGCACCCGCAATATACAAAAACAAAGCTGCATAAATGTGTTAATAAGGTCAATGTATTGGTGCCAGTATAAATAATACATTAAATTAGGGAGATGAAAAACTTTTAAACTAATCAACAACACCAATGCCGACTTACAATGGCAAAATATCTGCAAAATGCTGTAGGCTAGTCCCAAAGTGACGCACAGCCCAGTGACCCAATGATTGAAGATGACTCACTTAAAAAAATATACCCAAAGCCCCACTCCTGTCAAATAGTTAAAGTAGTCAATAGCCATACCTACAAAGGGTGCTGACTCTTTCAGTGCTGGTTTTTAGCATACTAATTTAGACTTTTTTTCATCATGAATAACCAAATATTAAAACGTGAAATTCAGTAACAAAATCTAAGCATATGAAATAGAAGCCTAATGTGCTAACTCATGCAAATAATTAATACAATACTAAGGTTGCAGCAAAGCATAAGAAAAACACGTTTGACTAGGTGCAAAGTATGCAATAAGTCTCAAACTTAAATCATAACATATTATGAATTTCAGGTTGTATGATTTCGAATTTCCATTCAGCTTCAGTTTACAGATGAACGCGCTAATAGCGCTCGCTTTCATTTAATTCGGGCTCCTATTACTATTGAAGTAAACAAAAAAGTGATGCTTGAATTAATCTTAGCCACTAGTAATTATTCGAGGACCCATCCCAATCCATCGTTTTGTTGCCCACAATGCCAAATCTGAACTTCAACGTTTTCTTTGCATTCTGTGGCGAAACCGTCAGAGTTGCTGACTTTTGAACCAGGAAACCAGGTTCAAGTCTCGGCTTAAGCTCAACATCCTGCGATTCTGGGCAAATCACTTAATCTTCCCTTGCCTACCTAAAAAAATAAAAATAATAATTTTGTAATGTAACTGCTGCTCATGTAAAGCGCTCCAATACCTTCGGGTCAAGTTTGCGCTATATAAAACAGCAACAAAAACGATATCGAAATGACTCATTTGAGCTCTTCTGAAATCAAAACAGATCATTAAAGCGTCTTTTCTGCCTTAGACATGCACAGGGTCGACGAGAACGTCTGGAAATTGACCTCTTGCCTAACACACTTATGCTGGGAGTACATTATGAAATCCTTCTGTAAGGTGCTAATTCCAAATGTGATCGCAGCCAGTTTAACTATTGGGCTGATGTGACACCAATTAAAAGGTATTTTTTCCGTTACTACGTCTATTTCTCTAGCTGAAAAATGTCAAAGTAGACTTTACTAACGAGGTCAGACCAATACGTAAACCTTATTACACTTGGAATTCTCTTCTCGGTGAAGCAGTTGAAAAACACTGTGCAGTTGCTGACAGTAGATCAGTGTTGTCTAATGAACTCATCGCCATGTAAATGTGCAGTTCTGATAAAACTAAAAGGCTAAAACCAGTAACCAGCTCATATCTAAGCATTATCAAAACTGGTACATAAAGGAAGTGAAGGATAGGTTGACAAAAGGGTTTACCCAGAAATAGCTCAGAAGCTCTCAATGTAGTCATGTGGGAAGCAGGGGTCAACAATTTCCACAAGGAGATCTTAACTTTTAGGCCATGTGTCTCTGAATATTCCTTTGGAGATGCTCTTTTGACACCAGTTAAGGCTGTAGAATGCTTTTAATATTCTATATGAATACTAGTGAATACACAATAGCGGGTTAATGAACATGCTCAACCCAAGCACCTTAACACAAAAACAGAGCCACTTGCTCCTTGTAGAGAAGGGAAAGGAGCTACAGCTTCGTTTTAGAAGAAGGGCTTTTTTTTTATAATAAGGCAAATGTATCATCCTGCTTTCAATGAGAGGAGATATGAATGTCAAATCTGTCTAGCCTACACTTGGGGCCACTCAGTGTACTATTGCAACCCAATGTCCTATTGCAATGTATTTTCTGTCTAGCCAGTGACAACTTTATTTTTAATTGCTGCTAACGAGTGCATGGTAATCTCTCTATAAATTGTGCAAAAGGAAGGCATCTCCTAAGATGTAATAGTCCTGCCCACTCAAAGTGCCTGGTGGTAGCAGCAACATTTTATTCCCCTTTTCAGTGGGATGTAGAGGAGCTTCTACATCATGTTGAGCTCCATTTTTATGGCCATGTGTGCAAAACAGAGGAAAGGTGCTGGTTGAGGTTCGGCACTCATTGACTTTGTGCACAGTCAGCCAATAGAGAGGGAAGTACATTTTTCTAGTGACATATCACTTGTGGTTGAGTAGTACTGCCTTAAACTTCAGGGTGAAGGTTTTACGTTTCGTTTTACCTAGCTCCTTAAATAATTTTATTTTGCCTGTCTCCTGTCTGAAGATACTATAACTAATGCAGATGGATATTTAAACTTCTGTAGTAATTCAAAGAATACACAGATCTGGGTTGGGAGAAAGAGAGCACACAGACCTTTTTAGAATGGTCTTCTAAGCATATTGTCCATTTTCTTTACAATCACTGGTTACGAGCTGGGAATTTTCTAAATAGCAAATAAGCTCCTGTAATTCCTGCTGTTCTGGAATAGGTCAATGGCCAACAAGGGAATCATTCATAAAGTAGGGTATACTTAGTCCAGATGTTTAGGCATTTATGATATATGACGCATTGCATTGAATCATAAGAATAAAACGTATTAAAGCAAATACACAAATCAATTAAATTGTATAAGCAAAATAAATCATGAATGAAAAACAGGCTTATGCAAATAGAGATATTGTATTCACTTGATGTGAATTACAGAATAGCATACGTTAGTTGGGGTACAATGAAAAACGACACACACATATGCCCATTGGGAAATAAGTTCATATTGTTACAATAATCACCTGTGGGACAAATGTATGTAAACTGCACTCTAACAAAAAAAATCAATTGAACATATCCATGAGCTGTAGTATTTTTTCTAAATGTTAGTAAATTACTAACAATTCTATAGTGTATAACTCTGTAGTGTATAGTGGGCGAGACCATTCTCAGGATTCATTTCATTTTGTGGAATCTAAGATCCTCTAAGATATCTTAATTAACACTGGTTAAATATGCCCAACAATGGCAGAGTCCGATGTTGCATTACGGCCAGGTATCAGCTGTGAAACTCTAGTATGGCGTGGCAGAACTCACACCAACAGTCAGCCATGAATTAAACGCGCAAGCTCTACCTTCGTCAAAGTTGAAAATTATTGACCATTGACTTTAGTTGATTCTGTTACCCAGACTCTCAAGGGGTTATTGGGTTGGCCTTCCTTGGTAACACTTTCTGGAATAGGTGGCGCCTGGTGTGTTCTGCTTCTTAGAAATGAAACCGACACCCTCATTTCACTTTTCTTAATCTAAGGGGAAAGGTGGTCTGTCCATGGCCCTTTGAGAGACAAGCCTCTCTTTCCTCATATCTGGGCGAGTCTGCAGAAGAAAGAATATAGTGCAGACCATGGAATCACAGCTGTGTAGTAGGGGCCAGCTACTTCTGCAGCTGCAAGTAGCAAAGCCAGTTGATATCTGTCAATAGACATCTACTTCGGTAATAGCACTGGGCTGAGTGGTCCAGTAAAAGTTAGCCTGACACAGGCTTATGTGGTTTTCAGGTGCAGTGCTGAAAGCATTCTATCCTTTTCGGAAGAGGCTTAAAGTCAACAAATAAGTGACAGGAATCTGGTAGAGAATCCTTCTTATACTGTCTGCTCCTCGAGGGGCAATGGACCTTTTTAGGTGAAGTAAGTTAGCACACTCATATTCTCTGTTCATAAAATAGCAGCGCTAGCATCTATGAAGGCATCCAGCATTCGATCAATCTGGTATTCAGAGGAACTACTAGGCACTGGTGCAATAAACAAGTGCCTATGGGCTTCCTCGTCTGAAAGGCAGAGTGAATGGTATCAGCATCTTCAAGACTGATGTAAGTTCAGATCTCTATGAGTTAATATTTTTTATCTCCATTTCCATATTTCCTCATGCCTGAAGTGAGTGGTTCAGGTCTCTGCTGTGGATTGGTTGGCTGAAGATCTCTCTAATGTACTAAATATTGAACTGGACAGAGTGAGCGTAGATCTCCAAACAGAAAGCCCAAGTTGCATGTGATAAGCACCCCAATGCGACAGACGTGTCAAAGGGAAGTGATACAGTAACCTTAAATCTGCATAATTTACACTCCTAAACTCAAACCCCTGCAGCAGCTGCAGAGGGCAGGCATTGAGTGAGAGAGTGCAGCAAGGTGGAAAGTAAACCTTTAGATGGCATAAAAAATGAAACTGTGGACAGAGGCATAAAGGAATGCATAGAAATAAGAGCAAAGGGGTCCTTGCATGTACCTGTGGCCTCATTGAATGTAGCCTAGGCATATTTTCATGCGCAATCCATCAGCTAGTTCTGTTTCTACATGTTTTTTTAACAGGAGTATTGGCAAAAGCCAAATCTCTCTACAGCCTTCAGTAACATCACCCTTTGGTCTTTTGTTACCTCTCAGGCATGATGGACATTTCCTACAGGCTAAATAACCCTGTACAGAGCCCAGAACTCATCATACAAGATCGTGTACTGCAATGACAGAATCGAGATAAAATTAAACATGGGTTATAAGTATTTTATACATGTCTCTGGTGTGTGTTTTCAACATCCGTATGCCTCTTCGCCATCACTGTATGTGAAAACATAGTATCTTCTTAACACTGTCAGGTCTAGTAGGAACTCTATATTTGTTTGTAGTGCCATAGAGCATCTTGGAGTTCTAAACTCATTCTAAGGGTATGTACTGTGAAATTCTCGGCACTATGCAAATATTGGAGGTCCTTCCACCTCATTGCCAATTTAGCCTCAAGTCGACTTCAGTAGATTTTGGTAAAAATCATTACATTGTTGGTGCTGTTGTGGCGCCTCCAAGTGGCTATGTATCCTAAGCAAGTGCTGGTCTACCTGAGGGATATTGGATGGGTTATCAAGAGCATGCATAGAACATGTTGTCCTAATGTGAATTATGCAGCCCCCGAGGCCTAACAAATGTATTAGCAGCTGAAGAAAGTTGTATTTTGCTTGTTTTGATGCGGTAAGTAGACATAATATCGAGTTTTTTATTTCGACTAGACATAATATCGAGTTTTTAATTTCGACTAGACATAATATCGACTAGACATAATATAGACTACAAAAATATCGACTAGAACATTTTAATATCGACTAGAATAGCAATAATATTGATTCAAAAATATAGAATGGACATAATATCGACTAGACAGAATATAGACAACAAAAAAATCGAATTTAAGGTAAGTTAATATTAATGTTTCATTTTTGTGTACTATAAATCTGTAGCGGGTTGTGGGTTTATAGGGGAATAGGGTGGGAAGTAATTTAATTATAATTAATTAAATGTTATTTAAATGTTATTTATTTAAAAATAATTGTTAATTAATTATTAATTGGTAATTAATTAAAATATATTTGGTGATTAATTTTAATTGATTAATTGATAAATATATTATTTTTAGTAATTTATTTTCTGTAGCGGGTTGTGGGTTTATAGGGGAATAGGGTGGGAAGTATTTTAAATATAATTAATAAAATATGTTATATAAATAATTGTTATTTATTTAAAATTATTTGTTAATTAATTATTAATTGGTAAGTAATTAAAATATAATTGGTAATTCATTTTTAATAATTAATTGATAATTTAGCGGGTTGTGGGTTTATAGGGGAATAGTGTGGGAAGTAATTTAAATATAATAAATAAAATATGTGAATTAATTAAAAGTTATTCATTTAGAATTCATTGTTCATTAATTATTAATTGGTAATTAATTACAATATAATAGGTAAATACATTTAAATGATTAATTGATAAATATGTTAATTTAATTAATTTAATTTTGTAGTGGGTTGTGTGTTTATAGAGGAATAGTTTTGGAATTAATTTAAGTGTAAGTAATTACATTGTTTTAAAAAGTATATTGAGTTTATTTTGTAAAATAATTTTAAAATTTAAATTAATTGATTGTTAATAGGTAAATTATTAGTATTAGTAGGTAATTTATATTATTAAATAATTTGTATTTTAAGATTAAATAGATGAATTAATATAATTTACACAATTCTAAAATATTTAAAATAATTTGTAATAGATTTTACTATTTATGATATTTATATTTATATAAGAAGTATTTACTTTCCCTACTGTTGCACTCACTGGAGTTGGAATAGTAAATGTAACCCAACGCTATCCAACGCTTTCCCTACTGTTACACTCTCTGGAGTTGGAATAGTAAATTTTACTCCTACGCTATCCAACACTTACCCTACTGTTACACTCTCTGGAGTTGGAATAGTAAATTTTACCCCTACGCTATCCAATGCTTACCCTACTGTTACACTCACTGGAGTTGGAATAGTAATCTAAACCCTTACGCTATCCAACGCTTTCCCTACTGTTGCACTCACTGGAGTGGGAATAGTCATTTTTACCCTTACGCTATCCAACTCTTTCACTACTGTTGCACTCTCTGGAATGGTAAAAGTAATATTTACCCCTATGCTATCCAATGCTTTCCCTACTGTTGCACTCTCTGGAGTTGGAATAGTAATTTTTACCCCTACGCTATCCAACGCTTTCCTTACTGTTGCACTCATTGGAGTTGGAATAGTAAATTTAACCCCTACGCTATCCAAAGCTTTCCCTACTGATACACTCTCTGGAGTTGGAATAGTAATTTTTACCCTTACGCTATCCAACGTTTACCCTACTGTTACACTCACTGGAGTTGGAATAGTAAATTTTACCCCTACGCTATCCAATGCTTACCCTACTGTTACACTCACTGGAGTTGGAATAGTAAATTTTACCCCTGCGCTATCCAACGCTTACCTTACTGTTACACTCACTGGAGTTGGAATAGTAATTTAAACCCCTACGCTATCCAACGCTTTCCATACTGTTGCACTCACTGGAGTCGGAATAGTAATTTTAACCCCACGCTATCCAACGCTTTCCCTACTGTTACACTCTCTGGAGTTGGAATAGTAATTTTAACCCCTACGCTATCCAACGCTTTCCCTACTGTTGCACTTGCTGGAGTTGGAATAGTAATTTTAACCCCTACGCTATCCAATGCTTTCCCTACTGTTACATTCTCTGGAGTAGGAATAGTAATTTAAACCCCTACGCTATCCAACGCTTTCCTTACTGTTACACTCTCTGGAGTTGGAATAGTAAATTTTACCCCTACGCTATTCAACGCTTACTCCACTGTTACACTCTCTGGAGTTGGAATAGTACATTTTACCCCTACGCTATCCAACGCTTACCCTACTGTTACACTCATTGGAGTTGGAATAGTGATTTTTACCCTTAGGCTATCCAACGCTTTCCCTACTGTTGCCCTCACTGGAGTCGTTAGAGTACATTTAACCCTCTTGCTATCCTACAGTAAAAATATTGTAAATGTTTTGTTAATAATATGTAGATATATATATAAGTATTAATATATATATTTTTTTAAGTTACATTAATTCTTTCTTAATTTTTCGTTTATTTAAGTATTTTAAATATGTTTATAATAATTAAATTTACTGTTATATTACTTTTAAGTTACTTTTAACATACTTAAAAAATTCGATATTTTGACATTCTATATTTTTTACACTCGATATTTTGGAGTCGATATTTTTGCACTTACCTGTTTGAAGATAGGAAGTCGATATTCTGTCAGTCGATATTTTATCCTCGATATTTTGGCATCTCGATATTTTGCCTGTCGATGTTCTGTCAGTGATCCTTTTGATGGAATGTAAGGAAGTACCAGTGTGCATTGTTGCTGCCAAATGGAAGATAAGAAATCTAGCAGTGTGAGCATCTCTAATTAAGAGTAAAAGTACATTTAACATTCTGTGTCTGCAGATGCTTTTTCAAACAATCAAGGCCTCTTGTCCTTCTATTACTTTGTGAGACAAAATGGTAGTTCCAACTGACTCCCACGACCAACCACACACCTCATAATGAGGGTGTATCCACATTTGATAATTACCCATAAACTTGTTACACTCTGCACCAGGGAAAGATTGGAAGGGATGAGTAGGGTTTTTGGGAGCTCCTGAAAGTGAAGATCCAGCACTGTGAAAAATGAAAATATTGTTGTAAAAAATGAACTGCTGTAGCACCACTCTATCCCTTTGCCACTTCTCCTCCATTCTGTGCGTGCTTGTTACTGGTATCCACAAAAAAACACATACCTCACTGCCTAGGTCCACTGTGTGACCTGCCATTCTCAGACGTCATCCACTATGTTCAATCTAATCCTGCTGCCTGATTTGTGACATTTACCAAGAGTTCAAATGACATCACTCAATATAGAGCAGGTATGGTAACAGAATACTACGCACTATATATTGTGATATACAAATATCATAGCATAAATATAGGCAACCAAAATATCGACATGGTAAGAACATAACCTTTTAATGTAGGTTTACTATACTTGATTCTCCATATATTAGAGGTCTTCAAGCTGGGGATGGAGGGCTGGTAGGTGTGAAGTGATGTCAGCGTGGGCAGCTGGCTCTGGCCAATAGAAGCATGCAGAACACAGCCCAATATCATCCTATAAAACAGCGCAGTGATTTTAGTTGAGTGATAAGAGTGGAGGTGAGTCCTTCTATAATGGGTAATCAGTAACTGTTTTATCACTCATGTCCTGACACGAGGTGGGGGCTCCAAAAAACCTCCAACTTTTCATACCCTCATTCCGTGAAAGAATCACAATGTGAACACTTAGGAGGACAGGATTTACAACTGAATCTTGGTAATCCGATATTGTGGCAGATCTTTTGACCAGTCCTGGTATTCTGGTCAACAATACATTGCATTTTGGGTCTTGTAGGTCCATATTTAACATTTTGAGCACATCCTTAAATATTCTAGCATGCAAAGTGATTATGGCTAAAAAGACCGGACTGACACATGACATTAGGCTAGTTGCCAGGTGAGTATAATACTGTGACAAAATAAAAGGCAACTATTAACATAGATGTTTCTTAAAATTTCTTTGGCACACTCTGTCTCTAACACGGCTCTTACATTTAGACAGACTTCTATTTGGTCGGGAGTTTGATCCTTGTTCCTTGGGAAACTTCCATACAGTATTTGCCTCTCATGGTGGGGTAAAATTGATTATAAAATGGTTAAATATAACTCTAAACACCATACTGACAGCTCAACAGCAGTTGAGACTTCTACATTGGATGAATCATCGTATACTCAAATCACCTATCGTTACTCACCCTGAGTCCATTGTGGGTACTAAGATCTAGAGTAGTGAGAAGAAAGGATTTAATGAAGAGGAGTTGCGTGGCTAAAATAACCTATTACTCAGTCAGAGACTATATGAAACCAATAGTAAAAAAAGATCCAGCCCCAGGGAATAAGAGACTACACATTTGTCGGGACACACATAAAGGCCGAGAAAAAGTTTTAAAAAAGCATATAATGGCTTGCTGAAAACATCCGATTGTAAGCCAATATCACAACACTGTAGTGTGGAGGTATGATTAGATCCCCAAGTGAATAAGGATCAACCAACAGAGGATCTTATAACCAGCTATGACAAAGAACTGTAGTGCCCTGCCCAGGAAGCGAGTATAAAATTAAAGTGCAAGCAGAGGTGCTTACCAACATGGTTGGGAAACCAGGCTTGGTTATTAGTACTGTACCCCCCTGCCAAGAGCCAGCAGTAAAATACTTAAAAGTGCTAACTGCACGTAATCCCAACAATAAGTCCATTACTACGATATCGATTGATTTAAATCAAAAGCCCAGTGACTCCCTCGAAAAAGGGCCCAACACTAAGGAAGTGGAATTGGAACCTGATCAAATAGGGTACCCGATTGCTGATTACAATGTATTAAGTAATACATTAATTTTGGATAATATAGAAAAAAATGTGGATATAGTGGACCAATCTGACATGCCTTATGTTCAGTGCTGTCTGAGAATCGTAAACTGTGGGCCACTAATTGGTGCTCAAGCCCTTGTAGTGGATTTATAAAGAGCCAACAGACGTTTAGGTGTGATCAATTGAAAGGAGATTCTCTCTTCCATAGTTGATTGGCTTATCTACACACAAGGACAGTGTCCTGTTAACAATAGTATACAGTTGATGATCCCGGAACAAATGCCAGGTGGCATCCCTTCAGCCCAAAAGAGCCAGTTTTCGGGGGATAACATCCCAAATAAATTTATCTGGTTAGTGTCAGTGGAAAAAATTCTGGAGTCTATTGTTCAATTTTTATCAAAGCTAGTGAAGGACACTGAGCATAATGTAGATACAAAGGTATCAATCTTGCAATTTCTATTGGAGTTAAGGAAGTCATATCATAAGTAAGAAAGTAAGGAGAATATGTTACTTGCAACAAACCGCAATAACATACCTGGGGTCCATTGCACAATCAGCGGGGAGTGGCTCAAACCCTTTGTCACAAAATGACCCAAACGTTACCAGGCAAAGCATGTGCCTCAGTCCCCAAAGCAGGGAAAGTGAAAGTCCTCCAAACCAGCTGCGGTGCGTTCATAGGGGCGTGGAGGCGTAGCCCCCCCGCCCGCAGCTCCCTCAGCGTCTTTGAACTGGAGTAAACTGAGAAGGTTACTCAAGTTCAAAGAGGCCGAGGGAGAACTGAAAATCATGTCAGGCTGCATGACGTTGGACAGCCCACCCCTTCAGACTCTGAAGGGGTGGGCTGTCTGACGTCATGTTTACTGACATGATTGTCCCCAGAGGCAGCAGGCAGAAAGCACAAGTGCGCATGAGTGGGGACGGAGGGCACATTTTTTACCCGTGCGCACTCATGCGCACTTGTGTTTTCACTTAATTGCGCATGCCCATTAGCAGCCCCTCGGTCTCCTAATGGCCGTGCTACGGGCGAAAAGAAACCTGTGCCCAAACCAATTCCCTTGCGACTCCCCTCCCCCCCCCCTGCGATCCCCCCTCCCCAGTTCTGGAGGCTGCTGCTTCCCGTGTCTCATTCTGAATGCTCGTCATATCATGGCTCTCCTTTCTCTGCCCTATACCCCCCAACCCACCCCCAGACAGTGTAAGAGGACCAATGGAAGGGGGCTCCACATCTGGCTTCACCCAGGGCTCTACCTGAACAAATGCCAACTCTGAGAAACCAACATGAACCAACGGAAGACGCAGTGTGTCTCTGCAAACCTGAGAACCACAAGTATTATGCGAAACAATTCTGTTATCGGCGCCCTGTTTCTACCCACAACAAAGGGCAGTGCCAAGTGCGAACAAAGGGACTGATTGCCGGAGATTCACACGCACAAAGGCAGGACCGAACCCTGGCCGGCGCTTCTGAGACAAAGGCCGTCTGTCTTTCAGAGCAAGAGTTTCGATACATTTCTAATTTAGCAAACAATAAAAATCATTAAACAATAAAAATCATTTCCTTGCAGTTATGATTGAGAGCTGGAAGCTTCACGGAACTGCTTTCGTGGAATAATGACATGTTTGCTCTCGTGGCTTTTATCATTTCATAACATGATTAGTATTGGGAATAATTCACATTTGCATCAATCTGTACCTTATTGTAAGACATGTGCTTGACCATGTACATTTAATTTTCAGAAAGAGCGTCCAGCTCAGAGCTGACTGATGCTGAACAGGAGACACATGTCCTCGACCTTCTCCAAGACCCAGGATTTACTTTCCTTGCCCTGCTCGCTTCATTAATGAAATTGGTCCCTTGGTCTAAAACCGATCTACTGCGATCTGCCGATAAAACATAACAGGTCTGGTAAAACACATTGGATGAAATCACCTCCTGTTGAAATCACATGCTGGATAAAATAATAGGGACACGATTTAAAGAATATAAATTAATGTGATGAAATATTGGAATGGTGTGAAAGGAGTTTTAAGTAACATCATCATAGATGCGGTATAGCATCCCTGCTCCAGAGAATGAAAATAATACCAATGCGTAGTTGCCAACTGTCCCGTTGTTGCAGGGACCTTCTTGGCAAGTTTGGAGACTGTCCCGGGTAATATTGTTGCACAAACTGTTCCTCTTTATTAGAAAGAAATCTTGATGGCTATCCAGTCCTGCGCCTCTCTATACAGCCCACAGGGCAGTGAGCATTTGTTCCAGTTGTAGTTGTAGTTCTGTGCATATGGGTTAGATGGGGATAAAAAAAAAAAAATAATGGCAAAAGTAAAAAGAAATGCAGTGCTCTCCCGCTACTTATAAATCATCCCTAACTTTTACGCCCCACTGCTTTCAAATGTCACCAGCCGCCCCTGCTCCAAACGAAACTCCTGAATCAGTTGCAGTGGCTGATTTGTCCGTAAAAATCAGCACAAGTTCTGCAATAGCGACTGATGGTAAAGATGCGGCCATTCTGTCTTCTAAGGATACAAAAAGGATGGAGAGAATGGTCCTGTAATTTCAGAAGAAGAAACGAGCAAAGTCCTCTACAAATTTAAATTCACAGAAAATGTGGAAATTAAGAATTATGAAAATAGGTAAAAGAGTGCTGAGGTTTGTGACCACCCCAGGAAATGAGTCAGATAAATATGCTGTTTTGGAACAGAACGAGGTACCCGGCGCAACCTAGGTTACAGAGAAAATTATTATAACCCCTTATAAGCGAGTAGAAGCTACTCTTAGAGAAGGACAAAACGTAGGGTAAAGGAGCATAGGCCCTTTATATCCTATAAAGGATCATAATAGCACACGGTCAAATAGTCCCACCTAAAGTGAGTCTGAAAGGGTCCCAGTCAATCAAGGACAGAATGGCACTGACATACAGGAGAGAACAATGGCAGCCTGGCAGGAACGATCCCACAGCCAGGGAAGTTTAACAACGGCTGATTCTTATAATGCTGAGAAATGTGCATTACAGCTAGTAGATATTTTTTCCAATCATGACCTCAAGCGCTTTTTAAATAGATCAAGTATTCTATCAATTTTTAATACTTTGTCAAAGCTATCCAAAATAACCTTGAAGGATATTGCTCTGGTTTCCTTCCCAAAGTCTACTGAACCTATATTAAACTAGCCAAATGCTATGGTTCACTTTGATTCCAGGTTTGATGTTGACAAAGTTCTTAAATCCATAGATGATCTCCATCGTACTGGCTCTTATGTTTATGAATAATCCCTACCAAGTTCCATCAGCAGCAACTACCGCACGACTAAAGCTAATCAGATGGTTTCTCAAAAAATTTGGAAGGGAGCTGAGGTAAACGAAATCCTAAACCGCACAGAGAATTGTAGTTATAGAAACATGGGTGTAGGAAGAATTCTAATAACAAAATCAGTGTATGGAAGACCAGTTTATACCAATAAGGAAGAACCAGTCACAAAGAGCTAATATGATTGGAATTAGATCACAGCAGTAATCAGTTTGGGGAATGGGCCACAAGACCATTATCTTGGAGGTCCTGTTGATGAGGTCGTACATATCTTATCTTGGAATATTGTTGGTATGAAAATAAATTGGAAATCTTTAACTGCCATTCTGAAAAGGGAAGATTTTATGTTTATAGGTCTACAGGGAACTTGGAAAACCAAGGATGTAGTGATGAATGATTATTAGTTTATAATCTACACGAAGTAAAGGAAAAATATGGTTACCCTGTTTGGCACTTCTAATTGGGGTGAAACATGAAGTAAAGGATGCAAGAATATTCAGTGAATTGACAAATATCTTAAGTATCACAATTTCAGGTTTGAAGAACCTAAAGGGGGATGTTTGACTTCCGCTGGTATAGTTTTAATGATAGTAAGTGCATATTTCCCTCTCTACAAAGGCTAGGACAAACGATTAATAAACATGAGAAAATTATCCTGAAATTCCCAAAGGTAACAATTATCCTGTTAGAAGACTTCGATGAAAACATTTCCAGCCAACCCATGTGAGACGACTTCCAATTAGAAACTGGAAATTCCCTGGGTATTCTTTGCCAGATCCTAACATAAAACCTGGGATATGGTAAAGGTAGAAAACTGGGCACAAACCTGGAAAGTCAAATATTTTGCCATCCTCTGTTAGAAATGTGAGCAATTTCCCAAGAATGTGTGGTGGAATGTAGAGTTGGAGACTACAGAAGAAATCTGATTGGACATTGATAGTTTGTTGTGTGTCTCAACTTCTACACTTTTTACTCAGTTTGTTGGCAATGATAGAGAGCCCACCTCATTGGCCAATTATGGTCAACCATAGGTCAGCTTTCCCATTGACAATCAGTGTTTCAGTTTTCTCCACATTCAGTTGAAGTCACTTACCACCCTTCCAGTTCCATATAACTGTCTTAGCTTGCTGGAAGACTAGGTATGTGGTAGAGTTGCTATCAGATCATAACAAGATTTGTGTATCATCAACCTAAAAGTATGTGTTATCCTCTAATTAGTAGGGCTTTCACTACACTAGGTGAAGGGATAGGGAGGAGCCTTAGGGAACACAATAATAATTAACTGGAAGTTGTTTAGCATCAAACTGTGATAGTTTAACTGATTGGGTATGACTATGAGGAAGATCTAAACCATATAAGTGCACTGCCATCAATACCAGGCATTTTGAGTTGATCAGTAAGTATGGAGTGAGCCACTGTATCAAAAGTGGCTGACAGATCTAATAGGGCCATAGCCTTGCTACTTCTCTTATCCAGTTCAAGTCTTAGGTTGCCCATGATGGCGAGGAGGACTGTTTCCATACCATTTGAAGGACAGAAACCACTTTGAGAGTTGCCAAGGAAATTAGCATTTTGGAGGTGGTTACAGTCACTTGGCTAGCAGGCAATACTGCTATGGGATGGAAGTTTCTCAGATTAGAAGGATCTGAATCTTGTTTATTGAGTATGTGATAACTGTAGCACCTTCTAATGGTTGAGGGGCTATTCCTTGTTCTACTGATGTGTTTAGGGAAAAGAGGCTGTAAAATAACACTCTGGAGTTGTTTAAAGATCTGACGTGGACATTGGTTGTGAAGTGAGACAGATTTTAGTTGGGGCAGTGCTAGGGAGAGATCATCGTAAGTTACAATTGAGAAGACCATAACGTTTGTGGTTATATGGGACCGAGTCCATAGTTGCTAATAGAAAGTGTAATTTCCTGATCTCTGCCATTAAAAGGGAATTCTTTTCAGAGAAATAATTATTTAGTTGATTGCAGAGTTCCTGTGAGTAATGGAAATCTTGACTTATTCTGGATGCTTCCAATAATTTGTTAAATATTTGAAAAACTGATAACAGTAATAGTTTTACTAATTTAGTTAGATGAGCTAATACTATAAACCATATTTTTATATTTTGCCATTTCTTTTTTTATATTCATGTTTGTTTCCAATGTCCAAGTTTTTTCAGTGGTTATTGTAATTTGGATTTGGACTTTGTTAATTCATGTGATTACCATGGTGGTGGCTTTCTGTGAATAGATATTTGTTTGAAAATTACAGGAGCATGTGTATTGGCTTCGGTGCGTAGCAAATAATTGAATGCCTTACTTTGCAACTCTATGGAACTAGATATAGTATAAGAGGTTTCTTTTAAGGTTTTGATGTGTTCTTCAGATAATAATTTTCCTCCATTGTCCAGCGGTCTTTTCAATGTTATAAGCAATGATTCTTTATCTGGAAGAGGGATTAACACCTTGGCTGCTAGGCGTTTCCCCCCCCCTGTGCTGGAAATTGCACTTAGGCTGTATTCATGACGAGCTCAGCTCGTCATCAGCACAGCTCAACTGTGCATCATGACGAGCTGAGCTCGTCATCATCATCGAAAGGGTTAAGAATACATTTCATAAAGATATGGCCAGACCAGATAAATGGGAGGATTTGCAATTTGATAAATTTTTATGTGGCCTTTGACTTGGGTCGACTTGAGAATATCTTATTCTTGGGAGAGGCTAGGTCATTGTCTGCCGAGTCATTGAAATCTCCATTGACCAACTTGGAACAGGATGTGATTAAAGAACATAACAGCTCATAATGCTCTGATGGGAAGAGCTTCAAATATGCAGGATTGCGGTCACTCAGTAATATTGTGATAGTGAAAGTTTTCTATGTCAGTTCTATGAAAGGGTTTCGGTCCCTTTTCAAGTAGTAACTGTCTGTGTAGAGATCTTTATATTGCTTTCATGACAGCCACTCCACCTTTGGCTGTCTTGTCCAAGGAGAAAGCAACTGAAAATCAGGTTTTGGTAAGTTAGAAAATGTCGAACTTATTTTCTATATCAGTGGCATGCTTAGAAAAGGAACTAATCTTTATATAAACAATACTACCTATATCAAAAGAGTGATGCATTAGAGCAGTCTGATGGTTAAACCAAGGGGCTGGTATTGTGACATCCAACCTTGGAATACATTGTCAGACATCTTTGCTTTAGTGACTTCCTCTTCATTTTAAAAGCAAATCAATCTCATCGAAAGAATGATTTATCAAATAAATCGTCAATCTATACACATCTGTAATCTCTGATGTATCAACAAAGTATTATATATTATACCATATGATGCATGATTAATACATTCTCCACTGTAACTCTGTTTTAATGGCATTGTAAACAAGCATGCACATGGCATGTAGTGTTAAAGAAGTAACCAAATGTGCCAAGATTAGGGAATCCTAAACGTAATCACTAATTAGCTGCTGCTCAGCCAGGTTGTATGCTTTTAATGCTAAAAATTATAGAATGTAATCGAAAGTACAAATATTATTTTGTAGATTTGCAGTTCTTTTTGGCATTCAAAGCTCTTTATCAAAACTTTGGTCGAGGATTATTGAAGGTTGAGTCTTTAAATAACAAGAAGCACAATGATAAGCAGCTTGAGTAGTCAAAGTTCTCTGGGGTGCAGGCACACAAGGAGATTGGGTTATTTGGACTGTGCAAACAGCACACAAGAACATCATGTACTTAAACCAACTCTTAAACTGCCCCCTTAAGCGCTTAGAACATATTTAGCTGAGATATAAGCTAACAATTTTCCAGTTCAATGTCAATTACTATTGCATATTGTGCAATCACAAACCTTCTTCTTGTAGTGGGTAAGCAAGTGGAGCATTCTGTAGCCTTAGTTCACCCTTTCAAATGATGTTTAAACATTCCCAGTGGTCCAGTTGAGGCAAGAACTTACTGATAATAATGATTAAGATAAGATTGCTGCCTATCAGTGGAGCTTGACTTTCAAAAAGCAAAAGATGGAGAAATAGAACTGACAAGGTGAACAAAGCAGAAGAGACAATAGCTCATATTTATATGTATATATTTTGATCACATTGTATCTGTATTAACAATAAATGAAAAAGATCAAAGTAAAATGTACTTCAACTCTATAATTTATCTTTAGAAAAGTCTAGAAGATAAAGAAGAAATCCCCATTGAAAATGTCCAAGCAGTAATAAAGAATCAGGATCTAAATGGGTCAACTGAAATAAATGCAGGAGGGAAAAAGGAAACTGAACTGGAAAATAAGAGTAACACGGAAAGGAGACATGAAAATAAGGAAAATGAAGCTCATTCCCCATCACAGCTCAATGCAGAGGATGCTGCTACTTCAAGTTACAAAGTGAATGTAACTATACCTAATTTAGATAAAAACACAGAGCCTGTAGTGTCCAATGAGTGCAACTTAAATGGGGATACTTACGAGTGCACAGAGATGGAGCAACATGGAGATAACAGTAACCATCAACAGATCATTAGTGAAACAACAGAGCAAGCGGAAGAAAAGGAAATCAAAGAACCAAGTCAAAAGAAAATTTCAAAATTAAACTTGCCAAAGAAGTTGGCTTTGGACACAAGTTTCATGAAGATGAGCTCAAGGCCCTCAGGGAACCAAACCAATTTAGATGAATCCTTGGAAAGCGTCAGGAAAAATGATCCTGCTGTGAAGGAAATCAACCTCAACAACATAGAAAATATCCCAAAGGAGATGCTGGTGAACTTTGTAAATGCCATGAAAAAGAACAAACATGTAAAAACCTTCAGCTTAGCCAATGTGGGAGCTGACGAAAATATTGCCTTTGCAATAGCCAACATGCTAAGAGAAAATAGGAGTATCACCACTCTGAACATTGAGTCCAACTTCATCACGGGGAAAGGAATTGTAGCAATCATGAGATGTCTGCAGTTCAATGAGTTTTTAACAGAACTACGGTTTCATAATCAGAGGCATATGTTGGGCCACCATGCAGAAATGGAGATTTCCCGACTTCTGAAGGCAAACAATACCTTGCTGAAGATTGGCTATCATTTTGAGGTTCCAGGTCCCAGAATGGTTGTTACCAATTTACTCACTCGAAATCTGGACAGACAAAGGCAAAAACGGAAAGCGGATCAGAGGCAGCAGCAAGTGAAAGATGAAAATGAGATCATAACTATGCTAGAAAATGGATATGGTCTGCCACCTGGATTGTGGGAAATGTTAGGTAGGCCTCAACCCAACTCTGGCCTTCAAAGCATTACAGAGGAGACAACACCTTTTGTTGCACCAACCAAATTTGAAAACAGAAACATTGAGAAGACAAGCACCGTCCCTGAGGTCAAACTGAAGAAGATGAAACCAAAATCTATTTTCCAACAACACACAGAACCACCTCCGGCACCCAGTCTGCGTGATACAATCACCCTAAAGAGAACCAAGCCAAAGTCTAGTATGATGGATGCTAAACTATCCTCATTATATACAGAATCACCTCAGAAGCCCAGCCTCCGTGATACAGTCACACTACGGAGAACCACACCAAAGTCTCGTATGCCGGAAGATACAATACCCTCAGACAGAGCCAGCCTCCGCAGTGTAATCAAGACTCTTAAACCAGTCCCAAGAAGACGACCGCCACCTGTTGTTGAACTTACCCCACGAGACCAGCTATTAAAAGACATTCGTCAAAGTAATGTTGCATATCTGAAAGCTGTGAGTATATGTTCTGATTGTTATATTTGTTTACTTATGTGTGTTTATAACATAGAATTGCCAAGTTCTTACCACACATTTGCCACACTGAGTAATGGCAGTTGAAGAACTCCATATACACATAGAGAAGATATTCAACAAGCAAGAGTGGAAGCAACCTCCAAACATTGTATGACTGTCATCATTGCCAAAGAGCAACACCACTTTGGTCCTGTTAATGGATATGGTAATTTAAGAGTTTGACCCCAAGTATTGATCTAAGAATAGGGAATACTTAGACAAATCAGATTTAATGCATCCAGTCCTTTTCTATTCCTCTTTTTTCCCTACTTTTAACCCAGAAAGTTTGAGCAGCTGCAGTAACCAGGAAAACTGTGCAAGCTTGCATTGTGTCTACATTACTAGTAATGCCAAAGGCTGGTCACTCCTGTTGCTGGATCCATTGGAAATTACAAGTATACCGTAATGAATGCCTTAGAGTCAAAATGGTGTCAATAGTCGATGCGCTTTAAAGCTGTGGACTGTGTAGATTTTGTGTGCATGCAGACTTACTATTCAACTAATTAACCCAAAATTGGTACTTACGCTGTGTCTCTATGGGTGTGAACTGCCTTTGGCGCCATGTACTCAAGATCTGTGATTTTCAGCTCTTTACAAAAGTGTTAAACCATCTTGGCAATTTCGATTAACCAACATGTCCTCACATCAGAATACTTTTACCACTCAGTCCACACTCCTTGTCACAGTCCTTGAACTAAAACAAAATGTAGCCCCCTCCTCCTAGCCATGAGGAGATTATAGATGGTCCTTCACTGTGATGTCCTGTCCTGTCAGTCTGTGTGAAGTAGCGTATACGCTGAGTACTGGGTGCCGCCCTGTATTGAACAGATTTCCCCTTCTCTCTGATTTACAGTAGTTGTTTTGTTTGGTTCTGCTCAATAGTTTTATTTATTCTTTATCAGGATGGGCCTTGCTATGTAGATTGATATCCTGAAGGCCTGGCATTTCTTTGGGTGGCTTATTGTAACATGCAAGATTTAGAATTCTCCTAATTGTGCTGGTCTTAGGTCTTACCACAGTACTTCTTTCTTTGTTACGTATCAAGATTGGCCATCTTCCAGCTATGTAGGATGGCCAACAAATTTCTCCCCTGCAACCCAGTAACCTTCTAATAGATTATTGCTTCCTTGATGTCATGGGGAGGGGTACAGCTGATGAAAGCTGTAGCCGATCCCCTTTTACACTGTGCGAGTCCATGCTGTTGCTTTTTTTGTTTTAAACAAAATAACAGCAATGATCTACTGTGTAGAATGATTCCACCCTCTCCTCCTGCCCACCCGTCTTCCTGATAGAACCACTTCTTCATGGTTGGGAGGGAGAGCAGCGTCCGAGTGAGTGAAGAGTTTGAACCTTGCTATGCAGGCTAATCCCAAGCCTCCTACAATGTCATTGTTCTGAAGAATCTTTGCTGGGCATTACTGACATTAAGAGCATTAAGGCAGCTTACCATTTGATCTTGAGGCCAAAGCCTTGATTTGGAAGTAATAACTCCTGTGTCAGTGGCTGAGCTCTTCCTGTACAAGAAGACAGCCGCCACAGTGTTGCTGCTGCTCCCGCACTTGTGGGATTAGTGTGTTTATCTTCCATTAATGACTGATAAATTGGTAATGTTTTTTCACTGTGTTCCATATTCAGTTCCTTTCTATAAGTACCGAGGATTGCTGCAACAAGCTCTGGATGAGCAATCTGGATTTCATTAGTTGATCAGTCTGATGAGAACCACCCTTAAAAACTAAATACTCTATTATGCATGATGAGTCCACTCTGACAATTATCTAAACCCTGCAGACTGTTTCTCAGGTGTTCAGTAGTAGTGTTTGCCCAAGATGTCATATACACATGATCAGATTCTTGGAACAGAAGCCTCGTGTTTGCTCTTGTTTTCCTTTTTCTTCACAATTATTGGCATGTTTGTCTCACATCTCTGTTTATATGGGTCAGAGGTTTGGACATTCTCAGTGAGCCATTCCTTGCATATGTTGTTGTTGTTCCTGCCTTACTATGCTAAAATCCATGATCCTGTAAAAAAAATTTGTTATTTAGATCTGTAACGTGTGTGCTGGAATGTGACACAGTCCTGTGAAGAGTTGCCTACACTCCGGCTTGCTTGCATTTTTGTGTCTTTATGCTTTTCTGCCCTTCTGTGTTTTCTGGTATCAGCAGCTGATTAGAAGACATTGTTTCTTTCATGACGTTGTACATGTGTCTATCCTCTATCAGGGTGGTGCATGTGTATGATTTCATATTTTTGGTTGCATTGCAGGTTGCTTGGACTAGGCTTACTCTTGTGCTCTTTTTGTTCGAGTCTGACATCTTGGTCGTTCCTTCTACCCAACACACTGGTGTTGCTTCATTCCCATTTGGCTTAGTGCCTAGAATGATCCTTTGCTGTTGTTAATTGGTGATGATGTTCTTATGGCTCATGTTATAAGACCGGTTTGTGGTCATACCCAATATTCAAGTAGCGAGAAGAACACAGGTTGCTCCCTAGTCTAGAAGGTTTCTGCATCGTCAAATAAACACCGTCCGGTGAACAATAAATCCAAGCATGTAATTTCTTTAAAATATCCGAACCCAAAAGGTTCTCACCACAATTGGATGTCAGCAGAAAGGGTGACTGTATAGAAATAGGGCCTACAGTGAAAGGCAAAGGTTTAGAAACGAGGCTTACCACAGGTATTCCAGAGAATCCTACTGATACATTATTTTGGCCAGACAGAGCAGCCCCTGGGACCATTGTATGAGCAACTGAACTATTCATTGCTCCAGTATCCAATAGGAATTTTCCTGATGCACCCAACAGTTCCCCTTGTACATAAGGTCCCTCTTGGTCAACTGGTACTGTAATGTGGCCCCCTCTCTGTGCTTGGCTGTCTCATGCATAATCTTGTCCATCGTACCCGTCGTCCTTATAATTTTCATTATAGTACTGCCTGTTCTGTGGACTATCAAAATAGTTCTTTCGGGAACCCTCGTCTTCCCTTCCCATGCTATTTCGATCAATATTTCCCCTGCCCCGTCCTCATCCTCTACTGGGGCCGTTCCTTTCCATCAACAAAGGACAGTCCGCCCTCCAATGCCCCTCCTGCTTACAGTACGAGCATTGATTCAGGCCGATATTCGGGGGACCTCCTCTTCCTCTGCCTGTTATTCCCCTTTGAAAGGCACCGCGCCCACCTCGTCCCGCATTCTGTCCTCTACTAACTTGCTGCAACAAGACTCTAGTTTTTAAATCTTTAGTTTTCTTTTCAGTCCTTTCCTTGCTTTCATTCTCTCGATGCTCATAATACTGAGCCATACTGAGGATCACGGACGGAGTGGCCGTAGTCCACGTACTCTCAGCTGCCTGGAGGTGAATTCTTTGTAATAAGCAGTGGGATTCCTACGAGGGTCAGGGAGCTGGGCTTTCAATGTAAGGACCTCGCTTCGTTTCCAAGGGGTATAAACCCATTGTACCTGAAGCCTTGCGTCCACCCTTGCTCTGGTTACATTGCCCCCGTTTTCTGTGATTTCAGGTAATTCTGGGAAGAAAAGAGGATGTACCTCTCTCATAGGATTCTGTGTTACTCAATCAGCACATTTCCGATGCATTCGTTCTCGATACTGCAAAAGAGTTGCTACATTCTGATATACTTCATCAGACTGCAGTTGGAATTTGTGGGCTCGATCTCTTATATCCCTCAATATTTTAGGAACAAACCCTTCCTCAAAACACTGTTCCCATAACGAAATCAATCGGATCGCCATGTTTTCTAGAGCCAGTTGCTGGGCAACGGGTTCAAAATCTTTCATAGTGCTCCAAATATCCTCCATTTTTATAAATGTCATTCCGCATCAATTGGGAAGCCTGATTTACTATAGCCTTCCTTTCTTCCATACCTAACGAAGATCTAGTAAAAATCCGTTGGTCGCTCGAATCAGACCCAAGACGCTTAGGCGTAGTATCTAAGGTCGCCAAAGCTCGAGGATCTATAGCGCTTCGAGCCGGAGGGGAGAGAAATACTGGGTGTAAAATAGAAGGGACGACTGAGTCAGGCTGCAACGAAATCAAGGGTGAGGAAGTTGGTCGGAGTGAGGGAGGAGAAAGCAGCGCACTCCATACAGACCCATCAGGCGGGGCTGTAGCCGCTGCTCCCATAGGGTCCTTAATGACCAACGCAGCCGCGGGGCGATCTATTCGGGCCATGGGCACCGCTGGATATAAACCCTGTGGAGCATAAGGAGGAGGCGGACGAGTTTCTAATAAATCCTCTATCTCATCTCCAGTGTCGGGCCACATAACTCTTGTCTGTCTCCAAACGGAACTGTCTGTCCATTTGGGCTATATTTTCCTCCACCTTTCCTTTATTGTAAGCTATAGCTTTTTGCATTACAGTCTGCCCAGATTTAATCTTTCCCAGTTTCTCTTCCCGTATTCGCCGTCTTTTGGCCTCCTTCAACCATAGGTTCAAGGAGTCAAACATCGATTGGCGACTTTTCTTCATAAACATTTTATTTTGTAAATAATTAATCTTTTTCTCATCAAACGACCCTGTTAGGGGCCATTGCAAGTCAGTATTATCACTTGTATATTTGTTCCATAAAGTATTAAACAAAATTGGTGTGAGACCATGTTTAACATACATATCAAAACTGGGGCTTCCCTCGGGAGGGGCGGGCTGTCTTTCTTCCAGCCGAGCCCCTCTCCGACAGCAGCACCCAAAACATATTTTGCTGAAACAAGGCATTATAACAACAATATCACAATTCTCATTTATAAGTCTTCAATCATGCCTTTCATGCGTGCGCGCCCTCTTCACCATTCACTCTCTCAGACTCTTTAACCATATAAAGTGCGGCAAAGTGCGTCAGGGTTTCAAATGAGCTCATACAAATTCAAATGCAAATGACATGTCTTCAAATACGAACCGAGCCCGTCGACTCTCGTTTGGGGAATCAATTCAAAAGGAATTCGAGACCAATCCGAAATTCAAACAAAGATAAATCACTCGGTTAGGAAAACCACAAACCCACTCCCTAGGTTTCCACTGGTCGCATTCTGGTTGGTCCGGTGTTGCGGGGCACGAAGCTCCAGAACCCTAGCTTACCCAGCTGCTTCCAGGGCTTCCCTGGAGTGAATCTGGCCGAGCGAGCACTCCGTCTCCGCAAGGCACCGAGTATTATTTCCAATACCAAACAAATCCAAGAGGTGTCTGCCCGTGCAGCCCCTGCACCGCAACGTCAGACCCTTTCTGATTCCCTTGTGGACCGGCTTCCCCGACCACCAACAAAAAGCAGACTGCTATTTCCAAGTGGACACTCCTTCCAAGTGTCAGTTTCCAAATCTAATCAAAAGGCTCACTCACCTGGTGCACTCAGGCCGATCCCGACTTCTCTACTGCCAATTTCTAGACAGACCGACACAGTCTGTTCTTCTCTCGGGTAAAGCGCGTAGGACTCCGGCGTAGAGTCTTCAACAGCTGGGAGGGATACTGGGCTTGAGGGCGGAATCTCCAATTGTCTAACCTCTAGCGGGTTTTTCGGATCAAAATACTTCTTGTCCACCCACTCGGCCAGAACTCCTCCCGGTCCCTTCTGCTCCTGCTTACAGGAGGGGACGACCCTATCGCGGAGTCCCGACGGAGTCGCCAACTGAAGGAACCAAATTTTACAAGGCCGGACTATACTTACCAATAGTCCATATGAAGATATATATATTAAAGGAATAATAAGGCAGTCTGCAATGGAGAAGGTCGAATTGTTTATTCAATCAAAATACAAGCCCTGACAGGGGAGCCTCGGTCTACACGACCCATGGAGGTGCGCAGAGGAGATTGACTAAATACAAATGATACGAGGCATATGTACGTTTCCACACATTCATGTTAACACCCTAGAAGAAAGAACACAAGTTGTCAGTAAGCCAGCAGGAAAACCCATATAAGGCACCACTAATTGTTGGTAGCTAAGCTGAAGCTATTCCGGGGGCAGGTCAGTAAAGCGCCCTCTCGTCTATCTAAAACCCGGGGAGTACAGGAACGGGCTCTGCTAGAATATACGCGTCCCACAAGAAGGGCAGGTGTGACCTTGGGTTTCCCTGAGCTATACACAAAAGATCAGAGAAGCAGACTGAGTAATTTAGCGTAGTTTCGTACCATGAGCTAAACCATGTGACTTTTGGGAAACAGTACATGAACGAAGGGAAACGAAACAAAGTGGCCCTGACTATATCAATAGGTCTAAACGGGCCTGCATGAATCTATCATTGAGCTAACATATATATATAATACTATGCGGTTATTTATACGTATATGCGGTTATATGGTACATAGTAGGCCAATCATGTATGCATATATAATTTTATATCTCAACACGTCGACTGGTGGGTCCCCACGAAGGACAATCCTTTGATTCTTGGGTTTTTCCTGGTTGCTCCAGACGTTCCCTGACTCCCCTCCAAAGGATGAGTCCCTCAGACCTTGCTGGTCTGCACCGAAGCCAATCTTATCATCTTGCATGGGTTGCTGTTGCCAAGGCTTGTTGGGTCCAATCTGGATACCGATGCTGCAGCACTCGACATCCTACGTGGGACAGCTCGAATCCAGCTCCTGGTTGTCGTCGACGCCTCCTGGACCTCGTGGCTGAAGAGTCAAGCTTCACCTTCTTCACATTAAAGCACCCAACATCGGCTGGCAACTTCTTATCGCCATCCTGGCCACTGGCTAACGGCCCAGACTCTGTCCCTTCTGCTTTCAGTTTCTTCAGATCTCCGATCCTCCCTTGGATCCACCCGGACACTCTTCTCCTGAACGCCTGCAGCACTTCTTTGCAGCTCTCCATTGGAATCGACGAAACCCGACACGAAAAGACACCTATGCACCCGGCTTCCCTGGGTGAGGTAACACAAGTACTTTGGTGCTCCCCTGGGTCTTGACTCTCGAAGTGTCTAGTTCTAAACGGGTTTCACCGTAGTCCACTCCTAAGTGTCCTTAAACTTTAAAACTGTAACTTAAACTTTCTCCATAGAAGTCAATGATGATTTGCTGCTCTGTTTAGACACTGCACACGTCCCCCGTGGGTCTCCTAAGTCCTTACCTTAGGTGGTTCCTGGTTGCCCCAGCGGTTCTACAGGCCCTAGGCCTTATCTCTGTGTTGAGAGCGGTACTTGTACCACTTTCTTAGTATATGGTTTGTGAGGCCCCTAGGGCAAAACGTATACTGTGCTAATTTACTGTGTGCTAATTAAGTTAGTGTATTGTACTTTTGCCTCTAGCCTCATAAAGAGACTAGAGGGGTTGTGGTTACAATAAATACATATATTTTATATATATACCTTGTGTGGTGTACTTTTGATTATTCAAGGGATTATAGACTGGTAAAACAAGCTGCTTTTCATTCCTTCAAGACTTAGCCTGAAGGCTGCTCTCCACAGCTACCACTAGGATAGCTTTCTATAAAGGTTGTCTTAAACCTACCATCAATAAGGGTTGTTTGAACTGGTGCAAGTTGCCCACTAGAATAGTGGACATCATATGCCAGGCCAACTTCTCGCACGCAGAACCTCACCCACTGCATCGCTGAAGTGAATTCATTGCTTTTGTGGTACTAACAATCCCTAGAAAGGGATCGGGGGCACTGTGATAACAGTTAACATGTTTTACTCTTCACAGTATCACACACCCACTACTAGGAAGAACAGACACTTTTAAGTAAAAGTATTTATTACAACAGGACAACCCTGTTTCTTAGTAGATTTAAACTATTCACAAAGAATATCGTAAAAACAGCAAGAAGGCACGTTGTAAATTAAGGAGAATAAAATTAACATTTATAACATGATTAAAATGTCATCTAAAAGCCTTACACCATCTCAATTAAATGACTTGCTAATTTTGTTGGAAACTGACTAGATTATATATGAAAGAACATGTAATGTCCATCAAGATCTTCTCCCATCATTCACCAGATTCTTGGCAGTGATCTAGTGGGTTATCCAAAGGAGGGTAATGAAAACATGTTGCAGCCTTAGCCAATCTAGATCTAACAAAGTTAGAGTAGGACCATTATGTAATGACCCCTATTTCTGTTATTAGACGATCAGTCTGACTAAACTACCTCACCAAATTCTAATAGACTAGTTAAAAGTGGTTTTCAACAGATACAATTGTATTTTGTGGACTTTTTCACATTCCCTAATGAAATGGACTACGGGCAATCAGCAGAACAAATAAGAGATAGAATACTGGTTCGAATTGAAAGTAAGAAACATTTAGAGATTGATCAAAAACAGCATGTTTAGAATGAAACTGAAGCAAACTTGAATATCCGCCAGTGAATTTAGAAAATTCGAGAAAAACCCTAGTGCCCCCGACAATATGCGATGTGCTGTGGAATGGAGTTAAACAGCAGAAACAATTCTCTTTTGATTCAATGTGACAGTCTCTAAGCTGATTGTAAAGCAACGTGAGAAACACAGATAGCTCATATTAACTAGCACTAATGTCAATACCAAATGAGCCCTTCTAGAGTGATTGTCAATGAGATCTTTAATGGGTAGACTGGGCATGATTTTTAAAGTTCTGACGTGGTCATGAGTTGACAATGCCTCCACTTTACAAAGCATGTGAAATCCAAAACACAAAAAGAAAGAAATTAAGAATTACGCACATAAATGATTACATAGATAAATAAACAAACCATGGTTTCTTCTAGAAATAAACAAATAGACTTGGGTAAGAATGTGTAAAACTGGGTACATTTTATGAGAATAATTCTTCTGTAAATGATTCACATTCATCTCAGAATCAATATTTTCAATTGTAATTTTTAAGCAAAAGGTGATTTATCTCGGATGCTTTGTATAGTACCATAATGTCTATACCGGATTCAATGAGAAAGGCAGATACATATGTATGTACACGACATTACAAGGAAAAAAGGGGAGACTCCCGGTATTCTTTCAAAAATGCTCATGGCATCATATATTTAAAATCTCAGTTCATGCTAGACCGTTATACCAGCACTGTAAGCATAAATTGTGAAGGCAACCCAAGAGGTCTTTGTGCACATTGTGCTCGTGATGCAATGAGTGACGGCGCAAGTGACAAGTGACAAACACAGCGGGAGACGCAAGGTGACAAGCTGATGACAAAATATGTATAAGGATCAATGGTTCAGTAGATTTAGTTCTTCTCAGTAATTAGACAAGATATATAACTTTTTATGAACCAAAGCTGAGTATGCGCCATGAGTTGCGCTGTACGATCGGTCGATGGCGTTTTGATCCTATTTAGTCAGGATCATCTTCAGGACCGGGTTACCAAAGTTTTTGGGTGCTGTATAAGAGAGGAAAGGAAGAGGTCAGGGAGGGAACGGGGAAGGAGAAGTAGCGCAGGGGCAAGGATAGTGCTGGGGTGGGTGGAAAACAGCCTACGTGTACAATGACAAGGAGAGGCTAACAGGTATGTCCACAGGTTGGTCAATGGACCCGTGTGGAAGGTGGCCCCGTGAATATGGAATGTCCGAGGTCAGTGGAGGCTGAGTACACTCCTGTGAATAAAACGAATGATCAAGAAGGGAGGAGGGGGGACAAACAGGTTAAAGTGCTGGCAAAGGATGGAGAAAAACTCACATTGAGTGGGGGGGTCTACCGGTGTGAGAGAGAGGAAATCACAGGTCTGGTGTGGGGCCAAGGCGCATCTGCTCTGTTTAATCTTATAGCCTGAAAGGAAGGGGAGAAGGGGGAGGGGGGGGGGAGAGTCTCTGATCTCAGTTTTCCAATATACTGCCATAAAACTATGTGAGAACCTGGTCTTATTGAAAACCCAACCAGAGACTTAATAACCATATTTATCATTAGGTCCTAGTAACAAACACACCACCTCTATATTTGTAGTCGCCCCATTGCTGCTTTAATAAACCCTAAATAAGTAAAGCCTATTATGCTAGCCTACATCTGGCTAACAGTCCTCAGTACATCTGTTGTTAGATCTGTCAGCCTTAGGGTGGTCTTCCCTCAAACTGTTTGCCTTCACACCTCTTATTTTTTCTGAACTTATTTTGTTGGCGTTAGGACTGTGTACACTTTACCACTGCTTACCTGTGTTTAAAGTGCTTGTGCTCACTCACGAAAACATGGTAAATCAGCTTATACGTAATTGGCATATTTAATTTACGTATATGTCCCATGTACAGTGGTATACCATTTATCTAGGGGCTGTACATTAAATGCTACTTACTAGTGGGCCTGCAGCACATATTGTGCCACCCACTTTAGCAGCCCCTTAAAACGTCCCAGGTCTGCCGTTACAGCCTGAATGTAATTTTGAACTGCCAATTCAACTTGGCAAAATAACCCCCTAGCCAAGCTTTATACTCCCCTTTTAATATATGTAGGTCACCCCTAAGGTATGCCCTAAGCAGCCCATGGGGCAGGGTGCATTGTAAACAAGGTTGGATATGTCCTTTTAAGTTTTACATGTCCTTGTAGTGAAAAAATCCTGCATTTGTTTTTCCCTAGGATAACTTTGGGTTGCCTTATTAGAATGAATAAGTGCAAACGTTTGATTTGAGCAGGTAGGAAATTCATGTTTGGTGTCTAGGAAATTGTAATTTTATGCTCAGTTTTTAAAACGCCACTTTTAGAAAGTTGGCATTTTCCTGCCTGTGCTATTTTGTGCCTGCAGCTAGTTCCTGGGTCACATGATTGGGTGTAGTTGGCAGCTGGACTTTCTTTACTCTTCCCAGATAGCCACACTGTAAATTAATTAGGTGAGTCTGGATGAGCCATCACTGGCTGGATGGTGTGGGGTGGGAGGGGGGCTGGACTCAGCCCTATTTGCAAATCAATAGGCTGTGCCCCGCCTTCATGTAAAATATTTCATACTAGTGCTTTGTGCCAGCAATCAGGCTGGAGCCAGGGCAGGGGAGGCAGGAAATTCCAAGCACTTCAAAGAGAAACTTTAGAATCTTCTCCCTACTCCAAAGAAGGCACCAAGCATAACCAGCATCTGCAATGCAATACGTCTCGCATTTGCAATAGTTAAAGCTATTGCTATTGTAAATAGGTTGGTTGGCTGATAGCTTTATTTCGATATGCAGATATCATAAAAGCATTACAAAGAAGTATATAAAATAGGACATCGTAAAAAAACTGTACAAGTTAAAAATCAAGTCGAATAAAAGTTCTCTATATGTATAACAATAAATTATTTAAACAGGAATTAAATTGATATTAATTTGATATAGACAGTCTTTTTAAGCGAATCAACCATGCCCATTTGAGAAATTTTGACACGCCACAAACTATGGGGGAGGATGTATCAGTTAGTAAAGTCCGTAAGGCCACCATATACTGGCGAGTTCCCAATTGCCTACAGAGAGGTTTAAGCCAGTGTCTTCTTGGGCGGGTATAATCGGGGCACTCAAAGAAGAAATGAGCCACAGTTTCAGGCCTAGTTGTACATAGTGCGCAGTGTGGTGATGCCTGCGCGGTCATATTCCATCTTGAGAGCAGGTCTCCCAGAGGTAAGGTGCCTACTCTAAATTTAATGTAAAGTGCCCGGTCACCTGAAATTGTAATTAGATCCAAGTACGGCTCATAGGCAACAACGTCTTTTATTTTCAAGTAGGCTGCGGTGAAATTGCAGTGACGTGGGTTGCTGATGAGCTGGGCAGAGACCCCTTCCCAATATAGTTTTTTCAGAGTCGCCTTCGGCGGGGCAGATTGTGTAGTCCAACAAGACCCCAGACCTAGGTCTCCCAGGAGGTTTTTGATGTCCCTGAGCCACTTGATCGTATGCCAGCCACCCATTCCCATCACCTCTGACAGCCCGTCCGCATATGATTTCAATTCAGGGACCCTCCACAGACGCGCCCATAGAAGGAGGGGCCGGAGGCGAGCCTGGCCCTTAATTGATTTGCAGCCCGCATCCAGAAGCACCGGAACTGTTGGAGTGCTCAGTGGAATGGCCAGAAGGTCCTTCAGAAATTTGTTCTCAGCCTTGGATAGGGCTTCAGAATTACCAAGGCCCCATAACTCAGCCCCGTAGAGAGATGCCGTGACAGCTCTGGCTTTGTAGATGTCGATTACTGGAGCCACACATTGCTTCGATGAGTTACGGTACTCACTCAATAAAGCTCCCCCCACCCTTTTATGGCTAAGGGTCATTTTGTTAATGTGGGGTGACCAGCTCATGACATCACTCACGCGAATCCCTAGGTAATCGAATTCTGAAACTCTCTCAAGGGGAACAGAGTTCAGTACTGGAGGACGACCAAGCCTACGTGGAGGGTGCATAATCAAGTATTTAGTTTTGTCCACGTTGATGACAAGCCCTCTTTTTGAGCAAAAATCTTGAAAACGGTTCAAAAGCTTCTGGAGGCCCTGGGGAGTTTTTGAAATGAGGAGGGTGTCGTCCGCGAACAATAGGGATGGGATCCTCACGCCCCCCAAGGAGGGGGCGTCTGCTGGTTCTTCAAGCAGGTGCTCTACCACACCATTCACGTACAGGGAAAATAGTGTGGGAGCTAGTACACAGCCCTGTCGGACACCCCTTTTTACTGGGATCCTATCGGTCTTTTCCCCATTCTGTCCCCATCGCACCTGGGCATAGTTGTCATTATGTAGTTTGATGAGAAGCAGTAGAATATAAGGGGGCAGCCCGAGACCCTGCAAAACCCTCCAGAGTTCCTCCCTAGGAACCAGGTCAAAGGCAGAATTGTAAATAGATACATCCAATGTCAACGGAGGTAGGGCTTTGTAAAGTCCTCGCATATGCTGATGACGTGGCAGTTATCACACCTTCACCCACAGAGGCCATCAGGGCAATAGTGGTCGAAGCAGAACAATTTGGACGAATAGCAGGGTATGCTCTGAACAAGGCCAAAACACAAATTATTCAAAATGCACAAACAGGTTGCACAGACCCACGGTTGGCTTCAGAGGGGCTTTATTTGGGGGTGACTATCACAGCAGACCTCGATAGGCTGGTAGAGATAAACATTAGCCTGGTGATAAAGAAAGCAAAGGGAGACCTTGACAGGGTGAATAACCTGCACATGTCCATAGTAGGGCGAGTAAATTTTATCAAAATGAATCTCCTGCCAAAGTTTTTATATCTATTTAGATCAATCCCTCTTTTCTTCAATTCTCTTTGGTTTGCCACAATGGAACAAATGTTCAATCGCTTTATCTGGTCACAAGGTAAAATGAGAAGAGCGTTGAGATTCATGTCATTGCCAAGGGACCGGGGAGGATGGGCAATGCCGGACTTGAAGTTATACTACTGGGCAGCGCATTGCACCTGATGACAAGTCTTTTGGGAGGGGCAGAAATGGAAGCAGAAGCACATACTGGGTCCGCAGAAATGTATGGATTGGTTTTAGGAGGGGAAACGGAGAATGCTTTCCTGAAGTACACGGAGCAGAGTTATTTAAAAAAAACAAGATTTAAAACAGTTGATGCCGCATATCAGATCTGGACGGCGTTTAAAAAGAGTTTTGGCCTGGGAAGATTTAACGCACATACTAGACCAGTTAAAAATCCCACAATGCCACAGGAAATGTTCGCAGATGCAACTTTTACGGAGTGGGGTCGACTAGGTGTAAGTAAGATGGGAGACCTGATAGGCCCGGTAGGAATGCTTCAATTCTCAGAACTTCAAGGGGTATTTGGTATCAGCTCAAGGAGTTTCTTTAAGTATTTGCAGGCTAGAAGCTTTCTATCCAGTAAGACAGGAGGAGCTCGAGGATTCGAGATTGATGCAATATTGAAGATCATAGAGGAGGCAAAGGGATGTACAATTAAAAGGCTGTATGTGGAACTTCTTCGGAATAGGGAAGATGACTTAGACAAGTTTGAATTAAAATGGATGAACATATTAGGGGTACCTCAGGGGATGTTTGAGAAGTCATTACAGCTAGGACAAGAGATTCTCCGCTCATCAGCTCTACAAGCTCAGCATTTTAAAACACTGTTCACGCTTTACTACACGCCGGCTAAAATTGCACAATGGGGGGACACTCTAGGGATAACATGTCTACGCTGTGACATCTTAGAAGGGGATATATTACACATGTTTGCTACTTGCCCTAGTCTGCTTTCTTTGATAGGAGCTATTGAGGCATTCCTGTATAGGTCTTTAAACCTGGAAATGAAGGTAACACCGGATGTGATTCTGTTAGGGGTAATGAACGGGGTGTCCCAGCACAAGTATGAATATTTTCTGTTTATAGCTATGGCTGTATATCGCTTATTTATTGCTTCTGCTTGGCGGGATAGAAATCCACCTACTGTGCAGCAATGGACAGCTAGGTTGTTAAATAGCTATAATCTAGAAAAAGCAATATATGCAAGAAAGGGGAAAAAGGGAAGAGCGCTGGGGTTATGAATATGGTACCCAATCACGGACTGGAAGGAGGGGATTGAGCACACGCTACACCAGGGCCACCCCAATCTTCCTCCACCCTCTATAGGGTTGGCTTAGTCAGCATAATTTAATTAATACATGCGTTTTCTTTGTTTTCTTTTACCTCTGTATTCTTTTTTCTTTTTCTTTTTTCTGATACCAAGTAGAAGTGGGATGTATATGTCTAATCCTGACTCAAGGTTATGTCAAAATGTCCTGTTGGGGTGGGGGGGGGGGGGGAGTGGCTAAAAAACTGTTGTAAAAACTTTCAATAAAAATAATTTTAAAAAAAAAGTAAATGACAATGCCTATTTTTTGTGTTTACAAAACCTGCAAGCGGTGTGTAAACACCTCTTGCAGTTTTTGCAGCTTGAGTCAAACAAGTCACAATCACTTTTCAAGCAGAGAGAATACTCACAGTAGGTAGACTTCTTATCTCTTCTTCTGTCCAAGCATCTCTCGGGCTAGAAAGTAGCTGAGTGGCTGTTCTTCACTTTGGCTGTGTTTGGTGGGACCTTTGAATCAAATCAGACAATAGTGATCCTTCAAGAGACATGATGTGACCTCTGTTCTTCACCCACTCTTCATCACGTCTTAACAAGACTGAAATCATAGTTGGATCGACATCTCTCCTGCCTCAGAGTTGTAACAGTAACTCAATTTCCCTCATACTAATCCAGGCCAGTCTCCCTTTATCCAAGCAAGTATCTCCTCTCAACCCCTGATGATTGTCCCAATCTAAAGGTTCATATGATCTCCTTTCACATTCCCCAGTGCTACACGGGTAAAAAACGGATACAGCAAGCCAGGAAAGGTGGGCATGAAGAAGTCTGTTCAGTCAAGTGCACGTCTGGCTGGGAACAGAAGTCATTTAGAGTGCTTGTTTTTGGAGCCCATCAGAGGCTTGAGGCCTTTGGACGTGCAGCAATAGGGAGAGCAAAGGTAAAGACACACTCAGTAGAAATGACAACAGTGGAAAGCCAACGGTATGCACCTAACAACATGTCCTCACCAAGACATCTTATCCATTTTCCCATCTCCATCTATTCCAGTTAAATGACCACAGAAAACCTGGTACATCAAACCATCCTCCTGGTCCTCAGCACAATCCCTGCTGCCCATGGATCCCAAGTTCTGGGGCAAGAAGGAAGGCAACTTCAAAGTGCACTATCCTTTTAAACCATACACAGAACTGAAAAATGGCAGGGATTGGGTAGCTGTTAGAATGTAACCATGCAATAAGACCAAAGACAGTCCCCATGGAAAGTTAGACCCACTTGCCAAAGCACCAAATCTAATGGAGAGGAGACCAGAAGGAAAACATCCCCCTTGACCCTTTTCAAATCGCTCTTTTTTAGTAATGCAGCCATATTTCTATCAATGGCAACTCTTGACCCATGCTTCATCAGGCTCCCTATCGCTGTACCCTCAGCCCCAAAGACTGCGTCCTGATATCCACAATGAACATAGTGGCAGCGAGTATGACAAGGAACCTCTGCATTGAAGCTGCCCTATTCCAAGTACTGATAGACTGTTTGCTACACAAACCCATAAAATTTGATTGTACCTTGTCGATTATTTTATGGAAAAAGAGTTTGTTTGTTTTTAAAACTATTAAGTGCATCACTTTGCAATTAAAGTGTTTTTCTATGGAATTGAGTGCAGCTCCGCTGTGAAAAGCAACACTTTGAATTGCTTTTCTTTTATAGATGGTCTAAAAACAACTGAAATGATCACAGTAAGGTGGGGGGGTTAAGTGAAAAACATACCAGAAAAGGTTTGTCCTACTTACTAAATTGTACCAGCAAACATAAAGGAGAGTGATCCCCACCATTCTCGAGACTCAAATATCTTAGAGGTTTTCCCTATCCTAGCCCTAATAAAACGGTGCCATTCTGGGATAGGAGGTAATTTTACTTCACTGAACTTTTTCCCAGATCCTACTGTGTCTCTACATCAAGAGACTCTTCCTCCTGGTGGAGGTAAGACCCAATGATGAGGCTACCAGCTATTAGCACATCAGTAGATAAGAACCTCCTGCTGCTAGAAACCAGCTGTTGAAGGGTCACAATATAATTTTTAAGAGATTTTGGTGTTGAGAATGGTGAGGGTTCACTCTCTTTGATGTTTACTAAAAATAACTGCAACACTCATCAACTCACCTTAAATTTAACACATTTCCAACCACTATACAAAACAAAAGTAATCAGAGGGGTTATCCCTAGACCCCTAAGTCCTAATCCCTTAATCAATAAATCCTGTACCCATACCTCTAACCCCCATAACCTTTACCTTATATTCGAAACCCTTTACCCTATTCCATTAACCCCTATCCGCAAGCCTTAACCTTTATACATGATATCCTTAACCCCTACACCCTAAACACTTAACTCGTAATCCTATACCTTAAACCCCTAACCCTCTAGCCCAGATCTTTAACGCTATATCATTAAATCTGTCCCCATAATACTTTAATCTATACCACTGACTCTTAACCAATACTCATAGCCTTAACTCCCGTATCCTTAACCCTGTATCTTTATACCCTATACCTCAATGCTATACTCCTCATTCCTAACCTTATAAACCAAGCTCTGAGTAGTACATACTTAACACACAACCCCTAACGCCATACTCTTTCCCAACCTCTGTTTTAACCTCTTAAATCTTAACTGCTTCACCGCATTTACTTTATCCCTAGCCTTGTAACCCCATACCTGTTTCGCTATTCCCCAAAACCTTTATCCATAACTCTACATCACAAACCCTTAATCCTATATCCATATTCTAACTCTTTCTGTGTATCCTTAGTCACTAACCTGTAACCTGACACTTTTAACCCCTATATCCTGAACACTATACCCCCTAACCAATCGTTCCTACCCCTTAGCTCCTTAACCCATAACACCTTTAAGCCCTAACATGTATACCTGAAACCCTTAACCCTACATCCCGAACCATTAATCCCTAAATGAATAGCCTAGACCAAATACACAACCCCATACCATTAAACCTTTCATTCTGTTCTCACTTCAGTATATTTTGAGAACAAGTACTTTAAGAAGCATTCTTTTTTCAAACTATTTATTTTCAGAAAAAAACATTGAAAATTATTATTTTTTAAAGTGTTGCTTTCAGAATTTTGAGGCAAATCCCAATGTTCCTGCTGTGATCATCTGATGTAGCTGTTTGTCAGTTTGTCATAACACTTGTTATCATTAGAAGCCTATGGGATATACTGTCCTTGCAAACCATAAATCGAGGCATGTCGTGCACTCTTCATCCTCCGGTATCCCAATGGGGATAATAGAAGATTCTGCTAGAGTATTCTATGGACATACACCCCCCAGTCCACTAGTTACACTTCAAACAACCCTAACTCCATTTTTAGAATTTTTGTGACACCTCCCGGCTCCATAGGTGGTAGTGAGGGTAGAAGAGGTATAATAATTCAAAAGCTCAGTAGGGTCAATCAGGTTAGAATGTAATTCTCATTCCTGAATAAAAAATGTGCCAGAACCGAGTATTGGTCATTTGCTCTCGACCGCCTTGACATGCAGGAGCCTGGGCTTCTTACCTTCACATACTCCCAAATCCTCCACAACACCCAACCTCTCATCATTCATCACAACTAGCCCAGTCCAAGGGCTACCCTGTCAAAGGTCTGCTGTATCGTTCCCGATGCCCTCCGCATTGCTCCCAGAATCCCTTGACCTGAAAGTATTGTCCTAAGAGCATGGGAGCAAAGGCACACAACTGACCCTTCAGACACAAGAAAGAGGATGAGTTATATTCCCACATGGCACTTCAGGGCACTAGAGGCAATTGCACTGCGATGTCATTTCCAGTGCTGTCATATTTGTGTTAATAAGTAGTTTTAAAACTTAAAAACATCCTACTATCTCTTGTCATAGTGATATTTTACTCATTCCAAACATCCGGCTATAGGCATACCATTCCAGTACACAGATGGCCATTTCATCCACCACCGGAAGACACCCATGTCCATGAGTCTTAGCAATGGAGGGAGGGCAACGTTGGTCAAGTTATCCAAAACACATGCAAAGAATGGGGAAACAGACATCGGAAAGTGAGCCACAAATTGGAGAAGGTCATGAGGCAGGTTTTATGGGCAGAGGGTCTCCCTCAGCAAAAACAGGCAGATTGGTCTGAATCTAAAGAGTTACTGATATCATTCAATCCATTGTTCCACACTGATGAGAGAGTATTCCTAGGGACCACAGCAGTGGCCCCCAACTGATGTACTCTTAGAACAGGCAAATGAAATGTGCATACATGCCGAAATAGCAGCGGGAGTAGGAAATGCTTATTCTGATTCTTGGTGATGCTGATGGCAAAACACTAAAAGAAAACAAAAAGATCCTAAAGGAAAACAAACTGTCAAACTAGAGAGACAAAAATCCTCTACAAAAGGTAAAATTATTCAATGAACTTTGAATATGTTAAAAATATATTACAAAAGTTCCTCTACAAAATTGGCTTGATTGGGCGTATCTCAGAAAGAGGACAGCAATACCTGTAAGTGATGAGTCATGGAAACCTGGACTCTGTTAGTTGTTGATGTTTTGTATTCCAACTCTTCTAAGCATCTTGGGGGTTGTAGTTAGGGGTGGGCGGAATTTGCGTAATCGCGTTACGCAAATCTCCGCGAACACGCAAAAATTTCGCGAGCACGCGGAATTGCTTGTTCGCGATTATTTTTTACTGTTCGCAATCACTGTTTGTATGCTCGGGGGAAATATCTCTCGAACACGCATTTGAGAACGCGAAGAGCAAAATATTTTGCGAAGTTGCGGAACGCACAATTTTAGGCAATTTCGCATTCTATGTCAGGACCGGAGGCGAGGATTATGCTCATTCTCTCTTCGCTTTATTCAACAAAATTTCACAGCAGCTCTTCATCAAACTTTTTAAAACTACATTTCCCAGAAACAGGAAAAACACAACAATCTCTTGCAGTCCTTCTAATCCCGGCCAATAACTGCTGCTGACACCCCATGCACTTCCTCTTTCTTCGCTGCTCGGCAGCTCGAGATAAGTGCATTCCCTTTACTCCTGTTGTGGGGTTTTAGTGGTTAGCCTACGGGCGGTTACTTGAGGGGATTTGTGTATATCTTGTTTGGTGCCTTTACAGATTAGATTCCCTGTCGAGCCGCGGGAACGCGAGGGCGCTCCTGATGCGGCTCCGCCACTTTTCCCGACCGCGATGTGGTCCTCCGCCCGCCAGAGGGTGCTGTGGGTGGCGTCGCGACTCGGTGCACGGAGCGCGTATCCTGTCAGTTTCTGTACACACAACGCGCTCCAGTCGCCGCAATAGTCCGCGCCTTGCCCGACCTGCTAATCGCCCAGTTCTGGCCTGGGTCGGTACGTTTTGCACATTTCATTAATGCCCGCTTCGCGGGTAGGTAGTGGTGCGCTGCACACGAGGGGCTTGCCCTACATTGCCCGGTGGCACGGGCCTGTACTGCGTGTGAGGAGGCTTGAGGCCTCTGCTCACAAGGACACCTGAGCTGGTGGGAGCGATTCCCGGGTGAATTGTTGGGAGAGTACGGTGTCCTGGGGGGTTAACTACCCTACGAAACCTGGAGCCTCTGGCCCTTCTGTCACGCCTGAGAGATCCTCAGCCCGCAATCTAAATATATATACCTATATATATATATAAGGACCCTCCCTTGTGTAAGGTTCCCAACCTCTAGTGTATCGGTCCTAATGGAGAACACAGTAGAACAGGACTTTTATGAGGAGGAGGATTTGTTGGCCTACGTACAGTGAGATCATGAATTTTATTCCAAGGTGGATAACTCAATTTACAGGGCGGTCAACGAGCTGATGACCCCCATGGAACAACGCTTAGCGGATCGCATTGATCACCTCTGTGCGAAAGTCGCCCCGGGCACGTCAATCCCTGCGGGGGCAACTGCGTCACCTCAGTCCAGTAGTGAGGGTCCCCCTCCCCCCAAGAAGAAGTGTGAGGAGGGCGTTGACAAGGATGCATTTGAACGCCTGAAACAGGGTTCTTGGAGCATACTGCCCCCATTGAGTTGCCCCAACCTGTTCCCCAGGTAGAAGAACCCCCTCCAGCTTCCCCGCAGACCCAAGGGGGGGACACTCCGGACGCTTCAGACGACGAAGCTGGCTCCTCGAGGTCGTGGAGGCCTTCGGGGTCTACTGACCCTCCGAGGACTGGAATAGCAGATATGCTTGATCCCGACGAAATTGTGCACCCTAGATCAGCAGAGTGGGTCCCAGCTGAAAAAGCAGCACTATATGTGGCGTCCCGTCTAAGAAAACCCCTAGAAAACGAAGCCAGACTGAGGGCGGAATGTCCCCGCCCTACGCTGGCAGGCAAAGTGGCAGTCAGCCCGGAGATTGAGGGTAAGATGGCGACCTTCCTCGCCAAATTTATCAGGGACCCGAAGAAAGGGATAGCTAGATCCTGGCGCGCATGCCAGGACAAGTTATTGGATGCCGTTGGTCCCATGACAATGATATTGGACATGGCAGAGGAGGCTCGGAGTTCGGGTGCCCTGATTGACCCGGAGGTTTTGTCGGCATGGGCGCAGCACGCAATTTGCTTTATGGGGAACGCAAACTGTGCCCTGTCCACAGAAATTTGAGATCTCTCTTGATCAAAGTCGATCCCAAGCTAGGGGATTTGGCCTGTTCAGAGGCAGGGGCCTCGGCGCAAGGCAGCTTATTTGGCAAGCCATTTATTAAAGAGCTCGGAAAGTTTGTCGCCACTTTCACATCCTTAGATAAGGCGCAAGCAAACATAAAGCGGGTTTTTAACCCTCGGGTTTTCTGTGGGGCCGGTCGGGGCAGGAGCCGCCCGCCCGGCCGGTCGAGGAAGCTACAGAGGCCAGAATGGCAATGTCAACGGTGAGTGTTTGGCCCGCGGCGCAACTGAGAGTGGGGGGCAGGCTGGTGCAGTTCTTCCCGCTTGGGAAGCATTAACAGGGACGCATGGGTGCTTCAGACTGTAAGGGGCTTTCAGATAGAGTTCTTTGGGACTCCCAGACAAAGAGTGCGTCCCCGTCCACTAGTGTTCTCAACACCAGCTGCGGCGCTGCTGAGTGAGGAGGTTGCGGAGTTGCTGCGGAAAGGGGCGATTTGTCGCACGGATATCCACCCTACGGGTTTTCTCAGCAACATATTTTTAGTGGACAAGGCCGATGGGGGCCAACGGCCAGTGATCAATCTGCGAGATTTCAACGAATGGCTGGTGTACAGACACTTCAAAATGGAAGGTATGCACCTGCTGCGGGAAGTACTCCAGCCACTTGATTGGATGGTGAGATTGGATTTGAAGGATGCGTACCTAGTGGTACCAATTTTTCCTCCACACAGGCGGTTCTTCCAGTTTTTTTGGCAGGGTCAAGCTTACGAGTTTTGTTGTCTTCTGTTCGGCCTCTCCTCGGCCCCATGGTGCTTCACCAAGGTCCTCAAACCCGCTGTGGAGTATCTACGGGCTCGGGGTGTCAGGTTGATCGTCTATTTGGACGACATTCTTATCATGGCCCAGAGTCCGGTGACTCTCAGGACTCATCTGCAGATGGCGGTGTCCCTGCTCCAACAGTTGGGATTCGTTATCAACGAGAAGAAATCTCTTCTCGCCCCGACTCAACAAGCCTCCTTCTTAGGGTTTGTGATAGATTCCGTGTCGGCCACTCTCAGCCTCCCTTCTCAAAAGGTAGCGAAGATCCGCCGTGAGATTCGTCAGACCTTGGCCAAGCAAGGAACATCCTTGCGGCAGATAGCTCGGCTAGTGGGTCTTTTCTTGGCCTCCATTCAGGCGATCTTTCCGGGGCCTTTACACTACAGGGCCCTGCAGCATTTAAAGGTGCAACACCTCCGGAAGGGCCTCACGTATTCTCAGGTGGTTCCGCTGACGGACGAAGTTCGCGACGAATTGGAGTGGTGGCTGTCCCACATGGAGGCTTGGAACGGGAGAGCCATATTCGGTTCGGCTCCCGACTTGGTCATAGAGTCAGACGCCAGTTGATCCGGCTGGGGGGCACGGTGTGGGGAATTGTATACAGGAGGAAGCTGGTCTCCGCAAGAACAGCAACTTCATATCAATTGCCTCGAATTGCTAGCGGGCTCTTTTGCGGTCCGCTGTTGGGCCAAAGACAGGGTTCGGGCATCAGTTCTTCTGAAGTTGGACAATGTGTCCGCAGTCAGGTACATCAATCACCTGGGCAGTACATGTTCCAAGGCTCTAGCAACCTTGGCGAAACAGTTTTGGGAGTTTTGCCTCTCCAATCAGGTATCGTCATTGCGGAATACCTTCCCGGGACGCAGAACTCGTGGCCGATTGGCACTCCCATCATCTCCGAGATGCCAGTGTTTGGAAATTGAACCCGGAGGTCTTCCGCGGGCTTCAGGACCGTTGGGGTCCTTTCTCTATAGACCTTTTTGCGTGTCGGCTGGATCACGAAATTCCTCGGTTCTTCAGTTGGAGGCCGGTCCCCTTGGCGGTGGCGTCCAACACTTTCACCCAGGACTGGAGTCGGGAGAAAGGGTATGCGTTTCCACCGTTCTCCATGATCACCAGAGTGGCAGCCCAGGTGCGCAGACAGAGGTCCTCGGTGGTCCTGACAACACCATGTTGGAGGTCGCAAGTTTGGTTTCCGGTTCTACTGGAACTTTCTTGGGATTTTCCAATCCGACTCCACCCAACTCCCCGCCTCCTGTTGAGTCCAGAGGGGATTCCCCACAGCCTGGTGGAGGAGGGCTCGCTCCAGCTGATGGCATGGCGGATTACAGGCAACGATGGCGCCTGCCGGGCCTTTCGGGCCACGCTGAACTCCTGCTGTCCAGAGCGTGGGCAGACAGCACGTCTAAGCGGTACCGATCAGCATGAACACGGTGGGTATGTTGGTGTATGCGACGGGAAGTGGATCCCGAGGTCGCCGATCTGACGCATGTTTTGAACTACCTAGCGGAATTGGCTCAGAAAGGCCTAGCCTACAGGTCGGTCAATACTGTCCGCTCGGCCATCTCGGCAGGCATGCTCCGCTTGACGGAGCACCCTTGGGGGAACATCCTTTTGTATGCAAGCTTCTTAGGGGCATTAGGTTGTCTCTTCCTCCGGAACCAAGCTATTCGGTCCTTTGGGACGTGAATCAAGTGCTGAACTTGCTGTTATCTTGACAATCGAATCGATTTCTATCACGGAAGGAATTGTCCGCCGAGTTGGCGATGTTGCTTTGCCTGGTGTCATGTAGAAGAGTCTCAGATGTTAGTGCTCTTGATATTACGGCAAGAGTTTTCTCCCCGGAAGGGGTGACTTTTACGGTGAGTAGGAGGACCAAATCTAATACTCGCACGATTTCTTATCCTGCTTTTGTGGAAACCCCTAAACTCTGTGTGGTGCAATGTTTGATAGCTTATGAGGAAGCCACGGAGGAAGTTCGACCCCCAGGCGAACGACAACTCCTGATAGCCCTCAAAAAGCCTTTCAGGGCAGTGTTCTCGCCCACGATAGCCCGTTGGGTGCGTTGGATTGTGCAAGAAGCGGGCATCAGTACAAGAACTTTTGGTGCACATTCTGCCAGAGGAGCAATGGCTTCGAAGGCGTTCAGCCTAGGGGCGCGCCTGGAAGATTTGATGAGAGCAGCGGATTGGTCCTCAGATTCAACCTTTAAAAGGTTTTACTTTAAACCGCTGCTGAATGTGGCTGAGGTAGTGATTGACAAGCTTTGAAGGAGCATAATCCTCGCCTCCGGTCCTGACATAGAATAGAAATTTGCCTAGCCCACGAGAAGGTAAGTTTCAATTCTATTAAGAACGCGGAGGCGAAGATTATCCCTCCCAGCAAGCGCGTGGGTTGCTGGCCCGCCCCGTATGGTGGTAAGTAATTGCCTCTTGACTTTTCTGTTTCTGATACTCCCTTGAATGGTTCTATGCCTTGATGATGGAAGTAGTAATGTTATGATACCGACCTGTTTCAGTTGTGTTGATATTTTGCTTGACTTCCTTCATGATTGAAGAAGGGTGTTTGACTACTGTGGTTTCTTTCAGGAAACGACCATGGGAAGCAGGCTGGTTAATGATTGAAGGGATCCTCCAGCGAAGAAAGAGGAAGTGCAAGGGGTGTCAGCAGCAGTTATAGGCCAGGATTCATGGACACTATAGAAGGACTGCAAGAGACTGTTGTGTTTTTCCTGTTTCTGGGAAATGTAGTTTTAAAAAGTTTGATGAAGACCTGCTGTGAAATTTTGTTGAATAAAACGAAGAGAGAATGAGCATAATCCTCGCCTCCGCGTCCTTAATAGAATTGAAACTTACCTTCTCGTAGGCTAGGCAAATTTCTATTCTCCGCAGAACGCGGAATTACCCAAATTCCGCGAACGGAACGGAATTTACCGCCCAGGCCTAGTTGTAGTTCATGGTACAGGTTGCTGACTTATCTGCAAGATGACTTTGTTTTCACTTCTGATACCCGGGTACTACTGATAGTTTGACGTGACTTCTCTTAAAAGCCAGTCAGTCAGTCAGAAAGGCTTTATTTCGATAAAAACATATCATAAAAGCATCACATTATTTTAGAAAAACACATTTGGAATTAAAAACAAGAAATAATCTATTTACACCAAATTTTTACAGCCAATATTTACAAGTTAAAAACGATGTTTAAACGATTGATTAAAAGTCAGATTAAACATTTCATTTAAGCCTTTTGTTTCTAACATGCCATGCCCATGATAAGAATTTAGAGAGGCCACAAGCATACGATGGCCGTGAATCTGCCATCAAAATGCGCAATGCCTCATTGTGAGACCTAGTGCCTAACAACCGACATAGAGGTTTGAGCTACCTATTTCTTGGGTGCATGTACGCCGGACATTCAAACATGAAGTGTGCTATAGTTTCTAATCTGGTTAAGCAGATAGGGCAGAATGCTGTTGTTTGAGCCGGGGGTTTCCAGCGAGCTGTTAGGGCGCGCACTGGGAGAGCCCTGACCCTAAATCTAAAGTAGATTGTTCGTGATGATTTTTTACTGTTCGCAATCACTGTTTGCATGCTCGGGGGAAATGTCTCTCAAACACGCAATTGAGAACGCAAAGAAGCAAAAAATTTCGCAAAGTTGCGGAACGCAGAATGAATTTTGGGCAATTTTGCATCCTCCGCAGAACGCAAAATTACCCAAATTCCGCGAATGGAACGGAATTTACCCCCCAGGCCTAGTTGTAGTTCATGGTACAGGTTGCTGACTTATCTGCAAGATGACTTTGTTTTCACTTCTGATACTGATACTACTGATAGTTTGACGTGACTGCTCTTAAAAGTATGTCACAATGTTTGCTCCACATGTGAGTGGTGAAGACTCTTCTGCAGGCGCACATCTTGAATTTGGCATTTAAACAGCTTATGGTGATTGTGTGCACTTTACGGTTAACTTATATAAAAATGTTAGATTAGCTAATGAAATCGTTTCCATGTTTAGTGAGTGTTTGCCTGGCCCACCAAACAACTCAAAGGTCAAAATCTCCAGCTATTCAGGTCCTAAGAAAATCAGGGGAGCAACACCAAAAAGAATAATTTCCTTACACCAACGACAATACCAATAATACAGAGGCACGCCAAATACTGCTCAGATACTTTTCGGTCTATGTTTCTGTAGTTATTGATGTAACTTTAGCAGAATATTACACCTAACAACTTAGGGGGAGATTTACTAAGATTTTGCGCCATGTTTGCATTACCAAAGTGACGCAAATCGGTGTAAAATCTTTTTTTCCTGAGTTACTTTCCAGCAGCGCTGGAAATAACATCAAAGTATTGCAAAGCAGCGCATATGCAAAGCACTTCATAGCGCTGCTTTACATTACTTAGCGTCAAGGGGGCATACCATGGGTGGAGCATTGGCATTACCATGCAACCACCTAAGGTTTCTAACGCTAAACCCAATTTATGAAACAGAGTAGACTGGGTTTAGCGTCACAAAACTGTGCCCTTCTAAAGTAGGCGCAAGGAAGGAGAAATGCTTTAATTTCTCCATCCTTTTCCGACTTTGCATGTGTGCTGCACTGTACAGCAGGCATACGACGAGGGAAAAGGTTTGAAGTGAGTCTCACCATAGTACTGTGTCTATTGACCTATCGAAAGTCATATGTGCAAGATGGCAGACAGAATGATCCATTGACTGACGCTGCCCGACCTCCGGGATGTGGGCTTATTGGCTGTGTACTCTTCAAGAGTAACGGGAGGGGAGCGCGTAGGCGCCTGCGGCAAAGAAATGTTGTATACATGTGCACTGAACTGATTTCCTGCAATAAAAACGGTTTAAAAAAAAAAGTACTGTGTCTATTGTCTTGAAGGGCGACTGGTTGTGGGGAACGGCGCACCAGAGAGTTTCACACATTATTTGTTGTCCTGTATTAAACTGCGATGCTATTGAGGTAGGGAGAATAACCCCACTCCCCAACATATGACCAAGGTCAACAAAATAATGAACTCATGTCCTCCAGCACACACTAACATCAGAACGCAACCAGCTCATAAGCATTTGCTGAGATTTTCACAGTTTTCTTTATTCTTTCAATTTATTTATAAAGTTTTATATAGCGCGAACATGATGACAAGGGATATCAGAGCGCTTTACAATTGGAGGGAAGGAAGGTAATAAGTTGCAGTACCGGCATCACATAAGAATAAAACATCAAACACTTACAGCATAAAAGGGTCAATAAAAAGTAAAACAATAAGTGGTACAAGGCGTGTTGCACGGGGAGCAAATGATAGGTTAAAAGAAGGGTAAAACTCAGTGCAGGTTGTAAGTTTGTAAAACCAGAGCCTTAGAACAGATGATCCAGAGGTAATTAAGGTAAGAACTTGTTCATAAAGAATCTTTTAGCTCCCAATTTGAAAGCAACCTTGGAGGGGATTCTGCGTACTTCCGGTGGAAGAGAGTTCCAGATCTTTGGGGCTGCGCAGGAGAATGCTCCGTGGCATGTCCTCTTTTTGCGAAAGATTTGTAGTTTCAGGAGGAAAGAGTTAGCACTTCTTGAGAGTCAACCCTCTCCGAATAGTTCTAGCTTTTGCGCTAGATAACTGGGGGTTTTGAGATGGAGGGCTTTGTGAGACAGGCAGTCAATCTTTAGCTGAATTTGTGCTTTATAGGGCAACCACTTAAGGGATTTTAGGACTGGGGATATGTGCGCATTTCTTTTGGTACCCGAAACCAGTCTGGCAGCAGCGTTCAGTGAAGCCCTTATTGGGGCCTAGGTATATTTGGGGAGGCCACGGAGCGTAGCACTGCCATAATCTAGTCTCGGCAAAACAAGCGCTTGGCCTACCTGCTCGAAATCAGCTTGAGGGAGGAAAGGATTGATGTTCCTGAGTGTCCTCAATAGGTGATTAACTCCATTGCACACATTGCTGATATGATTCTTCATACTAGATTGGCACTAGATTGGAATTATTTAAATTATGTACCTGTTTTCTTTGATAAAATCTTACTATCAAAAAGTATAAAAGAGAGCCACAATGCCAAAATGTAACTATCATAATTACGACCTGTTCTGGTAGTAGCTCTACATACAAGTCTCACCGGATCTTTGCTAAAAAAAAATCGTACCTTACAGCTGGTTGTAATTCCATCCCGAAGTGGATATATTAGTGCTGTTGGTATTTTCTGAAAATACGTAAAGCTATATTCCGATATTAACATTGATCACCTAATGATTCAAACTATAATGAAAAAAAATATTCTTTAAAACTCACCCCGTTCTCCCGATTCAAAATTACTCTTGATTGCAGTATAGCAGCTTTTCAACTTGTGTTGAAAATACTTGTATATCCCGTACAGGGGCGCTTCCTCCATTAGGGTGGAGGAGCACCACCCCACTGCTTTTTTGAAGTGTTAGAAGCACAATTATAAAAATGTATTTTAAATACCATTTTATGTTTCTGCTTCTCGTGCTGCGAGAAAGCAGCAGACAGGGATATGCCTGGTTAAGTATGCCTGGTTGTAGGCTTGCGGGTAGGTGGCTCGGGGAGGAGTGGCTTGCACCACTCTGAGTACCCTGACTCTTTGGTCAGCCCTGGGGCCGACCACAGCAGTCATGCACACTCTACATTTTCTCCGTGTAGGAGAAAATGGCTTCCCTACAGGTGCCTGGCTGGGCACTGCTGGCTGGGCACTGCCCGGGACTCTGCACCAATCACAACGCTGCCATTGCAGCGTTGTGAGTGGCTTACAGGCTACAGGAGGAGTGGGAGCATGCCTGTTCTTGTTTCGAAGCAGGAAAACGCGGGACATTCGGCCCCTAGAGCAAAGGCGGCGCGGGACAGGGTCAGGTAATTTTTATTTTAACCCCCGCGAAATCCCTCCCACGCAATCCCTCCCACGCGTATTGCGAGCCGCGTCTGATCCTGTAACCTAATCCTTGAAACACAATCACAAATGATATGTGATTAAATGCCCCTCTATCTCCAAAGCTAACAGAACTCTGTTACAAAGTTCTGTTTAAAGTGCATAAAATTAGTAATATGCTTTCCTATACGGCGCCACAAGCCTCCGCGTGCAGAAAGCGAGTACGCTCTGTCTGCATATAAACCGTTTACATCAAAAATCCAAAGAGAGAAAAAATCGACTAATTCTTTGTTTGTTCTCTGTGTTGATCCAAGTTGCGGCTGTCCTCTTGAACTATCTGTCTAAGTTATTCCTGTTTTTTCCAACAGGTGTTGATAATGTGACTCTTATTCTCTCTCCAATATGTGAGATGCCGTCAAATTGCGTGGTTTATCTCTTTTGCACAAAAACATACCCCAAGGGTACATAATTCCCTTTATGCACTCAGCTGGTCCTTAATGTGTCCCTCGTGTGCACATTACTCCACTACTGTTGAAGGTGTAATCTATCACTTATGGGTATCACATAATAAAGGATACACAGCTGAATCTGGCATCTCATTGATATAGTGTCAGTCAATAACAGGACAACCTCCAAATTACATTATATTGACATACAATTCACCTGGCTATATAAAATTGCCCATATCTTAGCCTAAAACGTCATAGTTGCTTATCAATCAGGTCCTTTTCTCATGATGAACTGCATATTTTGTACAGGAAGGTTATCCTTCCAGTACAAAACCTATGCTAGACTCACGGAGACACCCTTGCCCTCTGGCACAAAGATGTCTCTGTGGCACACGGCAGCTGATTTCAGTGCCAGCGCTAGGGAGAGGGAAGGAGAGTGCCTTATTTTAGTAAATTTGGCGCTCCCCTCCTCTCTCTTTTTCATACAACGCAGCGCAGCATTTACAGCTGCTTCACTGCGCTGTGTGAAAAAGTAGTAAATCTCCCCCTTAGTATCTTCAACCCACCCATGGAGTGCAGTCATACAACCAACACAATGCATAATATCATGTAGTAGCAAATGTAGCATCATGTAGTAGCAAATAAATAATTAAACCTCATAGCCACTTCCTTTGATGTTCTCTCCCCACCCTGTAATCTAGTCAGTACTCACTTTTTTCCTGACCAAACATTTGTGATGTTAAGTGCTGTATAATTCACTTTTCCCATTGTACAGTGCTATTCGGGTGTTGTTGTGCAGGGCTCGAACCTCCAGTCTGATTCATGGCAAATTAAAGTATATACAAATAAATAAATTATGGCCTACTGTGTGACAAATTGATGAAAGTACTGATAGAAAACAATAGTCTGAAATCTTTTGACAGAAGGATATACCTCTTTAAATATACACTCAGTTTTGCACCTCTTCCATGTTTTCCTCTCTGTAATGTTTGCACAGACTTCTGGTCATAGACAAAGCACAAACATTGCATCAAAAGAGAGGATCGGTGGTTCTGGTAGTTCAAAGTCACATGCCACCCAAACTGGTGCATGTGGATATCTATTGTAACAACAGCATACAACCAAGTGATCACTCAAAAACCCATAAATACTAATAGTCGGATCATATTAAAATACATTTCCAAAGACTGGGCTATGCCGAAGAAGATAAAATTACAGTCCTTGATCTTGTTGTTCATCGCCTGGAAAAGTAAAGCACTTGAATCCATGAGAAACATCCCTTCCATAAAAATTTTGTCTTTAAGTCTACCTTTTTGCCCCACTAGGGATTTTGCAATTGTGTCTACCCAAGTAATCGTGTCCACCCAAGCACTGCGTTTGGTTCTATTATTACCAAGTTATAGAGCTACGTATCTCCTACCAGCAGGACACACTGTTAATAAAGGCTTCCTATGACTTCACCGCATTAAAACCCTGCCCTCCATATTTGACTCAAATCCTATCCAAATAGGACTTGAGTCGAATATAGAGGGCCATATCATATGAAGCGAGCACTCTGAGCGCTAAGTTTGGACTGCTGTCTTAAGTGATTGAAAAGTAGGAGTAGCTCGATTTGACAACGCTAGAAATTGTTAAAGGACGCTTGTCACAGGGCATTTTAAGGCATGTGCTGCTTTTGGCTGGATATATAGCAGCATTTGTTGACATACCTAAAGTAAACAATTGAATAGAACGTAATAGCAAACACAAAGCAACATAACAACACAATGAAAACATAACGGCACATAACATAAAATGATAACCACAGAACATCAAAGCAAAATGACTGGCATTAAGGCAGCACAAAAACATAGCAGCACAAATAAAACAACTGAAAATATCACTACTTCAACAAAATAGCACACAACAAACATGCATAAACATTCTTGTCACACATAACCACCTGCCGAATACTGTTTTCATAATATGGTGATAAAAGGTGTTAGGAGCAAGCACTGCCACGGAAGACAAGACATAGCAACAGTCAAAATGTGTGATCCTGCTCAGGATCTTTTTTGTACAGGTGTATCCACTTAATTTTACAGTGCCTTGTCTTACTTTACACACATCCAACTTTTTATTCACTTTCTACTGTTTTTGTCAAACAGAATGCCCTACTCTGTTGTCCCTCCAGAGCTCTACCACACAGGCTTTATTTCTAATATGAGTTGAAGGTCCTTATAGAGTTTGTGATATATGTCAGCAGTTACTTTAAACAGGCCACTAGTGGACCATCTGTAACTGAACCTTGTTCTCCAGTCTCCAGCTTTTGCCACTTCTCAAAGTGTTCCTTTTTCCTGCACCATCTTTCCCTCTGGTGTTTCTTTGAGGGCATTTGATCCTCTTTTTTGAAGTCAAGTTCCATTAAAATCTTTGCTGTGCAGTTTGTCATATCTCTTCCAATGCAATAATCCTATCCAATAGTTACTGGTTATCACCGGAGATCGGCCTAGTTCTGTGGTTCCTCTAATTGAGTCCCCCAATTCTCCATAAGCTTCTCCTATATTTAGCAGTTAGCTTGTATTCTGTGGTTCTATTTTGGATCTAATGCTACTTTACTCTAACTATTCTCCAATTCCGTCTGTCAGATAGCAGGTACTAAACTTTAGCATCTGCCCTTTTTGTCATGGGACTAATTTTATGATCTAGTAATTATCAAGATTAATTAATGTAATATCTCCTTTTTTGTCTCCCTCAATAAACCGTGGGCACCCTTGGACAAGGTTATCAGCTTTGCTATGCACACCGTTTTCAACCTCCAGCGCCTTAGTTTCGACAGCAAGTTGAATGACTCTACCAAAAACAGAGCACTATATAAACTTTTAGAGATGTTTTATATAGTGTGCTCTTCTTGACAAAGAGCCATTCGACATGCTGTCAGATAATTGTTGGTGTTTATCTTGCGAGGTTGAAAAGGTGTGCAGAGTAAATCTGATAACCTATCACTACTAGTCTTGAAGACTCTACTTGCCACATTTCCCTAATGTCTTTGTAATTGGATACACTAACTCACTCAGCCAATTAAAAATGGGGGGAGGGGGGACCTGGTTGAACAAGTAAATAATTGGGTGGAAAGCCATCTAATAAGGAGCATGGTATTGAAATAGACGAGAGCCATCCATTCATGATCAAGAGGCTGACCCAGAGCCCACTCTAATTATATGCTGAAGAATTACTTACAATGCTGTCAGCAACAGACAGCTATAGCTGTCTGTAGCAAGACTCCAACAATACTTGGATCTGAATGGTTCTTAAAGGCTGTACCACGTTTGTACTCCTTTTCTATTTGAAATACAAAGGTATCACTCCCTACACAATCAACATTTCATTTCAGCAGCTCAACATGGTCAAAAGAGAGGCCCGAAGTTCCCATACACAAATGTATCTTATGTTTTAATGCAATGCACTTTATTATGAGGCAGGCTTTTTGATTTGTTTGACCCACATTTTATTTAAAATTTGCAAGATATATATACCTATACCTCATGGGCATAATTACATAATTAACCAGAAATAGACATATTCATTGACCACTATTTACAATAGTAACCGTACTCAAGGTTATGGAATGTTTTCCCTGTGTATTGAATTTAAAACATAAACACCAGAAAAAAGTGATCTACATATAACAAGCTATACTCTAGCTAAATTGTAAATGTATTTATTTTGTTTTCCTCCACAGGTGCCCGTGCCAAAAGAACTGGAGTAATGTTATCAATTCATTGGGGAAAACAATTATTACTGAAGATCATTCAAATGTAGCTTTGGCTGCCCTCTAACAATCGTCTTCAAGCAGCCACGTTTATAAAAGTACACAATGAACAAGTCTGCACTGGCATAAGAGAAAAGGAAGACCTGTGCCATCAACTGTAAAATTTGATGACTCTGAATGCTACATCTCAATACCAGTTTCCTTTGTTTATTAATACCGACCTCTATAACAGATCTACATAATAAATACAAAATTAAGGAAGAGCCGAGTTTTACGATATGATATACATATACCAGAAAGAGTTATTCTCATCTTGGCCTTTCTCCCAAAGCACAGAATCTTCTTTGTGCATCAGTGCTTCCTGTTGAGCAGCATTTGACATCACCATAGTGTTTAACCAATTAGTTCTAAGGAGCTCTTGGAGCCTTGGGAAAAAGATGGTCAATTTTGTAATGTGTTTTCTGAATTCCAAGGCCTAAATTCAGTCACTTGGCAAGGTGGATTTAGTTAAAAATAAAATAGTTTCTCTTATTAAGTATTCATTCCCAACTCTAACAGGTTCTGTCCAGTTATGACCATTGGTATGTTATGCAGATTTGTAGAGTGTACTGTCACCCAGGAGGGTATCCTGGTGCTGAGCAGGTGTGAGTCTAGCCAAACCTAGGGCATAGTGGAACTACTCTAAAAGCCAGGTCTTTGAATTCTTGCGGAATTCAAGAAGTGAGGAGGAGGCACTTCTGTGTTGTTGCTGGTCGTTTACACTTCAGATGCGATGTAGGAGAAGGCTCGACCGCCGGATCTGGCTTTCCGTATGCACAGGATGTGTGCAAGTAGGAGTACGGACGAGCTGAGGTGTCTGGAATATTTGTGGAAGCAGATGTGATTGTTGAGGTATGCTGGGCCAGTGTTATTAAGTCCCTTGAAAGTGTGCCTGAGAATTCTGAAATCTGTTTGTTTGTGTATGGAGAGCAATTGGAGCTCCTTCAGGTATAGTGTGATGTGAGTGGAGTGTGGGAGTTTGAGAGTGATTCTGGCTGTCGAGATCTGAATGGTCTGCAACCTTCTGGGGAGTTTTTTGTTGATCCCGACGTTCTTATGCTGAAACTGTTATATGCTGGTTTTCGTCATGGCTTTAAACGTTGTCTGTCACTAATGGCCTCCTTTCTGAGTCATTGCTTCCATCCCACATTCACAGCATCCGTGGAGTTATTTATTTATTATTTAAAACATTTATAAAGCGCGGCTGTCACCTGGCAGGTATCCTGGCGCTGGTAGTTACTCCTGGGTTATTGGGCGGGGGAGGTGATTTATGGGCGAGCAGGCTTAGAGAGGGGGGGTGGGGGAAGAGCCATGTTTTGATTCGCTTCCTAAATGGTAGGAGGTGTGGAATTTGGCGAATTTCGGCAGGCAGACTGTTCCAGAGCTTGGCCGCAGCCACTCTGAAGGATCTTCCCCCAGTCCTGGCTTTCTTGCATCTGGGTATTTTCACAAGGCAGGCGGTTGCGGACCTAAGTGTTCTGGTGGGGATGTACCACGAGAACAGACGTTGAAGAGGTCTAGGTCCTGCACCGTGTAGTGCCTTGAAAACCAGGCATAGGGCTTTGAAGGCGATGCGTTGCTTCAAAGGAAGCCAGTGCAGCTCGGCCAAGGCAGCGGTGGCAGAGGATCTCCTGGTCCAGCCAAGAGCCAGTTTGGCTGCTGCCGACTGAACTCGTTGGAGTCTGTCTAGCAGTGTCACAGGGGATTCAAACAGTCATAAGAGTTAACAGTCATAAGTGTTTGTTCCACCATTGGTAAGTACAGCCACAGTTACATGAATCGCCCTTTACAATCGGTTTTTCTGTGAGTAATTTTTTTTAAACTCCTTTCTGCAATCTGAAAGACTCCTTCTCGGAGGAGCAACCCAAAATCCGTAAAATTCAATACATTTTCATGCATGCTCTCTCATCACACTCAAACCTCACTTTATCCAGCTAGGATTGCCGAATCCATCTTACTACAGGTCTCTGGACTAGAACTAGACATCAGAGCCCAGGGTGTAGTTCCGCAAATAAAAAGCGTACATTCCAAAATAAAAATTGCTGAAATCTCACCTTAAATATCTCCCTATAAAAATATAAACCTGAAATTCATTCCTTAAAACAGCCAATCTTACTTCCCACTTACTTTAGTCAAGGCGTATTATATTTGGGGGCAAAAGCTTGATTACAGCTTTACGGCAGGTCTAATTGTTTTTGTACAAAGACATTTTTGTAGGGTTGACATTTTCATAGTCTTGGGACCTGATTCTCAAGCTGCACTTTGTAGTACACTTTGTAGTTGTAAATGTCGGAAGGGACAAAGGGGAGTGGTGGAAAAAGAGGCAGTTACTACCGAAGGGTTTGGGATTAGGGAGGTGTAAGAGGGGTTTATTTGGGGTCCGGAAGGGGTTTAGGGAGGGACGTGACCCACCCAAACAAGAGTGAGCCAATTACATTCCTCTGGTGGTGAAGACATGCAAAGTTCACTTTTGTAGTAACTTTGCACTCAGTTTGTGAATATCGAAAGTGGAAAACTTACTACAAAATGTAACCTTACTCAAAAGTATAACATACCTTTGTGAATCAGGCCCTTCATGTTTTGGAGTCTATACATTTGCATTGGAGGCTTTTGACGTCTGTGTTTTCACTTGCAACCCAAAATGGTGCATGAATGAACATTTCATTGGGAGAATGGCTGAATGAGAAAAAGACAGTCAACTGCCTCCTAAATGACTCTTCGTTATCAGGAGGTCCCCTTTAAGGAATCTCACACTCTGATTTACTAGACACCCAGTAACAAAAAAGAGTGAAGAAATCTGGAAAATATACTAAGAGAATGTATGAAAACTTCAAGGTTTCAGAAAACCGTCCCGGACTGTGGGGGGAGGCTGTGAAGCTGAAGGTACAAACAGTTGTTTTTTATTATCTCATCTTTTAACTATTAAAGTATGACAAAATGTACTTTTCATCAAGAAATTTGGGCCATGATAATTTTATGTGCTGAGTATGCTGTCAAACTAATACAGACAATGAATTGCAGTCATTTGTGGAATTACAAAGACAATTTATGATCGCAATAGATGCTTTTAACCTATGTATACGTGAAACTATTATTTTTGTTCCAGAGGCAGATACTGATACAACATATGGAACCATGAAAAACAGTTGGATTAATATTTTAACAGTAACGTAAGAAAGAGATAACTAGCCAAATGCAAGCCTTTTGCCATTGGTGTGAATACTAATACAAAGTGAGGTATGGAGATTTGACCATTCTATAGGATACAAACTGGTTCAACCTTTAGGGTGATTTAAATGGCTTTCTATGCAACAATAAAATGGTGAATTGGGGTATGTTGTTTTGATTGTGGTAATATCACAAATCTAGTAGTTGTTAATGGTGGCATTACCATAAATGTCAAATTAAATGGGGTATAGCACATGGAAACTAAGTTTTGACATATTGTGCCACATTTAGAGGTGCAGAGTTCACACCATTGTCGTACTGTTGCTAACAATCATAGATGTCCTGTGCAACAAACTGAAAAACTGCTTTTCTTTATGCAACACTACCACTTCCCTCTAAATGTAAGCCATCAAAAGCACTTGGATCAACCCTTGACATACACCTTTATTTTAAAAAAAATAGCCACGAAACCAAAGACTGCATGGTGCCAGCTTAGTCTCCTGAAACAGTGAAACCCTTCCTACCAGAAGATGACTTCAGAGCGACAGCACAACTCCTGGTCCACTTCCACCATTATGAAGACAATAAAGTTATTAGGAGCCATAGACTCTGGTACCTCTGAAGGTCATTATAAACACTACGGCTCATATCATCGAGAGATTGAAGATGTGCACCCAAATCACCTGAGTACCACAGCTACAAGTCCTACAAGGCAGTTAGTAGCAATGTCTGACTGAGAAATAGACCAACTAAGGAGAACAGTTCCACACCAGAGTCCATCCCATCACCAGACTAGAAATGTACAGTGTGTTAATATACCCATGTAAAACTGCATTTGGTTGCAGCCTGCCTTTCAGTCTAGTACAGGTGTTTGGTCAGTACTGTCTCTTCTGGTATCTCTACTTTGTCACTGTACCTATGGCTTTCCCCTTTATCATGCACTTGGAACCATGGCTAGTAACAAAATGGGGCGGACTCACTTTGTCAGCTACTCTGAGGATAAGCTGACCTAAAATCTTTCCATGTAAGAAGAACTAAGCTGGAGTTAAGTTTCTATCTACAAAAAAATATATGTACTAAAACAGTATAGTGTAATATTACGAAATAAATCTGATGTGTAATTCCACCTCGTCATAAACAAATATAGATATGTATGCAAGCGGTGTGGAAATACCTACATAGGCAATAACTACCAAACTTCAATAAACAAGCACTGATAGTTAAAATAAAAATGTTAACATTTATATGAATACTCCACGTCATCATCCTTACTCAATGAGCATACAAAACTTCCAATCTAAAGTAGTTGTTCTAATGTACTTGTACTCTTTCCTTTAATTATAAAAAGCATAAATAAATAGTTTAGTTCATTCAGGTACCTGGATATCCTCACGGGTGATTAGTGCACCTTACAAATAGGCATAACATAGCATGCAAATTACTATGAAGTTCAGTTTTAGCCTTCAGTTCTCTTAAGTAAGAATGGTGTATATTCCACAGTGCCGGCTTTCTCAGGCCTACGCGTTGTTTACTGAATAATAACATGAAACATTCTTATTTAACTTTCGGCTAAGATGTAACTATAAATAGCTCTTTCATTTGATACATAAATAGCACTAGTAACACGTCCATTCTGTGTTTGCTTTCAAGTAAAATGTAATTGCTTTTGTGCACATATCAATAATGAAAGAAAAGCAACTGTTGAGCTTCACTGCGCAAACATAAAATGCCAGTTTACCACAAAAGAAATATTTATTTCATGAATATTAATAAAGACAAACTGAAATGTGTACTTCGCTCTCCCATCTTTCATGAGCTGAGGTTTCATGGTCCTTGCCCAGCTTCTGATGATAAATCAATTATTAATTGGTGATTATACACTGAAATAATTTACACCTCCAGGGCCACTATTTCACAGAGAACATAGAATACCTTTTTTTTACAATGAAAACTTAAAAACTTCCATATTAATTAAGGTTAACATTTTTATAAAAGACAAGTGTCTCCAACCAGCTTCCATCTGTCATTGATCCAAGGGTGTGGAATTTCATAAATATCTACTTGCCAAGTACAGGAAGTTTCAGAAATCTACTTCTTCCATAAAATAACACAACTGTCCCTTCCGGTGCCATGCAGTGAAGTGACAAATAATGGCAGAATTCTCATTTTATCAGACCTTTGATAATGGCCTCTCTGATTATGCTAGAAGAATTATGGAGGCATTATAAATATTTCAAATTGTTACATTTTGCAAATGTGTACATGTTGTTTATACTGAAACCACTGTCAGTAATGCAAACTGAGCTCAAACCTCAGATTTAATTGTAATACGCACCCTACTAAAATAGGCAACAGCGTATACATATGGATATAAATCTTGCCTTAGTAGTAGGCAATCCTTTTTCACAGATCTAAAATGAGGTACTGTAAACTGGCAGCCAAATAGTTGGTGTTGCAGAGGATACTTGTTCTCTGGACAAAATGAACATAAAAACTTGTGGCCTTTGACCCAAACAATAAGTCCAGAATTTAGGAGTGTTAAGTTACTACTAGTAACTTCACACACGTAGATATAGATTTTTGCTACTTGGCGGAGAGCCCCCTATGAGTAGATAAATGGAAAACATGTAAAATGTATTATTAAAAATATATATATTTCAGTGCAGAATATAAATGTATATTTAATTTTAAATATGTATTTTTAACCCTGAAACCATAAAATAAAATGTTAACTAATCGCATTGAATGTGTATTAAATAATTTCTTTAAAAATATTAAATTAATGTATAAATAATTATTGTTCAACAATAATTTTTAAAAAAAAGACCCCTAGTAACATTTCTATTTAATATGTAGTCAATTTTGTTACAATTATATGCTTAATTAATTTTAATAATGTTTAAGTTTTAATAAAACGTTAAAGGTGTAATTGAAAGTAATTGATTGTTTTTAAATTAAGGTTATTAACTTTTAAAATAATAAACAATTCACATATATCTATCTATCTGTATGTAATTTATATGTCAAAATAATGTAATAAATATATGATTATAACATTAGTTCCTAATGGGTGTTATTTTAGTTGCCTACCTCCATTGTGTTTCTATGGAGGAGTGTTGCATTATCTGTAAGTGTTAATGAGTGGGGCTTGACTTACTCCAAGCCTGGACTAGAGTTCATTTGCACATTTTTTGACACCTTTAGGACTATATTAACTTGTGAATAGCAATGGTTTTAGTGAGTTGTGGGTTTGTGTTTTGTATCAGCAAGTCTCCTCCTAAGCTCCTCCTTACATGTCCCTAAACCCCTCCTATTTAGCAGTACTTATTCTTATTTTCCAGTGACTTCTCCATGTCCCTCCCACATTTACTACTAAAGCAGATACCTACGTTTGCTGTGATTTCCGCACAGAAAAGATAACAGGATAAGGTCACCAGTCATAGGTTTGAGAAAATCATTTTTGTAATATGTACCACTTTAAGTACTAGACAATGCAGTTTGTGGCGAAGCCACAATGTGTTCAGGGTGTCAGACTCAGGAATCCACATCCTTGCATCGATCCCTTGTTTTCTCTCCATACCCAATGGTATTGTCGGTTATTGTCCTGACAACTGGGACACAGACCAATCAATCTATCAGTGGAAGCTCCTCCGTAAGGCCCACTTTGCAGCAGTGAAAGAAAGAAAAAATAAAATGGTAACTTGATGTTATTATCATTTTATGTGTTCTTGCTGTGGCAGCATGGGGGTGGGGCGGGCTGCTCTGCTCATAGAGCAGGGGAGTAGTGGTGGGCATACCGAATTGCGCATTTTGTCTCGGGCCGGTCAAACAGTCATGCACAATTAGCATGTTCCCCACCCAGGTTGCATTATAGTGGAGAACGTGCCCAGGCCCCCAGTCCCCATCTGAGTGACGAACTATGGCGCTCAGACCAATCACAATGCTGCATTGCAGTGTTATGATTGGCTTAGGGGAGCCTGGCTGCTTACTGTTCGGCCGAAGCGGAGGAGAGGCAACATGAGAGAGAGCGGCGAGGAGATAAGTGTCTTTTTCTTCTTTTAAACCCTTTACCCCCTCACCCCCTGCCTCACCACCCCAGATCCCTGCCGGCCGCCACTGCAATCCACTCGATGAGTATTTATGTTTTTTTACAATTGTGCATTAGGCCTGTTCTGCCTTCAAAGTCTAAGCTATATTAAAAGTACTTGCATCTCATGGAGGGAGTGTCCAACGCGGTACAGAGCCCTCCACCCTCACTTCCGGGGGCCATCTTGGAGAGCTGACGGTCTAGTGGTTGTACTAGGACCGTCAGCAGCCTCCTATTTAAAGCTCACATGGAGCAAACGCGCAGCGGAGACGCGCAGCGGGAGCGCCATTGGTGCGCCGGAGGTTCGCCAGAGGTGAGCCCATCTTTGCCCATCCGTGACCATACGGGGCCTGGGGCCAGAACCCCTGCTCAAAATGCGTCATATTCCAGGGATGACCTATTGCAGCTTAACTTGGGCAAGTCTCATCTTGAGCCATTTACTTTACATCGGCTGGCTAGTGAGGGCTTGTTAACCTCACCTAGGAGCACTAGTGGGAGGCAGCGCTCTTCTAACACTCTTACCCTGAGATACGGCTTATTGAACACCCGCTCTCTGCAGAGCCATAGGTTAGAGGTCTTTACACTCTTGGAAGACGGGGAGTTAGACGTCCTCGCGCTCACCGAGACTTGGCTGGAGGATTGTTCCGCGCCGGACTTAGTGGCGGCCCTTCCAGACAACTATCTAGCCATTCATCTCAATAGAGCGGGGGCCAAGAGAGGTGGAGGAGTAGCCCTCCTATATCAGTCACACCTCCACGCGGAGAGGTTCCTCTCCGAAACCTTCGGAGGAGCCGAGGTCTTGGGGGTTAAGCTCAGGAGGGGAGCGGTCTGTGTGGTGTTCTTGGTGGTTTATCGGCCACCCTGGGCTTCGCCAGACTTCCCCACGCTCTTTGTAAAACTGGTCCAGGACCTATGCACCAGGTATGATAAACTAGTGATCGTTGGGGACTTCAACTATCATTGGGAAAAGTCTCCCAAGGAAGGACAAGCGTCACAGATTGAGGAGGCGGCCTCTTCATTAGGTCTTATTCAACTAGTCAAGGAACAAACACATGACAAAGGTCATATACTTGATTTAGTCTGGACCAATATGCCAGTCCAGGGCAGCACGGAAATTCTACCCTGTGCTTGGTCCGATCATTCGCTAATAAAGGGCTGTCTTATACTGAAGGGCCCTCCAGTCAAATCTGGGAAGGGTTGGAAAACGTCCCGCAAATGGAGAAATTTAGATGGAGAGAAATTGGTCCACCTCTTAGAACACCGCCCTCCAATAAAAGTGCAGGATGCCAACGTTAATGCTCTATGTGATCACCTCCAGCACAAATTGAGGAGTGCCATTGATGTGGTTGCACCTCTTCGCAGGACAAAGAAGGTGGCAAGAGGAGTTGGAGCACCTTGGTACAACGACTCCCTAAGGGAGATGAAGCGCGGGGTGAGAAGGAAAGAACGGGCTTGGCGTAAAAAATATGACGCCATCTCCAAACAAGAATATGTCTCATCCTTGGCTCAGTATAAATTAGCCATACAATCTAGAAAGGCTATCTTTTTCGAGGAGAGGATAGTGGCTGCAAAAAATCCACAAAAAGAAATCTTTCGGGTTTTGGCAGAGCTCAGGGTCAACAAAGAGCAAAGTCCCGAGTTTACTCAGGAGGACTGCCAGAGGTTTCAGGACTTCTTTGTAAAGAAGATATCTGACATCCTACACGAAATTGAGGAAATGGTACCCCTCGATTGCCCCTGCCCATTAGACCCTATCACCCCATTAAACATTCCATCTTTAGTTGAGTTCGTCCCCATGTCTAAACTAGAACTACTCAACACAGTAGGCCGAGTCAAATCGGGTTCCTTGGTGGACCCCTGCCCTCCTGACATATTTAAGATGGCAATGCCAGGGATTGAGGAAGAGGTCCTGCACTTACTGAACACCTCTCTTCGCACAGGACAGATCCCCCTAGCCTTCAAAGAGGCTCGATTGATCCCCTTACTAAAGAAACCCGGTGCAGACACTAAATGCCTGAAAAATTTCCGGCCCATCTCTCAGTTGCCTTTTCTGGCCAAAGTGATCGAGCAACATGTGTTAACCCTTCTCTCGGCCCACCTGGAGAGTAACAACCTGCTGGAAACCAATCAGGCAGGGTTCCGCGCTAATCATAGCACGGAACTTGTTATGTTGTCTATCCTAGATGAGCTGAGAACCCGGGCTGATGTAAAAACACCAAGTGCCTTGATACTATTGGACCTCTCCGCGGCGTTTGACACCGTGTGTCATAAACAGCTTCTGTCGCGGTTGAGTGCCTTTGGTGTTATAGGCACAGCACATGCATGGCTCGCTTCTTTCCTGCAGGGTAGGACACAACGAGTGCAGCTGGGCGATTTACTTTCCACCCCCGCGCCTATCACCTGCGGCGTCCCACAGGGCTCTGCGTTGTCACCCCTACTTTTTAACATCTACCTGCAGCCATTAATTGCTCTCCTGAACAAGATGGACTGCCTAGTGTATAACTATGCCGATGACACCCAGATCATCATCCGGCTGGATGATGGCCCAGGAGCATACACTAGGCTACAGGACATACTAAAAACCACAGTAAACTGGATGTCTGAGAACTCTCTGAAGGTCAATCCAGACAAGACGGAAGTCTTGCCCATTTCCATCTCGGGCAACCCCTGGAGCGACAAATTCTGGCCTAGAGAGTTGGGTACACCACCAAAACCGGCAGCAGCAGTCAAAAGCCTAGGCCTATTTGTGGATAACAAACTATCTATGGAAAAACAGGTTTCCACGGTTGTGGGCACCTGTATAGGCCTTTTAAAACAGCTTAGGAAGATCTCTGCTTTGCTTTCATTCTCCACTCTGAGACATGTAGTCTCAGCCACAATTCTGGCTAGGCTGGACTACGGTAACTCTCTATACTTAGGCCTGCCTCAGCGGCTGCTGGACAAGCTTCAGGGTGTCATGAATGATGCAGCTAGGCTTATATTCAATAAACCCAGGACTGCCCATGCCTCCCCCCTGATGCAGGAGCTACATTGGCTCCCAATACGTCAGCGAATCGTATTCAAGGGATTGTGTATTGCTCACAAGGCGTTGTACGGCAAGGCACCCAAATATCTGAAATCCCGAATATCCCCCTATACACCAGGCAGGACCTTGCGTTCATCGGACGCTACCTTCTTGTCCCAATCTCGCTTCAAGCTGACCACAGTGGGGGGGCGCGCGTTCTCCAACGTGCTTCCAGCTTTGTGGAATAATTTGGATTCAGACCTCAGGAAGGAAAGTAATCTACTTCCCTTCAGAAAAAAACTAAAAACTGTGTTGTACAAACAAGCATGGAGCAGACCTTAGCGGCATGCCGATTTCAAGTGAATGTAACATCGTATCACGTAACACCTCTCACGTAAATTTGGACAGACAGCGCTTAGAGACCCCTGAGGTTATAACGCGCCATACAAATTAAATAAATAAATAAATAAATAAATAAAGTGAATCGGTTAAGAAGCCTCATGTCTGTAGAAATTATTGCAGATCGAACAGTTCAAATATATGTAGCTCCGCAATCTCTCACTTTCTCACAATCACACAATATTTTTCATGACTGCCTTCTAACAATCATATCGGCACAATACTACATTTAAATGTTTAAATCATGCTTTTAAATGTCAATAATGACTGTACTAACTCAGTTGCACACAATATGCACCTTGAAATGTAAAAGCAAATATAAATTATTAATTTACTTCTGAAGAAAATGTGCATCACAGTAAATTAAAAGATCTCACAGATATGCAATTAATTATATGTGAGTGGGAATTTTGATGTTTGCTTTTCAGGTAAGGAGCAGGGTTAGCTTTAGGAAGAGAAGAGTGCTTTAAAAAGAATATATAACAGTTTACAGAATACAGAACATTGAGTTACAGGAATAAGAGCTACAACCTCCAATATACACAAGGACAGCCGAGCTAGTGGGGAGCAGCAGAATGACAGTTAGTTACATCTGAAGGTGTGAAGATTTTGTTTATTGTCTTCTGACTGATCGGTACTCCGTGAGAGACGCTGCTAGAAAAGGAAATATTTTAGTTCCTTTCTAAATTGGAGGAGCAAGGACAGAAGTAGAATGAGATAGGGAGATTGTTGCTTACTCTTTGGGGGTTGAAGTGTATTGCCAGTAAACAGCTATGTGCGGATTTTAACTGTGACCCATTTTTCTATCTTCAGCTTTAAAGAGGTTTGGTTTTGGTTAGCCAGGGAATGTAAGATTGAAATCAATGCTGTAAAAATATATGAAACAGATGGTAATGATGAGTCAAACAGAGATTATGAGAGAATGTCATCACTCTGTCATCGATACAGCAAACTACTTAGAAAGATTTAGGAAATGTATCCTTATGGTTGAAGTCAATTCTCCCAGCATGCATAACTTGAAAAATGAAAGACACTATGGTGGCCCACAGTAAACTGTAAGAACTTGGAGCATGAACTTGGTAATAAAGCAAAGAACTTAGAAGTACACTCCAGCAACTACCACGGACCGGTTTCTTTTCGTAAATAAGATGTTTTTGCTTTTTTGTATTGTTTGTTTGAAATAATTTAGTAAAATGCCTTCCGGATTTATGTATGGTTATAAAAATAAAAAAAATGTCTCTTAGCAAGTACTGGATATCGTAATTACAAGGCAGATGAATATGTAATAGTTTTGTAGTAGAACTACTGAATTGGAGAATTCGAGTGTGGGTCATTTGCAACCATGGTACGTTTACACAACAAGCAGTTATTGGGTTTTCACCATGTTATACCACAAAACAATACATTAAACGCACCGAGATATTTTCCTAGCAATATAGCCATTTGAAACACAATGGTGTCTGTCCCATAGAGCTAACAAACCATAATCAGAAGCTATTTTATTTTCAACCTGATAAAAAAAGGTATTACAACACTTTTTACATTGAATCTTTTACAAATGTAATTCGAAGTTTTGTTTGGGTTTAGTGTAGAACTAATTTGGATGCGTAATCATACTGCTACTAGCACAATGCTTAATTCTTGTGTAATTCAGAATAGGCCATCCAAGCATAAAGGTCCACTTAATGAAAGACATAATACCCATGAACATGGGATTGTAAAAACAAAAAGTGGGACTCAACACTAAAAAATAGTTTGAGCTCCAAAACATAAACAACATCTGCAAATTCTAGGTGCAAAGCGATTATCTATTAAGCACCAACACAAAAGGGTCTATGCCCCAGGCAACAACCACCATTTGTGCATAAATCTGCCCCTTCGGAGGCTAATTACTGCGTCAATAAACACATGGAAACAACGCCAGTACTGAAATCATACACTATGCCTGTTTTCCTTTCCAGCTCCCATTGCAAAGGACTTCTCATATTCATTTAGTAGATATAGACAAGGTAGAGTAAAGCACGATGACCATACGTCAAGGAATGGTGTCAGATACAAAACTAAATGAGTATATGATAATTGTCACTTGTCAACCAGATAAACTGCAGTTTTTTCTTAATGTCCTCACAGTTCAAAACAGCAATACTATTTGAAGGGCACCAAACCACACTCAGAAACTACCCATAAAACATGTGGCTGTCATTCTCCAGATGCCCTTGAGGCACTTGAGGTACATTACACACAACAGATCACATTAAAATCTTTAAACAAAGCTACACAGGACTAAAGAATAAAAACAGATGGCATATCCTCACAGAGCCTATGCACAAAATGAGGGAGAGAAGCTAAGGAAGGAAATATTGTTATGGACCAACGCTGATTGAACACATGAACCAGTAATGTCAGTAGCGATCCATCTTTAGTGATTTATTTATAATTGTTTCTAAAGTGCTTTACTACTTGGTAGACTTTAAGGTCATAGTTGTGCCTACATAGTTGTGCCTTTCATTGTCATCTATTTCACAGGGACAAGGTTTTGGTATATATCAATGCCATCTTCCTCCTCCTAACCTTGATCCTGTGTCGCATAGGCAGGATCCTGATTAACTGCTTTATTATCTTATATCGCTGAACTGAATAGAATTATTCATTTCTAGTGGTCAAACCTCATAGGCACTCAAGTACCAAATTTACAAAGTAGCATGGAATAAATTCTAAGCATTCAAACAACTTTGTTTTTAGGTTCTTCCGAAGGATTTCAGAATGGCATTTAAATGCGGAATGGTCTGGTAAATTATTTCACAGTTCACATGTATGGTATATGAAAGTCTGGCTTTCTTTCCTATGTCTTTTAAACGTAAGGGGCATCAACACGAATATTTAATTCCCAGATTAGGATTAAGAGAAGTCAGATTCTGTTCAAGAATCAGATAGACCGAGGTCCAACCTCTTGGTTGCCAGTTTAACCAGTCAGGTTCTGAAGAAGGACAACATCAGACTACAATTAGGCAGTCTATCCCCTACTCGGATGTTAAAGATAATACATAAGTTATCAGTCTAAGGGATATATTTATAAAATGTTAACATGACTGATTGTGCTAAACACATTATCCAAGGAGTGCCCCTTCATATAGGTGGGCCATGCAACCATCTGAGTAAGGACCTAGGGCCCGATGTAGGTAAATCCCATTTACCGATTTTGAAATACCGAATGCTACCGATTCGGTATTTCAAAATCGGTAAATGGGATGTAGGTCCCAACATCTGGAATCGTTACCGATTCCTTACAAATTCGGTATTTATCGATTCGGTAAATACCGAATCGGTATTTGCTATTGAATCCTATGGGCCTTTGAAGCCCATAGGATTCAATTCAAATACCGAATCGGTATTTACTGAATCGGTAAATACCGATTTTGTCAAGGGTGCAGGGGGTGTCACTTTGACACCCTCTAGCACCCCCAAAACGGGCATGTGTGCAATGTGGCACACAGACATGCCCTAAGGGCACGTCTGTCTGTCACATGGCACATGTGTACATGCACAGATGTGCATGTATACAGAAATCGGTATTTTACCATGGATTTGTATTCCATGGTAAAATACCGATTCTGTAAGCCATGTGCCAATGGTAAATTGGCTACCTACATTGCATTTTCGGTAATTTTACCGAATCGGTAATTATTACCGAATCGGTAATTATTTTACCGATTCGGTACATATTACCGAATCGGTAAATTTACCGATTCGGTAATGATACCGATTCTGTAAAATTACCGAAAATGTGCCCCTACATCTCGATAGCCCTTTACCGATCGGAAACGGCCGAAAATCGGTATTTTCGGCCGTTTCCGATCGGTAAAGGCCTACCTACATCTGGCCCCAAGTCACTCATACAATACAGATTTGGACCAAACACGCACAATCTCATCTTCATACACAATCTTGGAACCTTGAACACTTCTTTGTTTGCATCAACTTGTCCAACCCACTAAACTAATTTATTACTCAAAATAATGACATGCTTCAGTCCATTATAAGCACTTGAAACACATTACCACAGAGGTCTTTAAGTCGAAGGATAGTGCTGTAAAAAACAAGGCAACTAGACTTAATTGACCATACAACCTTATGGCATATTCTCTACCATAGTATTCTGGCTGCCATAGATATCGTATCTCCTGTCAAGCATAAAACCAAGCAGTTTATTAAATAACCAATAGGGGGGGTCAATGGAAAACTAACAGAATGGAAACATGCTTATAATAATCTAGAATGCCACTGGCATAAGTTAAACTTTGTTGTAAGATACACAGGAGTGCCTAAGACAAAGTAATCAATAGAGCCAAAAAAGGCCAACCTTGCAGAAAGAATTTAAAAGGAATACAATCAAATGGAAGAACTTTGTTTACTACAAACAAGATTCTGATGTTTTGCAAAGTAACCCATGTGCATCTTAATAACAATACGAAATTCTGCTTGATTGCCAAGAACTGTGACTTTGCCTCCAACACTCCAGAACAATCTTTCTACATACCGACTTAACCACATCTGCTACAATCTGTATTCACTTCTTTCAGGTACTAAGTCTGCTCAATAAAATTGAAGGGCCCAATTATCCTCTAGATTTATTTTCTGTTTCATTCATTAAATAACCCCCCCCCCCTTCTAATGCACTGAACACCACAAATGTGATTAATACCACCCTTCGATGTTATATCATGACTGGCCCTCTGATGCATCCTATCATAACTCCATATCTGAAACAATAATAGGCAGGCCATCAAATCACTATAGCACATCTCCACCGTCCCATTCCCCATCAAGATCTGGGAAACACAGGTGACAAGGCCACTTCAAGAGCACGTGGAACCAAACATCGCTTCCATGATCATTGTCTGGATTTGGTCCTCCTAGAAGCAGCAAATCAGCCTTAGCCAAAATTAGGGAGGAACTACTCCTTTCCATGGACTATAAAGCAGTACTCCCCTAATGCGGTGGATAGCCGGAGGATGTTGCAAATGATTAAAACAGAGTTCTGTGAACATCTTGGCCAACTCTTGCTTGTTGGCATGCTAGAACATCCATACAGTAGTGTTTGGTGAATGTGTGTGTGGAGCGGACCTCGTCGCTGCTTTACAAATGTCATCTATGGGTATGTTTCCAAGGAAAGCCATAGTGACTCCTTTTTTGCTACTGGAATGAGGTATGGGCTGGGTAGGCACATTCCTTCTAGCCATAATATAGCCAGTTTTGGATATGTTTGACAATCCTTCTAACTATGCCTGTCTTTAAAAGAGCATGACCTTTGTGTGGCTTGGTGAAAGCAACAGAAAGTTGTAGAGTTTTGTGGAAGGGATTGGTCATATTGATGTAATATATCAGGGCACACTTGACATTAAGGGTGTGGAGAGCCCTCTCTGCCACAGAATCTGGCTGAGGGAAGAAGACCGGGAGCTCAATAGTTTGTTTGAGGTGGAAGAGGATGCCACTTAGGAAGGAATTTGGGGTTGGTTCTTAGGACAATATTGCAATGACCCTGAACGGCAGGCTCTTCTAGGGTGAGACCCTGCATTTCACAAATATGCATTGAAGATGTGATAGTGACAAGGAAAACAACCTTTCAGTAAAGGAATTGTAGCGAGCATGAATGTAAAGGTTTAAAAGGAAGGCCCATGAGTCTGGTTAGGACAATGTTAAGGTTCCAGACAGGTGCAGAGGGTACCCTGAGTGGAATAACCTGTTTGAGTCCCTCCTGAAAGCCTTGATGTGGGGGATTCTGCATGCTGCATGTAAGCTGTGATAGCGGCTAAGTGAAGGTGTATGGAAGCAAAACATGATTTCTGTAAGTGAAGGAGGTAGACTATTTCATGAACTGCGGGTGTATAAGCTTAGGAATGCAGTAATGGACAAATCTCTTCCACTTGGCAGTGTAGCAGGCCGTGTAGTAGGTCTGCATGCTTCTTTGAAGATAAGCATGCACCCTTGAGGGTTAAGGTAGCCACACTTTAGGACTTCAAGAGCCAGATCGCTAAATTGAATTGCCTTGGGTTGGGTTGCTTGATTGTCCCGTGGTTCTCCATGAGAGGGTCTGACTTGTTGGTGGCCTTTTCTTGGGGAACCACTGACAACTGAAGAAGGGTCAAGAACCATGGTTGTCTGGCCCACTTGGGAGCCACCAGGATGAGAGTGAGGGACGTTTGCTGAAGTTTCTGGACTAGGCAAAGGAGTGGGAGAGGAGGAAAAGTGAAGGCAAATATCCCTGACTAATTCATCCATAGAGAATTGCCCATGGGATGTGGGAACCTGGAGAAATGCTTTAGCATTTTGCACTGTGGCGAAGAGGTCAATCTCTGGAAACCCCCTTGGGGTAAGTATGGGAGTAGGATTTGTGGGTGGAGTTCCTACCTTGGAATTGTTACTGCATCCTGCTGAGAAGGTCTGCAATATTGGTGCCATTCCCAGATATACTCCGCCAGCAGGTGTTTTTGGTGGTGAAGCATGTGTTGGACTTGGGCCCTCTACAGGGTAATTCCCCAACTTCGTGCCTTTACCCTCCTGTTTTCTGAACCCATTTGTGTTGGCTTTTAGGACTCTGTGCACTTCACCACTGCTAAGCAGTGTTAAAGTGCTTATGCTCGCTCCTCGAAGCATAGTAAAATTGGCTTAAATCCTATTGGCCCATTTAATTTACTTTGTAAGACCCTAGTAAAGTGGTGCTGCATGTGATAGAAGGTCAGGGCCCTCAAGGCCCGCACCAGTAAGTTTAAAAGTTTGAAAGTTTGGCCAAGAATGGTAGTGCAAAGAGCTGAGAACTTGACCTTCCTAGTTCCCACAGTTTTGGATAGCCAAAAACATAAGGTACAGAATAGCTCAGCACATACCTAAAAATCAATATATGATAACAAATGATACAGTACAATATCCAGATTAATGGTTGTCGAACATGAAATAATTTCCCAAAAGGCATAAACAGTGTCACTGTAAAACATAATCTTGGAATTTGGAAGGCAATTTGATGGACCTGGAAGACGGGGAACGGGAAGTAGAATTAGTGTCATAAACTTCAACTCGGACTAAATGTTTGGGTTGGACATGCAAACCTGTTTTAGACACAGCAATCTTCCCCTTGCCATTGTCCAATTTAACAGTGGCTTTGTTAACTTTTAAAGCCTTCTTAAGGACAGAAAACTTGGACTCCCCTTTGGGTAATATTCTAGAACACTTCAATCTCCCCATGTCCCCCACACTGACATGTAGCTGTTTGGGGCCTGGTTATACCATGCATTTGATCATATCTATTTTGTGCCTCAACACGCTTTTTGCAAACCTCATCAATCTTATGCCTAAGCAACATGAACTCTTTGTCACCCATCCATCTTCTCAACAGTTTAGAGTCACGTACACAACCTCATATTAAAACAAATGGAGACACACCAGTGTCAGAATTGACAGTAGTGCGAACAGCCCATAGAAGTTTTTCAACTTCTGCCTTACAATTCAGACCACTCGCTTTCGCCAACTGCACGTTCTGTTTAATCACCCTGTTAAAATGTTCTACAAGGCCATTCCTTCTCGTATGGTAAAGAGAAGTTTTAACATGTTTGATGCCAAGAGAAGGTAGAAATTCTTCAAATTGAACTGAAACAAACTGGGGGCTGTTGTCACCGAGATGTTCCTCAGGAATGCCATCCCTCGCAAATAGTGACTTAAGAAACTTGATAACAGAGGTGGAATCAGAGTTTCTTACCCACTTGATTTCTGATCAACGACTATGAAAATCCATTAGAACAATGCCATGCTCAGGTATATTGGCAGACAAATTTAAAGGGCCAATTATGTCAACAGCTACCTTCATAATGAATGTATATGGGTACTGCACTCTACTTGCAAGAGCAAGTAGAGTGCAGAACCCATATACATTCATTATTGACCTCTACTGCATAACGAGGTACTAGCACCATAGTAAACATGTCTTTTGATTCGAATGCTGCAATCACGGATAACAGAGCGAACACAAAGGTGTACACAACGGATGAAGCAACTCAAATATATAAACTAATTAAGGAAACCAAGACTTTTGATGCCCAAGGAGGTTCGGTTGTGCAACAACTAAAGCAGCTAGAATATTTATCAAAACGAGAACTAAACCAGCGTCTACACGCGTCAACACTGATACAATATCACTGTGAAGCGAATCCCAAGAGGACTCAGATTGGCTATTCGCCCAATGCTCTACAGATTAAACAATAACCCCCAATTCATGGAAAAGTGGTTTTAGATTCTCAATAAATGCTCCTTAGATTTGATATTATTGTTGATTGAAGAGCTTGCTAAAACAATAAGAGATTTAGAAGAGGAAATAGTCAACGTAAAGAAAGAACTGTCTGCTAAAATGGAAGAAGAAGCATGGAGCAAGTATCTAGAAGAAGTAGAAGTGAAATTAGATAAATATGGAAAGGAGCTCCAGGAAACAAAACTGCGCAAGTTTAAGCGCGACACTATCGACTATAAGCGGAATGAAGCCTATACTTGGGCCGAGGTTTATGCGACAAGAAGATATACTGGCAAAAAACAACAAACAACCTCATCCGAAGAAAGTGTGGTGTCAGATAGTGACGCAAGTACCTCTAGACAACCTATTGCTCAGCAACAACGTCGTAAACCGGGACAACAAGCACCCACCACGATTGATTTAGCATCTACATCATATTCTGATGCTTTTTTAGAGAAGGGCCAAGCCCAAAGCAAACCTCCGGATCAATCGTCAAACCAACTGAGCGACAAAAAACGCGAAGAGGAAAAGGAAAAGGAAAAGGACCAGACCAAGAAGACGGGCTTACAGAGTCAGGCAAGAACTTAGTGATTAATATCTCAAAATATCCACTATCTAAATTTGAAGAGAGACTGCTAAATAAAGGAATAACTTTTGTGAGTACTTACCATACAAATGAGTTAGAGACCGAAGTAGCATTCTTCAAATTTATGAGAATTTTACGTTTGAAACATTTTTTCACAATACTAAATCCCATTGTACAACGGACAGCACAACAGAGAAATTCAAACCCAAAAGCAATTTTTTAGCTCCAGTTTCCCACAAAAGCCTTGATACATTTGAGACCTTAGTCAAAGCTGACATGAGCAAAATAAAATATAGGAGAAAGTTGAACAATCTAACACGAGCAGAACACAGTGCCATACAATCTTTGGCGAAAAATAAAACAATTGTGATCCAGAAGGCGGACAAGGGGGGAGGACTAGTCATTATGGATTCGGATTTCTACACACAAAAGGGCAATTAACATGTTCAAGATGTGAACACCTACGCCAGATTGGAGAGAGACCCAATGGTGGAAATTTCTCAAACTTTAGACAAGATTCTGGAAAAAGCAGAAGAATTATGTTGGATCAATAACACCACGAGACGTTACCTAAAACAAATCTATCCAAGAAGACCGAAGATATATTTTTTGCCAAAAGTGCATAAGCATCTACAGAACCCCCAATCAGACCGATAGTATCTGGATGTTCCGCAATCTTTGAAAACCTAGGAATCTTCATTGACGCTCACATGCAACCATTCATTCATGACTGGCCAACATATTTGGAAGACACATCGGATTTCCTAAGAAGCCTCTCATCTATCAAAACTGAAGGGAGTATGAATTGGACACTATGCACTATAGACGTGACATCCCTATACACGTCGATTCCTCACAAACAAGGATTGGAAGCCATGGAATGGGCTTTATTGAGAACTGACAAACCTGAAGAACTCAAATATCTAATCATGCAACTTCTGGAATTTTGTTTAGAAAATAGTTATTTTTCATGGCAAAATGAATACTACACTTGTATGTGTAAGACGACATGGCTCTGTATTTTTATGTATGTATCTTTTATGGCTAATGTAGCCGAAATAAAGATTTCTGAGTTCTGAATACTACACTCAACTCAGTGGAACAGCTATGGGTTTCCCTGGAGCATGTATATATGCTAATATTTTCATGGCAAAGTTTGAATTGGACTACATTCTAGAAGATTGCACTTGGCAAGAAGGCATCGTGTATTATAAATGATACATAGACGACATTTTTATAATTTGGAAACAGCCAGTTTCAGAACTCATGCAGAATATCAAAAGTTTGAATTTGGCAAACCCAAGAATTCAATTCACATGTAACACAAGCTCAACATCTATACCATTTCTGGACGTTATGGTAGAAATAGTAGAGAATACCATTCAAACAAGACTATATAAAAAGACAACCGACAAAAATACAGCATTGCTATATGGAAGTTTCCATCCGGCCAACCTAATCAATAATCTTCCGATATCGCAATTCATGAGGATAAAGAGGATATCATCAGACAGCAAAAAATGAGAGAAGAGTCTAGAAGAACAGAAACAAAGATACCTTGATAGGGGATACCCTAAAAAACTGTTAGAAGCACAAATAGAGAAAATCAAAACTATACCAAGAATTGAACTTTTGCAGAAGAAACCGAAAATTGAAAATAAAAGGATGGTTTTTGTTTCAAACTACTCGACAGCGTCGAGGGATATAAAAAGAATCATACAGAGAAGATGGGAGATTCTACAAGTTGAGAAAGACTTTGGATCATTGTTTATGGACAAACCTCTATTTGCCTACAAAAAAGCCCAGAACTTGAAAGAACTACTTAGTAAACCAGTAGGACACGAGGAGACTTGTCAACAGCAAGAAATCTACAAAGGCACCATGCGATGTTACAATTGTAAGAATTGTAATAATGTTATACCAGGCGACACTTTACTACATCCTCGTACAGGAGAAAAAATACAACTTAGACACACCACCAATTGTAACTCAGAGCATATAGTGTACTCTATTAAATGCCCTTGCGGACTACTGTACGTTGGCAAGACTGACAGAAAACTCAAGTTACGACTTTCGGAACACAAAAGCCGAATCCGAAACAAGAACCACACTTCACCTCTTGCAAAACATTGGATGGAGATGGGTCACACAATAGCCCAATTAAGATTTCAAATTATTGAACTTGTTCCACAACGACTAGGATTGGATAATGCTAGAATCCCGCTCCAGAGAGAAGCCTTCTGGATACGCAAATTACAGACATTGGCCCCAAATGGGCTAAATGACAAAATGGAAATTATATGTTTCTTGTAAATCCTTAAATTTCAGCCTAAGAGATCCTCACGGGCCTCTAATCCACAGTGATATGTACATATAGATGACACAAGGGTAGACTGATACATCCCTTACACACATAAGCGCATCAGCGAAACATCTTCAATCTGAGATTGTAAAAAGGCAGGAATTGATATAAATAGAGTAATTTATTTTTTTTTGTATTGCAAACCTTTTCGTTTGTATTGCAACCCCTTTTTTTGCATTCCAACTTGTTCTGCCTGAGTTATCGTTTACTACATATAATTTCTAGTGATCTCGATATTGTTGATATTATTTTTATGTTCCTCACGTGTAAAGAATATTTTCGTGCAGTATTATCGTGTAACATATACAGTGGAACAGGCTTAAACCCCCGTTTTCAAACAGAATACCCATTAATCAATCTTCACCTCTTACTAATGGCGGCCACAGAACGTTAAAGAATAAGTCCTTTGTTTATTATTACGTATCTAGCAGCAATGGTTAAGCAATACAAAAAGGACCAACAACAGAGTGGTTTAGCTCCGGTCGACACACCCGCTGAAAACGCCGTACCGAGCAGAATGGCTTGCACTATCGGTAAGACTTCGAATAAGCACTAATGTGCGATTTACCGTTCCCAAACCCAAGTCAGGCTTCTAAATGCTCCTATTACTTTCTATCCACAGCCAAACTACTCTGATAACTAAGAGAGACCGTTTGAACCAACTTGAAGACTCGCAGGTAAAAACTTCTCTTTAAACTCCATAGAGTGTGAGACCTTTAACGAACATCACGATACTCACTAGAATATACGCACTTTTTCTTTTTCGTAGGACATTTTTTCCCAATCTAAAAAAGAATCGCAGGTGAGCATATGTTATTATTTTTAAACAATGCATCACGCTAATGATACCTTAAATTCTGACATTCCCTGTAAGTGACTATGAATAAAATATTTCTCTTACAGATACATAATATACAAGCAAAGGCTCAGGTAAACAAATTCAGGAAATTAAATAAATACCAGAAATTCCGACTTTTTTATGCATAGTTTATAAAATAAGATACCTATACAATCCTTTTCTTATAGATTGACCGCGACCAATGAAATAAACTTCTTGATATAGGAATTATCGAGTTAGCTTATACTTGTGGTAAGAATCATTTAAATTACAAACTACAAACTAAAAACCTCCGCAGCACCATCAGTAATTAAGTTCCCTTTCTCTTTTTCTTTTTTCTTTAACAGACCCCCGACGAAGGGGCCTCAGCCCCGAAATGCATTGGGTTTTTTAACGCATTTATTGGAATCATGTTTTTGAATATGTATTGATATGACGAAAATGCAACTGTTTACTTTGCGATTAATTTACAATTTATATGCCAGAAAAATAAAACTTGAAATGCTTTCTGAACTTCTGATAAAATTGTTGAAACGTACTATTGGAGAATTTGAATTAATTGCTGTGCGCGTTAGAGTCCTGGTGACCGTTTGGGACCAGGCTACACATCTCTATTCCCCCAACAGCTACCTTCAACCAAGGTTTGTCAGGAACCTCAATGGCTTTAACAGGAGAGGTAGTAGTTACTTGTGACTTGTTACTATACAAAATGCTCCACCTGTCTTTACAAGGCAGGCCACCAAAAATTTCTCTCACTCTCCTTTTCAAAGCAGCATACCTATGTGGCCCTCATAGGCTAACGTAATAACTTTGTTTTTCATGGTATCATGTACTACTAACAATGAAGACCTACACAACAGACCGTTCCCCACAGACAATTCATCGAAAACGTGCTTGTACTTATTGACCCAATTGTGTTCATTGATGTTGTGTGAGACCATCCTTCACGTAATATCTTCAAAATGTCCTGAAACTAATAATCACTCTCAGAAGCTTCTCTCCATTCATGCTCTGCTATGAAGTCCTCAGATTTATAATGCAACATACCAATTCAACATCATCATGAGCATCTTTCACTTCTACAACTTTACTGCAAACGGAAGGTAAATGAGACAGACAATCAGCAAGGAAATTTATTTTGCCTGGCACATACTCAACGCTAAAGTGGTGTTCCATGAGTCTAAATTTCCATCTTGCATTTCTAGGTGTAGCTTTGCCTCCACCTCTAGTGGTGAACAGGTCTACAAGGGGTTTATGTTCAACACGTACAACAAACTTTGAACCATACAGGTAGGTAATATTTAAAATGAGTGATACCCCACCAACATGCAAGAGCAGCGCGCTCAATCATGGAGTAAGAAGGCGCAGCTCCATGCAAACTTCTGGAGGCAAATGCAATTACTTCATCTTTGCCATCCCTATGCTGCAAAAGGATGGCACCTAAACTTTTTGGCTGGCATCAGTCATGATTATGGTTTCGTCTTCAGTATTAAATGCTTTAAGGGGAAATGCATGAGGTACTTCATGTTTGATTAAATTTAATTCCTTTGTGCGTACATCATTCAAACAAAAACAGACATTTTTCTTGAGAAGGCATCAGATGTTGTAAGTTTTGGATGCACAATTGGGAATAAACCGGGAATAAAACTCTATGAGACCCATGAATTATCTTAACTGATCCTTGTCGCTAGGAATGCTGAAATCTTCGATGGCTTTAACTAGGCTATGTTTAGGTAGCACCCCTTCAGAAGACAACATGTACCCCAAATAATCCACTGTAGTTGCATTCAGTTTACATTTGTCTATACCAAGGGTAACACCTTTTTGCCTTACCGATGACAACACTTGGCACAACCTATCATTGTGTTAACTTTGATTCTCACCATACACTAAAACATCATCTTGAAAGGCCATAACCCCAGGCATATCTTTAAGCATACTTTCAACCACTCTCTGAAAAACTGCAGACGCAGAGGCCAGACCAAAGGGTATGTGCTTAAATTGGAAAAGACCCTCAGGAGTGATGAATACAGTTAGGTGCCTTGACTCCGTGTGTAATTCAATTTGATGATACACAGATGACATATCCAACAAACTGAACAAAGTGGCACCCTTGAGAGTGGAAGTCATCTGCGTAAAGTTGGGAAGTGAATGCTGGTCTATCCAATGTTTTTATTGAGGACGTGTTAGTCTACACACATGCAGATTACCATTGGCTTTTTTTTGCCAGAACCACAGGGGACACCCAATTGGAAGACTCAATAGGTTCAATTACATCACTTGAACAATCTGCCTAATTCTTTTTTTGAGTCTGATTGCAAGGCCAGGGGCACCCTCCTGCCCTTGTGCACCACTGTCTGAGCCCCAATTGTTAATTTAATCATGTGCTTAATACATTTAAAGAGACCCAATTCCTTTATAAATACTTCTGGATACAACAATGCCCATGAGCTTTCTTGGACAGCTTGTACTTGGAAGAAATCTTTCTTCAATGCCACTTATTGAACATTATTATGATCAAGGTTAATAACAAGATTGCCTTGGTCTTCCCACCCGAGGAGACATGCCGTGTCCCTTTCGTGTGATATATTTTGTCTATGCTTTATTTTAGATTTGTTATAGAACAAGAAGTAATTTTTTTTGTTCTATGTTATTATAGGGGTCCACTATTGTATTACTATTGTATTATTGTTCAGTCCTGAAGATGGTCTCGTCAATGAAAAAGTAGAGACCAAAACGTCGACCTACGCTTTTTCTTCTATTATTTTGTATCAATTTTAACAAAGAAGAAAAGTGTTCGCAATTGTCACAGAGAAGGTGTTTTGAATCTGTATTGTTTCCTTCTTGCTACATTGTTCATATACTTTTTAGTACCCTTCATGAAAATGCATAAAGTGAATACTTTTTCTATATACACCCGTTTCTGTCCTAATTTTTACGTTGTTCTATTTTTTGACAATTTATGTTGTTTATTGTGGCTATTTTGCTCAATGTATAAAATAATCAAGTCAAGATACAAATTATTGCAATCTACTGATGAGAATAGGCCCATATTCGTTCAGGCCTGAAATTGAATTTGAAAAATAATCAAAACATATTGTTAATTAAATCCCTTGAAGGTACATTTACTCTATCATCCTATTCTTGCCCGAGCCCTCAAGGATATATTGGGTTGCCCATTACATGGTTTAAAGATGGCCACCACGTAGTGGGCATATATGCGATGACGTATGAAGGCGGGGTGTGCGGGTCACCGTGAACCGCACTGGATGACGTTGCGATGAAGAAGGAGCACCGAAAGGGGGTTAACAGAGCCACCAGAAAGAAAGAAAACAAAGTATCTTGGTAGCGTCTATGGGGCAGCAGGACACCGTGTCCCTGGTGTCATCCCGAAAAATAGAGACACGAAGCAGTACCTTTGCCAAGGAGGACGACTGCACTGTGGATTCGCAGACTGTAGCGCCGAATGTCTGTAAAAGTGGAGGTCCTGCTAACTGGCCACTTGTCGCCAGTGTAAAGAAGCAGGAGTCTTCAGGTAAGTCAGGATGAAGTTTATTGAAGTCAGCGGAACAGAGATACAGTGCGACTTCTCCCTGCAACCACCGAAGACCATTAACCTCCCCGCTCCTGAATCCAGTTTCCCTAGCGTTCTCTTCACTCTCTCGGCACGCGGTGAAAGACACCTTGAGGGAATGACAGAGAACACAACATGTAAGCACATGTTACTTTGGGGTTTCCTTGTGTTTCACCCTGATAAGACGCATTATTGTCCATTAACTCAATTTCTTACAGTGCCCAATGCCAAATGTTTTACGTTACCCCAGGCTGCTGTGGTGTGTGTTTTTGTGCTGGGTTGATTTTGGGGATAATGCATGGCAGTCATGTCTGTTTTTATCAGCTCATCCCTGTGCTGAACCTTGTGAGAAAATGACATAAGACCCAGCTGTATAGCCAAGAGTTCGAGGTAGTTTGTGTGGGGCCCTGATGTTGCAGCAACCACATGCTCTGATCAGTCATTTGCTATAGTTACGCCCCCCACCCTGAGAGCAAGGCGCCCATGGTGATGGTTACCTAGGGAACAGAGTCTATGAAAGGCCAGCCCTGCAACAGATTAGTGCTGCTCTACCACTGCAGAGAACAATGAGTGCTGGCCCATATCAACACCATATTCTCTCAGTGAACCTCTGATTGTGACCATTGTGTTGTCAGGCAAAGCTGAAGTGGACGCATATGAAGCCTAACATGGGGAACTGACAGTGCAAAACAACATAATTCCAAGTAGACACAACTGTTCGGACTGTCAATTGACGATTTGGCTGAAAAAGAGATAGAAACTGCTGGAATGTCTATACTTTTTTGAGTAAGCCTCCCCAGAAGGTTTGAATCTGAAGGGGAAGAAGGTAGAACCTGACATTATTTATTGTGAAGCCAAGACTGTGGAAGAGGGAGATAACGGTCTGGGTGTAAGTGAGACCCTGCAGTTTGCCTGCGTTCTTGATCAGCCAGTCGTCTAAGAGAATACAAGAATGCCACTCCTTCCGAGAGGGGCGGCTACCATAGAGAGGCATTTCGTGACAACTTGGGCAGTGGTGACCCCAAAAGACAACACTTTAACTGGATAATGCTGACCACGAAATAGAGGTAGTGCCGATAAGTTGGAAGGATGCATATGTGAAAGCAGGTGTCCTTCAGATCATGAGCCATCACGAAGTTGTCTTGCTGTTGCAGAGGGATGACATCCTGCAGAGTGACTGTGCACATGTTCTGAGAGGATGTATTTGTTGAGGGACCTCGGGTTGAGCATTGGCCTTAGAGACTTATCCTTTTTGGGGACAAGAAAGTACAGCGAGTACACCACTTTGCCATGACAGAGCAATGGTATTTGTTCTTTTGAACTTAAGTGCCCGAACCACTTGCTGAAGAAGGCGCTGGTATTCTGCTGAAAGGGTGTTTTTTGGTGGGGTGGAATGTTTGGTGGGGTTGCAGTAAACTCCAGGCAGTAAGTGTGGTTTATAATGGAGAGGACCCACTGGTTGGAGGTGATCTCTCACTAGTGCGGTGAGAAACCCTGTACTCTTCCTCCAACAGGTGTAGTGTGATCGGGGGAAAGTGTAAGGGAGTCACTGCTCTGAGGAGGTGGCTCCTTTGACCTTCCCTCTTGTGTTGTTACTTTACCCCCATGTTGGCTTGAGATGGTACTGCTCTTGCTGCGTCTGGTAGCAGGCAGGAAGCAGTTTTATCGCCACCCCTATAATGTGACCTGTGAAAGGACTCCCAAGGTGTGGATGTCTGAAGGACCCCCTTTGCCTTGACTGTATCTGTGTCCTTTTTCAGCTTTTCAAGGATCTGATCTACCTGCGGTCAGAAGAGATGTTCACTGTGGAGCAGCAGGTGCTGCAGTAGTTCTGGCTTAAAGCCAGAGACACAGAGCCAGACATGACGCCTGTCCACGATGCTGGTATTAATCCCCCTGGCAGCAGTTTTGAATGTGTCAAGAGTACAGCAGATGGTGGCATATGACATGGTTTTTCCTTCAGTAACAAACTCTAGCTCATGCTGTTATATTATTCAGGGAGGTGTTGGAGGAGTTCCTCCATCTCATCCAAATGCACCCTCTCGAATCAGGAGTAGGTCAACTGAGTTAGCAATCTGCCAGCGTGTGGCTAATTGTACTGCCATCCTCCTGCCAGTTGCATCAATATTTTTACTCAGTGCCGGTGCAGAGATTGGTTTTAGTGCTGGTTTTGGCATGGTCTTCAATGCAGGAGTCATGGGGGGCATGGCTTATACGTGGTCTTTGAGCCAGAAGAAGGGAGCATCATCGGCTCCGATAACTTCTGCTGGTGCCGACCATGGCCCGAAGGCAGTGGTGGACCAGCAGGCTGTTTTTGAGTCTCTGAGTTTGACACCCAAACCCCCACTGGGGCGGTGCTCTCCCTGTTCATAGGGCGATTATGCAGTCATTGGATGGGACTGGGTAGTGACATACTCATGGTCTATGTTTTCAGGGGTTGTTGAGCTTCAGGATCTTGTTGCTGATCCCCCTCGGATTTGGAGTGTGAGCTTGCCTCTGAACTGGATTGCACCAGCTGTGCCTCGGAAGGGCCTTGCTTTTTGCTCGACGTTGCATTTCCCAGATATCGCCTCTGTCTCGCCTCTTCATCCTTCAATGGGCCCACCTCTGTTTACCTCAGTATTGAAGGGTCTTCGAACGTAAGGTGAGGCAGACTTGGCACATGCTTGAGAGGGAAGAAGCAGAGATTGCAGACTTGATAGGGTCAGACCAGTGGAACTTGAAGTGACACTGTGGGCAGTATTGGAAGGGCATCCTTTCCATGACCTGACATTCTCGTGAGAAGGCATCAGAGACAAGAGGCAAAATGCCCTTGAAAAGGGAGAGCCAAGGACCAGGCAGAAGGTGTCCAAGTGAAAACAGGAATCGGAGAGTGGAGGAAGACCAGACGCGCTAAACAGAGCCCGATCTGTACACGTCCAAACCTGATGGCAGAAAATTAAAAATCTAACAATGGAGCCAATGCCCATGCACATTACCAACTAAGGTATGAGTCACTCTACTTCATTACTCAATAGACTTTGTAAAAGAAAAACAAGTTGCAAACATCGAAGCCCAATACCAGAAGGCCGGAGTATGCAGAGCATGTGTATCTACAGCCACACATGCTACAAACATGTTATTGATATTGTGAAACATGTTGGCTTATCTTTTCTGACTTAATTTTAATGTGGACTTTTGCAAAATAGATATCTTAATAAAAAGAAGAAAAAAATTAAATCATCATTATATTATTCTTATTAGGAAGGGATTTAATCTTGTCTTCTTCCTTAACCTGTGTTTGTACCTTCATGCTACAGACCTTGCTGTTTCCCCTTCTCTGCTGGCAGCAATTCAGTGCACAACACTGCGGACCATCTAAATAGTATTCTATGTCCAGCGGCAGGCATGTCTTCCCCCTTTTCTAGGAAGGATTGCCCGCTGCATCATTCTTTATACTAGTCTCCTGTACCCTGGGCATTGATGCATTTCTGTGCCATGTGGACCACAAGGCAGTCAGATGGAACGCAGCTGTAGAGTGGGTCGTTGGATGAAACCCTGTTCTTGGCTATCAGGCAGGAAGCATTACAAACCTGAGAATGCTGTGGTCAGATTCTCCTTTCCGTAAGTGTTAACACTGGCAGCTCCTCTATTCCCATTACTAGCGTCATAGAAAAGCGTAGAGTTTGCGCAGAAACAAAAATGTCTAGATAGACAGAATTCTTGTGATCTTGCTTTCCCTTGAATTTGAATTTGAATTTAAAAACATTTGTATAGCGCACTTCTACCACGCGGTTTCTTGGCGCTTTTAGATTGTGAGGAGACAGACAGGAGCGGAGGGAGTCTAGGCATTATAGGCTCGGGAGAAGAGCAGAGTTTTAAGACCTTTCCGGAACTCGATGTAAGAGGGTGTCATACGGAGTTCCGTCGGGAGGGAGTTCCAGAACGCAGGAGCGAGCACTGCAAATTTTATTCCGCCCGCCTTTTTCTTCCTGAAACGGGGGGTAGTTAACAGGGCCTGATGGGTGGATCGAAGCTCTCTTCCCGGCGTGTAGGGAGTGATGGCAGAGCAGATGAATTCCGGGGCGGTGCCCATTTTGGCCTGAAAGGTGGTACAGCCAAGCTTGAACAAGGCTCGCTCTTTCACCGGCAGCCAGTGCAGGGCCTGCAATAAAGGAGTAGCTCGATGGAATTTAGGCAGGCCGTGAATCAGGCGGGCAGCCTGGTTCTGCACTAGCTGCAGACGGTGAATGGCGTAGGCTGGGGCGCCATTGTAAATGATGTTACCATAGTCAAGGCGCGAGAGCACCATAGCCATCACTATGATTTTTAGGGCAGGTAGAGAGAAGAAGCGAGAGATCTTCCTAATGGTTCTGAGGGAAAAAAAACAGGAAGAAACAACCGAATTGACCTGTGAGTGAACGGAAAGTGAAGAGTTCAGGGAAATACCAAGGGTTTTGACCTTGGGACACCAAGTGAAGAAGGCCAGTGGGAAGGGGACCAAGGACTGCAACCACCTCCGGTCAAGACTAACTCCGTCTTGTCCGGATTGAGTTTGAGGTGGTTGCAGTTCATCCAATCCTGGATGAACAACATGACGGATTGGACGTTCAGGGAGGATGAGGAAGAATGGGAAAGGTTGATGTCTTCTTGGAGGGGGGGGGGGGGTATCCTGGAGCATGCTTCATGGAGCAAGGACCAAAAAGTGTGGCCAGGGAAAGAGGTGTACATTACTTTTATTTCACTGAAGGGGTTTGCTGAGCTGCCATACGACACTAACCGCATGCATGGCTCCCTCTGATTTCTGGCGAGGTGGCATTGTTTCTGGTGGGGGGCCCAGAACTGACACTGGAAGGCGGGGCCTGGGCCTCTATGGTACTAAGCTGCCCCCAGGGGCTGCAGTAGCGGTACAGGGCCTACCTACGTGGTAGGGGTAACACCGACCTGACTCATAGACTCTGTACTGCTAAGGTGCAAGAAGGCACATTGTCAGCAGCAACCTGGCTAGGTGCTGCTCTCCTTTGATTTGATTTGATTTGTAAGCTTATAAAGCACACAAATTCCCAAGGGCGTCTTGGCGCTACTGTTGGATGCACTTCAGGTTACTGCAGAGTGGCTGTTCTAGCTAACAGGATAACAACCATGTTTTGATTTCCTTTCTGAAGGTCAGAAGCGACTGGCTATTTTTTATATTAATAGGTAGAAGGTTCCATAACTTGGCTGTCCTCAGCAGGAAGCTTCTTCCTCCCCACCTAGCCTGCTTAAACTTTGGTACTTGAAGAAGTTTTGCGTGGGTGGATCTTAAACTTCTTGCTGGAACATACCATTTGAAATGAGTTCTCAGGACTGTGGTCCTGACTCATGGAGTGCCTTATATGACAGACACAGACTTGAATTTTATCCTTTTGTCCACTGGCAACCAGTGCAGGGCCTTCAGTCTGTTGGAGACTGATTCGGATCTAGGAATGTCTAGCACTAGCCTTACTGCTGCATTCTGGAGACGTAGTTTGGTTAGAAATTGGATTTGAATTCCTGCATATAAAGCGTTGCCATAGTCCAATCTAGACAAGGCAAGTGCTGTGACCACCGTTTTACGTGAATCAAGGGGGATAAACGGACATATTCATCTGATCATTTTTAATATATACCAAATGGAAGAGGACACATTACTGGCCTGAGCGTTAAAGGTCAGTTTGATGTTGAATATAAATCCGAGATTTTTGACTTTACCTACTGGAGTTGGGCAATCACCCAGACTCTCAGATCACCATTTGGGGGACCAGAAATCTGCGTTGGTGCCCAGAAGCATGACCTCTGTTTTATCGCCGTTCAGCTTTAAACAGTTACGCTGCACACTTGCATCATGCAGTCCCTAAAGCGGTCTGCCCTTTCATCTATGTTGGACGATACTGTCACCACTATTTGGGTGTCATCAGCGTACGAGACCGGTAGGAACCCACATTTCCTGATAATCGCGGCCAGGGGCGCAACATAAATGTTGAAAAGAGGGGCTCAAGGTCGAGCCCTGAGGCACTCTACATGGAGTCCTAAAGGAATTGGAAGCAAATTCTACCAACATCACTGAAAAAGTTCTGTCCCTTAAAAAGGAAGACATCAGCCTATGACCAGAGCCTTGGACCCCCAATTCATCCAGATGGGCCAGGAGAATCTCATGGTTCACGGTGTCGAAGGCCGCCGAAAGATCTAATAGGATCAGGGCGGCCCTCCCTCCTGAGTCCAGAGTACTCCTGAGACCCTCAGCTACCATGACCAAAGCTGTCTCAGTTCCATGCTGCTCCCTAAACCCGTATTGTGAGTGATCCAGCAGATTTCTAGATGCTAATAAATCTTTTAGTAGGGAAAGGGATTCTGGAAATTAGCCTGTAGGTGCTGGGTTTCTTAGGGTCCAGATTTGATTTTTTTTTTAAAGTGAAGTAACGTATGCTATTTTCCAGGCATCTGAGAAGATCCCTGACTGGATTATCTCAGAGAACAAGCCGTGTAGCTGTTCACTAAGTATTTCTGGATACAGATGCATAATTTTAGGCGGACATGGAACAGTTGGGTTTCCGGATCTGATGGTTTTTACTACCTGACAGATCTGTTCTACTGAAGAGGACGTAATACAGAACCCCATTTTAGGGTTTTGTATATTTTTTTTTTTTTTTTTTTGGGGGGTTCAAATCTGCTTTATTGGAGTAAACAGAGTATGGTACACAGCTTGGGTCGCCTACAACCCGGAGGCCGGCAGCAGGAGAAGATGAACAATACACAGCCTTGAAGCCGGCATCCCGGGGGCCCGGCGGCACATTATAGACATATATGACGCTGGTTCCGCATCCGGTGATGTAGGACAAGCAAGGATGAGCAGCAGTCGAACAGAGTTTTTTGATTGAGAGAAGGTTCTCTCCTTCTTTTTTTTTTTTTTTGTAGAACAGGAACCAAAACATCCCAACTAGGTAGCAACAAAGAGGCAGTGCATGACCGTGTAGTAGTAATGAGTGATAGTGGTGTAGTGTGGCAGTTCGGGCAGGTAGAGGCGTGTGGGGGATTTCGTGTCCAGAACTCCCATCCCAGTGCTGTAAAAGTCGGTAGAGGTCCATCTCAGGAAAGCGCAGGGTGTCCCGGGATGTCACCCGCCGGAGGTGTGAAATCGTGCCGTGAGTGCGAGAGAGGGTGTACATGCTCAGAGAGGAGGGGGGGGAAGGTCAATCGGGGCAGGGTAGCCCACAGCGCCAGGGAGTCCGTAGGGGTATGAGGACATATAGAGAGAAGGAGGCCTGAATGCCGCAGCAGGAGCTATAGGTTAAGTTTTAGGAGAGAGTTCAGGGTGCTGAGGAGTGATATGTTGGTCGCCTGACTGCGCGTCATCTTCCGAGCGCTTGAGCAGGTAGTGCACCAGAGGATCCCAAATATCCCTGGGCCGACACGAGAGAGGTAGCAGCTCAGCAAAGGTAGCATGCTGATCTTGGCAATATGTCAAATCTGTAAGCCAGTCCTTGAACTTGGGCGCCCTCCCCCTGCTCCAGCGGCACGCAACACGCCGCTTGGCCAAGAGCAAAGCTGTGTCAACAAATTTCCTGCAATCTCTGGGCACTTGCATCGTGTCTCCAAGGATGGCTATCAGAGGGTCCGCAGGGATCGCCTCCCCCACCATCTCCGCAATGGCCTCCATCACCTGTCGCCAGTAGCGAGCAATCTGGGGGCAGTCCCATGCCAGGTGAAGAAAATCAGCATGGTTGGCGCGACAACGCTCACATCGGTCGTTATCAGCCAACCCGAATCTATGCTTCCGTACCGGCGTGTAATATATCCGCTGAAGGAATTTGTAATGAATAATTTTCAATCTGCAGCTGGCAGAGATGCGGGAAGTGAATGTACAGCAGTGTGTCCACTGGTCATCCGAGATATCGATGGCAAGTTCAGCAGACCAGCGTAGCCGAGCAGTGGAGACCTGCTCTGGAGCAGCACTGCGGATCTGGCGGTAGAGCCCAGAGACCAAGTGGGTCCCGTCTTGCGATCCCAAGAGGAATTGCAGCGGTGACAGGATCTCAGGCTCATCAGGGTAGTCGGGCAGGATGTCACGCATCCCCGCACGCAGCCGAATATAGTAAAAGAGCTCAAGGGGAGTACGCTCATGCGTTTTAAAAAATAGGTCAGCGGACTTGAAATGACTCTCATGAAACAGATCACCCCAGCAGGTGACAAGTAGTTTATCACAGAGTTGCTGGAATCCCAGTTCTGATAACAGGGAAAGTTGTGAATGATAGGTGAGCGGCAGTCTGGGGGAGTAGGGCAGCGGGCATAACAGTCGCCTAGCGATGCGGCGCCATGCATCTAATGTGCAGGAAACCGAGGTATTCGATGTGGTGATGGACGTCTCAGGACAGTGTAGCAGGCTGTTGAGCGGGAGTGGGTGCACGATCCAGTCCTCCACCGCTATATGCGGCATGAAGGGAGTAGGAGCCATCCAGTGGTAGGCAAAGTGCGCCTGCGCGTACTGGTAGTATGTTTCAAAATCGGGAACATCGAATCTTACCTTGTTGTAGGGAAGGGTCAGCATCGACCACTGTAAGCGGGGGGATTTTCCGCCCCAGAAAAGCCTGCGCAGCTCCGTACGGAGTGTCTTGAAGAAAAAAGCACCAGGGAAGTAGGAGATATTAAGAAAAAGATACAGAAAGCGGGGTAATATCACCATTTTTATGAGTGAAGCTCTCCCAGCCATGGAGAGTGGCAGTGTGATCCATCTATCGACGGAGGCAGTCAACTTGGTTATGGCTACTCCATAATTGGATCGTAGCGTCTCGTCCTTATCGCGAGAAATACGGATTCCCAAATAACGAAGATCATCGCGGCACCACTCCAAAGGATAATCAAGAGGGAAGGCGTGCACCGCATCTGTAAGAGGAAAAAACTGCGACTTGGTCCAATTGATGTGAACACCTGACACCCCACCGAACAGGATGAACTCCCGAAGCAGGGGATTGAGATGCGTCTCAGGATATTTGACGTACAGTGTGATGTCGTCCGCATAGAGGGATACATCAATTTGCCTTTGCAGGCATTATACCGCTCCCGCTCTGTGTAATTGTCGTAAGCGGGTGCCTCTCGTGAGTGTAATAGGATGCGACAACCGTCCATTAATTAGTACCCTCGCCGTGGGGTCCTTGTATAAGAGGCGAACCCAAGATAGGAACAGTTTAGGGAATCCCATGCTAGCCAGGACCGAAAAGAGGTAGGGCCACTCGATCGAGTCGAACGCCTTGGTGGCGTCCAGGAACACAGCCGCCACTGGGATGTCAGGGTGGACCGTGCGGAGCAAGGAGAAGAGGGTGCGAAGATTATGGGACGTGGATCTGCCCGCAAGGAAGCCAGATTGATCAGGCAGAACAAGTCTGGTCATTAGCAGCGACAGTCGAGTGGCCAGAACCTTGGCGAGTATTTTAACATCGCAGTTTAGGAGGGAAAGTGGACGGTAAGAGTCACAGGAGGAGGGATCTTTATCCGGCTTCAAAAGGGAGGTGATCACTACCTCACGCATAGAGGAGGGAAGTATCCCATCAGCGAGGGACTCGGTAAAGACCTCGCGGAGCACGGGCGCCATAATGTCGATGTAGGCTTTGTAAAATTCGGCTGGTATGCCATCGAGCCCTGGTGCCTTGCCATTTTTGAGGGACATGATGGCCTCGCGAACCTCGTCCAATTCAAAAGGTGCTGCAAGAAACTCCCTGTCCCCATCGCTGAGCCAGCATAGCGCCACGTCATTGAGGTACGCAGCGTATGGCGCGTTTACCTCTGCCGTGGAAGTATAAAGTGAAGAGTAATGTGTCGTGAAGGTGGAGAGTATCGCATCCGAGTCTCTGATGGTGGCACCAGACTCATCAGTAAGCTCTAGTATAGTGTTATGCACCCGTGATGGTCGTGTGATCGCAGCAAGCACTTTTCCAGGCCTATCCCCCTCGCATTACTTCCGGGCTACCCAGTGCTTACCCCGATATTTCGCCTCCCTGGCCGCCTCCTCCTCATATTTTGATAGTGTCTCTCTAAAGGTGGCGTGCAGGTGTGGGTCAGTGTCTAACGTCATGCGGAGTTCCAGAGCCCGCAGGTCCCGTTCCAGTGTGGTGATGGTTTGTAGGATATCCCGCAGTACCCCGTGGCTTTTAGAGATGCAGAAGCCCCTGATAGTGACCTTGAAAGCCTCCCATATGTGTTCAACTGACTCAACCGAGCCTTTATTTCTAGGAAAGAAATCCGCTATCTCCTCACCCAGGTCAGTGCGAAATAGGTTGTCTAGAAGCACATCTGGACGCAGTCTCCACTGCGGCCGTGGATTGTCCCACCCAGGAGTGCGGAACTGCAACGACACAGGGCTGTGATCAGAATAGGTTCTAGGCAGATGGTCCACCCCCAACAGCTCTATAGCAATTTCCCTGTTAACCAGAAAATAGTCTAAGCGTGCCCATGTCCCGGTGTGAGATGTGAAGTGTGTACCCTCCCGTCCAAGGGGATGTAGGTGTCTCCAGGCATCTAATAGTCCACTCTCCTCTACGATTCCTTCTAATGCCTCCCTGGCCTTGGGCTTGTAGGAGCTAACACCATCCGCTCTGTCTAGGGGGGGTGCCAGCGCTAAGTTGAAATCACCACCCCAGATGATGTGTCGCGCCCCAACAGCCACAATCTTACCCCATAATGTGGAAAAAAAGGTAGGTGAATCAACATTTGGTGCATACTTGGATACAAATAGGTAGACGTCGTGGCCCACCCTACCCCACAACAAAGCATAACGGCCCTCTCTGTCCACCGCCTCTCCAAAGCGATGAAAAGGCACTCCGCGGGCAACGAGCACCGCCACACCCCTTGCATAAGTCGAGTATGAGGAAAAAACACGGGCACCAGCCCATTTCGACGCAAAAGAGGCACCGCCTCGTACAGGCAGATGCGTCTCCTGCAACATGGCAACCTGCACATGATGTCTATCCAGGTAGGCAATAACATTTCTGCATTTTTTAGCATTATTCAATCCTCGGACATTCCATGATAAGCATGTCAGTCGCGCAGTTGTATTCAAAGCAGCCATGGACATAGCAACAGTAGACGTGATAGCGCCCGAGGGGGCTGCATAATGAATCCACACCCACCCCACCAGCGCCAAGACATACACCAGGTTAGCAAATATACACACAGTCTAAGAAACGTGAGCCTCTTGAAACCCATCCCCCCCACCCACCCCAGCATACCAATCATGCCAGTAGCCATGGACCCCCCCCGCGCACCCCCCCCCCCACCCTCTCCCTCCCAATTGTAGCAGCGCAAACAGCAAAAAACGCAACAAGGCAATGGGGAACACCCAATAGGGGTACAGCACAGAGCGCGCACTGCCACTATCTGGTCCGTAGCTCCAGAACTGTACCGCCCTCGGTGGAGACTAGGGCAGAGAAAGTGGTCCTTGGTGTACGTTACCACTGGGGTGCAGGGTCCATGCAGGTCCATCGTTCTCGTATCACCCCAGCTACCAAAGTCCGAGCCGCTGCGTGCAGGCAGGTCGGCACGGACCATATTCAACTCAAAGCACGTAGGAACAGTTAGTCATCGTGTTGCACTGGAGGTAGGTCAGCATTCTCCTGTTCATCTGCAGAAACATGTTCGTCCCTGCGTGCCCTACGTATCGTCTTCAGGAAGTCCTCAGCTTTTTGCGGGTTGGTAAAAAAGCGTTGCTTGCCCTGATGGGTAACTCGGAGCTTCGCAGGATACAAGAGGGCATAGTCTATTTGGGCCTCCCGCAGCTTTTTCTTCACTGGTAGGAACTTGCGCCGTTCGTCCTGAACCATCGGTGTGAAATCGGGGTAGATGGAAAAAGTAATCCCGTTGTACTGCAGTGATCTTTGAGTCCGGGCAGCTCTGAGGGCAGTATCACGATCGCGATAATTCAGGAGACGAGCAATTATAGGCCTAGGTGGCAAACCAGGCTGGGGCACAGGCGCCAGGGAGCGGTGGGCCCTCTCCACAATGAACTGAGGCGAGAAGGCCTCCTCTCCGATTGAGCCCCTGAGCAATTTCTCCACGTATAGTTCCATCCTACCCGTGGCTGTGGACTCCGGCACATTCGTTATGCGTATGTTGTTCCGGCGGCTGCGTGCTTCTAAGTCCTCATTCTTAAGTAAATTGTCCATTCTGGCCAGCTGCGTCGTATGGGTCGTGGTGACATCAGTGTTATCGGATATTCGCTGCTCCGCGGCCGTAATGCGCTCCTCATGGCGGTCGACCTTGTGGACTAAGGCGTCTAGTCGAGCCGTGACCCCATCCACCTTCTCCACGACGGTGGCAAAGCCCTGACGCATCTCCTGAATCAGATTGGTAAGGTCCACAGCAGGGGTCGGAGGCGGGGTAGGCTGCGGAGAAGACACGCTAGGCCCCGGGTTCATCTGTGTCGATTTGGCGCCTTTACGAACGCTGTCCAGGGCCGGACTGATAATTCCGGGCACCGGGCAGATCCCCGGTAGGCTGGATGGGGTGGGGGCCGGTTTTCTGACAGGGGGCCGGTTTTGTGGTTGGGGCCGATTTTCGGTCCGTGACCTTACCTAAGTCACTTCATCGGCAGCTGCACTCACATGAGATGGTGTCATGTGACTGCAAAAATATACATTGTTCCATTCTCCGATAGTGGAGACAGGAAGTAGTCACTCGTGAGGCGGGCGGCCACTGCGCAAAAGAGCGGCAGTTGTGCTTCTTTAGTTTGCCTGCGTGACGGCGTGCTCTGCTCACATTGCTGCCTGCGCCATCCGTTAATTGGTGCCTCATCATGCTGCAGCCACTGCACCGAAGTTGGAGCGGTCGCAGTTTTCATCTCAGAGAGACTGCACACATACAATCTTCATTGCTAAGAGACTGCTGGAGATTCGTCATGGCTGTGACTCACTCCGGTCTGTATTACTAATAAATATGATTTAAATGTACAGCCTGACTGAGCCTGTAGAAGCCCTGCTACTGGCTGTGTGACGTCAGGCTGGTGCCGCGGCGGGCCGAACTCTGCCATTTAAATAGCACTGGACTTACAGCCCCGACTAAGCCTGCATAAAGCTCGCTGTTCTCGGTCTCCTAGGGCTCATAAGGAAATCTAAAATGTGATGTTTTAAAGCTGAAAAACGAAATGTGAATTGTATTGATAATGGTTTTGCATCAGAGGGGGCACTGCGGAAAGAGTCATACTGGTTGACATGTTAAAACCCTGGTATGATCATGTGAGGTGTAGCCCGGTGGATATTTATGCTGTTTTGACTTCTAAGGTAGGAGCCGTTTTTTAAAATGTAAATAATAGAGTCCTGTTTGTTACAGCTGCTGTGGTGCAAGGGCCTGTGCGGCACATTATAGGCCAGGTTTCCCTCTCCTGAAAGTGTTTTCAGTCGGCTTTTACTTTACACCGTGCTGTGCAGAGGCCCGTGTGTTCTGTGTATTTATTTAAAGCAGCCAGTGCTGGTACTGCTTACTTTTGATTTGCTGGTTCCGCCTGCAGTGAGTATGGCATGGAAATCTGCCCTTTTAACTACGACGATGTGGGGCCGCCTCTCTCCTCTGGTGCTGTCTTTTCACAAAAAAAAACCACATTCTGCCGATTCTTGTGTGTCCTGTGAATAATGTTCCTGCTGGAACAAGATACGCGTTTTGTATAGTAGCAGTTTTCACCCATCGTGAAGCAGCAACACACGGACCTCTGCACAGCACTTGTGCTTGGTGTAAAGAACGTGTACATGTAGATCACTAAAGTGCATTTTATGTGGGTAGCTCAGTGGGTTACTGATTTTGTCACAGAGATCCTTTTCTTAATCACACTTCATAAGTTACAATCCTAAATTACAATCCTTATATAGCACTATTACTTATGAACTACACCGGAGGGTCTGTATCCAGACTGCGTGTTATAGGTTAGAGCCGAGCGCTATGTTTTCCCTCAGATTCTCATTATCCTAATGTTGCTAAAAGGTTTAGTTTGGGTAGACATATATTGTTTAAGTAAAACTAACCACAGTGGTACCTTTTAAATCTTGAGTTTGTGCTTCTCCAGACCAAACACTCTTAACATATATTGCATACTAGTATGGATGAAATGTGATTCTACAATTTGTAATTCTCACTGTTTTATGTAACATATCATTTAGACTGATTTACACACGTATGATTGTCTCGCTATAATGTGTGCATGATGTAAAGTGCTCTGACACCCTCCACTATAACATAAATGAAAAACACAACAGAGCGATTAGTGCCCTTCCATTTCAGTTTCAAGATCCTCTTTCAGTTTCTCGCTGCTCATATGGGTGTAACTTCTGAAATGTATCTGTCTCCATGGACTCCATTGCTTGATTTTACTTGCGAGAAAGTGTCGTTTTTAAGTGTCACACATTGGTCATTGAATATCACTAATAGCTACACTGAAACTATGAAAATATCACACATAAGCAATCTCAAACATTGGCACCTATGCTGCGGCGAGAGTCACAGTAGTCTGACTGTCTGTCTGAGTCTGACAGACGGAGACTACTACTCCTCTCCGTCAGTGTCTCCGCTCCGCAGCCTGCAGGGAAAAAAGCACAACTGAATTAACCCCATGCAAACAGTACAGGCAGGTACTGCTGCTAGGTGGATGGTGGATTTAATAATCCGGAGCAGGAGGTAGGGTGACCAACTGGCATTGGTGCAAATTCAGGACGGTGAGTGTAAAAATTCAGGACAAAGGGTCAAAATTCAGGACACAAATTCAGGACAGGAGGTCAAAATTCAGGACAAAACTTCAGGACAATAGGTACGTTTTACAGACCCATCAGAGGTCGCGCAATAGTATATAAGTAAGCCCAGCCATTTCCAAACATATTCAACCGTTTGCAAACCTATCCATCATGTATCCTTCCATCTATCATTTCACTCATCCATCCCCTCATCCATCCTTTCACTCATCTCCATTATCCATCCATCCATCCATCCACCATTTCACCCTATCCATCTGTACACTTATCCATCCACTCTTTATCCCATCCATCCATTCACCCATTTACCCTTTCACCAATCCAGCCATCCTTTCACTTACTAATCCTTCCACCCATCCACTATTTTAGTCATCCATCCATCCATCCTCCCTTTCTCTCTCCATCGACCCTTTCACTTAGCCATCCTTCCTTCCATCCATACATCCACCCACCCATCCATCCATCCATTTACTCATCCACTCATGAATCCATCCACGGATCCTATCACTCACCCATCTATCATTTCACTCCTTCACACATCTATTCATCCTTTTGTCCATCTACCCTCCCTTTCACTCACTCATCCATCCTTACAACCACCCTTTCACTCATACGTCCATTCATTCACCCTTGCACTTATCAATCCATCAATCCATCCATCATTTCACTCATCCACCTACCCACCCATCATCCACCCACCATCCATCCACCCACCCATCCATCCTTTCACCCACCCACCATCCAATCCACTGATCCATCCTTTCACCCACCCACTATCCACCCACCCACCCACTCATCCATCCATCCTTTCACTCACCCAATCATCCATCCATCCATCCTTTCACCCACCCACTCATCATCCATCCATCCTTTCACCCACCCACTCATCATCCATCCATCCTTTCACCCGCCGACTCTCCATCCATCCATCCTTTCACCCACCCATCATCCATCCATCCGCCCTTCCCCTCATCATCCATCCTTCCCCTCATCATCCATCCATCCTTTTCCCTCATCATCCATCCATCCTTTTCCCTCATCATCCATCCATCCATCCATCCTTCTACCCACCCACTCATCATCCATCCATCCTTCCCCTCAACATCCATCCATCCTTCCCCTCATCATCCATCCATCCTTTTACCCACCCCCTCATCATCCATCCATCCACCCTTCCCCTCATCATCCAGCCATCCACCCTTCCCCTCATCATCCATCCTTTCACCCACCCCCTCATCATCCATCCATCCATCCTTCCCCCCATCATCCATCCTTCCCCTCATCATCCATCCATCCATCCTTTCACCCATCCATCCATCCATCCTTCCCCTCTATCCATCCCCTCATCAATCCATCCATCCCCTCATCCATCCATCCATCCCCTCATCCATCCATCCATCCATCCATCCCCTCACCCATCCCCTCATCCATCCATCCACCCCCTCACCCATCCATCCTTCCCCTCATCCATCCATCCATCCCCTCATCCATCCATCCTTCCCCTCACCCATCCATCCTTCCCCTCTCCCATCCATCCTTCCCCTCATCCATCCATCCTTCCCCTCATCCATCCTTCCTTTCATCCATCATCCATCCTTCCCCTCACCCATCCATCCATCCCATCCAGTTATCCTTCCCCTCATCCATCCATCCATCCATCTCCTGATCCATCTATCCTTCCCCTCCATCCATCCACTCCATCCATCCATCCTTCCCCTCATCCATCCATCCTTCCCCTCCATCCATCCTTCTCCTCATCCATCATCCTTCCCCTCATCCATCTTTCCCCTCATCCATCATCCAGCTAACCTTCCACCCATACATCCAGCTATTTAAATTTTCTCTCCATCCTTCCCCTCACTCATCAATCCATCCATCCATCCTCTCTCATTAGCCATTTTTTCAATCTTTCATTCATCCATTCACCCTTTCACTAATTCATCCAGCCATTCACCCATCCCTTCACTTACTTACTCGCCGACCTTTCCATATTAATTTTGAGCTGAGCCCTTTTGAGAAGAGGCCCATCAAGAACTTCACCCTCGCTGCAGGGGCCGTTCCAGGACTGGGACAGAAGCCACCCAGGGCAGAGACAGGATCCACCACAGGGGGGGACAAGAGCCACCACAGGTGGGGGTGGACTGGAGCCACAACATGGGGACAGGAGCCATCCCAGGCGTGGGGTGGACTGGAGCCACCACATGGGGGACAGGAGCCATCACAGGTGGCCGCTCCCTCATGCTGCTCCCAGCTCCACTCAACCCACCATCTTTTATCGTAGCGCTACACCGCTTGACTCGCTCTTGCTTGCCTGAACACTAGAAGATATCTCAGCGCTAGTCTAACTGTTTAGATTAAATATCTGCTAAAGTACATTATACCGCTAAAATACCCGTTTGACTCATTATTGCCAATTGAATTTCATTCGTAGCGCTAGACTGCCATAGAGCGCGATTTTAGAATATTTTAATTGCATAGTCCTGTTTAGATCGTCTGTGCCTGTGCCACTTGCATTGCGCCCACTGGGTCTTTACCCCAATCCTGCTTCGGTGTTTGGCTTGCAGCCATTTTTGTTGTTGTTGTTGTGCCCCCCTGGCCCGATATCCTCCACGCACCCGCCTCCCAGCTGCTCCTCCCTCGCCCCTCCCCCTCCACTATCCGCATATGACAGATGCCTTTCCGCGCACCGTTCACACGCAGCTGGCGCGCCCCATCCACTAACCCCAAAAACAGCTCTGACTCCAACCACCTGAAGTGCATCCTGCTAAACAACCGCTCGGTCCACAGACACGCCTCTGAACTCTGGGATCTACTGGACACTACATCACCGGACGTCGCCTTCCTTACTGAAACATGGGTGAACACATCATCAACACCCGACATCACCATAGCCATCCCGGACAACTACAAGATCATCCGAAAAGACCGCACCGTCCAAACCGGAGGAGGCATCGCCATCGTCCATAAGAACACCATCAAAATCATGACCAACTCCGACGATATCCTTACAACCGCCGAACACCTCCACTTCCAGATCCACACCGACCCTAGGACCACACTCAGAGGCACCCTCATCTACAGGCCTCCAGGAACCCATAAACAATTCAGCGAAGACATCACTGACTTCATCAGTCCACATGCCCTCGCCTCCGAGAACTACATTCTACTAGGAGACCTCAACTTCCACCTGGAAAAGAAAAACAACAGCAACACCACCACCCTTCTTGACAACCTGGCCAATCTCGGCCTCAAACAACTTGTTGACACCCCCACCCATGTAGCCGGACATACGCTCGACCCAATCTTCACCTCCAGCAAACACATCTCCTTTGATCACACCACAGCTCTTCGTTGGACGGACCACAGTTGTGTTCACTTCAGCTACAAAACCACCTCGACCCACAACCTCCCACAACCGACTCCCCGAAGAAAATGGAACAAAATCACCACCGACCAACTCCTCACATCGCTCAACCAAAACCCACCCGCCCTCTCTTCAGACCCAAACCAAGCGGCCATCAATTTCAAACAATGGATCACTCACAGCGCTGACGAATTAGCACCCTTGAAAAACCATCACACCAAACAAGACAGCAAAAAGGCCCCCTGGTTCAACGATGACCTTAAGAAATCCAAGAAGCTATGCCGTACTCTCGAGAAAACATGGAGAAAAAACCCAACCACCGACAACATGACCACCTTCAAGGCAGCCACCCGCAAACACCACCAGCTGATTCGATCCACCAAGAAATCAGCATTCAAGAATCGACTCGACAACAACGCCCATAACAGCAAGGAACTATTCAACATCGTCAAAGAATTCACCACCCCACTGCAGCCTCAAACGACATCACTCCCTCCCAAGACCTCTGCGATTCATTATCATCCTTCTTCTACAACAAAATTGCAGACATACATAACAGTTTCGAAAACAGCTCCAACGAACAATCCTCTCCACCCCCCTCAGAACCTAAACCGCCCTCTAACAACCTCAGCGCCTGGAATCCAATCACCACTGAAGACACCATCCGCCTAATGAACTCCATCCATTCTGGCTCGCCAACCGACCCATGCCCCCACCACATCTTCAACAAAGCTGACTCCATCATCGCACCCCATCTCCGTGATGTCATCAACTGCTCCTTCAACTCTGCTACCTTCCCAGAAACATGCCGAAGTCAGCGCCCTCCTGAAGAAACCCACTGCAGACCCCTCTGAACTTAAAAACTACCGCCCCATATCCCTCCTCCCATTCCCGGCCAAAGTCATTGAGAAAGCCGTCAATAGCCAACTCGCCGCCTTCCTCGAATCCAACAACTCCCTCGATCCCTCACAGTCCGGCTTTCGAGCCAAACACTGCACCGAAACCGCCCTCATCGCAGCAACAGACGACATCCGAACACTACTGGACAACGGAAAAACAGTGGCCCTCATTCTACTCGACCTCTCCGCCGCCTTCGACACTGTCTTTCACAGCACCCTCATACAACGCCTCAGCAACATCGGCATAAAAGGAAAAGCCTTGGACTGGATCATCTCGTTCCTAGCTGGGAGAACTCAGAGAGTCCGACCTCCCCCGTTCAAATCAGAGGCCACCGAAGTCATCTGCGGTGTACCACAAGGATCATCACTCAGTCCCAACCTCTTCAACGTTTACATGAGTCCACTCGCTTCCATCGCGCGTCAACACAACCTTAACATCATCTCCTACGCTGACGACACCCAGCTGATCCTTTCCCTCACCAAAGACCCCAACACCGCCAAAACCAATCTTCACGAAGACATGAAAGAAGTAGCCGTATGGATGAAAAACAGCCGCCTAAAACTTAACTCAGACAAAACGGAAGTGCTCATCCTAGGATCATCCCCCTCTGCCTGGGACGACTCATGGTGGCCTTCGGATCTGGGCTCAGCACCCAGTAGTGTGGCTCACTGGTTAGAGGCGGCAGACCCGAGAGCAGAGGACGGCCCGGGACCAGGGTTCGATTCCCGGCGCGGCAGGTTTCTGGACCAGGGTCAGCGGACTCGATAATTCTCTCGCCTCGGTGCCCACTCTGATCAGCGATCACACTCGGCAACTCTGGGCATTAGCTTGCCTCATCTTCACTAACGGCCCCACCAGACCGCCGGGGATGCCTGGTCTCACCCTGGAGATACCCATTAAGGGACCATCTCTCAGGGAAGCCAGGAAGGGTTTCGCAGCGGTCGAAGCGCCTTGGGACCCTACGGGTAAGTAGTGCGCTATATAAATGCCAATACATACATACATACAGACCACGCACGTAACCTTGGCTTCATCCTAGACTCCTCACTCTCGATGACCAAACAAGTCAACGCCGTCTCGTCCTCCTGCTTCAACGTACTTCGTATGCTCAAAAAAATCTTCCATTGGATCCCCACCGAAACAAGAAAGACTGTCACCCACGCACTGGTTACGAGTCGACTAGACTACGGAAACACCCTCTACGCTGGAATTACAGCCAAATTACAGAAAAAACTCCAACGCATCCAAAACGCATCAGCGAGACTCATTTTGGACATCCCTCGCCAAGATCACATTACCGGCCACCTGAAAGACCTCCACTGGCTTCCCGTCAACAAGAGAATAACATTCCGTCTCCTCACCCACGCACACAAGGCCCTCTACAAACTAGGGCCCGAATGCCTCAACACTCGACTATCCTTCTACACACCCTTCCGCCAACTAAGATCCTCCAATCAAGGCCTCGCCGCAGTTCCGCGTATCCAAAGATCCACGATGGGAGGTAGATCCTTCTCCTACTTGGCGGCCAAGACCTGGAACTCACTCCCCACTCACCTCCGCCTTACACAGAACCACATCTCCTTCAGAAAAGAACTTAAAATCTGGCTATTCGATAAATAATAATCCCCCCTCCCCAAGCGCCTTGAGACCCTCTGGGTGAGTAGTGCGCTATATAATTTCTTGAACTTGGACTTGAGCCACCACATGGGGAGCAGGAGTCATCACAGGAGAGGGAACGTGATCCACCAGGGTGGGCACAGGGGTGGGCATGCAGTATTCTAGTATCATCTTGGGCTCCTCGCCCCCTCCTGCACAAGACAGGCTCTCTGTCCAAAATGCCATCCCCCACTGTGATGTACAGTACTTACAGGAGATACTCTACGAGAACTGATTGAACTGATTGTCCTCCATACTTTGTTAATCAGTGTGGGTGCAATTGTGCCATTTCTTTATTTTCTTACATTATAGACTGCATGTTTGAAGAACCGAGGTTTGCTTACAATTTAGTGACAGTAATTACGCTCTGTGAAGAGAACCACGTGCTGCCTCGGTGTAATCAGGGGTCTAATCTGGCCGAGTCTCAGATGTTTGGGGCCCTGGGTAGAAATGGAACGTGTGAGCCCCCCTCTAAATAGCAGAGACATGACACATTCAGGGCTGTTTGCATGTGAATAGATGTCGCTGCTCCTGAAGCTGCAGCCCCTCCCTCTGTCACCTTCAAGCACCTCTTAACAGGTCATTAAGGGCTGGAGGTGTGAGGGTAGCCATCCCACTGTGCCTCTCCAATGCTGCGGGGCATCTGAGGAGCTTTGGTGCAGCATCGGAGTGAAGAAAAGAGGTGGGTGCAAGCTGTGCCGGCTTTAGGGTGGAGCAACCGGTGCCCTGTTAAAATGACGGACAAATGGCGTCCGTTAAACATTCCTTCACGGACAACGGACAGACGGCCGAAATTACGGACTGTCCGTGAAATTTACGGACGGTTGGTCACCCTAGCAGGAGGTGCCAGTGCGCAGCGCGCAGATGCAGTGTCTCCTGCTCCGGTGCGTCAGCGCGCCACCCTTCAGTTCACCCTTGGGGTGGGGCTGATGGGTGGCCAATTGTCATGCTGCATGCGCATTGGGCCTTACGCAGTTAAAAGTGCACGTGACTGCCTGCATCCCAGTCGACTGAGACAGAGTGGCAGAGGCACCATGAGCATGGCCTGACTGTGCAGCCATGATTTAATTATTTCTAGCCTCCCCTGTCTTCTGCCAGCAGCAGGTGAGTTTTTCCGTCCACTCCAGTGGTCGGCAATGTATGATCATTCATGGTGGGCAGTGGTGGCACTGGGTGCACATCGTGCGCAGTGGTGGATTTGATTGTTGTTGTGAGCGGGGCAAAGGAAGTGCAGAGCGAGGTGGCCTGAGTTGTGCGCTCACAGGACTGTCGTGGGCTGTGGCTGCAGGCAATAAATCAAAATTTGTGTCACCATCAGGGACCCAGACAATCATCATCATCATGATTAAAATTTTTGATTTGGTACACATGGTGTGGGCGGCCGGGCCTTGAGTAAAGTAGGAAAACAAAGCTAATGCAGGCTGGCTGCTTCGTTCGTTCTCCTACTTTAATCGCGGCCTACTGTGATTGCTAGGCCTCTTGGGGGCTGCATTGAGCGGCCAACGAAAGTAATGCAGGCCCATTTAATTTTTTTGCACATGCCATCAGATTGGGGCCTAATCTGATGGTATGTGCAAAAAAAAAATAACGGAGCAAACATTATTTGGGGCATGGGTGGCCCCCAGCCTCTCACTCACAAACTGGAGGCTCTGGTGCGGTCGGTCTCGTCTCAAGAAACTCACTCTGACTCCACTGCGCAGTGCATAACTGGGATAAATCATTTCCACAGACCAGACCAGGCCAGGGCTGTAGAGAGATGTTCCTAGAACAGGAATCATTTTCACAGGCAGGAACAGGCCAAGGCTGAGGACGTGTTCTCGTGACATGGATAACTTCCATGGTTAGTCGCAAACTAGGTCGGTGGAGAGATGTTCTTCTCTGGGGACCAGTTCTACCGTTTCGAGGTAACTTTGGGGACATTCCTTACCGCTACCTCCACAGTCTCTTCTGAGTTTGGCTCAAGGTCCTTTCTTGGCTTGGCTGTGGTGGTAAAGTTGTGGCTGTGGTACGTGTGTGGCTTGATATAGCAAATGCAGTTGTGTTAGTCGTTGTTACTGTGCCTTGTGTCTGATGTATGAGTGAGTCTGTGTGTGTGTCTGGCTATGTTAAGTCTGGGTGTGTTAGATGTTGTGACAGTGGTGTCTTCGACAGCAACAGGTGTGTGCATGCCACAGATGTGTGTTTGCTGTGATGTGGGCTCTGCTGCATCCCTGTGCTGTGTAGTGTCCATCACTGTCCATGCTGCGCATCATGACTTATGTGCTTTGTATGACTATGAGACTGTACTGTGTGTTGTGTGACTATTTTCTGTGCTATGTGTCATTGTGCTTTTGATCTGTTTCATTGTATCTGTGCTGCTTGCTGCAGTGTCATCGTGTGCGTGTTTTATGTCATTGTGTATGTATTGTGTGACAATATGTCTTTGCTGTGTGTCACTTTGTTTCCGTGCTGTACAGTGTGTACACTGTCTTTCTCCATGTGATTGCATCTGTCTGGATCTTTGTGTCTATCTACATTGTGTGCTAAAATGGCACCATGACTGTGTTAGTGTCTCTGTGTCAGTGTCTAAATGCTTGTGTGACAGAGTTTCCGTGTGTAATGAAATGTCTGATTGCCTTTTGTTTGCCTTTCTGCGCGTGTGGTTATTTTTGTGTAACTGTCTGGTGCTGCAGTCTCTGGTTGTTTAAGGACATTTGAGTGGTTTGATAGTATAGATAAAGAATATCTGATTGATAGTTTTAGCCGATACTCATGTTCTATACAGCTATAGCCACATGCTTCATTACAGCCATGGAAGCATTCTGTGGTGCAATAAGGCACATTTACTACAGTAGGATAACAGCATGTTTTGCAGTGCATTAATGCCAATTCTGTAGGGCAATAATAGCCATTCTCTGTAGTGAAATGATGACATAGTCTCTAGTACGGTTGTGGCCTCATTCCTGTAGGAGAGTGATTGCATTAGTAATACAATTATAGCATATTCTGTAGTACAGTCATGGGACCATTCTGTAGTACAATAATGAACATATACCATAGTACGAAACGTCATTACATTAACACCTATTCTACAGTGCAATAATAACCTTATTCTTTAGAGAAATGATGACATGTTCTGTAGTATAATAGCATCATTCGGTAGGGTAGCAATGACATTCTATAATACACTTATTGCATATTCTGTGCTACAATCATTGCATATTTTGTAGTACAGAAGCAAAGAGATGGTCATAGTCGGTACAAAGATGGCTACATTCGGAGTTACAGTCAAGGGGACATTCTCTACTACATTAATGGGCATATACTGCCGTACCGTAATGACAAGTTATTCAGTACGTTGATACCCATTTTGTATTACAATAAGATCTATATTATCTAGTTCCACTATTCCCTTATTCTGTAGTGAAACAATATTGCAATATGTGGAACAACAATGGGGCATTGGTATAGTGAGGGTAAAATTAGAAGTAAATTAGTGGTATGTTCATTTAGTGAAATGATGGAAATCTCTCTCTCTCTACTTCTCTCTCTCTGTATACCTCTCTCCCCTTCTCTCTCTCTCTCTCACTCTATCTCTCTCTCTCCTTCCATCGTTACCCTTTCTCTCTCTCTCATATATATATATATATATATATATATATATATATATATATATATATATATATATATATATCTTTCTCTCTCCCTCTCTCTCTCTCTCAATACCTCTATCTCCCCCTCTATGTCTCCTTCCATCTCTCCCCTTTCTCTCTCTCTCTCTCTCTCTCTCTCTCTCTCTCTCTCTCTCTCTCTCTCTCTCTCTCTATATATATATATATATATATATATATATATATATATATATATATATATATATATATATATATATATATACGAGCAAACGCACTTGTGCTTTCAGAGGGGCTCACCACAGGCACTCCAACCATCCGGTTTGCTTGGCCACTGCGGGCGTGAGATTTTGATCGATTATCTGATCACCCTGATCCTTATCTCACTTGAGTCCCTTTTTGGATCGGTTATTGACTGTCATTGAGTAAAAGGCAAACCCACATAGGTTAAATCAACCCCATAGACTGACGCAACTCTAAAGAACCACTTACGACTGAAAAGTTTAAAGATTTATTATAAAGCCAAAATCAGTTGCAAGTACAAACACCTGAATATAAGGTTCAAAAGGTATACAGGTAATAGAATGAACATGAACTCTCTAAGAGATCTCAATCGACAGAAGAAAACTACCAAGACCAATTCAAAAATCAATAAGTTGAATATCATTGACACAAGGTGAATCTGAAGCGTCATTTACAGAAAGAAAATGAAACAGGTTAAACTGTCCCTACACTATGCTAGATGACATCCCTACTTAACAAATTCTTTACCTAAAAAGGTGTCAGCCGTTGGACTTCCGAAGAAGCTCAATCTCTCTTAGTCTCAGATGGAAACCTATGTCGTGTAGCAGTACCCTTTCTGCCTACCCATCCGCTCTCTAAGGGTCCTCAGGCCATCTGCTCTACCTCCTCCCCGGGGTGCTGTCCCTAATACAAAATCACAGTATGGGTGGAACGCCACTTTGGGACGCCCACCACGTATACACTTCACGTGGTCTCGCTTCTGGTTTTTTCCATAGTTTCGTTTCTTTGGATCGTCTGTTAAGTTGACCTTGCTTCCCAGGCGCCGTCTCCATCGTGCCGGTACCCCCATGACATTCCGGTCGACTCCTCCGGACCCTAGCCTATCTCCTCAAACAGAGCTCTATTCATCAAGCTTTTGATTGGTACCCCCTCGCACCTGCAAACAGACACTTCGAAACAGGGCCCCAAATTCCAGGCTCCCCTTATCTTACTAGGCCGTAAAACTTCGACCAGCATTGGCAATTTATTTTAACGAGGCTTTTGACTTTTAGCTCACACGTGCAGATCAAAGACAACCCACTATCTCTCCTGGCCCACTAAATTATGTGCAGTAGTCTGCACTCTATGAACTCTTATTTCTTCAGCTTAAAATAATATGCTAACATACCACACTAAAGTTATACAAAAACACTTCTATAAAATATTGCCTTTAACATATATATATGTAAGCAAAATCATTGATTATAATGAATCCATGTCGTATAAAAGATGCAATGGTACATTTCGTTCTCACACAGTGCCATGTGGTCTGCACGTTTCTTCATTTTACATTTTACATCTTTCTTCATTTAGCAGCTACATACATGGAACCTGATTAACACGTCTAATGTTCCTAAGCATTCCCACACATTTCTACATTAGCCCACACTCTATACGGACTTTCTAACTCTAATAAACACTCTAGAGTAAATACAGATACATTTTCTCACTTCTTAAGTTACATTAGCTAACTTTACGCCACAGGCTTGTAAATATGACGTATACATATTTCTCATTCAAATTGCGCTCTCTCAGTTCCCCCCTTTGATGACCTCTAGGGGTCATCACTAGTACATCAATTTGAATGTGTCACACAGAACTTGTTGCAAGGCTCCCTCTTTTTATCGTTTCTAGAGCTCTCAGACTTCTATATTGATGATCTTGCATAGCAGCTAATCTCCGCTCCTGTTCTCTCATGGACCTTTGCAACCTGTTTGATCTATACCATTTGTACAGTCCCACTAAACCCCACAATATGATTATGCAAATTAAAATTATGAAGATAGGCTTCAGAATATACCAGACAAAGCTCTTCCCGAGATTGGCAAACCAACCTCCAACTTTACCCATTCCATGACCTACTTTTTCCCAAACATTTACCCTTGTTAGGTCTTCAATTTCTTGATGTATCTTAGTAATATTCTGTATAGCCTTCTCAAGAGGTTTTGAATTGTCTGGAATGTAAGTGCAGCATTCCTGGACCTTCAAAGCCTTACAGACTCCGCCCTCTTTTGCTAGCAGAACGTCTAAAGCAAGACGGTTCTGAAGGACCATTGCCCTGATCGATTGCATCTCTCCTTCCACCAGCATCAATGACCTTGCAGTACTGGCAGACAACCTATCTACAACTCTAGCCAATCTCCTGATCTTGACATCATTAAGTATCAAACCTAAAAGAGGAAACATGGCGCCAAATACGTCTCCAACTACTTCAGCATCTCCTACATCCCTTTTCCCTCTTGCCGAAGCCTTTCCCTCTATGATCTCTAAATCCTTTGCATGGTATATTTTGGGGAAGACAATTGCCAAATAACATGAACCATACCAATTGTCAGGCAATTTTACATAGGCATTTCTTCCACATACAAAATATACATTAGGAATCACTTGCATCCCTTTCAAGAAATCTTTCGTATAATATTCTAACCGAAAAGCATGTTCACAACTAACTTCACCTACAAATACACTCTCATAATACGTTTTGCTTCGGGTCAGACATAACTTTCCTTTCTGTGTTCGATCTAAAGCTATTGGACCATTACTACCCTTCTTTTTGTGTGCCTTTTCCTCTTCGGTCCAATCTGTTTTCCATTGTCCTGACATTTTTAAAACCTTCTGCCTCCTGTAACGGTCATCAACTTGTCCAATAAACTTTTTCTCGATCTCTGACACTTTGCAAGTCAGGTTATTTCGGCGTGCATATGAAGTATCTAATGTATCCCAAGGAAGGAAGAATTTAGCCAATCTATCTTCCTTCTTGTAATAGTCCCACTTGTTCATTTGTTTATAATTCGGGACTTCGGGCAATACCGAATCATAATTTGAGAAGTAGTACTCAAACCCCTCTCGACCATAAAATATACTGAGCAATAAACTACATGTTATCCCATATGTCAATGGAAGATGATGATATCGAATGCCTTCATCTACTGAAGCCGGCAATTGCATGCAGACATAACAATCCTTGGCCTCCATGGCGTCAATATACTCATACAATAGTTTGGCATATGCGTTTGTTCTGAAATTTCCCTGCGACTCATCTATGTGTAACCTACGGGCCTCAGCTGCCAATAACGCCTTTTCCTGTATTACATTGTTCTCCTCCTTCTTTCCAACAAGAGCAGGTTTCAAAGTCGTTACAGGCTTTACATCTGTTGTCTCAGTTACACTTGCATGTCCCACTATGTATGATACAGTAACTACTATGATTATAAGAGAAATTACTACTGCTATAAGTGTGCCTACTATGCATTTTGCTTTGCGATTCGAACTGCCGGTCTCCATGTTATCAGACAGCGTAGCTTTTCTTTGAAAAAGTCTCTTTTGATTTCTTCACTCGGCTTACATTTGATTTCTCAGTCTGTGAACCACACTTAAAAACGACAAAGTCTCTTTTCAACAAAGTATCTTTATATTCAGCAACAGACAACCCTAGCCCTTCTCCATCCACTAAATGCAATCCCTAATTTTCTTCTTCTTTCCACTAGGCACTAGGTTATCTTCTTTCTCGCTGGTTTATTTACAAAGTCTTTAGGTATCTACAATAATTCTGGTGCCAGCAGCTCTAATGGCGTATTCCAACAGTTCTAAACGAAGGATGGTTTCCTCATGTGCTGGTACTGGATGACCCAAGGTTGGAAACTCTAATCTATTTAATACCAAGTCCTTTATCCGGCTTAGATACAGAGGGACGGGGAGTGTGAACGTTAGCAACCCTTTATTTTCGATTCCAGGTGTCAACAGCCGTACTTCCACCGTTACAATTGGATCGAGGTTGGTCACCTGCACTTCCCTCACCCTCCCGGATCTCTGTCCCCAAGACATCTGCCGCCAGGTAGGTCCACTCAGGAGTGGCGTATCTTCTGCAGGGCACACGTACCCTCCTTGATCTTCTTGGACTCTCAGAGTCTGAGTCCGCTGCACCTTCGTCTAGGTCTGAGTCTTCAGAAATCGGGACAAGAGTTCTTTCTGGATTCGCTCTCAGGCTTGGCCTTCTCCTTCTTTCCGGCCAGCTAGCTTCTCCACTCCTTGTCCTCCTGCTCCTTGTTCTTCCACTTGACTCTTGACCACTTGCAGCTTGATCAGTGTCTGATTCGTACTCCCAGCTACTTTCTCCTTCTGTAGCAGCTTCAGTTTCGCTGGTGTATTGACCGTCCTCAGCCTGGTCAGACACACTCTCAGTCTCCTCTGACACCTCTGCAGCTTGGCTGATCCCCTCTGTGGCTTCTCCGCTTTCAGCTGGATTTTCATCCGAGAGAGGAGCTGCTTCTTCCGGAGGTGCTGGAACTCTTCGAGTGTGTGAGGCGTGGATCCAGTTGGGCAAGCCTCCACACTTCACTGCAGTGTTCGTGATCAATATGACTTGGAAAGGTCCACGCCAGCGCAAGTCTAGACAATTCTTCCTGACGTGTTTCTTCACCAGGACCCAGTCCCCCGGACACAGATCGTGGCACAGGTCATGAGACGATGGAACTTCAGCAGCCTGCACCTGAAGAGACACAGAATGAATGGCGTCAGAGAGTCCCTTACAATAGTCCAGGATCAAATCATCTGTGATGTTCAACAATGCTGCAGTTGGAACGGATGGCAGTCTCATAGCCCTCCCCATTAGCACCTCATGTGGGGAGAGACCTGTCCTTCTGTCTGGTGTGCTACGTATGCTCATAAGGACCAGTGGAAGTGCATCAGGCCAGCTCAAGGATGTCGACGAACAAACTTTGGCAAGTCGGGACTTAATGGTGCTGTTGATTTGCTCCACGATCCCTGAAGCTTCTGGTCGATAGCTACAGTGCAGCTTCTGGTCTATACTTAGGGCTGAACATAGCATCTTCACAATTTCGCTGTTGAAATGTGTTCCTCTATCTGATTCCAAAGAGGCCGGCACCCCGAAGCGCGGTATCAGTTCTCTAAGCAATAGCTTTGCTACTGTAAGTGTGTCACACCTACGTGTGGGGTAAGCCTCAACCCATCTGGAAAATATACAGACAATCACTAGGACGTATCTGAGGCGATTTCACTTTGGCATTTCAATAAAATCTAATTGCATTCTATTGAATGGCCTCCCAGACCTCCCTATGTGGCTCAATGTGACTGGTGTTCTCTTCCCTACATTCAGTTGTTGACAGATCACACAACGTTGACATACTGCTTCTGCCGCTACTCTAAACTTTGGGTTGTACCAGGTTTGCCTAAATACCCTTACCATGGCATCTCTACCTATGTGTGCCGGTCCATGCAATCTCCTTGCCATTGGACTGACGAGTTCGTTTGGTAACACTGCCCTCCCATCTGCAGAGATGCAAAAGTCCATCTCACTCTTGGTACAACCAGCTGCTTCCCATGCCTTTTTCTCGAAATCAGGTGCATTCTCTTGTATACATTTCAACTCATCCCAAGTGTCTACAGTTTCCAACAACATAGTTAACTCGGTCCTTTCCTGTATTCCCCCCACTTCTACCTCTGTAAAGGAATACCCTTGTTCCGCACAGTAGCGTGCGACTTCATCAGCATACCTATTGCCTTGTGACACAAAATCCGTATTCCTTGTATGAGCTGTACATTTAACAACGGCAATAGCTGCTGGACCTTGTAGTGCTTCTAACAATAATCGAACAAATTCTCCATTCCTAATAGGAGAACCTGAGGAGGTCATGTAACCTCTTTGAGACCATAACTGCCCATAGTCATGAACTACCACGAAACCATACTGGCTATCGGTGTAAATAGTGACTCGAATTTTATTACCTGCTAAACAGGCACGGGTCAAAGCAATGATTTCAGCTACCTGAGCGGAATGTACTCCTTCCAGGCAGGCGGCTTCCACAACTCCGGTAATGGTACAAACGGCATATGCTGCTCTCAGCTGACCAATATCGTCTCTTACGCATGAGCCATCAACAAAGAATATTTCATCGGGGTCGGTCAATGGCTCATCTACGATATCTGGTCTTGGTTTGGTGCATAGTTCAGTCACATCAAGGCAGTCATGATCTGTACATACGTCATCATCAATGTCATTTGGAAGTGGCATCAAAGTGGCAGGATTCAAAACAGAGCACCTCTTTAGGGTCACGTTCTCGGCAGCCAAAATGACTTGCTCATAGCGCGTGAGCCTGCTGTTTGTCAGATGCTGTGTCTTGGTCCTGGTCATCAACAGTTCAACGGAATGCGGTACATACACCACTAACTGGTGTCCCATCACTATGTTCTCACACCTTTCAATGCTGACACCCGTTGCAGCAACGGATTTGAGACATCCGGGCAACGCTGCGGCTACTGGATCTAAGGTAGCCGAGAAGTATGCAACTGGTCTACGGGCATTTCCGTGTATCTGGGCCAAAACTGACAAAGCACAGCCTTCCCTTTCACAGCAGTAAAGTAAGAATGGTTTTTCGTAATCAGGCATTCCTAAAGCCGGGACACGACACAAGTCCTCCCTCAGCTGCAGAAACGCCATCAAACAATCTTTGTCCCATGGTACCGGATCACTCACCCCCTTGTGCGTCAGTTTTTGTAAAGGTTTTGCCTTCAGTGAAAAGTTAGCTATCCACTGCCGGCAATAACCAACCATTCCTAGGAACATCCTGACTTCTCTTTGTGTTGTGGGCGAATTCATTTTCATGATCGCCTCTATTCTGTCTGGTGACACCTTCCGTTTTCCCTTTTCAATCCTGTGACCCAAGTACTGCACTTCTTTCAAACAATACTGCAATTTGCTTGGAGACACCTTGTGTCCGTTCTCTGCCAAGTGATTTAGTAAGGTGATGGTGTCTATTTTGCAAGCTTCCTCAGTTTCTGACGCCACAAGTAGGTCGTCTATGTACTGAACCAGAACCGAGTTCATGGGCAGTACTAGACTTTCAAGATTTTTCTTCAGCAGCTGGTTAAAAATCGATGGGCTTTCTGTATACCCCTGTGGGATACGACACCATGTTAAAACGCGATTTTCCAGCTTAAAAGCGAAAAGATATTGGCTTTCCTCATCTAAGGGGATTGAAAAGAAGGCCTGGCACAGGTCTATCACCGTGAACCACTCAGCTTGGAATGGTATCTGAAACAGTATCACTGATGGATTCGGTACCACTGGACAACATGAAACAACTATATTATTAATCTTTCGAAGATCCTGCACTATTCTGTATTTCCCACTAGGCTTCTGCAAACCCATAATCGGGGAGTTACATGGGCTTCCCACGATTTCCTTCAGTATTCCCTGCTTAATCATGGATTCGATCACAGGCTTTATTCCTGCAATCGTCTCCGGAGTCAACTTGTATTGGGGTGTTCTTGGATACTCAGCATTTGGTTTTACCATGATCTTTACTGGCTCTACCCCTTTGATCAGTCCTATTTCTTCCCCAGTGAAATCCCACACCTCAGATGACACCGCACCTCTCAAGTCCCATGGAAGCTCCTCCACCGTCAAGGTAGGATATAGCTCCACGCATACCTGTGAGTTTGCAACCTTAAAATCGGCATCATCATCGTTAGTCTGCACTTCTACTCCTTGAGGTGTGCAATATATCGTACAATTCAGTTTGCATAACAGGTCCCTTCCTAACAGACACACAGGACTGGAATCGCAAACTACAAACTGGTGCTCATCACTGTATTTCCCTATTTTCACCGACACTGGTTCTGTCAGAGGATTCGTCATTCTCCTATTTGCGACTCCTACTACCTGGATCGTTTCTCCTGACATTGGCAGACCTGGGACCACCGCTGATCTCAGAGTGGATCGAGTGGCCCCCGTGTCCACCAAAAAGGTCGTAGGACACCCTGCCACTTCAGCCTCCACGTATGGTCCCCTCTGGTCTACCTCTAAGGCTGCCCCTAGGGTACAATCTTCCTCTCTATTCACTCGCTGTCCCGTAAGGGGATCAACGTAGTAGCATTCCTCTCCTCCTAAGAACAGTGGCAGTTGTCTATAGGTTTTTCCCCCGTTCGCAATACGAGGTGGTTGAGGGAACTGGGCTCGAGGAGTCGGAGTCCCCCCTTTGATAAACTTTCCCTTCAGTATCGTTGTTCCCTTCACCAGACTGTTCTGGACATCGTCTTCCTCAGGTTCTAATTCTCCAGTCTCGATATTATAGGGGCACTCGCGTTTCCAATGTCCCACCTCGTTACACTGGTGGCACCTAGTCGTCTTTTTCAATGTCGCAATATCTATCCTAGGTCTCTGTTTTTCCTCATCGTCTTTATTTTGATTATTCTGCTTTTTCCCTAAGGTTCCGGTTCCCTGTTGCCGCTGCCCACCCTTTCCAGCTAACTGCATCTGTACCAACATCAGTTTTTCCTTAAGTTTCTTTGCTTTCGAGTCTATTTCATCGCTGCAGTACCTTGCATATCTCAGAATTTCATCTAATGGTTTGTTTTGCCAACAAATTAAATGCTGCTGAATCATCAAGCTGATGTCAGGTCTCAGACCCAGAACGAATTTTGACACAAACTGTCCTATGTCTTTAGGATCCATCACATCCAACCCACTGTACTGTTTGAACGCTTTCAGCAATCTCTCATAATACTCATGGACAGTCTCTTTAGGTTCCTGAGTGGTTCGATCTATCTTAACCCAGTCTATGTCCTGCAACGGCACCTTCTCTTTCAACCATGCCATTACCCTCTCGTACTTTTCCATGACTTTCTCTGATGGCCCGTTTGTCTGGGCGTCCCTATCCGGTTCAGAAATGGGCCATTCAACACTAAGCTTGCATGCCGTCCACAAATCCCCTGGTACTACAATGTCAAACAGGGTGTTCAAATCGACCCACAGTACTTTGGAGATCTTTACAAACCTCTCTACCTGTTTATACCACTCCACGGGGTTCTCCCTCAGCTTAGGAAAAGAATTGGTAAATGCCGCTAAGTCCCCCCTACTCCAGGGCACATGCACGTAGCTTCCATTCACGATTTCTCGCAAAGGGAAAGCTTCCATTCGCGGTGGCCCTCCCTCTGGGGACATCCCAATTGTACTCCTTCTGACGGTCCCCCTCTTGGACCATCTTTCCTCCCATTTATCCAAATCCCTCCACGTTCTTATACCCAAGATCAGTTCCTTTATGTGTATTTTCAACCCAATCGTCCTCCGTTCGTCTAGGTCCTGATCCGTGCAATTCAGCCTATGGTTACCCTGTAATGCTTTAAGTCTATCATGTACCTGGTTGCCAACTCAGATAATCTTTCATGTACTGACCTCGCCTTCCGAGTAACATCCTTTGCCATAAACAGTACCTCATCTTGTTCATATAGGTCGATTCTCTCCATTGGCAATGTGCCGTCTATTATTTCATATAGATCTGATTTTAGACTGGTTACATTGAGTCTTTTTGCCTTTACCTCAGCTCTCAGTACCTCACTCCTAGATGGTCCGTTTACATCCCTCTCGTCCCAACTCCGAGTCCTACGTCTAGGCACAGGTGAGCTATGAGGAGTCCTCCTTTGTTCCCATCTTTCTAAATCCCATGCTCTTCCATCTTCCCTAGGTGTATGGTGGAACAATGTTCTATTTCCCACCACCCCATTCTGTCTCTTCGGCTCTGTCTCTCTAGACACATGATAGGATCCCCCGTTATTTTCTAAGTCTCCGCAATTCCCTTGCTGTCTGGTGTCACTCAGTAAACGATAAGGTCCCTCACAGCTCTCCATGTTCCCGCGATCTCGTCCGTGATCACTGGATACATGGTGAGACCCTTCGCGACTCTCCATACTCCCGCGACTCCAATGTTGCAGATTTTCGCCCGGTGTATGGTGAGTGCACCTGTAACTATTCCTGTACTCCTGTGTCCTTCGATCTCCCTCACTGAGGATAGGGCGAGGCACCCCCCCACATCCTGTACTCTTGTCTTCACACGTTTGTCTATTGCCATCGGTGGTATGGCAGGTATCTCCTTTGCTTTCTTGACTCCTGCCATCCCACTCTGGACTGCTTTCGCCAGCTCCACAGTGAGAGAGGATTCTGTTATCCCGGCCTCTCCATTCCGCTTCCGTTTCTATTCTGTTATTCTGAGTCTCTACGGCAGCATCCCATTCTTTCAAGTACTCCCTTAGCTCCTTATGGGACTTCGGTCGTGGACCCCTTAGATCCATCAGCCCTCTCTGATCCCCCTGCTCTATTAAGGGATCCGTTACTGAATCCAATGGGGTACTCCGACCTCTCGGTCCTAGCAACTGCCTTTGTGAATTAATCGTATTGTTCCTGCTTTCCATCTCTGCTCTTTCCCTGTCCCAACGTGCCTGTTCCTCCTCCTGTGCTCTCTCTGGGTTGTAGATTGACACTACAGGACCTATGGTAACAGGTACTTGTAGAGCATCCGGCAGCTGATACGACCTTGCACACTCTGTTTCCGGCACCTTTTGTACCACAAACCTTCCGACCACTCTCTGTACTGGACTAGGTTGAGGTATTTCCTCGCCTTTATTGGGTTCCCAGTCTGATATGGGGAGCGGTCTATATTCCCCCCTTCCGGCCCCATCCCCCTGCTGGAGCTCGGGACGTTCGGCCTCTCTATTGTACGGAGGTGGTCTGTCTAATAATAACCTATTTATCAGACTATCATCCGTCTCGCTCTCATCATCCTCCTCTGGAGGCTTCTTTTCTCCTGTAACTTCTATCACTGGGTACAGTTTATCTGCTTCTATTCTCTGCACTCTCCACTTTTTAGCTTCATCATCCCATTTGGCATCCTGCACTGCTCTTACCGATCGTTTCACTCTTTCTTGGCGTCTGTTCAGGCTTCGGTCGTACGCCGCCCTGAACCATGCATTGAGGGCTTCAAACTGTGTTGGCCTGGGTAGAGGTCTCGTTGCGAGCATTACTGCTTTCAGCTGGTTCAATGCTTCTAACCTAAACGTTCCGTATCTCGGAAACGTCAGTTCCTCATTTCCCTCTGTTATCTTGCTCCACTCAGAGATCCATAGTATAGTATGTAACCCAACATTCACAGCCATATAATGAGCTGGTGTGCCCTCCGGTGGGGCCTCTTCCCCGCTCATCGCCTCTCTATTTTCTCTCCTAAACATCCCTCTTAAACATTTAAAACACTTCATTTTCAAGAATCTATGATTTCCCTTAATTCCTCTTCCTTGTTTACTTCCCGATGGTGAACCACCAATCCCTGCGCGGCTTTCACTGACCAGCCTATCCCAGCGCGGCTCTACACCAACCAGCCTATCCCAGCGCGGTTCTCGCTGACCAGCCTATCCCAGCGCGGCTCGCTCTGACGTCACTCGTCCCCTTCGCAGCAGTTCCCCTCCTTTCTCAGCTCGTCTCCCGGTCTCGCATGCGTCTCATTCCGACCAAGCAATCACTTTTCTTTGACTGTACGTCCACAGTCTAACTGTAATTGTCACCTCAACTGACGAAGCGTCTTTCACAACGGTCAGACGATCGCCTTACTGATAGGTTACTTACACACAGTGAACGTCCGACCAGCGTCCGTTTACTCATACACTCACACTTACGTTCCCCCTATCACGGTCCTACGGACGATCAATGGTACCTCATGACCCCCTTCACAATGGTAGACAATTACTCTGGAAGTCCGATACACCCGAACCACTTAAGCCCTTCCCTGGATTTAAGATTTTCACCGGTTGCGCGCGCTCACAACCGTCTCTCAATCACACTACAGGCATTCAACTCCGCTTGACATTACAGCACAGGTACAACACAAAACACCGCAATCTGGCAACGCATGACCCTTATACTCACTCTTGACCGACTCTGCTGCTTTTTCTCTCTCGCACCGTCAGCACCTTCTTCGGCAGGTAGCTCTTCTTCTGGTCGTCGATGACTAGGGGCCTTGGGGTAATCTTGACCTAACCTAGGTCGCCTTCCTCAAGAAGCCAACCATCTTTCTCTGCTACCAACTGCGGGCGTGAGATTTTGATCGATTATCTGATCACCCTGATCCTTATCTCACTTGAGTCCCTTTTTGGATCGGTTTGACTGTCATTGAGTAAAAGGCAAACCCACATAGGTTAAATCAACCCCATAGACTGACGCAACTCTAAAGAACCACTTACGACTGAAAAGTTTAAAGATTTATTATAAAGCCAAAATCAGTTGCAAGTACAAACACCTCAATTGTAAGGTTCAAAAGGTATACAGGTAATAGAATGAACATGAACTCTCTAAGAGATCTCAATCGACAGAAGAAAACTACCAAGACCAATTCAAAAATCAATAAGTTGAATATCATTGACACAAGGTGAATCTGAAGCGTCATTTACAGAAAGAAAATGAAACAGGTTAAACTGTCCCTACACTATGCTAGATGACATCCCTACTTAACAAATTCTTTACCTAAAAAGGTGTCAGCCGTTGGACTTCTGAAGAAGCTCAATCTCTCTTAGTCTCAGATGGAAACCTATGTCGTGTAGCAGTACCCTTTCTGCCTACCCATCCGCTCTCTAAGGGTCCTCAGGCCATCTGTTCTACCTCCTCCCCGGGGTGCTGTCCCTAATACAAAATCACAGTATGGGTGGAACGCCCCTTTGGGACGCCCACCACGTATACACTTCACGTGGTCTCGCTTCTGGTTTTTTCCATAGTTTTGTTTCTTTGGATCGTCTGTTAAGTTGACCTTGCTTCCCAGGCGCCGTCTCCATCGTGCCGGTACCCCCATGACATTCCGGTCGACTCCTCCGGACCCGAGCCTATCTCCTCAAACAGAGCTCTATTCATCAAGCTTTTGATTGGTACCCCCCTCGCACCTGCAAACAGACACTTCGAAACAGGGCCCCAAATTCCAGGCTCCCCTTATCTTACTAGGCCGTAAAACTTCGACCAGCATTGGCAATTTATTTGAACGAGGCTTTTGACTTTTAGCTCACACGTGCAGATCAAAGACAACCCACTATCTCTCCTGGCCCACTAAATTATGTGCAGTAGTCTGCACTCTATGAACTCTTATTTCTTCAGCTTAAAATAATATGCTAACATACCACACTAAAGTTATACAAAAACACTTCTATAAAATATTGCCTTTAACATATATATATGTAAGGAAAATCATTGATTATAATGAATCCATGTCGTATAAAAGATGCAATGGTACATTTCGTTCTCACACAGTGCCATGTGGTCTGCACGTTTCTTCATTTTACATTTTACATCTTTCTTCATGTAGCAGCTACATACATGGAACCTGATTAACACGTCTAATGTTCCTAAGCATTCCCACACATTTCTACATTAGCCCACACTCTATACGGACTTTCTAACTCTAATAAACACTCTAGAGTAAATACAGATACATTTTCTCACTTCTTAAGTTACATTAGCTAACTTTACGCCACAGGCTTGTAAATATGACGTATACATATTTCTCATTCAAATTGCGCTCTCTCACCCCCATGCAGCTTCACAACCTCCCATCAGGATTCTTAACAAAAATTCCGACGCGTTTCGGGGCCAAGGCGCCCCTTCCTCATGGACTCACACAGAGGCAGGTAAAGCTCGCTTTCGTGGTTCAAATACATTTTATTTCATTTTGAACTGATCCGCCCTAAGTGGGTGTGGCTTGGTTACGTTGTGTCTGCCAGGATTGCTGGTAGACGTAGTCCGTGAAAGCGAGTGACAGTTTAACCTTAAGTAGGTAACATGCCTCTTGTCCTATTAGTCAATTGTACATTAAACACCTTGAGTAGGCGATGAGAACAGGTTTAGAAGCCGCTGTTTAACACGGAGTGTCGCGCTGTCAGGCAAGAAAGGGTAGTCTCGCCACAGTGTTCTCCCACGTAGTGCATGCTGGCAGCCAGTTAACTGCGTGTAGAAGCGGAGCTCCCTCCCACGGTCAGAGCTAGCCGTATAGTAAATAAACGAGCAAACGCACTTGTGCTTTCAGAGGGGCTCGCCACAGGCACTCCAACCGTCCGGTTTGCTTGGCCCCCATGCAGCTTCACAACCTCCCATCAGGATTCTTAACAAAAAGTCCGACGCGTTTCGGGGCCAAGGCGCCCCTTCCTCATGGACTGACACAGAGGCAGGTAAAGCTTTTTTTTAATATATATATATATATATATATATATATATATATATATATATATATATATATATATATATATATATATATATATATTCACAAAAATTCCCCAGATGCAGGACCGCACTCCACAGCCGGTGAGTTTACAAAATACTGCCTGCTGATACTGGCCTCTGAGGAGAAGCAAGAAAGCTTTGAAACGCGTCAGGCCTGGGGACAAAATGCGGGGATGTGAAGTCGCATACCTATGAATAAAAAAGTTTTGCAAACTCACCGGCTGTGGAGTGCGGTCCTGCATCTGGGGAATTTTTGTGAATATATATATATATATATATATATATATATATATATATATATATATATATATATATATATATATATATATATATATATATATATATATATATACACACACACACACACACACCTCTCACTCCCCTTCCATCTCTCCCCTTTCTCTCTCTCTTTCTCTTTTTCTCTCTCCCACTCTCTCCTTTCATCTCTTCCCCATCTCCCTATGTATCCCTCTCTCTCCCTCTCTCTATCCCTCTCTCATTCTCTATCCCTCTTTTGCCCTCCCGCTCTCTCTCTGTCTCTTTCTCTATTGTGCCCCCTCTCTTTCCCCCTTCTTCTCTCTCCCCTTCTTTCTATCACCCCCTCTCATTCCCCCTCCCTTTCTCTCTCTCTCCCTCTCTTGCTCCCTCTTTCCCTCTCTCTCTACTCTCTTTCTCTCTATTTCTCTATCCCTCTCTCACGCTCCCTCTCACTCGCTCTCTATTTATCCCTCTCTCCCTCTCAATCTCTCTCTCCATACCTATCTCTCTCTCGCTCTCTCTCTCCTGCCCTCTCTATATCCCCATATGTCTCTCGCTTCCTCTCTCACTCTCTATCCCTTTCTCTCTCTATCATTTTCTCTCTCGCTCTCTCTCTTCATCCCTCCCTCTTTTCTATCCCTGTATTTCTTTCTATCACTCACTCACTCCCTTCTCTTTCTCCTTCACTCCTTCACTCCTTCACTCCCTCACTCTCTCTCTTCCCCTCTCCCTCTCTCCCTCTCTCTCTATCTTTCTCCCCCTCTCTCTCCTTCCACCCTCTCTCTAGCCCTCACTATCTCTGTCCGTCTCTCTCTCTCTCCCTTTCTCTCCCTCCCTCTCTTGCTCCCTCTCTCTCTTTCCATCCCTCTCCCCGTCCTTCTCTCATTTCTCTCCTTCCTCTATCTCTAATTCTCTTCCTCTTTTTCTCCCTCTTCTTTTCCCTTTCTCTTCTTCTGTCTCCCTCTTCCTTCCCTCTCTCTCTCTCTCTCTCTGCCCCTCTCTCTCCTCCCCACGTAAAAACATAGCCAGACCTACTGCCTCAGTCAGTGCTTGAGCATTATTCCCAGCTTTTTTATATAATATTTTTTGACAATGAATGTATTATGCAGAAGACTTCAATTATTTTTCATGAGTGTTCAGGCCTCTCGGTGGATCCCTCAAACAATACAGGAGCTTAGAGGGAATACGGAAAGGGTCGCCCTCCACTCACAGTCAATAATATACAATGAGACCCAATCCAAATGGCGAGTAAATCTATCAGTGACATAAGGGGGGTCCAATACATCCCACTCCCCACTACTCTCTTATCCACATTATAATGAGATAATGCACTGTGCTCTGCCTTGTTTAAAATATCTGTTCTCCAAGACAACCCAACAGAGCAAAGCTCTCAGAGTGACCCCAATCTTGGTTGTTCACAACAGTCCACACCACACATTGAACCTTACTCTAAATAGAGGAAAAATGTGCGAGAAGCAAGTGACCCCTCACGGAAACACCACCAAGCGGGGTAACTGGTATGCAATTTCCAGACAGGCCCCTGTCTCATCATCGGTGGTCACTCGCTCCTCGGGAAAATAAAGGTGATAGAAAAGAAGACGTGTCCAAAACAAACAACATATAAAGTGCTACAGTGAAGTGCAGAAAATTCTGCTAGTGACAAACACACACAAACATAATAATAGAGTGCCTAAAACCACACACAACACACCAATCCCTTATCCACTTTTATTCGTAGGGTGGTGATTGCGTGCTCTTGAGTATTAAAAAGGCTGGTAGCTAGTCATGCATACCATTACCTACAGTGCCGACATGTTTCACTGCTGTATAGCGTAGAGCAGTTTCATCAGGGCTGCACTCAAGTGCTGCCACTTAACTCTTTTTGGACACTCAGTTCTGTAACGTGCTGTCAATGGAGAACAGGTACGTAATTAAAAACATGTAGACTCAGGCTGGCCAGAGGTGTACTATGAAGGTATATACCAAGAGGTAGTATGAGGAATATTTACCCAGGAGCAGCAAAGCTTTGCATACCAGCCACTCCGGTATCAAACTGGGACCCTAGATACTCCAAGCGTGAGTGTGCCCCTTGATTTGTAATAAAAGTATTATATCTGCAAATTGGGAGAAAACAAATACAGCGTTGTAGTTTTCCTAGTGCTGTTATGACATGTAGCACCTGCTGGAAATTACACCTATACTCGGGAATGAGCCACAAGTGACATATACTCTTAACGCTGCTATTACACACTGCTGATAAGGGTTGTTCTACCTAGTGGAGTTCCATCACTAGGGTGCCAGTTGTAAATGCCACAATGCAGCGCACCCACCACAGCGGCCCCCACGTAAACAATAGTGCAGCCAGAGCGAACTAGGACTTAACAGTCACAATCGTGACCAACTTGCATCTGAGCAAATGAGCAAATGAGCAAATGAGGCTACGCGGGCCCAGCGGGCTCGAGAAAATCACATTTAGCCCACGGAGCGAAAATCAAAAGCATACTTCCCTGGCGCTTGATTCAGAATCTGTCTCACCATGACGATCTGGGAAGACGCCTTTCCTCAGCCGTGTCGGACGCCCACACCCGGAACACTGAAGAGTGCAGCGCCGGTGCGACCACGCCCCTCGCGTCACATCACGTGATCGCGACACCATACACGGCGGCCATCTTAGCCTAGTCAATGGGCTTGAATCACTATAGCGGTATACACTGATACAGCCATATCTAGGGGAAAAGATGCTATACCACTGCAACACTGTCCTGGTAAAGGTGCTGGGTATTAAAGGGACATAATACTCCTGAATGTCAGAGCTTCACCCCTATGTGTAAAAGATGAAAAAGGGGAACCTGATTACATCAACACTGCAACGCTGCCCTGGCAGATGTATAAGATATTAAAACTAGGTGGGCAGGGACATAATGCTCCTAAATGTCAGAGCTTCACCCCCATCTGTAAAAAGTGAAAAGGGACACACTGGTCAAATAGTCATTCAGCCAGTGAATTATATGCTGGATATAGACCTATCACAATAGATCATATTGTATGCAATTCACCCCCTTGAGCATATTGAAAGTAATGTAATCAGATCCAAAGACACTCCAGAGTGACACGAAATCAGGGAGAGTTGTGCTGGATCGAAACTAACCCACAAGGGGCATCCAATATGGAGAGTCTAGGTTATGGGCACAGGAAGGGCAAATGTACATGGAACCCCTCCTTAATTAGAGAGGGAGATAGTGAACCCAAGTATGGCCAGGAGGCATGACCCGAAAGCATGGAAGGGGTCCCAGTGTGGAGCAACATAAGACCCAGGTTCACAGTTTAATCCTGTTCCATTCAATGATTTCGTTGAGCCCTACCCTATCAGTTTTCTCATTATAGATCCAGCGCGATTCTTTAGCCAACAAGATCTCATCAATGTTCTGGGGAGAGCCTGTGATCTTCTCAAGCACTGTCCACTGAAAGGTGTGTTTTTCAGTAGAACAGTGATGAACAAGCTTTGTTGTTAATTTACCTGCTCTTATTGTGCTAAGATGTTCCTGTATGCGCACTTTGATCTTGCGTGAAGTCAGACCTATATACTGCAATCCACACTGGCACGTTAACCTGTATACCACTTGTGTGGAATTACAGTTACTAAACTGATTTTGAAACCACTCCTTCCCTGATGTGAGACTCACACTTTTGCTTTTCTTGGTGAGTGGACATACAGAGCATGTCCCACACGGAAAATGGCCTTTGGGTACAGTAGAATTTTGATCGGTTGGTGCCTGGGGGGCCCTTGAGTGTACCAGTTTATCCTTCAAATTGGTCGCCCTCTTAAATGCAAATCTCGGGGGTGGCATACGGAACTCGCTGTTAGACAGGATAGACCAATGCTTCCGGATGGACTGGCGAATTTTGGTGGCCATAGGGTCAAACGTCATGACCACAGGTATACAGTCGTCCCTTTTCTTGGTAGCCTTTTCTAGAAGAGCACTCCTGGGGGTGTTGAGAGCTCTCTTTTTCGCTTGTTTTACTACCTTCATAGGGTAATTCCTATTGGTCAACTTAGAGGTCAATACTTCCGATTGTTCCAAGAAGGTGCTGGTGTTAGAACAGTTACGTCTATACCTCAGGAACTGCCCTACAGGCAAGTTGTCCCTCAACGCTCTTGGGTGAAAGGAGTCGTACGAGAGCAAGGAATTCCTGTCTGTGGGTTTTTGATGTACACAGGTGTTAATGGTGTCCATACTGTATTCAATATCGAGGTCAAGGTACACTGCTTTATGTCTGTCATATGTCCAGGTGAACTTAAGGTTCTCATCTTGTGCATTCAGCCAGGTAAGGAATTCCAAAAGGTGTTCCTCCGTTCCTGACCAAATGCAGAACACGTCATCTATATATCTCTTCCAGAGCCGGATCTGGCTCTGGAAGGGGTTGTTGTTATGATAGATGACGTGCTCCTCGAATTGTCCCACATAGATACAAGCTATGCTGGGTGCCATAGTAGCCCCCATTGAGGTGCCAGACACCTGAAGATAGAGCTGATCTTTGTAGCAAAAATAGTTCTTGGTAAGGGCTAACTCTATACACTGCAGCACGAATGTCTGTGTAGTGTCATAGAACCATTCCTGGTCACCCAGGGCGCGGGCCGCTGCCACCAGCGCCGCGTCCTGGGGAATGCAAGTGTACAGGGATTCGATGTCAATGGTGACAAAGAACTCATTTGCAGGGTCATAATGGATGTCTTCAAGTACCTTTAAGATGTCAGTCGTGTCTTTGACAAAGGACTTTTGGGTGACTACAGATTCTCTGAGAAAGTAATCTGCGTATTGAGATAGCGGTTCCAAAATAGATTGAATACCCGCCACAATAGGGCGGCCCGGAGGTGGACGAGTGGGCTTATGGATCTTTGGGAGGATGTAAAATGACGGAGTCCTAGGGCTGGTATTAACAAGGAACTCCGCCTCTTTAACCGAAATCCATTTTCTTTCTTTAGCGACCCCAACCATGTCGCGAATGGTTTTTGACAATTCTTCCACCGGATCTTTTTTAAGCGGTACATAATTGGTCCTGACACTCAGGAGGCGTAGTACTTCGGTCTCGTAATCAGTGGTATTAAGAAGGACAATGGCAACGCCCTTGTCCGCCGATTTTATCGTCAGCGTGTGATTATTTTGGAGGCTTTTAACTGCTTCCCAGTCTTCTTTAGTCATGTTTTTGTGATGGAACTGTCTCTTCGTGTTTTCTATTTTTTCTTACAGGACATAGAAAAAATCGGCGGACAAGGGCGGTGCCATTGTCCTTCTTAATACCACTGATTACGAGACCGAAGTACTACGCCTCCTGAGTGTCAGGACCAATTATGTACCGCTTAAAAAAGATCCGGTGGAAGAATTGTCAAAAACCATTCGCGACATGGTTGGGGTCGCTAAAGAAAGAAAATGGATTTCGGTTAAAGAGGCGGAGTTCCTTGTTAATACCAGCCCTAGGACTCCGTCATTTTACATCCTCCCAAAGATCCATAAGCCCACTCGTCCACCTCCGGGCCGCCCTATTGTGGCGGGTATTCAATCTATTTTGGAACCGCTATCTCAATACGCAGATTACTTTCTCAGAGAATCTGTAGTCACCCAAAAGTCCTTTGTCAAAGACACGACTGACATCCTAAAGGTACTTGAAGACATCCATTATGACCCTGCAAATGAATTCTTTGTCACCATTGACATCGAATCCCTGTACACTTGCATTCCCCAGGACGCGGCGCTGGTGGCAGCGGCCCGCTCCCTGGGTGACCAGGAATGGTTCTATGACACTACACAGACATTCGTGCTGCAGTGTATAGAGTTAGCCCTTACCAAGAACTATTTTTGCTACAAAGATCAGCTCTATCTTCAGGTGTCTGGCACCTCAATGGGGGCTACTATGGCACCCAGCATAGCTTGTATCTATGTGGGACAATTCGAGGAGCACGTCATCTATCATAACAACAACCCCTTCCAGAGCCAGATCCGGCTCTGGAAGAGATATATAGATGACGTGTTCTGCATTTGGTCAGGAACGGAGGAACACCTTTTGGAATTCCTTACCTGGCTGAATGCACAAGATGAGAACCTTAAGTTCACCTGGACATATGACAGACATAAAGCAGTGTACCTTGACCTCGATATTGAATACAGTATGGACACCATTAACACCTGTGTACATCAAAAACCCACAGACAGGAATTCCTTGCTCTCGTACGACTCCTTTCACCCAAGAGCGTTGAGGGACAACTTGCCTGTAGGGCAGTTCCTGAGGTATAGACGTAACTGTTCTAACACCAGCACCTTCTTGGAACAATCGGAAGTATTGACCTTTAAGTTGACCAATAGGAATTACCCTATGAAGGTAGTAAAACAAGCGAAAAAGAGAGCTCTCAACACCCCCAGGAGTGCTCTTCTAGAAAAGGCTACCAAGAAAAGGGACGACTGTATACCTGTGCTCATGACGTTTGACCCTATGGCCACCAAAATTCGCCAGTCCATCCGGAAGCATTGGTCTATCCTGTCTAACAGCGAGTTCCGTATGCCACCCCCGAGATTTGCATTTAAGAGGGCGACCAATTTGAAGGATAAACTGGTACACTCAAGGGCCCCCCAGGCACCAACCGATCAAAATTCTACTGTACCCAAAGGCCATTTTCCGTGTGGGACATGCTCTGTATGTCCACTCACCAAGAAAAGCAAAAGTGTGAGTCTCACATCAGGGAAGGAGTGGTTTCAAAATCAGTTTAGTAACTGTAATTCCACACAAGTGGTATACAGGTTAACGTGCCAGTGTGGATTGCAGTATATAGGTCTGACTTCACGCAAGATCAAAGTGCGCATACAGGAACATCTTAGCACAATAAGAGCAGGTAAATTAACAACAAAGCTTGTTCATCACTGTTCTACTGAAAAACACACCTTTCAGTGGACAGTGCTTGAGAAGATCACAGGCTCTCCCCAGAACATTGATGAGATCTTGTTGGCTAAAGAATCGCGCTGGATCTATAATGAGAAAACTGATAGGGTAGGGCTCAACGAAATCATTGAATGGAACAGGATTAAACTGTGAACCTGGGTCTTATGTTGCTCCACACTGGGACCCCTTCCATGCTTTCGGGTCATGCCTCCTGGCCATACTTGGGTTCACTATCTCCCTCTCTAATTAAGGAGGGGTTCCATGTACATTTGCCCTTCCTGTGCCCATAACCTAGACTCTCCATATTGGATGCCCCTTGTGGGTTAGTTTCGATCCAGCACAACTCTCCCTGATTTCGTATCACTCTGGAGTGTCTTTGGATCTGATTACATTACTTTCAATATGCTCAAGGGGGTGAATTGCATACAATATGATCTATTGTGATAGGTCTATATCCAGCATATAATTCACTGGCTGAATGACTATTTGACCAGTGTGTCCCTTTTCACTTTTTACAGATGGGGGTGAAGCTCTGACATTTAGGAGCATTATGTCCATGCCCTCCTAGTTTTAATATCTTATACATCTGCCAGGGCAGCGTTGCAGTGTTGATGTAATCAGGTTCCCCTTTTTCATCTTTTACACATAGGGGTGAAGCTCTGACATTCAGGAGTATTATGTCCCTTTAATACCCAGCACATTTACCAGGACAGTGTTGCAGTGGTATAGCATCTTTTCCCCTAGATATGGCTGTATCAGTGTATACCGCTATAGTGATTCAAGCCCATTGACTAGGCTAAGATGGCCGCCGTGTATGGTGTCGCGATCACGTGATGTGACGCGAGGGGCGGGGTCGCACCGGCGCTGCACTCTTCAGTGTTCCGGGTGTGGGCGTCCGACACGGCTGAGGAAAGGCGTCTTCCCAGATCGTCACGGTGAGACAGATTCTGAATCAAGCGCCAGGGAAGTATGCTTTTGATTTTCGCTCCGTGGGCTAAATGTGATTTTCTCGAGCCCGCTGGGCCCGCGTAGCCTCATTTGCTCATTTGCTCATTTGCTCATTTGCTCAGATGCAAGTTGGTCACGATTGTGACTGTTAAGTCCTAGTTCGCTCTGGCTGCACTATTGTTTACGTGGGGGCCGCTGTGGTGGGTGCGCTGCATTGTGGCATTTACAACTGGCACCCTAGTGATGGAACTCCACTAGGTAGAACAACCCTTATCAGCAGTGTGTAATAGCAGCGTTAAGAGTATATGTCACTTGTGGCTCATTCCCGAGTATAGGTGTAATTTCCAGCAGGTGCTACATGTCATAACAGCACTAGGAAAACTACAACGCTGTATTTGTTTTCTCCCAATTTGCAGATATAATACTTTTATTACAAATCAAGGGGCACACTCACGCTTGGAGTATCTAGGGTCCCAGTTTGATACCGGAGTGGCTGGTATGCAAAGCTTTGCTGCTCCTGGGTAAATATTCCTCATACTACCTCTTGGTATATACCTTCATAGTACACCTCTGGCCAGCCTGAGTCTACATGTTTTTAATTACGTACCTGTTCTCCATTGACAGCACGTTACAGAACTGAGTGTCCAAAAAGAGTGAAGTGGCAGCACTTGAGTGCAGCCCTGATGAAACTGTTCTATGCTATACAGCAGTGAAACATGTCGGCACTGTAGGTAATGGTATGCATGACTAGCTACCAGCCTTTTTAATACTCAAGAGCACGCAATCACCACCCTACGAATAAAAGTGGATAAGGGATTGGTGTGTTGTGTGTGGTTTTAGGCACTCTATTATTATGTTTGTGTGTGTTTGTCACTAGCAGAATTTTCTGCACTTCACTGTAGCACTTTATACGTTGTTTGTTTTGGACACGTCTTCTTTTCTATCACCTTTATTTTCCAGAGGAGCGAGTGACCACCGATGATGAGACAGGGGCCTGTCTGGAAATTGCATACCAGTTACCCCGCTTGGTGGTGTTTCCGTGAGGGGTCACTTGCTTCTCGCACATTTTTCCTCTATTTAGAGTAAGGTCCAATGTGTGGTGTGGACTGTTGTGAACAACCAAGATTGGGGTCACTCTGAGAGCTTTGCTCTGTTGGGTTGTCTTGGAGAACAGATATTTTAAACAAGGCAGAGCACAGTGCATTATCTCATTATAATGTGGATAAGAGAGTAGTGGGGAGTGGGATGTATTGGACCCCCCTTATGTCACTGATAGATTTACTCGCCATTTGGATTGGGTCTCATTGTATATTATTACTCTCGGTGGATCCGCCTGGGGGTTGGGGGAGAGGGGGCATGGAGCCTCATCACTATTCAGACCTGGTGCTCTTTAAGGTCATAATCTACTATTTACTGTGCTTTGAAAGTTGATATAATTGAATGTGTAATGAAAAATGTGCTGTAAAATTCACCATTTTGGTCTTTTTTTCCCCAAAATTTTCTTGGGGGCTGAAACCCCCCAAACCCCCTAGTAGTGGTCGGTCTTGCTCGCTGTGCTCGCTCGCTACACGCCGGATGGGGGCTGGTCTGTCAAAAGTTGCCAGGGCTGCTTTCAGTTCCCAGTCCGGCCATGACGCTGTCGAAACTCAGCTTGGGCTGGCGATTCTCGGTCCGCCCCATGGCAGCGTCTGGAGGCGATTTAGGGGCCAAGATGAATGATGGCAGGGCAGTTCTGCGTGATTTCAGGCCCCGCAGGGAAGGTACAGCCAGCAGCAGGCAGGAGAAACGCAATCGCGGTATGGCTCAATATATAGCAGTAGAGGCGCCGTCAGGGAAAAGCGCTATGTACCCTCCAAGCGCTAAGAAAGCGTAGGTGGTTGTCCAGCCAGAGGCACGTGGTCGCAGTGGTGGGCACTCGCAGCCTGGGCACCAGTGTCAATAGCGGGCAGCAGGGTCCAGATCAGCAGGGCAGACAGCGGCAATTAACAACGGGGCATCGCGCCCCATAGGACGGCGCTGCACAGGGGAGCAGCCAGGGGCCTCCTCGCAGGGCGGACACGCAGCGACTGCACAGCCGACAGTACCGCCGGCACCCGACACGATGCAGTGGTCCGCAGTTGGGTGATGCGGCTTGTGATGGCGGTGCTCAGTGCGGGGGGGCCGGCCCGACCCCCGGCCAGCAGGTCCAGCGGTCCGCGCCGCACAGGCCGGGATCAGCAGCAATGCGGGAGGCCGGCACAGCAGTCCGGAGGAGTCGCAGCTCCACCCGCCGTGCGAGGAGCAGCCCCCCCTCAGCGCCAGCAAGGAGAGCCAGCGGTGGCTGGGGGAGGTGGGGGGGGACTCAAGGCGAAGTCTCCAGTGGTCGCCTACCTGCGTGGCCGCCCCCGCACGCCTTCCCAGGAGGATCACGATTGCAGCGGCTTGATGCGGCCTAGAAACCTTGTGGCAGTCCCCAGGGTCGCGTGGCTGCAGCAGCCAGGCATCCGCTCTCCGCAGCTCCAGAGCGAAAGTCGGGCAGATTTCAGCAGCCCGCAGTTCCGGCCCTGAAGCGTGCAGAGTCCCCAGACTTGGAACGAGTGTAGAGCGCGATGGCTGGATGCGGGATCCGGTCTTTTGGGGGTGATACAGCACCCCGTGGTGCAGGATCTATGAAGGATCAGTTACCAAGGAGCGGGAGCTGCGTGTCTAGGCAGCCATTCCGCAAGCGCGCCCTCTAGCGCCCCAGGGGGGTTTTGTATACTTAGATCCGGATTTGGATGGTTAAGTGAAGTCTTGGTGTTATGGTTGGTCTTAAATAATTCATACACCTAAGAGACTTTGTCCACAAAGAACTGCCCTACTGTGTTGCAAAGTTCAAAACTACTTCCAACTGATTCCTGACAGGGAGGTCTGCTAGTTTTTTGACTGTCATGAAGAGCTCCTTACAGGAGTTCTTAGCTTCCTTGATTTTTCGAGTAAAGTAATTACTTTTTTCCGCTATGACCAATTTTTTAAAATCTGATAGAGTTCGGGCATAATCACTTTTTAAGTTTTGGTCGTAGTTGGATCTCCATTTTCTCTCAGACCTTCTGCATACTTGTTTTAGTGCCCTAGGTTTTTCTGTAAACCAAGATTCTGATGGCTTTTTCAGTTTAGGAACCAAACATTTAGTAGGTGCTACCAAATTTACTGCTGTCTTTATCCAGGAAGATATCCTCTCAACAGCCCGATTACTGTCAGGTGCAGGTTCTGGTTTAGTCCTTTGATGCAGTGGCCTGATGATCTCAGACCTCCCTCTCCGATACGTCCAGTGAGTCAGGCCACTTGACGGTGTCCTGTGGGGACATTACTTTTGGCTGGCTACCCTGATTGTGAGTGGGGTTACCCCTGGCTCTGGTGTGGTAAGGAATAGTACTGAAACATCGGCTGCATTAAAAAGTCCTATGGGGCAAGGCGCAGGCAAAGATGTAAGGCTCGCAACACTGGAATTGAAGCAGAGTCTAGCAGCAGAGGCCCTGTCTTAATACGGAACGACTGGTATTGCAGCGACAGATTGATGACACATGCGTAAGAATAAACAGGCAGGGGCCCGCAGGGAAACACAATGGAGCACTACACCACACCAGTGGCCTCCACTCAGCACCTGACCCGTAGTGGGGGCTGTGGAGATTTGCTATTGGACACCTTGGTGGAGGAGCCATTGAGAGTGGAGCTCCTGGCAGCCATCCAGAGGTTCCGGGGAGGGGGTTCGCGGGGAGGAGGGGCACTGAAGGGCAAGATTGAGACAGTGGCCATAGAGGTAAACCTCCTCCATGCTGATCAACGTAAAGTGGCAGACTAAGTCCAAGTTGCAGAAGCGTCCATTCTAGAACTGCAATCAGAGATTTCTGCACTTAACAATAACTGGCCAACGTCACCTTCAAAACTACGACGCTGGAGGCCAGGTCAGAGAATGCCGAGGGGAGCACCTGCAGTAACAAAATGAACCTGCTGGGGTTTCCAGAGCGTGTAGCGGGAACAGAGACAGAGGCATTTGTGGAACTCTGGATCCCCAAGACCCAGCAGCCAGTGGGCCTGTCACCATTCTTTGCTGTTGAGCAGGCGCACAGTGCACTGGTGCCCCCCTCGACCGGGAGCACCTCCAAGAGCCATCATAGCTTGTATTCTTAATTATATAGACAGGGACAGTGTGCTACGTGCAGCCTGAGAGGCTGACTGACAACACCGGATTTGAAAATAGTAAACTATCACTATACCCTGACTAAACACATAAGGTGCAAACAAATTGAAAAGGCTTTCTGGAAGTCAAAAGCATGTTGCGTTCAATGGGGCTCTGATATATGTTGTTATACCCAGACCACCTCCGAGTGGTATAAGTGGATAAGTCCCATTTCTTGAACTTCCCAGAAGACGTGTAGCGGTGGTTGGAGATGTGGGACAAAGTCCCATGAAAACAGAGGGGCTCCTGGCAGTCGAGTGCACAGAAAGGAAGAGGAATGCGTAGTCCCAACTGGAGATCCAAGCCACCGCCTTCTACTGATGGCTCGCGGACCCTGGAGGTCCATGACATGGATGCATTATGGTACAGGAAAATGGCACCGTGGTGAGAGCCCCCTCCGAGGATCTGTGTGGGTCAAGGACTTATGCACAAACCAACCCATTGTAGATAAGATCGGAAGATCTGACTGCTTGATCTGGGGGGCATTACAAGCACTGATGGTTCAACTGCATTCATGATGATCTGTACTAACCAATGCATTCTGTTGTGTGGGGAGTGAATCCAGTTCATGGAAGGTTATCAATAGGTTTTAAATTGGTCAGTGATGAGGTTGCCAATGGGTCTTACAGGCAGCGTACAGTCTTTTGTGATAGAGCGGGGTGGTTTGGAGCCCTCTCCACATTTGTGGTAGGCACCAGTTGGGGAGGGTAGGGTTAGGCTATGGGTCCTCACAGCATTAATATACATGTATAGTCAGTGTGTTTGTTTGTTGATTTGCTGGTTGTCCGGGGTGGGGGATAAGAGGTTGTTGTTTCTTCCGTTCCAGTTCGGGGACGGAGTTTGTTCATGTGCATGGGCCGGTGCGAATACACTCAATTATTTTTATAGACTGGAACCGACAAACCCACCCAGTAAGGGAGTGGACTCGGGGTTGGTAGAGTTTGTAACTAAACATGGCTGAGAAAGTACATATTCTTACCTGGAATGTACAAGGTCTAAGAGGTTACACAAAAAGGTGTAGGGTTCACTCATACTTCAAGCGTCGGGGTGTCCAAATAGCCTGCTTGCAGGAAACGCACCTCATAGGTACAGACATAAAAGTTGGCAAAGAGGTGGTGAGGGCAATTAGATTCTGCAACCTATTCCTCATATGCCCGAAGTGGTAGTGTGGCAGACAACTTCAATTATGTCCTGGATGGACACTGGGACTTCCATCCACCTAGACTGGGCACCAAACCTTGAATGACCGAATCTTTGACTAGTGTCATGACAATCCTAGGACTCCTTGATTGTTGGTGCACTCTGCATCCACAGACGCAGGGATATACCTGCCATTCAATAACACATTCCACATATAGCCATCTAGATCGACTCTTGGTTACAGTTCTGTACTCCGGGGCACTATAGAAGGTAGATACATGGCTGATCATGCTCCAATAGCACTTCTTCTGGGTTAAGGTGGGGGTGCACATACTGACCAATGCTTGCGTATGCCCCCCCGATCTCCTGACTGATGTGGCCTGTAAAGAAACGCTTCGAGAGGCACTCAAGACATATTTCGACAGGTTATGTGCCACGGAGTGGGAAGCCCTAAGGCTGCTCTATGGGTCCAATGCATTGGAATGACCTGTGGGGTTTAAAGACAGCTTATTGCAGACATTCACAATCACGAGAGGCGGCTAAAGCTGCTGCATGGAGAGGAAACAGGTTCTCCTGCCATAGAAGGGAGGTATAATGGGTTAATCAAGACCTACAAGGACTCTAGGAGTCCCTTGACAGACACACCCTTACCACATAATGACTACATTTACATCGCAACAGGTATACGTCTGGGTATCTGTTAGCCGGGATACTTCGACGCAAACAGGAGATTCCACCTATCCTGGAGATTTGGGACACGTGGGGTCAGCTCAGCTGTTAACGTAGCACAGCAAGATACTAAGGGCACTTTCATAGCATATACAGGGAGACTGAGGATAGTAGCCCCGACAGGGAGTAAAGGTTTTTACGTGGAGTATCACTGCCACGCCTCACATTTGACGATGCCCGTGACCTTGAAGAGGAACTTACTCTGGAGGAATGGAGTGCAGGGATTCAGGATCTGAATATATCTAGGGCCCCAGGTGGGGACAGCTTCCCAGCAGAATTGTATCAGGCATACGCTGATACATTAGGGGAAGATAGTTAACTGTCTTTACGGAAGCACAGAGCCTTGGAACTTTTCCGACAGACTATGTGGGAAGCAATTCTTAGATTTATGTTGAAACCGGGTGAGGATCCAGAGGTCCCCTCCTCCCATAATCCCATCACTACGATCAACACGGATGTAAAGATTTTTTGTAAGTTCTTGGTGAAACGATTCCAAGGAGTCATCAGTACTTTGATCCGTGAGGATCAGTGCGGCATTATGCCTGTGTGAAGTACGGCCTTTAACTTGCGATCTCTGACTTATGTATTGCATGAGACAATGGAATTGGATGAGAACCTTGCCCTCATGTCAGACATTGAGAAGGCATTTGATACTGTCAGGTGGAGCAATCTCATGAGGGTGGTGCGGGGAGGGGCCTTGGCCCAGTCTTCTGGGGATGAATACAACTGTTATATACTCAACCTGTGGCCCAAGTTTAAGTGGAGGAGAGATCTCAGAGGCGTGGTTGATTGAGCGGAGCACCTGACAGGGATGCCCCCAAAGACGCTTTTATTTGCTCTAGCCAAAGAGGCTAATACCATCTGGCTCCCCCTGGAGCTAGAGGAATGGGGTATACGTGCCAGCAGGACAAACTCATATTATTTCTCAAATACATACCGATGCATTGGTACATGCTTGAACTCCGACAGAGGCAGTACCGGTATTGATGCAGTGCCTGGAGGATTTTGGACTGGTATCAGGCCTGCAAATACATTTTGATAAAACACTGTTTACCCTGGGCCGAATGGTCCTACTACTGCAAGACCACTTACTGGACTTAGGCATCCGGTGGGAATTAGAGGGATTTGGATACCTAGACATTATTAATACTAAGACAGCAGTGGAACACCATCGTCTTAATGTGGATCGTGGGATGGGGGACTTGTTAAATCGATTGAATTCTGAAATACGCTCCCCTTGTCGGTTATGCGGAGGGTGGCCGTGGTGAAGATGGTCTTCCTTCCATAATGCTTATATTTAGTACAAAATTTACTTTTTCCTCTGGAGTGCTTTTTTGGACCCTGGATAGTCTCCTTAGCTAGTTAGTATGGGCGGGAAAACGCAGTAGGGGGCTTAGCTATCCCAGACACTCGTCTATCGGGGGAACATCCATCACATTCCAGGAGGCACAGAATACATTTGAGGTGGGGCAGGGACAATTTCTACAATTTGCTGAATTAGACAATATGGTGAAAGCGCTCAGGAGTACATGCTCAGCAGCACCACCACCTTCACACCTTGGGGAACTGCTCCGATGGGGAAAAGGTAGGTATCACATTTCCTTTTTCTACAGAGTCACATGGAAGATGCAGATTGGAATCATTCATGCAATCTGGTAAAAACAAAATATGTTTTCAATAGTCATTTTAGACAAATCCATTTGAACTATTTACACTGTACCTACATAACACCAGCCAGGCTCAACTGCACTGACCCGAGTAGAGGGGCATATTGTCTGCGCTGTGTGGAGGACAGAGGCACATTTTTACATCTTGCTTGGCACTGTGTAGGGGTCTATAGATTCTGGACAGGGGTTGTACCCCTTGTCTCTCAAGCAGTGGGTACTGTTGTCCCTTTGACCCCTGATGTCTGTCTATTGGGGGGAGGGAAATCAAGCAACTCAAGGGGCGCAGGATTTCATATAAACTCGTTCATTTGGCATTTGCTCCTTGCAAAACAGAGGATAGCAATATAATGGATGGGTGCAAGAATCCCAAGTGAGATTTAATGGGTGAAAGATTTGTTGGAATGGGGTATTGCTGAGGAACATCGTCTCTCATATAGACGACTAAGTCTCTGAAAATGAGGAGGTCTTGGGTGCAATGTGGAACTTTTTTAATGAATGAATATACTACGGATATGGACTCAGATGGCGGGGGGATCAGGACTAAAAGTGACATAGACCACACCATATGTAGGTGAACTGGCCCAGGAGGGTGCCGGCGATTATGTTCGCTCATGACACCCTCCTGCTTTCCAAGTCTCCTATGGGGATCCAACGTGTATTGGACGGCTTTGCGGAGTCACTGCCGCGGACTGGAGATAACGCTGACAAAACTAAATTTATGATTTTCAATCCGCCGGCATCTTCGTGCTCGACGCCTACTTTGGGACCTGTCAGATTAGAGAGGGTACAGACTTTCCAGTACCTAGGGGTCACGATTAATGAAAACTTGTCTTGGGGCCCACAACAGGTTAAATCTCAACTGAAACTGTCCCAATTGGCGGGGGGAATCCTCAAGATGTCCAATACATCGTCATTTAAACCAGTGAGCCCTGCGTTGGAGATTTACAAAACACAGGCGAGGGCTGCAGCCCTCTATGGTGGGGAGCTCTGGGGGCACTCATGTAGGCCCGAGATTTCCAATACGGAAAACAAATTTATGCGCCAGCTACTGGCGCTTCCCCAAAGTACACCGCTCCTTCTGTTAAGGTTAGATCTAGGATTGAGTTCTATGCAGGACGAGCTGGCACTAAAACCCCTTAGTTTCTGGCACAGGCTCTGGACAACGCCAGAACTGCTGAACTACAGGCTAGAACTTAAGGAAATATTAAATTGTAAAAGTGCAGCAAAAATACCTTGGATCGTCTTTGTCAAACAGGAATTTGGTAAATTGGGCCTGTCCGCCCTGTGGCATGATCTGGAAAGGGCGTGCCGTGAGGTTTCAGGCAAGTCCCTGACTTGGTCTTTAATGGATAACTAACTGAATACCATACTGTACGATTCTCATGCTGGCACCTTGACTAAATTGTTTTTTTTTTTTTTTTTTTTTTTTTTTTTTGGTGTAAGACATTTATTTGTAACAAAGGCCATGAAGATGTACACTGCGTCACGCCAACAACCCGGAGGCAGGCCGCTATCAGGAAGTTCATACAGAGATCACTGAGAGACAGACCGGAGTCTTTCACCCAGCCGGGTAAGACATACATATGAAAGCATGAGACACAACAGAATTTTGAGCATACGCAGTACAACTTCAGCAAGGAAACGGTCTTACTTTTCTCATAGTGCTGTCGACATTTGAAAGATATAGAAAATCAACGAGGTCGCCCCTGAGTAGGAAGTGGTTAATCCCCCGTCACAGCGGTACGGTAAAAGGATGCGTCCGTCAGCACCATTTTTCTCCCAACAACCCCCCCCAGCAAGTCAAACCAAACACTACAAACAGAGGTGCAAGTACATGGACAAACCATTCACACAACACGGCAGTCCACAACGAGGTCATATGGGCCAGCCTCAGGTCATGCAGGTAGTGGGCTAGCTACATACAGGGCGGGAATGTAAGGATATCTAGTCCGGTTATGCACAGTCTAGGGGAGCATGGGCGATGCGGGGGGGAGGGGGCCAGGGACAGAGGCTAGAACACAAGACTGCCAGTGGGGCGCAGGGCGGCCAGGGTCTCGATTCGGGTCAGCGTGTGCAGCAGTCTCCCAGCGTGCGTCCGGTCAGGGCCTGTCAGTGTAAACGCGGGACTGCGGGATCATCATAACTAACTTACGCATTGCGCACCTTCAGCCCATGTCGTCTGAAACACTCGTATCCCGGGAGGTATCTGGTGAGTCAGAGCCCTTGCGTGCTGTGGCCCACTGTATAAACGGGCCCCATATGTCAGTGGGTCTGGAAGCGGTGGGCATAGACTCCCAATAGTGCGTTAACTGCGTGTGGCCGTAAGTCACGTCCCTGATCCAGCTCTCAAGAGAGGGGGGGGCTGGTCTACCCCAGTGCAGTGCGATCTGTCGCTTGGCATATAAAAGGAGTAAGGCATGCAGTTTCCTGTCGCAGGGCTCAGTGTCCTTAACATACCCCAGCAGACCTAGCAGCGGGGAAGGTGAGTCCTCCCTTCGGGTGATTTGATTTATGGCCGTGAAGACCTCTGACCAGTATGTAGTCAGCTTGGGGCAGTTCCAGGCCATATGAAGAAAGGACGCTTCTTCACTTCCACATCTCCAGCAGTTGGCATCCTCACGGACGCCCATTCGGCGTAGTAGAGTCGGAGTGCGGTAGTATCTATGTAGGAATTTGAAGTGGATGAGCCTCAGACGATAGTTTGGGGACAGGGCTGTAAGTTGCGCACAGCAATACTCCCAGGCGTCGTCTGGTAGCTCGTCCCCCAGGTCCTCAGCCCAGCTGGTTTTGGCCGTGGCTACTGTCGCCGGGGCCTGTTCCTGCATGCAATTATATAACCTGGACACCAGCTTTTTGGGGGAAGGTCGTGAAAGCAAGTTTTGGAGGGCGGCAAGTGTGCGGGGTTCCTCCGGGAAGCACGGCCCCATCTTCTTGCAAGACTCCCTAAGGGAATGAAATAGCAATTTGTCATTAAATGTACAGAGCCGGTCGGCTCCCTCGGCAGACAGCTCGAAAAAGGTACCATCTGGATATAAGTCTGCAAAAGTGAGTAGCCTATTCCCAAGGATAGTGAGGACGTCGCCTCTGGCCGTCAGACACGGCAGCATCGGGTTGCCCCTCAGGGGGATAGCTGGTGCATAAAGCAGGGAGAGACCGGCTCTCTTTTGGAGTTCGCGCCATGTCCAGCGGACCATCTCTACTGTGTCTACCTCGCGTGACGGGCATGTAACCTTACCGTGCAGTGCGACTCGTAATGGCAAGGGGGCGACAACGGCTAATTCCACCGCCACATGTGGTTGGTAAGGTGTAGGGAATGCCCAGAAATGCAGGAACTGGGCTTGCGCACAGAGTGCGTAAAGTTTCAAATCTGGGGCACCTAGTCCCCCTTGTCGCAGCGGAAGCGTGAGCAGGTCCCAGGAGATTCTAGCCTGTCCTCCAGCCCACACCAGTTTAAGTAGCAGTGAGCGGACCCGGGCGTGGAAGCAAGCTGTCATAGGCAGTGGCACATTTACAAACAAATATAAGAATTTGGGGAGGACCACCATTTTAGCCAACGCAATTCTTGCTACCAGGGAAAGCGGTAGTTTATTCCAGATCTCAACCCTCCCCTCCAACCAATCCACCGCTCTACCGAAGTTCATCTGCCACAACTCCTGCACATCCCTGCTGATCCAGATGCCCAAATATTTGACAGTTTCAGTTTCCCATCTGAGGGGGTAGTCAGGAGCAGGGCGTTCAGTGCTCTCCGTCAGGGGGAAGGCCACTGACTTCGCCCAGTTAATGGATATCCCCGCTAATCCCTCAAATCGTACAAATTCCCGGAGTAGCGGGCTCAGGTTCTCTTTAGGATTCAGGACGTACAGGGTTACATCGTCCGCATATAGCGAGATTAGTAAGCTTCTAGCACTAGACTAAATTGTTTTTAACATTCAAAATATCATACTGCTTTGAGGATTTCATGGACGTTATCTATCCCATTGGAACAAGGAAACTCTATTTACAATGGAGATATGGTACATTACCCATAAGGGCTTATACGAGTAAATGGTCTGCCTCTACGACCAAATCTTGTCCCGGGTGTAGCTGTAGCCTGGAGGATGAACTTCATATACTTCTTTTCTGCCCAGCTACAGTAAAGCCAGGAAGTACTGGCTAGTACCGTTATGTAAAAACATGGGTTTCATCCAATTTATGCATGCTTTGAGAATCCTTAAGACAGATACGTCCGGACACATTGTATTTGCACTTTCAAAGTACTTGACAGTTATGTGGTCCAAGAGACGATTTTTAATTGCCAATGAATGCTAGGGGTGACTTTAATTATTTTTATGACTGTATGGAATGTACTATTTTATATGTGTTGCGGAACAATTGTTTTAACTGTACTCCTTTATGGCAAAAAATGCCGAAATAAAGATATCAAAGAAAAGAAGTAAGTAAACTGATGCTGTTATGTGGATTTGTTCGGATCCATATTGTTATAAGGATAATGATATTTACCCAGTGAGCATCTGTTCTTGGCATGTAGAGCTGTAGATTCACATGCTGTGCATCGCTCGCCATCTAGTGTTGGGTCAGGATGTTGGCACTTTGTTTTTCTTCAAAGAAGTATTTCCAGCCACGAGGTAGGTGACTCCTACTTTCGATGATAATGCGCATGGGCATCAACTCCATTTTTAGATTGTTTGCCACAGAGGGTGAGAATGGAGTAGTAGTAAAGAATAGAGATGTCCATGTGTATGTATGTAAATTAAATAGGAAACTACAGCAGCTACAGATATCCGGGGAGGTGGGTGGGCGCAAGTGAATCTACAGCTCTACATGCCAAGAACAGATTCTTACTGGGTAACATTATCCATTCGAGGCATGTGAGCTGTAGATCACATGCTGTGCATAGATTACATAGCAGTATACTCCCAAGGCGGTGGCTAACCTGTAGCTGTTGGAGTGGTCTGAAATAGTGTCTTAAGTACTGCTTCACCCACATCGGCTTGTTGTCTTGCTGACATCTACACAATAATGTTTAGTGAATGTGTGCGGTGTAGACCATGTTGCAGCTTTGCAAATGTCAACAATAGGAATGTTTCCTAAAAAAAGCCATAGAGGCCCCTAGCTTACGAGTGAAATGTGCCCTAGGGGGTACAGTTAGAGTTCTCGATGTTTTCACGTAGCAGGTTTGAATGCACTTAACAATCCACCTTGCAATACCTGATTTGGAGATAGGATTGCCCTTGTGTGGTGGCGCAAAAGCAACAAAGAGTTGTTTCGTTTTCTGAAAAGATTTTGTCCTTTCATTGTAGTACAAGAGTTCTCTTCTGACAGCTAAGGTGTGTAGAGCTCTTTCTGCAACTGAATCAGGTTGAGGAAAGAATACGGGTAATTCTACCAACTGATTTATGTGAAATGCAGATACGACCTAAGGTAAAACTTTAGGATTAGTATAAAGAACCACTTTGCCTTTGTGTAGTTCGAAAAATGGTTCTTGTATGGTTAATCCCTGTAATTCACTCACTCTCCCGAATGATGTGATTGCAAAAAGGAAAGCGGTTTTCCAAGAGAGGAACTGTAGTTCGCATTTGTCCATAGGCTCGAAAGGCGAGCCCATCAATCTTGTCAGGGCTATATTAAGATTCCACACTGGAGCTGTGGATGTTTTGGTGGTATGACTGTTTTTAGTCCTTCCATGAAAGCTGTGGTCTCAGGTACTCTAAATAATGACAAATGCTGTCTATTTTGTAGCTATGCAGCAATTGCCGCTTGGTGTAGTCTGATAGAAATATAAGCCAACGCTGACTGTTGCAAGTGTAACAGATAGCATATGATGTTCTGTATGGAAGCATCAAGAGGGTTGATGATTGTTACTACAGCAAATAACAAATCTCTTCCACTTAGCTGCATAGCAGGCCTTTGTAGTAGGTCTTCTAGCATCCCTAATGATATTCATAAATTCTGGTGGAAGGTTTAAGTAACCAAACTCTAAGACTTCAGTAGCCAGATCATGAGGTTCAGTTGCCTGGGATCTGGGTGTCTGATTTCTTTATGGCTCTGTGTGTGGAGACTGGAGGTTTAATGTAGATTTTGATGCGGGACTAGAGATAGCTCCAACAGGGTTGTGAACCATGATTGATGTGCCCATGTGGGAGGTGCTAGGATTAGTGTGAGAGATGTTTGCCTGAGCCTCTGAACCACTCATGGAATGAGTGGGAGAGGCGGAAAAGCGTAGGCAAAGAACCCTGACCAGTTCATCCATAGTGCATTGCCCTTGGATTGCGGGAGTGGGTACCTGGAGGCGAAGCTTTGGCATTTTGGATTTTGGTGTGTGGTGAACAGGTCTATGTGAGGGACTTCCCAACTCTGAAAGTATGGGAGGAGAACCTGAGGGAGGAGTTAACATTTGTGTATTTGCTGTCTCTGTCTGCTGAGGAGATTTGCAATCTGGTTGTTCACTCCCAGGAGGTGTTCCGCTTGGAGATGAAGTTTGTGGTGAATGGCCCACCTCCAGATGTCTTGGGCTAAGTGTGACAGTTGGAGAGTCCACCCCCCCCTGTTTTTGTCTGTAATACATAGTTGTCATGTTGTCTGTACGAACCAAGACAGCTTTGCCTTCCAGGTGAGTCTGAAATGCCTCGAGAGCTAGAAAGATTGCAAGCAGCTCTAGATGATTATGTGAAGCAACATCTTTTGTTGACTCCACAGGCCTTGTACTGTGTGTTGTTGTAGATGAGCTCCCCAGCCAGTGAGGGGCACGTCTGCTGTGAGTACTATCTGTGGAACTGGGTATATGAAAGGCCGTCTTTTTGACAAATTGTGTACGCTCCACCACTACAGAGAGTGAGGAGTACAGCCGCTTACCAACACTAGATCGGTCAATAGACCCTGTGACTGGTTCCACTGACTGGCTAAGCATTCTTGAAGAGGACGCATGTGCAGTCTGGATTGGGGGACGAATATGATACAAGATCCCATCATTCCCAGTAATTGCATATAAACCCGAGCTGGAATCCAAGGATTGGGTTGAAATCGGAGAACTAAAGCCTGAATATTTTGAATTCTGGCTGTGCGGGGAACCGCCAGGGCTTTTTGAGTATTTAGCATGACTCCTAGGTAGTCCTGAGTATTGGCTGGTTGGAGATGAGATTGATTGTGAACCCTAGTTGATGTAGTAACTGAATTATTCTAAAAGTATGCTGAAGGCATTGCTGGTACGTGCTGGCTTTGATGAGACAGTCATCCAAGTATGGGAAGACATGGATGCCTTGTCTTCTCTGGGGAGCAGCTAGCACCACCAGACATCTTGTGAAGACTCTGGGGGCATTGGTGACTCCGAATGGGAGTACCTTGAACTAGAAGTGATGACCCAATACCACCTGAGGAATTTGCGTTGAGCATATTGGATTGGAATATGAAAATAGGCGTCTTTTAGATCTAAAGTAGACAAAAAGTCGCATTTTTGCAGCAGAGGTAATACTTGTTGCAGTGTCACCATGTGGAAATGATCTGACTGAATGTAAAGATTTAGTTCTCTGAGACTTAATACTGGTCTGAGAGAACCATCTTTTTTGGGTATTAGGAAGTAAAAAGAATATACACCCGACTCGTGATGTTGTGGTGGTACGGGTTCTATAGCTCCTTTTAGAAGTAGAGACTGAACATCTTGTTTGAGGAGGTGTAGGTGATCTGGTGTAAGTTTGTGTGATTTTGGTGGAATGTTTGGAAGAGTGTAGATGAACTCCAGGCAGTAACCAGAACAGATAATTAGTAGTACCCAATTGTTTGTTGTTATTGAATGCCAGATTGGTAGGAAATCTGACAGTCTTTCCAGACAGGTGTTCAGTGGTTAGGGGGAAGTGGAGGCAAGTCACTGCTTTGTATTGGAGTGAGGTGTGTTTTAGCCCCTGCGTTTGCCGTTGTTATCTCTGTAACCCCCTCTAAAATAACCCCTAGATGGAGAGGGTTGGTTATTGCCCTTATCGGTGGAGGTAGTGTCCGAGGAGGTATTTTGAGTGCCTCCACGGTAAAAGGAGCACCGAAAGGAACCACAGCTTTGTGCTAACTGAAGGGCTACCATGGATTTGGCCACTTCAATGTCCTTCTTCATTTTCTCTAGTAAAGAATGTGCCACTGGGCCAAATAGATGCTCTTTACCAATGGGAGTGTTTAAAATGGAGGTTTGCAGCTCTGGTTTGAACCCTGAGATGCAAAGCCAAGTATGTCTTCTCAAGAGGAAACTGGTGTTTACTGCTCTAGCAGCAGAGTCTGAAGCACCTAGGAAACATCTTATAGCGTGATTTGAAATAAGTTGCCCTTCACGCACCTGGTCTTGTGCCTTGGATCTATGTTTCTGGGGCAAATATTGTATTAATTGCTCCATCTCGTCCCAATGCGCACTGTCATATTGTGCTAGCAATTACCTTGTGTTGGAGACACGCAGAAATTGTCTGCCTGAGAGGCCACCATTTTAAGGGAAGCATCAACAAGTGTGGATCCTTTATTCGAAGGCGGAGCATCTCCTGTTGTCTGGGAGTTGGGCCTTTTCCTTGCATTGAACATGACCAGGGAGTTTAGTAGCAACTGACCTTTTATATATACTGGGTCCAATGGTGCTGGCTTGTATTTTTTATCTACTCTAGGGCTAAGAATACAAGATCAGACCGGGTCTTTAAAAATATCATCTGCATTCCTGATCATCTCTTTGGGCATAGGTAGTGTATGTGATGACCTCTGTATGGTACCGAGGGATTCAAAGAGGAAATCCTCTTCCGAGGACTTCTTATGTAGCTGCACCCCATGGTAGTTGACAGCTCTACCCAATAACTCAATGTAGCCTACACCTTCATCTGGTGGAGAGAGCTTGTTAGGATATATTTATTTTATTTATTTATATAGTTTCATGTAGCGCGAACGTGACCCTCGAGTATCAGAGCGCTTCACAGTTACATGAGGTAGGTTTGAGATAGAGCTTGTATAGCAGCATTAACATATATATATATACTATAATATTCCTGTACATGTCTATCTTCTCAGTTTCAAATAACACCCCACCAAAAGGGGGGTTTGGAAAATTTTGAAAAAAGAGAAGAAAAATCGTGCATTTTCAAGCAAATTTGAGAAAGCAGGAAGGTTAATAAAGCAATTGTGAAAGTGCAGTTATTAAAATAATAGATGGCATAACATAGGTAGCTGCTTATTCAGTATAACCACAGAGCTTCATACATTCCATCCTATTATGCTCAGGTGTAATAGAAAACAATCAACAAAGTGGTAGAAAGAATGCATGAATGAATATCAGCTACAGGCAACCCACTGAGATGATTTCCAGACCAGGCCATCGCTTTTCACCCACTGTGCCACCTCTGACTGAGATGAGCCAGAGGCAGGAGCACTGGACTTATTCGGCAGGAGAGGGCAAATTATGCGGCAGGGATGAGTAAATTATGCAGAAGAAAAGCATAGTTTTGCGGGTTTGCTGCACAATTTTTAATAGATTTACTTCGTTATTTTGTACTTTTTACACTTCTAATCTTAACACTGTCTGGGCATAGGGTGCACCTCAGTAGTACTGTTCAATACCCACATATAGCAATAAGCAACAGAAAGGTGACCGCACAAAAGTCCTACCACTGCGAGGAATCACGTGAGATGCGTTTTCAGTAACTGTGGAACTGTTTTAGCTAGAAACAAATATTTGTTGGTCAAACTCTGCCGATTATGTAACAGATGATGGATTATGAGGCAAATGGAGCAAATCTATAAATATGCTAAAATTGCTGCGGCCGCACAGTCAAAAGTGCACAGATTAAGTGTGAGTGAGCTTGCTTCTGAGTTTTGCAGCGCCTACAAACTTGTCTGTCTGTAAGCACTGGAAATGATTTCCAGTGCTTACAGACAAGGAAATGGTCAGGACTTTGCTTCTCCAAGGGCTGGACTAAATCTACTTCCTGAGCGGGAAAAGGAACTGCACACCCTCAAACCTTGCAGGGTGTATGAGAAGGTTTTTCTCCAAATGGAAAATGTATTCTCCAAAGTTAGAAAGTACAGTTACGGATCCAGGCTCGCTTTTCCCAATGTGGAATCCATCAGTGGATACAGTTCCCTTTTGGGATAATGCTAATCACGCCTGAAAAAAGTCACGACTGTTCTAGAAGTATGCCTTGAAATGCGTTACAGATTTCAAAATATACTGCTAGAAATGCCTACGATTTGCAAAAAGTAGTAGATCTACAACCATTTGTAGAAGTTGTTCTAACATTACTGATGTAATCAGATGTAGTACCTTTTTAAGAACCAAGCCCTTTTGAATGTCATTTTCCTTAGCTGTATTAAAAGAAAAGAGGCAACACATCTTCTAGCAAGCAATTGGTGATGCTAGATCACCTTGATCCACAGGCACATCTACATACATTTTCTTTAGACATACTTTACGTTTTCAAACAGCTCTACAACTAAAACCATTACACAGTTGTGCACACAGTGTGCCCTATTCCCCTTCCTGTATCCTGCTCCACTCCAACAAACAAGGTGCAAGTTTCCAGCTACACTGAGCTTTGGTCTCTTGACAAAAGGCTTTCCTGATTGCTCGTCAAGTTATAACATTTTAAGTTGGGTCTTGGCTGTGTTACAGTGAAAAGTATATGTTAAGTTAGCAATGCATTAATTGTACTGGGGAACATTGAAGCCCTTGGGTCGTACGTTCAACGAGCAGGTTATAGGCTGATATCTGTCAATGTCCAGGCTCATTAAATTCAACATGGGAGCCCTTCGTGACAATCCAATGGTCTCAGTCACCTATGTTCATTCTCAAGGCTGGTTTGGTCAGCAATCTTCACTTCTATGGATTAAAATGGTGATGGTGAAATCACGAAACGAGAATGCTACTACAAATTGTGTGGTTGGGGGACGGACACTTAATATCCTAGTATCTCCATATACTTATGTGTCGAATTGGGTCAATCATTTTATAAACCAAGATTGGAATTCTTTAAAAAGCTGGTGAAACAGCCGCATTAGACTGGGTTGGGAACCAGATGAGAATTTTCTCTCAAGCACACCCACAATAAGTGCTCAATAATAAATCTGTAAATGCGCCTTTATTTTATGATGTCTGAATTTGTTGTAGGCATATTTTGTAGCTCAGTGTCCACTCTAATAAACGCTTGTCCCAGCCATGCATTTTCCTAGGAGCAGCTTTTGTACAGGGTGTGACCAAAGGGTTGGCTAACCCACCATGACACACTGCAGGTCTCACTGCACTTCCACAGAGAAAGGAAATACAACATTGTGCAGGGCTTGTCGCAGTGACGACACTCCAACTTCCAGTGTTGTTTTATTACGCACTTAAACGCATTACTGTGGCACCTTCGCCAGCTTGCTGTACGTTTTGTATCTCCATGTATCCAGTTGACCTTACAACTCAGAATACTAAGTCATAACAAATTCACTTCATAACTGACAATTGCAAACCTCAGCAATTCTGACTGTCTGTCAAACTCCAGCACTGGCTGTGCCAACACCACACACCCTGGGTAAGAAGCTATAATAAGGTTCCCACAAACCTCTGCTCTGTGCGCATATGATGTCAACATTCTCCATTCCTCTGGCATCACAACCCTGTACAAGTGCAAAAAATCAGCAGCCACACCAACACAGCCAAGTTTGATGAATTTACTCCACCACTGATAGTCATTGCTGCATTATGAGAGCGCTAGTACATTTATACTATTTGGGTTATAATTACTTCTGGTGACATCACACAAAAAAAACGATTCTGATGTCCCCAAAACAGCACAGTCAGTTTTAACAAGACATGCTGCACCAGTGGATGACATTGCGTGCACAGTGCTCATCCCAATTAAATCAAGTTATTTCTGAAGGCATGGGCACTGAACAGTTGTCAAATAATTACGTCACAGAAGCAGTGCCACCTGCGACATTATACATAATGATTACCTTGACTATTTTGCTGTCGGAGGTGGAGGACGCCATCAACAAAAGTGCTGGGAATAAAGCTAGGAATAAAGCCCCCGGCCCAGATGGCTTATCCATCGACCAAATTAAATCTGAACCCGACTTTTGGGCACCCTTGTTATGTAATGTTTTTAACAATCTATCTCATACCTCTGTCTCGGAAACATGGTCTAACAGCACCATCGTACCTATATTCAAAAAAGGTGACAGACTTGACCCTGGTTGCTACCGCCCCTTAATCGATAACACGCTAAAAGTTCTAGGCAGGGTCCTTTGTAACAGAATTAGAACCTGGGCGGAAGAAAATGCCATCTTACATCCATGCCAGTTAGGTTTCAGAAGCAAAGTGGGCACCTGCTTATGGCCAAATACACGATTGCCCAAAAATCCCCTTTATATTTTGGGTTCATGGATTTAAGTTCTGCTTTTGATTTTGTAAACCGTTCCCATTTATGGTCAGTTCTGTTGAATTATGGCTTAGACGATTCTTTAGTTTATTTTTTGGCACATCTTCATAGCGATCTGAAAGCCCGGGTGCGTATTAACAACGATGTAGAAATTTCCAACTATATTTTAATAGGCAGGGGTCAGACAGGGTTGTGTTCTGCCCCCCTGCTTTTTATATTGTATATAAATGAATTGAGCGATTCTTTGAGCAACCTAACTAACGATGTTCCGCAAGTTAATGGCAAACCAGTACCCGCACTCCTTTATGCGGACGATGCGGTCCTTATGGGCCGCACACCCAATGCTTTGCGAATTTTAATTTCTGGTTTTGTTAAATATATGGCAGATCGGGCCTTTGTACCAATTTTAAGAAGACATTCATAATGTCATGTGGCCCTAAACGTTACAAAATAAGCCAGATCCTGTCAGAGGACAATATTTTAAAAAGCACTTGCACTTTCCCCTACCTTGGTTTGTTATTCTCCAACACTGGATCTTGGCAGCCCCACGTTGCCCATGGTAGGAACAAACTGAGCAAAGCTATAAATTCTTCAACCTCCCTCCGCCAATCCATCCAGGCAGATGTGATCAAATCAGTTACAAATCTATAGAACGCAATGCTTACCTGTAGGAACCTATGGTGCTGAGGTGTGGGGTTATTCGAACTGTACCCAACTACAGATTGAAGAAAATAGATTTTGCCGGAAGGTCTGGGGGGGGGGTTATTACTGCACCAACCTACGTTTGCCACAGGGAATTGAACCTCCATTATATAGAGGATTGCGTTAGATCCAGACCTGCCCTTTTCTGGATAAAAATTTGGTGTAATTCTGCTGCCTCCCTGTCACGTGACATTATTATGGACTGCCTAAATTGTGAGAGGGCTAATTTCATACCCTGGTTTAAGGCTGTGGAAAACAGTCTGTCGAACTTGGGGCAGGGACATCTCTTTACCTCCCCTCAACTGATTAACTGCACGCATAAGAACTTAATAAAAAAGGCTTTGTATGATTTTTATCGTAAAGAGAGGTTAAGGTGCGATTTGGGAAAGCCGTCCACATCCAGGTATATCTCCCTTGTGGAGCCAAGCGATAAACCCCATGTCCTGCCTCAGGGCTATCTCCGCATAAAATTGGGCAGGTGGAACAGGAGCTTACTGTTTCGGTTCAGGGATGGAAGCATTATAAACTTACTCTGCTTTCCGTTAGGCTTCAACAAACATGTGGAATTTCTAAGCTGTCCCTGTAACCTAGGCGGCAAACAAAGTTTGCTCCATTTTACTTTCTTCTGTGGTTTTTATAGAATGCACACTTTGCACGTTTTAATGCCGTATTGTAGAAATAATGCTTTGATGGATTTTAAACTAGCTTTTAAAGATTTGCTATTGCTAAAGACGGATGAAGCTATTTTTAGAGTGAGCTGCTTCCTCAAAGCAGTTGTCCGGTCCCATGCCTCTTTGCTCATTGATTGAAACATTTGCACTATGCATATTTTGCACATTGTATTTTGCACTAATAATTGCCTCTTTGCACATGATAAAGCTGTATTTTGCTATGAATTTGTAACCATGCAGGCTGCTATCTGTGCGTATTTTTATTTTGTGTTTTTTTTACCTCTGTAGTGTTTATATGTACTTTTATGGATGTTTTACAATCCGAATAAAGATCTTTTGACTTGACTTTGACATAATGATTACATCATAGACACATAAGCGTCAGGTCTGGCGACATCACAAGAGAAACAGAACTGTTGCTGTCAAGTCACTGCTAGCTCTGGTGGCGTTAGGGCAGCACAACTAGCTACATAGGCTTTACTGGCTCTCTGCCCTCTCCCAACCTGTTCTTCATTGGGCACCGCAGCTGCGGCAGTGAAAGAAAGTGAGACGGGGAAGGGAGAGGGACACAGGCGCTTCCAACTGGCTCAGGGAGATCTGTTGTTGCAGATGTCAGCTTTCACTCTGGGACAACTCGGCAGCCGGGCCCTGAGCTCCCACAGCCCTTGCTAAAACACACTATTGCTAAACTGGGCTGGTGGCCTGCATATACACCCCGGGTCCCGGCCTCGTAATGAGTCATCATGACATTTTATTTTATCCTTGCTCAAACTGAGATTGATACTCACTCACCACTAAAACAAGAGCAGGCTGAACAAGAGTAGTCGACACGAGTGACGAGGAAGAAGAGACTCAAAGCAAAGGCAAGTCCACACACCACGGTGCCGACGAGGAGGGCCCAGAACCGGATCCCACGGCAGCAGCGCCGTGCGCCGCAAATGGCCAATCACTGCACAGACTACAATAATGGATTGCCATGCCCTGCTGCCCGGTGACCGGCCAATCCTGGCGCTGCATGCAGCGCCAGGATTGGCTTGGGGGGCACACTAGGTGCTCGCCCTGTCGCCCTTGTGAACGCTGGGGCTCCTGCCTGGTTTAACCAGCACCCCCCTGTCACCAGCTATCATGGGGGAACTTTCATCACGCAGCATATGCGCATTAGGTATGCCTGCATGCCCTGCTGTGTCTGACTGTGACGTAGACCTGACGTAGAGGTCTCGACTGTCCGCCCAGCCCAGCCCCCCTGCGCATCCTGTTTCAGTCGGGTGCGCCCCGGATTCCCGGCGGATAATCGCTGAATAAATTAATTTCAAAAATACAGTAGTGAGTTTTCACAATTATTATTATACTTGCAGCCGCCGCGGGTCCATGGGCTGGTGGGGCTACGCCCCTACTCCCCAATGGACGCACCCCGGCTGGTAGAGAGAGGTAGCGAGGTAGAGAGAGTTAGAGAGGTACAGAGAGAGAGAGAGAGAGGTAGAGAGAGAGGTGATCTTTAATGTAATCTTGAAGAATAATGCATTGCTTCAAATCATTGAAATAATTTAATTAGGTCTAGTCACGAAACCAGTGAGTTGGCAAACTGCAGTGTCCGAAATGATGGGTATGGAGCAAAAGTCATGAAATCTATCAATGAACTATCAAACAACAGGGAAGGGGCTTTCTAAGAAGAGAAAACATGACACAACACATGAGACTGAACACCAAGAAACTGTTTTTGACTAGTATATTATTATATTTCTCTGTGTGCGGTCGCCATGGCAGACACATGCAATATAAAGATACTTTAACATGAGGGAACCAGCAATCACATTCCACATTATCAAAGTTTCAAGTTTATTTAGTTCTTTCAGATTACAAACGAATAAAACCATTACATCAGTCCATCATCATTGCTGAAAAGCAAGAAAGAAAAGATAGAGATGAAAACAATTTAAATCTCAAATACAAATATAAACGATTATTTTAAAGCAGCATTGATAAAATGTGCTTATTAGTGATCTAATTATCACTACAGGGATTGTAATTGTATTCCTATATGCCAAGCAGGAGTTAAAATCATAAGAGATTGAAAAGGAACAACATGAGACATTAGTTATGTAACAGTTTGTGAGCCTCTCATGTGAATCTTACATTAATAACCCTAAACAATGATAGAATCATATTTCCTGGCATTTTCGTAAAAGTGACAAAATAGTAAAATTATGTATACTTGTTGCAATCATGTCCTACTTACATAGTAAGGCTGCTGATCAAAATGTAGCATTATTCAATTTCTGTATTACCTTAGCAATAATGAGAACTCAATCTAAATTTGGCATAAAGGTTTAGGGAAGCTACATGATCTTGAGATAAAACTTGTAGCCCTTAACACTTTTGTTAGCTATATAGGTATTGCGTCTAAGAGTCAGTGATATTAGCTTAGGGTTAAATATTCTCAACCAATTAATGAAAGCTAAACTTAACAATGAGACAGTCCCTGGCCTGTTATATGTTAGGGGAGGGAGTTAGATATCGGGTAGATGCTGGTTATAGCACAAGTATTTTTTATGTTTATGACAATGAAGTGACACAATAACATCCCTAAAAAGTAAATCTCTTGTATCTCTAAAAACTGCCACAGCAGGGTTAGTCTGTAGCTGTGACCAGAAAAGTAAGGGTATGCGCTATTACGGTAAGAGATTCTTAAATATTCAATTCATGGTAGAGCAGTAACTTCAGGAAGTGACAATAGTGATTTACAAATGTTTCAACAATAGTCATTCAATTTAACTCACACTGTCTCCAAAGTTCTGCCCCATTTAGTGAGCTGCTGAAGCACCCAACATTATAAACAGTCAAGGCAGCTGAAAAAGTACAACCCTCAAACTTACGCTTAAAAGACTGTAAGCCAGCCAGTGTTGCACTATGAATGTTAATGGATTTGTTTACCTATTTGGCCTACTTCCTAGATGCAGCTAAGCAAATTCTTAGATATTCGAACTCCGAAAATTCGGTCAATGCAGATCTTTTTCAATTTTTGCTTAGGGAAAGCTGGCTTCCCAGTATGCTTGGCATTTCTTGTACTGCAGACTGTAAAAACGTTTTATTTATCATGAATAGCATTTTTTAATAATTTGTTTTAATTGTAAATCAAATAAAAACTGACCCTGCACCATTTTTGTTTTTTATTGTTATTTTTAGATGTACTGAAAACAAAACAATCCCATATATGCCTAAATCAACAGAAGGTACTAGTGGCCTCACTAGTAGCTAGCAAGCAACCTATCCAAAATCTGCCTGACCGTATTGAAGCTGTAATTAATTTTGATAAACATATCGGGTGTTATCACATGTACTGAAGATGTGCAGCCTCACGACAGAAGAACAGATAATATGTTCCTTGGTGAGGCATTAATACACATGAAAGGGAACATGGTTGCTGCCTAGATGATATAGACACTTCATAAAGTCAACACAGTATAAGGATATGTATCTTAGACCAGCATTAAAGGAGCAACGCCTGCCCCTTCTCAAGCGGGTTACCTGCAGACTCCAACAGCAAATGCCGGCTAGTAGCAGTTTCTCTTTTTAAAACTAAATCTTTTCTTTCTATGGAACTAAATATATCTAAATTATCACAACTATGAAAGAAAAACACAACTATGAAAAACTGTATGCTTCCTATTTAGAATTGCATTTTGCTATATATGTCTACAATTGACAACATCTGAAGAATTTACAATGTTTATAATGAAAGCAAAAGTTAAAATAAATAGCATGCTACACTCCTACAGTCGGTTTACTGTACACAGAAGATAATTATAGTAACTAGTATTTAATACAAAACTTCAAGCTACTTTTACTTATCAATATGACAGCTGATATATAACAAAAAGGAAAACAATTTAGTCTAGCGGAGCCCTGGCAAACCCCGGTTTATGCTAAGATGGCCCACTATTATTTCTAAATTGAATACTGTCTGAGCAAATATACCAGTCTATCTTCTTTGAAGCAACATAGAGAACTACTTTGGGTTGTCTTCCTTAATATTCAACTTAAGTAAAATAATAGAATTAACAGATGCATCCTAACGTTCAATCAAAACTACATCACCATTCCCATAACAGACAACCAAAAGGAGTGTAGATGGTTTTATTTGAGCAAATCCCAGTGGTAATGTTCTAAAGGTTCATCTTTTCCTGGGTGTGGCAATCAATTGTGCAGTATTCTTCTTACTTTAAATACCTAGTTATTTCACACGTAGGGAAGATAAGTTAAAATATTTAATAACCAGGATTAGACTGTACAGGAATTTCCAAAAGAATAATGCTGTTGTGTGAAAATCACAACCTCCTTTTTGTATTTACATATCACCAGTACGCAATTACAACAGAAACTGCATGAATAACCTTCAATAATGAAACAACCTGATCTTAAGACCTTGAAAGGTGGAGCATGGCAGGTTAAACTTACACACAAATTCCAATGGACTCTTTGGTAAACATTGAGCATAGATACTAGAACTGCTGCCTTTCCTTACCCTAAGATACAATCCTTGCTTACCAGATCATAGGTTTAGTGTTAATGGATGTTGAAAACCTTGGAGAAACATGAGGAATAGTGCAAATCTCCTGGAAACTCAAGTACCAAAGGCATCTTCAGACAGTCTTGTGCAAACTAATCTATACAAATGTTCTGTCATTTAAGGGGGTAGGAAGGAACCAACTCAAAAGCACCGACTCGTCTGGTCTTTGCCTTAAATAATTTTGCTAATATTTTCATGGTCTAACACTTGATTGGGCCAGGCAAAGAGCATTAGAGAAACGATGCAGAAAGGAGTCCCGGCATCATTTTATTCCTTTACTTTGGCAAAGAAATCGGCCACTTTGCTGAAGTTTTCTTCCTGCTGGTCAAGCGAATCAAGAATGATACCCATAGGAGTCTTCTTCAAGCCAGCAAGCTCCATTTTATTCTCCACCTTGTTTTTTAAGTTTCGAAGCCTCAAGGAAGCATGGATGAAAGCCACTGAAACAGAAAGGACAAAAGTCAACATTACAACAGAACTCAGCCCCTGAAGCTTTATGCAAGTATATTAAGTATAGTGTAACTGCTAGGGCAAGCACTGGATAATTATTTCTGTCGTTAACCTGCATTTTGTTACTGAGACATCGGCGAAATGTAACTTGCATTTTGGTTAATTTTATTTACTGTACTTGTATGAACACAATTAAAACAAATATATTATAAAAAACGACAACAAGTTCCCCGACTTACACTTTTGACTATGCATACTCTCATTATTGGCAGAAAAGATCAGCATTGCCCCTCTCAACCCAGTCAATACAATGTGAGACTGCCCTGCCCACCACAGGTCTTTTACCACGCTTCAAAAAAAACCAAAGTCCTTCCTTTATGTCCATGACTTACAAGAACGTAAGGCCCCTTCCCCACAACCCGTACTGTGTTTCTTCCTGGCTTCTACAGGCAAGTGTTATGGTTCTGTTATTATTTATTTGGAATGGTTTCCTTGCTTGTAAGCGAGCAGCGGGTTTCTGCACCACTGTAGACGCTCTCCCATTCATGTGCTTGGCTGGGGCGGGAAGCCTCTTTCAATGTGCCGCCTCAGGACCGCCTAGGGGTTTCCTGACCCCTACAGTCTGAGCGAGTGTGCACATTTCCAGGGAAGTCTGCAGCCTGGTTTTTCAGCAACTGGATCTTGTGTCTGGTGTGGTTTGGTTGATGGGGAAACCAGTATAAATAAGGAAGTGAAGCTGCCAGCTGGGCTCACTTTTTAGGTCTCGCCTAGCGTTGCTGCGCACATGCGTAGCTCCCTCGGCGAGATTTATTGCTAATGAGGAGTTTTAGAGAATGGCTTGAAGCCCGCCCCTTATTTCCATTGGCTGGCTGCACCATTTATGCTAAACGGTGGCCTGCCATTGGAAATAAGCTTCCTGGGGTGCCTCCTTTTCGCTTTTTTGTCCATCCCCCGGACTAGCTCGCCTGCTGCACGGCTGTTGTGAAGACTTTTCTAATCTGCTTGTTTATTTAACAAGCAGATAAGAAAAGTCTTCACAACAGCTGTGAAGCATGCAAGCCAGTGCTCCGGGCATCCAGCAACCACGCTGCATTCACGCCTAGAGCATGCACCAGTAGGCTCTGTGATTGGCTGACGGCAGGCAGGCATAGAGCTCAGAGGTGCAAGGGGTCACAGGGAGGACAGGGGTATTCCGGAAGACTGTGGGGCTAGTATCTCTGAGTACAGGAATGTCTTTACATTTGAGCATGTGTTATTGCTTCAAGTTAATTTCCCTGTGCCTAACAAAATCAGTGTTCCGTCTGTAATGCCACTGGTGCTCATTTAAAGTGCTCAGATACTTTTGGTCGAGTCCGCGCTATTTAAAAAACTCCGATTTTTTTTATAAACACCAGTGACATTATTACTTATTTGCATCGTCCCTAGTCTCATTTGGAAATTTGAATGTAGAATTCACTGGTAAAGTTACACGGAATCAAGCACACACTCTCTGGGCACCCTCCCTCTGCATTGAGAGCTCGGAGAGCAAAGCTTGTACAACTGTTAGAATGGCCAAGAGGGCAGCCTTTGGGTGCTAACACGTGCCGCCATTTTTAAAGCCCCTGTCCCGGCGTTTACTGGTTTTTCAATTGCAGGCTGCCAGCACCTGTTTTTTCACTACAGCCTCTCAATATAACTTACTGTGCACAACGATGCTCCTCTGATTCGTGTCCGAGTGTTATTTGTTCTCGGGGTGCACGTGAAGCACATGCTCTCCTCACCCTGTAGAAACCCTCAACATCCTGTGGTCCTGGGCAAAATAGTTCATCTTCCCGTGCCTAACAAAACAATGTTACGTCTGTAACGCCACTGGCGCTCATGTAAAGCGCTCACATACTTTCGGGCGATTCCGCGCTATATAAAAAACTCCTAAAGAAAATGTAATAAACACCAGTGACATTAATACTTATTTGCATCATCCCCAGTGTCATTTTGAAATTTTCATGTAAAATTCACTGGTAATGTCACACGGAATCAAGTACACGCTCTCCGCACCCTCTCTCTGCATTGGGAGCTCTGAGAGCGAAGCATGTGCGACTGTGAGAATCGCCAAGAGGACAACCATTGAGCGCTTTGCTGACTGCACACCAAGCGGGGAAGAATGGGGCAGGTTTTTAACACGGTGCTTCTCTTTTTAAAAATGTTATTTATTGGTATTTCAGGTACAACATAGAACGCCTGGCGTCCAAACACGAGGTATACATACCTCTCACAACTCCACTGCATTACAACTCTCTTTGTCCAATAGAGCATAATGTTCACATTTCACATCACATCTATATACTTTACATCTCAAACATGGTACAACTGTCCGTCTAACCCTGATAAATAATCCACTAAATATTGCCAATAGTCTTTTGGTCGTGCCCGCAACGGTAGCCCTTCCTCATACAATTTCAACGTGTCTTTACAGTACACCATGTCCCTGATCCATTGTTTGGTCTGCGGTGTTTTCCTACCCCCACAACAAATCGCAATTCTTCGTTTGGCCATGAGGAGGGCTATTACACAAAATTTACGTTTTCTTGCTCTAATAGTCGGTAACACGGTGCTTCTTACTGCAGATTCCACTGGAAAATGTTTTAATGAGATCTTGTAAAAACACCAGATGCCCAGCACAGCTACGTAGCGCTATAGTTCATACATTATAAAGGCTTGTTGTGGTTTAGAATGGATATATACAGCATGAGCTCTTGTGATTAAGGTGTCCTTCTGGGCCTACCCACAGCAAAAGGATATGGCTTAAAGCGGTGGACCTTGAAGTTGGGGGACGGGGTTCTCGTCTTGGTAGAAACCCTCAACATCCGGTGGTCCTGAATGGCGAGTTTTTATAACTTTCTAGTAAAAGCCCTAATTCTGAGGCGTTATGATTTACTATGTACAAATCTCTTCACTCTTATTAAAGTTTGCTTTTTCCATGTAGGGTCAGTAAGTGCTGCTTCTAGGCGCTACCATATACTTTATCTGTGACAGGCCGGGGTGCCTCATCTCCCCAACCACCGGCCCCTGCTCCTAATCTCTTGTTCCACTCTGCCTCGGGCTGCAGTGCATTGTGGGTTTATCTACCCCACTGCTCCCTCCCAAACTGCCTATTTAAAATTAAAATGCCACAACAATGGGCAGTGACCACACCTCATTGAGCAAATACATTCAGCAGCAGTACAAGAAAGGGTCTGGTGCCAGCTGCGGTGAGGTGGGGGCATGGTGGATCGCAGCAGGGCGGGAGGGGACCCGGGAATTTGAAGTCTGGAGTTGAAGGGATAGGAAAGAAGTGACAACTGCGCATTTGCTTAGTGTACATAGTAAATCAATTGCGTCTCAGTAGCTTCAGAGAAGAGGCGGCCAAGGCTAAAGATTGAAGTTTTAGGATAGAGGTGCATTGAGAGAGATCTGGTGCCCGTCAAGCCATAGTGTTATGGACAACGTTGGGCGCGAGGTCAGTGCTCAGTGTGGTCTCAGTACTGGAACATGAGAAGCTGCTTCTCAGCACTACTGAGGCTCCATGGCAGAGCTGTTTGGGGTCTCTAGACTGGAAGAGCAGGAGGCACACACTTTGGGACTGAGGAGCATTACAGCTGTACTTTGTCAAACTTTAACAGAATAGCAGGCTTTGCAGGTCCGGATTGCCGCGCTTCAAACCTCGCTCAATCAATGTGAGACACATACCATTGTGTAGGTTGAACTAATCTGCTGGAACAACCAATCCGAAGCGAAATTCTAATGATAACTGCTAACCTTAAACAAGCATTTCCAATACAATAGGTCTCGCATTTACGCGAGTTTGAGCTATTGACATTGCAAATAACAATGCCTTTTATTTTTGTTTTCATTTTTAAAACATAAATGAAAGACATTCTCTTTTACAATGCCAATAGATTAAACTTGTTTTAAGGCATTGCCATTTACAATACCAATAGCTCCAAAACTCGCAGTTGCGAGACCTATTGCATTGTAAATGCTTGTTATTCCTTGGCAACGTAGTCTGCCGATTCAGGAAAAAGGTCTGAGAAGCTCCACAATATCATTATTATAGAGGAGGAGGATACCCTCCAGATTTCTGAGGCAGACTTGCAGAGACTGATTAATCAGGCAGTTGATGAGACTGTCAATGACCATCAGTTAAAGCTACAGCATTTGGATACTGAGGAGGAAGTTGATGTCGATTATCTGTCAGTCAAAACCACTTTATTCGATTAGTTAAAATCATAAAAGTTCACAAGAAAAATAATTCACATTTCATTAAAAAACAATTGGGTGACACAACATTTTAAAAACAGTCTCATATAAAACAGTTCCATATTTTGTTTTGTTATACCCTAAAAATACAATAAAATTCATATTACAATCATTACTGGACATCTTATTTTTCTCAACCTGGCAGCAGCTACCAAAGAATTTGCAATATTAAAAATATTCCATGGGTTATCCAATAATTGCAGGTACATTAGAGCAGGTTTGACCTGTAGAAATCCCTTCCCTCGTAAAAGGGGAATAATAAACTTCTTTCTAATATCAGAGTACAAATCACAAAATAATATAAAGTGCACAGTGTCTTGAATTGAACTGTGGTCACAATCACAAAGTGCTGCATCCTCTGGTTTGCTCCAGCCATGAAAATTCCCCAATATAAAATGGATCAAGTTAAAACGAAATCTTGTCAATAGCCAGCGATGGAATGGCTTAGTTACTAACTTTAGGTAAGGCTCAATAGATGGCGATGTAATTAGTAAAAAATGATCCCTTACCAAAGGTTTTTTTAATTCCTCGCTCTCACGTTCCTGTGCCCTTAAACTCTGGAAATGTACTTTAACCCAACTAATATCACCTTTGGTGCTTCCTTCCGGTGCATCATAAATTTCTGGGCGCCCGAGTTTTGAGAACATTGCCTTAATATAGGAGAGCCAAGGTATAACCGCCGCTCTATCTAAACTAACACAATCTTTTAAAATCTGACGAATCAGAGTAAGTTCGGGGTTCAGCCATGTTTTTATCCAACAAATTAGGGGAGCCATGCTCATCAGGTCGGAAACATACCCCATCCCCAGCTCCTGATATATTGCGAATGAGTAGATTGGGGGATAGAAAGAAGTGAACGAAAAAAAAATATATTCAACCTTCTGTACCCCCTCCACTTGCTTGTACCCCCATATTGCAGCACCATATGTCGCTATTGCTAAGCATTTCGCCTCACATGGCTTACCTCCCAATCGACGGGAAAAACTTAATAGGGCAGATAAGGTTCTTCCTACACTATTTCTTTTTTCTAAAAACTGGAGGACCCACGAGGATCTGTCATCGAACAGGACCCCAAGGTAAGTAAAAACCTTAACTCTTGTGACCTCCGCCCCTTTGCAATAGAAGGTTCTAACCTTATTTTTACGAGGTCCCATAGTCAGGACATGCGATTTAGTAATGTTTACTACCAGGTCCTTGGAACTCATGAACTTCCCACCAGGGAACTCATGAACTCCCCACATGTTGGTTATCTAAGGAGAAATATGTACAAGGACAAACTCTCACTGACATGCTCTCTCACATCCGTGAGGCGCTTGTATTCGAAAAGCATTCCGATGATGAAAATGGCTTTTTTCCCCTGTGTTTGATTGGTTCAGATGCTACGTCCATCACCACCTCCTTTTGTACCGCTTTGTTCGCCATAAGTTGGCAGGGTATGCTCAGACGTGAGTCCCTTGCTCACTTTGCCACTGGTTTCAAGCAAGCCTGGCTGAAGATGGCTGGAATGCCAGAAACCGGTCCTAGGAAGCTTGTTTCCGGTCCAGGGAAGGCATGGCTTGGCAGTTCGGGCTGGACTGTTCCCATGAGGCACAGGGTCAGACTGATTTGCATATGGCCATTTCAGAACTGGGGTGGCAGGGTGGGCTAAAGAACGGTGATGGATTAAACCCAGATCTGTTGACTGGGTGTGAGTGTTTGATTGGACGCTCCGTCCATCACCACCCCCTTTTGTACCGCTTTGTTCGCCATAAGTTGGCAGGGTATGCTCACACGTGAGTCCCTTGCTCACTTTGCCACTGGTTTCAAGCAAGCCTGGCTGAAGACGGCTGGAATGCCAGAAACCGGTCGTAGAAAGCTTGTTTCCGGTCCAGGCAAGGCATGGCTTGGCAGTTCGGGCTGGACTGTTCCCATGAGGCACAGAGTCAGACTGATTTGCATATGGCCATGTCTGAACTGGGGTGGCAGAGTGGGCTAAAGAACGGTGATGGGTTAAACCCAGATCTGTTGACTGGGTGTGAGTGTTTGATTGGTTCAGATGCTCCTTCCATCACCAGCCCCTTTTGTACCGCATTCTCAATTTGAAGCAGTTGAACAAGTGGGTTGTATTGAACCACTTTCAAATGTTCTCCTTGCCATTGATAATTCCTTTGGTTCGGATTGGAGATTATCTGGCGACTCTGGATTTAGATGATGTGTACTTCCATGTACCCATTCATCCCACCAGTCAACTTTTTCTCCGTGTGTGTCCGCAGGGATGTCATGTCCAGTTTCAGGCACTGCCTTTCGGATGGTCAACTGCTCCGAGGACTTTCACAAAGGTATTTGCTCCAGTTGTTGCTCTTTTGCAACTTTTTTGATTTTCTGTCTTCCTCTATCTGGATGACTGGCTACTTTGTAATCAGTGCTTCCTCTCTTTCAAAGGCTCAAGAGGCAGTCCTCGCAACCACAGAGCTTCTCCGCACAATGGGCTTAAAGTTGAATTTCCAAAAGTCGCATTTAGCTCCAGTCCAATTCATCCAATTCATTGGTGTGCTCTTCGATACCTAAATCCCTCGATTGGTGGTTGCACACTCCAAATCCGGAGAGGGTTCTCCCCTTTCGGTTGTCTCTTTTGTTTGTGGGGTTGGGGTCTGCTCTTTTGCATTGGGAGTGAAAGGGGCAATGGTCAGAGGTGGACAGGGGTCATTCTTCCAACTGGAGAGAGAGAGCTGGCTACAGTATTGAAAGCAGTCCAGTTTTTTTCAGCCTTGGTTGGAGGGAAAGTGCCTCATAGTCCAATCGGACAATCAAGTGGCTTGTTCCGACTTGAATCACCAAGGGGGCATGGAGTATCCACATCTGAATCAGCTGACAATCAAAATTTGTTCCTGGGCGTAAGCTCATTTGTTGTCCTTAAAGGCAGTGTATATTCAAGGTGTTCTGAATTTTCAGGCAGACTGCCTAAGTCACAATCTTCCTTCTTCATTCCTGTTCCATCTGGCTGCTCCACTGTTCCTCCAGATAAGCTACCTCTTTGGCTTTTCCTGGATACACCTCTTTGCATCGCCCTGGAACTCTATATTCCCAGTATTTTACACAGAGATGGTTTGTCCACAGGCATGGCCGGTGGATGCCATTGGTTCTGGGCCACAGGTCTTCTATATGCCTCGCCCCAATTCCGTTGTTTCCAAGGGTTTTTTGGAAGACTTGGGGGAATGTATATCCGTGATACTGGTGGCACCTTTTTGGTCCAGATGACCTTTCTTTGGTCTTCTGATGTCTCTCTCGAAGGGTCAGTTTTTCAAGTTCCCATTAGTCCCGTCCCCCTTGCACTTTCCGGTGATGTCTACAACTCAGGTGCTCAACCTCAGTCTAAATGCTTGGAACTTAAGAAGTCAAGTCTGGTGTCCTTAATCTGTTCTTCCCTGGTGACAGAGCAGATTCAGTACTCTATGAAGACAATACCAGGGTTTCTTATAGGAAGAATTTGTTTCTATTGCTTATTGGTGTTCCTCTAAATCCTTTGACCCCGTTTCTGTTTATCCTTTCCAGGTTTTGGATTTCTGAAGGGATGTTTTTCATAAGAAGTGGTCTCCTTCAACCCTCTCTGCTCACTGGGCTGACTTTAAATCATGTAGGGGTGTCGGGAGTGATTTGTCTGCTGTTATTCCTTTGGTCTACCGTTTACTGTTTTCGGTTACAGAACCCTCTTCCCTCGATTAGGGTTTCCTCTTTGGATTTGCCTGTTGTGTTAAGGGTTAGCAGTGTGAGCCTTTTGAAACTTTGGATTCCGTCCAGTTGGTTTGGTTGCTCGCTAAATTGGTTTTTCTTTTAGCCATCACTACAGCTAGGCGTAATGGAGAGTTGGGTTCTCTGGTCATTACTTACCCGTATCTGCGCATTTTGCCCGATAGGGTGATTCTCCATCCTTACCCTGGTTTTATTCATAAGATTCATTCTAAATTTCATTCTGATCAGGGATAGATTTTGTCTGTGTTACAGGGTGATGATCTGCAACCGGATCTTTCCTCCCTTGATGTTAGACGTACTCTTCTGTGTTATTTGGATTGCACTAAGGTATTCAGAGTTTTCAATTCCCTCTTTGTTGCTTTTGTCATTGTTGACAAGGGTAAACAGGGGTCTGTTTCTACTTTGAGTCAATGGATTTGACAAGCTATTTCTCAGGCGTAAAACTAGGTTAGTGAGCCCCATCCTTTTCAGATTCAGGGTCATTCCACTAGGTCGGTCTCCTCTTCCTGGGCTGCGGTTGGTGGGGTGTCTATTCAGGAGATTTGCCGGGCTGCTACATGGGCCGTCCCTCACACATTCTTTGAACATTACAGGTTGGATGTGTTGATTAAATGTTGTGAAGACTGCAATGCAGTAATTATTGTGCCTGTATTAAACACATTTTGTAATATTGTAAGTTGGTGCAATGTGTTTTATTCACGGCTTGTGACATCTTCACGTTGTATTGGCAGGAACGAGTAGAACTAATGAGGGGGTGATAACTCCATTACTTACGGTAACCTTCATTACCTTAAATTTGGTTCCCCTCTTCCCAGTCAGAGCCCCTCCCTCCCTGGTGAGGGGTTCTGCACCTCCTTTCTCTTGTGTCTTGTTACTAACAGAAGGGAATGTGTGGGGAGGAGCCTTAAGTCCATGTAGGTCATGGACATAAAGGAAAGACTTTGCTTTTTTTTTAAGCATGGTAAAAGTTCTGTGCTGGGTAGGGCCGCCTCACATTGGATTAACTGGGACGAGGGGGATCATATTCAGGGTAATGAAGGTTACCGGTAAGTAATGGAGTCATTTACTACCATAGATTAATGATATCAAGCTGTGGTGCTAGTCGGAAGAGAGGGTTGGTAGTTGCCAAAGTAAAAGCAGCCCAGCTTGTCTGTAGTGTGAAAAAATACTAATTACAAGGATATCTTATTAAACTGGGGTCTCCAATTCATCCCTTCATCGCTCCAAATGAATAACCATGAACTATGCATAGAATGGCCAATGAAGAGCTGCAGTTTCGTGGCAATTAAGTTTAATGGAAAAGCAGCGAAAACTCATTCATGTTTTGACCGCACAATAACTGTGACATAAATCGGCAGAGCTCCCACTACAAAAAACATGCGGCGCCCATGCCCCATTTATATTTGGGGGAACCAGTGGTTAACCAAAGGAGGAAGGAGCCTCTGTTGGCTTCATCAGTGACAGTGGCCAAGCCTTCAGAGGACAAGCATTGTTAATTTGTCAAGAGGTTAGGGCAGACCACCTGATGAAGCTTTTCCTTTCACCGGTTTGCTATGCCAGGCACTACAGACCTGGCAGGGAAAATCAAGAGTAGCTATCACAGGTAGAACATTTCCTGAATACACAGAGTATTCACAACAACCACAGGTGTTCAGGGAGGAGGGTGGCCTCATAGGAATCTACAGCATTACATGCCACAAACAGATGCTTACAAGGTAAGTAACATTTTCCCTTCATGGCATGTGTAGCTGTAGATACACATGCTGTGCACAGATTGTAAAACAGTCTTCTCAAAGCAGTGGCTCAGCCTAAGGTTGTTGCAGAGGACTGGAATAATGTGCACAGGACATGCGAGGACATCCCCACAGTAGTACTTTGTAAAGGTGTGAGGAGTGGACCAGGTAGCTGCTTTACATATGTCAGCTAGTGGTATGTTACCTAAGAAAGCCATAGAAGTCCCTTTCTTTCAAGTAGAATCGAGTCTGGGAGGGGCAGGCAGAGATCTTTTAGATTTAGCATAACAAGCCCGAATGCACTTGACAAGTCAACAAGAAACCCCTGTCATAAAAACGGCACACCCCTTATGATAGGATAGGAAACAAACAACGGTTGTGTCTTTCGAAATGTTTTTTTCTATCAATGTAGTACAAAAACGCTCTTTTGACATTCAGAGTGAGCAAAGAGCATTCTGCTACAGACTCTGGATGTGGAAAGAAGACTGGTAATTCAATTCTTTGATTAAGGTTGAAGCTGGAGACCACCTTTGGGAGGAATTTGGGATTGGTTCTCAGAACCACTCTATCATGGTGAACTTGGTGAACCTGAACGAATGGTTCTTCCAGTGTAAGAATATGTCTCCCACTAACTCGTCTAAGGGAAGTGGTGGCTAAGAGGAAAGCTACTTTCACAATAAAAAAAATAAAATTGTAATAGGCAGGAGTGAAGTGGTTCATAAGGAGGGCCAACAAGCCGAGCAAGAACAATTTTTAAGGTTCCACACCATAGTAGGGGCCATACAGGGTGGAATAACTCGTTTAAGGTCTTCAATGAAAGTCTTAATAACTGGTACTCCGAGGAGCAAAGCGTATTGCCTATTCTATAGGTTGGCAGCCACAGCAGCCAGATGCAACTGAATGAAAGTGTAGGCGAGGCTTAACTTCTGGAGGTAAAAGAGGTAACAGACAATATCTTGTACTGATGCTGCCAATGGGTTGATCTGCTTGGAAAGGTAATAGTGTGCAAAACGTTTCCATTTGCCTGTGTAACTGGCCCTGGTAGTAAGCCTCTGTGTATTTTTAAGAATAGAAATGCACTCCTCCAGAAGGTTTAGGTAAACAAACTTAGACCTCAGGAGCCAAATAGCAAGGTTTGGTTGCTGAGGATTGGGGTGTCGGAGAGTGTTGTGGTTTTGTCTAAGAAGGTACGGCCTGTTGGGGACCTTCTTGTGAGGAACTAACGAGGCCTCTTGCAGGGTGGAGTACTATGACTGGCGTGTTCAGGTTGGAGCCACTAAGATGAGAGTAAGGTATGTCTGCCTAAGTCTGTAGTCCACAAAAATCGTAGGAGCGAAAGAGGTGGAAAAGCGTAGGCAAATATCCCTGGCCAGTTCATCGATAGTGCATTGCCCATGGACTGTGGGTGTCGTAACCTGGTGGTGAAGTTTGGGCTTTTGGCATTTTCAGTGGTGTCGAACTGATCTATTTGAGATGCCCCCACCACTGAAAGTATGGTAGTAGAACCTAGTGGTGGAGTTCCCACTCGTGGACTTATTGATGCATCCTGCTGAGCAGATCTGCTAGATCTTTGTCCACCTCAGGAATGTGCTGGAGAAGCAGAACGCACTGCGATGTATTGCCTACCTGTAATGCTTTGGACTACTGCTGACAGCTGGATGGAATGTGTACCCCCTTCTTTCTGTAAATAGAGCACAGCAGTCGTGTGTCTGTGAGTACTTAGACTGTCTTGATCTGAATGATCAAACAAAACGCCCGAAGGGTGAGCTGAATAACAAGCAGTTCCAGATAGTTGATGTGTAGGGACTGTTAGGCAGAAGACCACATTCCCTGAACAATGAGGTGATTGAGATGCGCACCCCAGTCAGTAAGTGCGGTATCCATGGTGATGGTGTCCTGAGGAATGCGGAATTAGGTCAAGGAAGCGCCGTCCTTGTGTTTGATTGTGTACATTCCACAATTGCTGAGAACAAGATGTGCGGCTCCCCACCAACACTAGATCTTCTAGACGACCCTCTGCCTGGCACCACTGTGTCGCTAGGCACTCTTGTAATGAATGCATGCACAATTTAGCATGGGGAAACTATGGCTATGCAAGACGCCATCATTCTTAACAATTGCATCACCGTTCTGACAGTTACCTGGCGATCTGGCTGAAACGTAGGTTTTGAAATGCCTGTACCCTTGCAGGTCTGGGGTAAGCCTTTCCCACCAAAGCGTCTAATAATGCCCCTAGAAATGGCTTTACTTGGAGAGGCTGGAGGTGGGAATTGGTCACGTTGATGGTTAAACCTAGGCTGTGTAAGGTGAGGATGGTGGTTTGCATATGCATTAGGCATTGTTGGTGGGTGGCTCTCTTGATCAGCCAGTCATCCAGTTAAGGAAAACGTGGATACTGCTCTACAAGAGATGATTTGCTAAAACTGGCAGATATTTAGTAAAGACCCTAGGAGCTACTGTAACCCCACAAGGGAGTACTTTTAACTGGAAATGCTGTTCACTTACCATGAATGCGCTGGATGAATGGGAATGTGAAAGTTGCCGTCCTTCAGCTCGAGGGCAGTCATTAAGTCGCCTTGTTGCAGCAGCGGAATGACATCTTGTAGAGTTACCATGTGGAAGTGCTCTGACCGAATGTACCTATTGAACAAGTTACTTACCTTCGATACCGCTAGAGACTCGGTAGAGACTAACTAGCCCCAGATTCCTTACCTCAGAATTATCCCCAGGCGTCAGACTGGCTCTGGAAATTGTTTGTGAACAGTGCCTCTGCGCGTCCGCAGGTGGTGTTGTTCGGCTCCGCATGGAGTCGTCCGTGCCAGAAGTGACTATGTGGTGCCTATAAAGGTGCCAGGGCAGCGTGTTGACATTTGATTCTTTTCCCGACTTTCCAGGCAAGGAGTGCAGAGTCACGAAGAACACTGACCACTAGTGTGGAAAACTAGAGCCCTGAAAGGGAAACACCCTTTAACTCAGAAATCTGTTTGCAGAGCAGAGAGGATGGATGAGTCAGTAAGGAATTTGCAACTAGATAAAGTCTCTACCAAATAAGGCGGTGCTGAAGATAAGTAACTTGTTCAACTAATAGAGACTTCTAGTCGCAGATTCCTTGCCTTAGAATAGATACTCAAGCTATAGCTCCCAGAGGTGGGGCTGCAAGACAATTTCACACTAAAATCATCTGCAGGACCGAATTGGCAAAGTGCATTGCCTAACGACCTGACTGTCCAGGCAGTAGTGCGTGGTAAACGTGATCAGACATGCCCACGCTAGTGCCTGGCAGATGTCCAGGACCGGAACTCTGTGCTAACGCAGTGGTCACATCCTTGGCTCTGGCGGAATGAGCATGCAAACGCTCACAGGGTTGCTTCTTGGCCTGTGCATAGCAGATATTAATTCAGAGCACGATCAATCGGGAGATAGTCCGCTTCTGCACAGCCTTCGCCTTCTTGGATCAGACATATCCCATCACGAGTTGATCATACACCTGGAAATCTTTTGTGCAGTCAAGGCAGTACAACAACCCTCTTTTTGGGTCCAGCTGGTGGAGTCGCTTTTCTTCTTTAGAGGGATGCGGCGGGGCACAAAAGGTAGGTAGGGTGATGGTCTGGTCTATGTGTCAACTTTTGTTAGAAAGAAGCTCTAGCTCAAGGAACCAGATGGTTAGGTAAGGAGGTTTAGATGACAATGCCAGGAGCTAACTAACCTTTCGAACAGATGTTATTACCACTAGGAAGGCTGTCTTGATGGTAAGGATCCTGAGAGGAGAGTGATGCTGCGGCCATAGGGTGCTTACATCAGAAATCTAAGTACAAGATTGAGGTACCTCTGAGGCATGATAGATAGTGAAGGTGGAAACATTGGAGACCTTTCAAAAACCTGATGGTCTTTTAAGGTGGCCAACGCATTCCTGCGGGGCCAAAGAAGGAATAAACAGAAGGAGGCGCAGAAAGAGGATCATATTGCTTTTCTGCACACCATGCCACAAACTTGACCCAGGGGCAGGCGTATACTGTCTTGGTGAGAGACGCATGGCTGCCAAGATAACATTGCTGACTTCGGGCGGAAGGTTGAAAACTGTCATCTGTCACAACTTAATCTCCACGCATGAAGGTGGAGTGTTTGTTGACGGGTTTGGGTGAAGAAACCTCTCCTACAGTTGTGAAGACCCTCCCGAAGGGGCAGCCTGATCAGAGGGCCAATAGCCAGTGTCAACAGCTTGGGATACCAAACTCTCTAAGCCCAGTCCAGAGCCACAAGCATTACTTGGGCTTGGTTGTTCCTGATCGTCTTGAGAACTCTGGGCAGGATTGGTACATCCAAAAAGGCATATTGGAGGTCTGAGCTCCACTTGAGACAAAAAACGTCTCAGAGCGAGAGCCGCCTTGGAAACTCCAGAGCACAGAACTGCTGACTTTGCGCTGTCAGAGTGGCGAATAGATGTAACCAGAGCTCTTCCCACTGCTGAAAGAGCCCTTACAATACCTCCAGATGGAAATGCCATTTGTGATCTAGTAGACATCTTTAGCTGTGTTTGTCCGTTCTGACATTCAGAGAGCCCGCCAGGTTTTGAACCACTAGGGATATGCCCTGACATTCCAGCCATGTCCAGAGTTCAAAGACCCCTCCCCGCCCTGTTTGTTGCAGTATCACATGGCGGTGGTGTTGTCCGTGAACACCTGCACTAGTCTTCCCTTGATGGAGGGTAGAAAGGCTTTCAATGCCAGACAAAATCACCCGGAGATCCAGTAGGCTGATGTAGAGTCTGGATTTCGCCAAAGACCAGAGGCCTCTGTTCTCCACATCTCACAGATGGCCGCCCCATCCCAGGAGTGAAGCATCTGTTACCACTGTCAGGTCTGGTTGGGGAAGGGAGAATGGTCTGCTGCAGACCAAATCACACTTTGTTAATCACCACTGCAGATCTTTTGAAGTTTCCTCCGGGATATGGACCATGCTGGAGAGATTCCCCTGCGTTCACTGGAACTTCAGGTCCCTCTGCAGAGCTTACATATGCCAGTAGGCATGTGTCACAAGTGCCTGAGAGGGAGTCAGGTCTCACCTCCGCACATTGATTGTAAACCCCATTGAGTGCAGGTCTGCTGTAGTCTGGAGGTGGGAGGTGACTGCCTGGGGCGAGCCAGCCTTCAACAGTCAGTCATTGAGATAAGGAAACCCTGATGTCCACAGATGAGCAGCAATGACCACCATTCCCAAGGGAACACCTGAGGGGATCTGGAAAGGCATAGAGGAGTACAGCGAGCTTAAATTGCCAGTGGTCCACTGTGAACCGCAGGTAATGTCTGTGAGCAGGCAGGACGGGAATGTCTAAATATGCGTCCTGCAAGTCCAACGCCACCATCCAGCTTCTCATGGACCCCGAGCAGACAAGACTTGAGCAAGCGTCAGCATTTTGAATTTCTCCTTTTTGAGGAAAAAATTGAGAGGACGCAGGTTTAGGTCAGGACAAAGGCCTCCGTCCTTATTGGGCACCAGAGAATAGTTGTAATAACAACCAAGACCTACTTCTGGCATCAGGACCCTCTCTACGGCTCCCTTGGCCAAGAAAGGTGCCACTTCCTGGTGGAGTAAGGATAGACGGTCGCAAGTGGGTGGAATGGTTGGAGAGGGTAGTCATGAAGTGCAGGGAGTAGCCCTTATGGACAGTCTGGAGAGCCCAGCAGTCTGAGGTTATAGAACTCCAGTGGTGCAGGTGATGGTGTAACCTGCCCCTCAGTGGTTGCCCATGATGGCTGGATGGCAAACTAAACAGGCTGTCGGGGTGGTAGACTGGCCTGACCTCTGGCATGCAGACCCACAGGATCTGGGGGTACTGCATCCTCAGCCATGCAGAGACTGGGGAGCTTGCGTGATGTGGTAGCTGGGCGGGCAAGGACGTGGCTGGATGCCCCTTTTATCGCTATGAACAGAGCGCAAGGCGAACTGGGGCTTGCGGGGTCCATGGAAAGGCACAAGGACCTGACAGTAGCTATGCTATCCTTGAAGCGTTCCAGCTCCAGGTTCTCAGAAAAGACGGAAGCCATCAAAGGGCATCTCCATAAGCGAGGCTTGGACATCCCCTGAAAAGCCAGTCGTTCTGAGCCAGGAATAGCGCATAAGGCCACAGATAAAGTAACAGTTCTGCCTAGTGAGTCGGTCATATCCAGCCCACATCCAATCATGAACTTGGCAACATCCCTCCCGTCTGCCATAGCTTGGAAGAGCATAGGCATTGCCTCCTCTTGGACCATGGGTAGCCCCTGTGCAACCGAATCCCACCGTGTATGGGAGTAAGGGTCCAAAAGACACGCATTGTTTATGGACTGCAGTGCTGGGCTGGTGTAAGAAAACATTCTCTTGTCTAAGGTGGCTGGCCTCTTCGATGCTCTATCAGGTCGAGTGGTAAGGAATGAGTCAGGGTGTACGCGGGAAGTGGAGGCTTGGACCACCAAGGTTTCCGGGGTAGGCTGTTGCGTGAGGAAATTAGGGTCCCCTGGGACGGGCAATGGTGGCGAGCAATTGTCCTGTTCATAGGAGCCCCTATGCTGGACTTTGACCAAGTCCCAAGCAGTACCCCCGTAGGTGTTTTATTAAAAGGGAGAGGTGGTTCAGAGGGGATCACTCCCAGCTGAAGCTCCCCTGTCAAGATGTTAGTCTTGACTGCCACTGAAGGCAGGCGAAGGTCTAAGACCTAGGTCACCCTTCCCACCATCATAACAAAGGAATCCCCGTCTTCATAGCCACAGTAGGAGAAGAGACCATGGCAGCATCTGGATAGGTGTCCAGTCCACTGGCGCCCACCAATTCCGTACACCAATCCATGCTGGGGGTCTAGGGGATGGTATTCCTCAGGGTTCAGTGGCCTCTCCCATTCCTCCATACCTCTCCAAGCCCTAGCCCGTAAGAAAAGGACTCAGGCTCTGGTCTAAAAGGCAAGGCTCCAGTCGGCGCCAGAGTAGGCATCATGCAACGCCCCTCAGTGTAGCAGCTGGGAATGAGAATGGGAAAGGCGCTGCTGGAAGCGTCATCATCAGGACCAGCGTTGGGGAAGGTCGAGGTGGCACAACCAGCACCGATTTAGACCTATCTGCAGATCCAAAGTTCCCAAACGGCACAGGGGCAGACCCACATACGGGGAACCAGCAGAGGCCCCTCCTCAACCTGTGGGTCCCAAAGGCACCCCAGCAGTGACAGGCCACTCAAATATGAGGTACATGGCCCTATTAAATTGGCAGAGTTGGGCAGGGGTCTCTCCGACTCCCGGACACTCAGGGAGGCGCGAAACCGGCTCAGGCGCAGGCGCAACCGCAGAGCAAGGCCTTGAATGACAATGCTCCCTTGTCTTGTTGAATGACTTTGATGGAAATGGTGAATTCGAAGACCTCCATGACTTTTTACTTTTCTTCTTTTTGTGGGACTTAGCCGAACACCCGGACAATTTTGTGGACGATGAAGGGAAGATGGCTCCATGACCGATCCCGGGATATACCTCTCGACCAGGATCGAGACTATTGAGGCGTCGCACGTCAAGCAGCAAGGAGCTTGAGAGACGCTCCCAGGTCTTTGCATCATGGCTGCACTTTAAGCACCAGAGGCAAACAAGATGTGGGTCCATCACCAACATCTGTTTTTGATAGGCACCGCATGGCTTGAAGCCAGCTTTCCTAATGGACTTCCCTTCCACACCGGGAGAAAGATCTAACAAAAACTTCAACAAAAAAGTCGAAAAAAGGTCAGTCAAATAATTACTGATGGCAGCTCTCCAGACCTGTGCTGACTGGTGCTAAAAGAAAAGAACTGATGTCAGCGCGCTGGGGAAGCACCTATATAGACACCATGCACATATTTACCCCCCCCATGCAGCTGTATCAGCAGCACCCACTGAGCAGCAGATGTTGGAGAAGATTTTGTCCTCTGCCACCAATTCCTGTCCACTTTAACGATACAGCTCTGGGAGATGCCAGACAAGATCTTCCATCTGATCCCAGTATGCGCTATCTTACCGAAGCAGAAAGCCTATCAAGCTTGTGGAGAACCTACGGGCAAGAGAGGAGAAGCAGGGGAAAGAAGAGAAGGGGGAGGAAGGAGTGAAGGGGAGGGATGAGCATTGTGTCTCTTAGCCTTCTTGGATTTGGGTGCCACTGGAGAATTGATGACCTCCTCAAAAGTAAATTTCCTTTTCTGAACGGCAGGATCCTTTAACATCTGCGCAGGCTTCGCCAGGATCCGACCAGTACCTGGCTGGATGCGGATAGGTTTTTCCTTGTGTCCAGGTGTTCTTGGAGTTGCTGCAGGATTGGTAGTTCGGAATCCTCCGAAGCAGTAAAGGATGCTGCTGTAGAGGGCCTTAATGGAGCTGAATAGGGGAGCCGACCACATTTGATCGAAGTTATTCTTGGCTAAGAGTGTCTCAAGTCTGGCTGCTTTGGATCAGTGTTTCTCTGCCCTAAATGTTGTGATGCAGTGTGTTTCCACTCCGTAGGCTTCTGGGCCACATGTTTCAAATCAGAGGGTGGCCGAGCGCACATTTTCAGATCCGATGCCGAAGCGGCGGTTGATGTTCAAAGCTTCATGGAGGATCTCGGTGCTGTATGGTGTTCGGGTGCCGAGTCCGGCTCGGATGGTGAAGCAGTGGTGAATCTGAGGCCTCAGGTATGGCACAGGAGCAGGAAGGATGTGCCGTTTTCTGGCAAGCAGAGGGAGCTAGAGTACTCACTGCGACTTTCAGAGGACGCTGAGCCAGCGGAGGTTCTTCTTCCTTGATGTTTGCTTTGGAATCAACATTTGGCAATGAGAATGCCGCCTCACCCAGACAGATGGGGTATCTGGGTGCTCAGCATCTGACTCCTACCTCTCTCTGAGTGTTCTCACCTGCAGAGGTGATGCGGTGTGCGCTTCGATTTTGAAGGGTCTTTTTGTTTCTAAAGGCCAAGCACGCTGAAAAGGAGTATTCGTGGTATTCAGGGGCAAACACAGATTTCACACTTCGAGGAGATCTGATCTCGGATACTTGGTGTGGCAATTGGGACAGAATCGAAACTGAGTTCTTTCCATGAAGTGGACATTCTCCACCACCGTGGTTGTCTCCAGAAAGTTGTTGACCAGTTTGTAATGCCAAGGTAAACGCAATTGTTTATCTTCTGCACCGACGGGGAACAGATCCGAAGGCCCGGCGAGAACAGCATGCAGCGTCGAACTAGAGATCACATAAACGCGTCTGCACCAGACAGCAGACGAAAAACAATCTAACAATGGAGCTGATGCCCATACGTGTTACCACTAATAGGTGGAGTCACCAGGTCCTGTGACTCGAATAGACTTTTTGAAGAAAAACAAGTTGTACACATCCAAGCCAAACACTAGATGGTGGCATTAAGCACAGCATCTGTACAGCTACACACACCACAAACATGTTTTTCTTCTGTTCCGTCATTCTGGAACTCCTAGCAAGCATCAATATTAACCCACCTTCAAGTGTAATACGCATCAAATATAAGATTGAAATGTTGTGTTTAGCAGGACATTCTCCAGTCTTCAAACGTGAAGAGAGGCACTAGGTGCCACCTTATCAAGCAGCTTGCTTAGAGACCATCTTCCCCAAGCTCAAAACCTCCTAATTTCTTAATCAACATTCACTGGACCACATGAGATCTCTGTTTTGGGCTGAATGGGAAGAGATGCTCCACTACTGGCTAAAAAATAGGCCATGAGTGTAGGGAGCAGCCCTCTTCCTCAGTCCCATACCCATATCCAACTCAGTCACTATGGCAGGTTCTGACGTCTTTTAGCTCTGTTGGCACAGGCAATCCTACACTGAGGCAAAAATGGTTATTGAGGATCTCTCTAATGATCTAGGGTTGAAAGATGTAAAGATGTATTAGGCACCAAAAGCAATACAGTCTACACCTGAAAGGAACAGGTACAGAGATCTGACTTGTGTATGACTCACACTCCATAATTCTTGTCTCTTATGACAAGAACAAGCAGCAGAGGGAAGGTAGAGAGACAGAGAAATATGATAGGGATTACACTGTTCTTTAACCCCACTTGGATCAAATCCTTAATAGAAAACTGTTGAAAGTTCAGGTCCCTTTTAACAGTTTAATTCCATCACTTTTGATGAAAACATGAAGCATTGGGGGCAGTAAATTAGCAGACCCAGAGAATTCCTAGGTTTATTGACGGAGAAGAGGGTGCATCTTTTATTTATGTACACATTTCTGGCGCCAAGTTGGCACTTCCTCGCTCCCAGCGACCTGCCTGGGCCCCAAGACAGGAATAGGACAGTCACACTCAACAGTTCTTAATGAGGACATGTGGATATATTTCCTTTAAAATAATTTTGTTTTTAACTTACACAGCAAAGGAAAAGTGATTCCAAAGATGAACACCATAACACCTCCAAAAAGGGAGATAATAAAATAACTGGATACTAATATTGCCAAGACAAACATCATTGGGTACTGCTTCTTAAGTTTACGGATGAATTCTTTGTTATTTGACGTCCACACAAACCCCATAAACAGCGCTGTGACTACCAGGGTGCCAAGGATCATGTTCACGGGGTTCAAAAACCTACAAGAAAAGAAAAGATTTGTCTTAGTTATATTAACACTTATATGGCATACATTTCTGGTTAAACTGTGCAAAATGTACAGATAACAATCACATACTTTTAAAGAATGCATAGGACTTGCAATGCTTCTTGTGTATTGCATTGGCCATTATATCAGCAATGGATTCTTTCAAAGGAATACTGTCTTCAATATGTTATATTATTCCTGAAAACATCCATACATTTTTGGGAGCTAAGCTTTCTTAAATGAGTTGATGGAACTGATGTATGGAGTTCCACTGCTCTGTGGTAACCAAAGAGTACCGGCAACCGGATGTAAAACGTCAATCTGGGTTCAAAATGTCATCCTGTATAATCAGAGCACTGACTTCTGTAATGATTGAATGTATGGGCCCTGGGCCCTCATGGTAAGCGCAGCAAGGATGACACGGACACCAGGAATGAGTGGTAGGAAAGGTCTTGAGCACGTGCGCTCAGCCTCTTTTATTGGCAGCGTCATGTGACACCATGACGTCTGTGGTGGGTGGGTGTAGAGTGTATTACATTGCATAGAAACACTAGAACGTGTCCACACCAAGACACTACATCACTCCCCTTTTTAATCAATGAAAAGACAAACTTAATAATACACATCTGGGGAATTAACTTCTCTCAGGATGCAGTGAAGTGTTCAGTTCCGCCAAGCTGTTCAATCCGCCGCTGCTTGGAATTGGGCAGATGGAGTTCAGTTTGTTTAGGGGAACAACTGTCCGCTTAGGTCTGGTTGGTAGTGCTGATGGAAACAGTCTGCAAGCCTTGGGGAGCCCCGTTGTACTCACAATCTTTCTGTTGCTGACCTCCGCGGTGACGGGTGCGGTTGGAGTTCTCGTGGTTCGCCGTGGAATGATGGTTGGCCTTGGGCTCACTGTGGGGACTCACTGCGCACTGACTTCTTCTTCCTCTTAACTGTGGCAGCAGCCAAGTGGATGTATTCCTTCCTTACTTAACTGTGGCAACGGCCACGTGATTTTACTTCCTTCTATTATTAACTGTGGCAACGGCCACGGGGATATACTTCTTTCTGTTCTTAACTGTGGCAATGGCCACGTGGATACCTTACTTGCTCTCAAGCCGTGGCAGGGTTGCCCCTGTCTTTCCTTTTCTTCCTTTTCACTGTGGCTAACGTGCCACGCAGATCTCTCCTTTTCTTCCTTTCTGCTGATGGTGGCAGACATGCCACACAGCTCTCTCCTCTTCTTCCTTTCTTTCCGCAGTGGCATACGTGCCACACAGCTCTCTCCTCTTCTTCCTTTCTTTTCGCAGTGGCATACGTACCACACAGCTCTCTCCTCTTCTTCCTTTCTTTTCGCAGTGGCAGACGTGCCACCCGGATCTCTCCTCTCCTTCCTTTCTTTTCGCAGTGGCAGACATGCCACTCGGATCTCTCCTCTACTCCCTTCCTGTTTCGCGACATCACTCGGTCCGATCTTGCATCTTCTCTCCTGACCTGGCTCCTCCATGCAGGGCGCGCCCGCTGCATGTGTGATCCTGGTTTGTCCCCGACTGGAACACTTCCTCCTTCTTCCTCAGCTTCCTGAGTTGGCGTCGCGAACCCTCTTCTCTAGATTCTTGTAGGTGACGTTCGTGGGTTGGTGTTTAAAGACCTTGACTAGGTCGAACGTCCTGGACCATTTGGCGGTCCGCTCCTGCTGATGTTTTGGCAGGTTTCTTCAGTCGTCCATCGGACTTTCTGATGTAGGTTTAGATAACCCGTCGCGGGTCATACTTGGTACGCGATCTTTCTGTGGATCGGCTTCTGGGGGTGCCACGCTTAGTGGTCTTCTTCGGTAACTGTTCTGCACTGTGGCGTTACCTGTGCCCTTCTTCCATCTCGTGGGGGCAGTGCCTTGCCACGTGGCGCGTTATCTGCGCCCGTTCTTTTCAAGGCTCTCGGACACTTGTTGCGTGTCGTCGGTACTTGCAGCTTTGGCTGTCGTCTTTTCTTGCTGCTTTGGCTGACGTCCAGTACTTTGCTGCTTTGGACCGTCGGGTACTTGCTGCTTTGGATGGCGTCAGAAGTTTGCTGCTTCGGACCGTTGGCGGGAGTAGTTGATGCTGCGGTGATCTCCTGTGGCCACTAGAAGTCACTGCTCTCTCCGTCTTCTGATCTCGGCAGTCTTATTCCCTGATCGTTCCTCCAGTGCTTGGCAGTCGTTTTCTCCAGACGTTTTGTCCTTGCTTGGATGCTTGGTGAGGCGTTGGTGCCTCTTCCCACGTCACTCTGGAAGTGGCATCTGCCGACTCCTTGCTGGTGCGTGTTGTTGTCTTCTCTTCCTTGTCTTCTGCGCGGAGCGCGCTTTCTGGATTGCGGCGTTGAGATGCTTTCCCTTGGGGCGCTACTCCGTCTGTTGCTTCTAGATGGTGCTAACTTCTTTTGCGTTGAGCAGTGCTTGTTTCTGTGCTGGAAGATGTTGGTACAGTATTACTTTTGGCCACTGGGTGGCAGTGTTGCTGGATCTATTGGCAGCCTGTATTGTCTTCCCGGGTGTGCACTCTACTGCTTCAGTGCACAGGGGGTTGGAGCTGCTGCAGTGCATGAGCTGCTGCTGTGAATGGGTGAGTCGATTTATTTTGCTTTAGTGTTCACCAATGTAAATGTACTGAAGCATCAGTGTGTTGAAGTCCGGAATGCATTGCAAAAGCACAGTTATTTCCCTTATTGTATTGTGCAGGCTTTGATGCTGGGGGCAATTTGGCTGTCTTTGTGGGTGCACCGTGGTTCTTCTTGATTCAGTGTCCCGGTGGGCAAATTTAAACTTTTGGCGGTGTTGACCGCTTTGCTGGCACTCTGCGAGCACATAAGGAGGGGGGACTGTTGATCTTGGCGGCGCGGGCCGCTTCCAGGCACTTTGTTCCTGTCCACTAGGTGGGGACGCTTTATTTCACGGCCACACTGGCCGTATGCTTCTCCCGCTTTTCCCTCGCTCTCTCTCTCCGTCCGCAGCCGTCTCGGCAGTCTCTCGCGGGCGGGGGAGAAGTTGCTTCACTTCGGTGGGGGAGCTCGTCGCTCCGGTCACTCCTCCGTGGGCAGGGGTGCTCAAGGCGGGCCGCGGGTAGGCTCCGCCGGCTCTGCCTTTTCAATGCTGATTAGGCTCCAGTCTCCCGCCGCAGCAGCTTCACCTTCCACACGCTGCGCGGCGGAGACCTGTCCCGGACGTCGCAGGCCGCGGGTAGGCTCCGTTGGCTCTGCAGTTCTTATCCTTCTCGGGGGTGCCGTCAGCAGGCCGCGGGTGGGCTCCGCTGGCGCTGCAGAGTCTTTCTTCGGTGGGGATGCCACCGGCAGGCCGCGGGTGGGCTCCGCTTGGTCTTGATCACGTTGCGAGGGGGGTCGGGAGGCGGTTAGCTACTCCGCTCCCTCCCCCTCGTTGTTGACGGGTGTTGCGGGTCCGGCCGCACTTCCTCACGCCGCCCTTAGTCTCTGTGCCCCGCCGCTTCTGAGCACACACGCGGCGGGGGACAACTCGGGCAGGCCGCGGGTAGGCTCCGCTGGTCCTGCTTATTCAGTGGCACAGTTCATGGCGGGCACTTCGCCCGTGGGGCTCACCTTCGGCTGGCGGGCCAGATGCTCCGTCGCGGTCGCGGCGGGTGGGCTCCGCCCGGCCCGTGCACCTCTCCGGTGGGGGTTTTCAGCCACGCGGCCGTCGCAGGTGGGCTCTGGGCGGTCCGCTGTTGCTTGGTGGCACTCGTTGGTGGCGGTCGACGCGGGTGGGCTCCGGTCGGCTTGCTGGGTGGCTCCCGGTCACTGCGGGGCTCCGACGTGCCCACCGGCTTCTCTTCTCGCTGTGCCTTGCTGCAGGGGGTGCCCTTCAGGCGGGCACTCTCTCCCCCTTTTCCTCAGTGATTGGTAGTGGCACGCATGGGTTGCGCTACCGACCTCGTCGCCATTGTAATGATTGAATGTATGGGCCCTGGGCCCTCATGGTAGGTGTAGCAAGGATGACACAGACACCAGGAATGAGTGGTAGGAAAGGTCTTGAGCACGTGCGCTCAGCCTCTTTTATTGGCAGCGTCATGTGACACCATGACGTCTGTGGTGGGTGGGTGTAGAGTGTATTACATTGCATAGAAACACTAGAACGTGTCCACACCAAGACACTACAACTTCTCTTGGTGGTTCGAGGTTGCCTTTTAAATAGAGGTAAGATGGGGCAGTTTGGGATTGGCTATCTGGGAAAAGCGGGTGTTCTGAAATTTATGTGATGGGGAAGCACAATCTATAGTGGCTTTGGAGGTTTGGGGTTATTTGTTGCTAATTCCCAACCCCATCACAAACATTGTGGCTGTATTCGGAATACATTGGACACAGGAAGTTGATCATTAGGGTTGGTTATTGAGAAGGCTGCTTGGATCTACGTTATCTGATTAGTATTGTGGATAGACCTAATGAGGAGAAAATCCTGAATTAAAGAAAAGGGACTATATTCCCATGAAGATCTTTGTGTGATTCTCATCCAGTAGCAACCAAGTCCTGAAAGAGTCATATTTTATTTCCTATTGTAAGAACAACATAATTCATTTCAGCTTCAGAAAACAGTACAATTTTGATACCAAAATAGCAATCGGTTTCTGAAACATAAGCAATCTTGCAGGTTCATGTGTAGTCACTTGCATACATCCCAGATACTAGTTTGACACATATTGAATGTGATTGAATGCAAATTTGGTAAAAATACAACATTTGCAAGTGGAAATATCCAGAAATATCTTTTCACTCTGCCTAAATCACGGAATAGGAAGAGTGGAGTAAATGTAATTAGGCGAGAACGAATATACCTCTTTTTACCGCATTATTTTTTTCCCCGCAGGGAATTACAATGCGGTCGTTACAACGACTGCGTTGTAACTACGCATACCATTACCACGCAAGTCATAGCAACGACTTGCGGAGGGTGGGCGCGCTAGATGTTGGAACAGTATAATTTACTATTCCAACTCCAGTCTATGCGGATAGTAGGGAAGTTGTTGGATTTTAAATCCAACACCTTCTGCCCCTTCGCAAGTCGTTGTTCCGACTTGCGAAGTAACGGAATGCGTGGTTACAAGGTGGTCGTTGTAACAATGGTGTTGTAATTCCTTGTGGGGAAAACTTTTCGAGATAAACGTTGTTTACCGGCGAGAACACATCCTCCACTGTTTTAATGACCTGGAAAACTGTAACGCATTCTCTTTTGCCCTTACCCACACCAAAGACGTTCCTTTCTGATAAGGGAAGTAAATACTTCTATTGTACCTTTAGTATTGATTAAAAGTAGAAACGGTGGTGATTCCAATAAGGAGACATAATGTTACTAGAATGGACAACGTTGGGTGCAACAGATTCACAAATATTTACACCCTCCCTCATCATGAGTGTTCAGGAAAATGGCTGGAACCTCCTCAACTCTGGAGTTACAGATAGTGTAAAGTACAAATAACTCAGTTGTCAGTGGAAAATCAGTCCCAAAATAAGTTGGATCCCCGAGGATCCACTAATAAAATGTTAAAATAACCCCTGGGAAATCATATATTTCAGGTCCGATTCCCCAATTAATTCTTATTTTCACTGGAGATTTAAGCTGGATGAAAGTAAACAAATCTGTAGTGTCCAGTGGATTATTCCAATGGGGCTCTTAACTATGGTTACCGACCCCCTCATAATTAAGTAGCCACCTTGTAATGAGTGTCTTATTATTAAAAAGGGTCGGGATATTACTTTGAAGTTCTATGTACAATGAATTATCTTAATTGGGTCTATCCTTAAGAGGGTAATTTTTGATTTTATTATGAGTTGTGGGTCAACATCATCATACAGAAGTAGTGTGAAGTAAAATGTATTTTTGTACATAATTCCTGTACACCTTAATGGAGAAAACCGTCTTTGCTAGTGTTGTCACCCGTTGACAGCACAACCTCTTTATCTCTAGTTTATAAATAAGAGCTGTCGCTACCACAGCATCCAGATAGTTGCCATGGCAGAGATAATTGTGTGTAGATAGTCTCCCTAATCATTGTATCAATGCCCCCTTTCAACAAATTTAAAAATCAAGCATTGGCAAGTCAATAGGTCTCACCTTTGAAAGATGAGTACTTACCTCCTTCGGTGGTTTGTGGAATTCAAGTAATGTAATACGGACCTTCATCACTGACACAGTAGAATAACAATCCACACTTGTAGGCCTATTGGTTTTAACATATTATGTTCACAATAAATAACTCCGGCCTACACAGTTAGTGACACATTTTCATTATTCTCATTATCCTACACCCCATAGATGGTCACATGGGGTAACCCACACCAAAACCCTAACCTACTACAGTGATCCGTAACTGCCCCGGTTACAAAATACCTAACTACCAGCTTCACAGTGTAATCCCAATCCCCCCTTTAAGGACCTTTGGCTTTTACATATGCTTTAACAGTAAATAAGCCAGCTCTACTTCCGATTTTGTAGTAACTTTTCACAATAAACAGATTAGAACTATAGCCATGATTAGTGGCGTGTCGCATAACCAACTCGGTCCTCTAGCGAGAGGCATAAACTTTCCAGCAAGTGAAAAGTGAAATACAAGCACTCTCTTTCCGCAGAAGCACACAACTTCTGCACAATCGAAATATGTACACAGGGGACAACATTTGGGCAGATCCAAAGTTCCTCTCTCTTTGTAGTCATAAAATTACAAACATACTAATTACGATTGGCAAAATATTGTACAACCCTTCCTAAACTGCACATCAAGGATTCTCAAAGTGCAAATCTTCTAGCCCAAGGGGTTGCCACAAAGGGTAACCAAAACCAAAATCTTTACCTACTATGGTTACCTGCAAGATTCACTATAACAAAAAGCCGGTCTGCAAGCTTTAACGCAGTGTGATGACAATCCACCCTTAGGGTCTATTGCATTTTACATGTGCGTTTCAGAATACATTTGTCAGGACTACGGTCTTTGTCATAACTTTTCATAATAAACTTATCAGGTTTATACCCTTGATCAAAGGCTTGTCACTATAACTCAGTCCTGCTCTACTGAGCATAAACTTTCCCACAGGACAAAAACTGCAATAGAATCATAATATTTATTTCAGCTGAAACACATAACTTCTCTCCAATCAAAATACACCTACTACCACAACCAACATATATATGGGCGGAGCCACAAACCCTCTTTGTAGTATTTCTGAACGTTTTTTTTTCTGGTGATTACATAAGGTCTGGCAACAGCAGCACTGTCAAGGCAGACCTAAAAATAACAAGAAACCTCCACATCAGCCTTTGCACCTATGGAGCTGGATCCCTTCTGACCCATTGCTTAAGTTTTATGAAATAAACTTCTCACTTATTTAGACTCCGTAATAGTGTCATTGTCTCCCTGCACCATTGGTTTATCTAGCACGAATTGTTTCTTTTCACCCCCATGCATTTAACATACTACCGAGTCAAGTGGTGGCTGTCAGAACATGTATGTAGCATCACAAAATTAGTAAGTGCTGCCATTTTATTTTACTCCTTGGTTCCAGGTGAGGCTGAAAAGCTTCTTAACTGTTTGTCGCCGTCCTATGCATTGCCAAGTATTAGTTTAATGCTCATCCTGGCGAGATTACCGTCAAATACTCTACAGAGAAGAGGAAAACGAATAGCATCTGATTACAATACCAGTGATTCTCTGGTTTACCAATAGTCCCTTTTATTTTTTCTAGCACTGGGTTTTCTTTAGAATCATATCTTGTGCAAAACTGAATAGAAAGCAGTACACGCGAAAAGGACGGACTGCATAGAATTGTTGGTGTTGGTCTTGCATACATTGTTAGACACTAGAAGAGTCTTGGCAGCTAAACCTCTTGGAGTCTATGCTGCGGTATAAGTTGGTAGGGGAAAATGACCCTACAGAGGGAAGTGGAACTAGGTGGCAGACACAGAAAGAAGGGAATTGCGACAGAATTCGGTCTGTAAATCCAAACAGACAGACAGGAAGGGCAGCTGTTGACTTGTATTTGCTTCAGAGGGGCCTCCCATGATTAGGGTAGATGTCTACTTACCTTTCTGTAAAGACACCAGCCTCGCAGTCTGACGGAAGACTACCCCAATAGTCTGATTAAAGACTGTGTCTATCCAGTTCACAACTGGTCATCCACGAATAGACCCCGTTGCATTGTAAAGACTGTTGAACATCGACCAGCCGGTACTGGCAACTTCTAAAAGAAAACAGATCAATCCGTGCTGTGGCTGCTCTGCAACACTAGAGAGGCCTAACCCTGCAGGCAACTTCTGACAACCTTGCATGGACTGGAATTTCCAAAGCCCTGAGAGATAAACGTAACCACTATATGATAATAGAATATCAGGGGCTAGCGTTTGGTCCTGAAGATGCACTAGTGGTTCTGTTTGTAGCAGTGTTGCACATTTAGGGGCACATGCATCAAGAAAAGGAATTGCGAGTCCTTAATAGCGATTTTTAAGGAATCACTATTTAGGAGTCACAATTCTTCATGCATGTAGGTTTCGCAAAAATAAATGTGATTCCTACACATTCCCTAATAGCGAATAACAAACTGAGATTCGCTATTAGGGAATGCTTTTCCATTCATTCCTATGGCCCTAGAGGCCCATGGGAATAAATAGGAAATCATTTGCAAAATGTGATTACCAAATAGGTAATCATAAATCGCGACTGCAATTGCAAGGGTGCTAGGAGGCCTACGGTCCCCCGGATGCACCCCCAAAACAGCTAAGTGTGCACATGAGGCACACACACAGGCCCCTAAGGCCATTTGTATGTGCCACATTGCACTTAGGAAAATTCAATTTTTTGCATTTTTCTAAGGATTTGCAAATCAACATCAACTTTAATTTGATGCTAATTTGCGATTCCTTAATGTAAAGTTGCATTTTGAAAATGCTTCTTGCATTGCATTTAGGAATCGCAAATTGCGATTCCCTAAATGTATTCGCAAATTAGGTTATTTGCTAATGCATTTTGGGTTGATGCATCGGAAATGGCTTTTTACCAGTCGCAAACGGGACGATTCCCAGAATCGGCGCGTTTGCGACCAGTAAAAAACTTGATGCACGTGCCCCATAGTGATAGGGAAACCCTTAACAACTGTACATATTTCATGACGCACATCGTAAGCCCATTTTAAAGGGGACAGTAAGAATGCCATAACATTTAACTCTACGATTCAAATAGACGTTTTTTAAGATGTCCATTGCAGGAAACTACAAAATGAAACTAGACAACACAAATATACTCATAAATGCAGCAGTCAACAGGCCTTGGGCACATAAAGGGAGCACATTACACTGTGTGTGCCTGTGCCAGGTGCCCACATGACAGATTTCACATTCTGCTATAAAAGCAATGGCCTTTTATTTTAGGATTCTTCCAGGCCCAGCCACCTGCTTCTGCTGCTCAAATTCGAAACTTCAGCACAACACATTGGAAACTTGGATTGCTCAACCTGCAACATATGTTAGTGCTTAATCCCCTCAGCCGAGACTATTTTTAGGTCGTCTTACTAGGTTTCCAGTTCGGAAAGAGTGAACAATACCACTTAGTCTGCCCTGCCCTGCAACGTGTTTACCCCAGTAAGTAACCATATAAACTGTGCAATAACAAACGCATAATATGCCTGACTCCAAAAGCTTCCAAAAATGTAACTAACAGAACAGTCTAAGACGCTGCTTGCTATGGTGACTTTGTTTAAAGGAGTGTGACATACACAAGAAGCACCAGCGAGCAAGTTGGGTAGTAATTTGTTATGAAAGTAAGTTTAAAGGGATTTTGGTACAATGATAAACCTATCTTTACTGGTAAAAGAAAAATACAGGTTACAGCAAGATGCAATTCATGCAGCTTTGACATTGGGACAAAGACCTGCCGCCTGATTTGGAGTTGGGCAACACAGAAAAATGCTAGAATTTTTTATGGTAGTGTGACTCTTGTAGGAAACGCCACTCAGAGTCTTTTTCTCTTGAATATGTACCATAATAAATTAATATTAGTGATGTAAATAGGTATCAAATTCATATCGCCCTGACATAAATCCTATTAGGACATGTGAGCTGAGAAATATATGTGTGGGGCTATTCACAAGAGTAAGTTACACTTGTAAGTGATGTACACGTGCTTACTCTTACACTTTTGAGTAACTTTACTACTTTTGGCTATTCACAAAATCTGAGTGTAAAGTTACTAAAAAGTGTAGATTTACATGTCTCCACCACCTGAAAGAGGAGGCAGAACCTAACTAACAGGTGTAGGTTACTAAGAAAAAAAAGTAGTGTGAAAAGTTATTGGTTAGTCAGTATATTCATTACAGACAAGTTTAAGAAACGGTTGATGGGGTTCATTGGGGCAGTTCACAATAAATACGGTTCTTCAAGTTTTGGTAAAATCCTGATTTTATAATTTTTTATTTACACAATTTTTTTTTTATTCAGGCAAAACTTGGAGCACCACAAAATGGCCGGCCAACACCATTTTGCCCCTTTTAGCGCACAGGCATGCACCTTTCCAAGTTATGTCCTAACACCTGTGCCAATTGCAACTTTCCATGTGCAATTTTAGAAAATCTTAGAAAAGGTGAGAAAATACCAGTTCTTTATGAAAGAATAAAAACACGAATGTTCTATGGAGCAAAAAAAGTCAGCGCAAGCGTAAATGCACTTGATGACTTTTTTATATTGGTAAAATATTTCCACCCCTGGAGAAACCACTTCCCCTGTACCCTTATACATTTTGGATGTGTTCCCTCTCCATCCCATAGTAGAAAGTGATTTACGTTGCCCCCTTTTACTGGAGTATATCTCTTGCATTTTCCAGGAAGAATGAGGTCATAAAATGGTTTGTGAATTCCCAAAAGAGTGTACGAGCGACAAAAGGATTCACGTGTCTCCACACACTGGAGTAAATCTGCTCACATGAGACCTCTGTGTGAGAAAAAATATGTGCAAGGATAAGTCTGACTTACACTTGAAAAAACGTAACTTCCAATTGCTCTAGTTAGAAAAACTCGTTGAAATAAATAAAATAACTAAGTGATTCCTGGATATTGTACTGTGGGTTGCCACATGTTCGGTGTAACTTTCACTTTAAGAGAAGATTTGAGGGCAGCTTTTAGAACCTGATCTTAAAGGTGCCATCCAATATTGAGCAAAACACTAGTTCTCCTACTCCATCCTGCATCACTAACAATACACAACAACAGGGATTCTAGAAGGCTGCTTTGATGGATGATGTCAGCCTGGGCTTTGAGAACTATTGTGACATCATTTACTGCATGTCCCTTTAATCTGCAACACTCTATAGAGCTGAGTGAGGGTTTCACATGGTGGGCTTGAAAGTGTTCTGCATATAATTCTTTTTCTTAGAAGAATCTTAGGAGGGGACACCAGCACTCCTTTAGAAATAGTCCAATAGGAAGCTGGGATCCCGTGTGAAAGGTCCACTGGAAAACAATCAGACCTATTTCCACGTCATACAAGGAAAAGGCCTAATAGTAGAATATCATGATTAAACTATTATATATATATATATATATATATATATATATATATATATATATATATATATATATATATATATATATATATATATATATATATATATATATATATATAAACATCTGGTTCCGTGAAGCATCATTAATTCAAGAGAATGATTAAGCCTTCTTGACATAGACAGGGGCAGACTACACATCAATATAGTAAGGCAGCTTCCTGGTAGGGGGGGGTGGGGGGGTTCTTCCAAGCTTGGGGGCCGATTATGATGGATGATTTTCCGCATCCTCCGGGCCGGCGGAGGCCACCGCCGGCCCGGAGGATGCGGAAAATCCTCTGCGGACCCACCAAAGACCCACCGCCACATTAGGATGGCTGGTGGGTCTTGGTTTCAGTCCGCCGCTTTTCCGCCGCGGTTGGCGTACAACCGCGGCGGAAAAGCCCTAATATGGTGGCGGTGTCTCTCAGACACCGCCAGACATATTAGGATGGCTGGCAAACAAAAAGCATACGGATCTTCACCTCGGGGGCCCGTAGCGGGCCCCCCTGGGTGAAGGGCGGGTGGGGGGTGCACATGGGGGGTACCTATGGTACCCCCCTGCATTTGTATGCTGAAATCGGCAGGCACCGCATTTTTAACATTGAGGCGGGTGCAGCTTGAAGCCGCACCCGCCGCAATGTTACATAGAGGATGTGACCGGGTGGCGGTCACAACCTAATTGCACAGGAGGGAACGGCGCAGTCAATGCGGACGTTCCCTCCTACTCAGGGTTCGGGGACGGACGCAAGTCCGTCCGCGATCGTAATGTGCCCCTTAATGCTGATTTAGGACAGTCCCATAGCACATGATCAATGCTGCTCAGTTTGCTCACCCCCGCTGAGGGCTCAGTCAGCAAAGAAGATGCTTTTGCTGGAGTGACTAAACAGGACAGTATCATTGAGTCTGAAAGCTGTTTAGCGGCAGGAACACTGTCTGTGAAAATAATGTATCAGGATCACGGTCTGTGAAAATAATGTACCAGAGTAGAGAGGAGCTCTAGATTTGGCAGGCGGGTTGCTTCAGAGTTGGCGGAAGCAGGGCAGGGGCCTCACTCGTCTTCTAGAAAAGAGGTTTTGACAATCTGTAATTTTAAATTATTTGTAAATGCAGACAGTACTATTATGTATTGTAAAGCATATGTGCGATTGTTACCAATTTAAAATTGTGGACCATCAGAAATAGTAGAGTGTTCTGTGGTGCACAGTCACGCTAGCTAAACAGTTTTTGCAACTGCATAATTATAGGCAAAAGAAACACTGGAAGTAAGGCCAGGTATGCTCTCGTGTCGGAGTGCTGGTTGCTTTGACAGCAGAAATCAAACACTACCAACAAACAAAACAAACATAGTTAAGTTATGAAAGGCCGTGCCAAGTCTTAGAGGAAAGTTATACAATATATACTGCTTACTCCTTTAGCAGTCGTTTGAAATTTATTAGATCTTTTTACCAAAAAAAGTCTAATGAGTCAAATGCAGTCTAATCTTTCTGATGTTTTTTTGTGATGGTCCAGTTGCACATTGTGTGCTTAAATTGGCGTAAGAACTGGGATTAGCCTGCGTTGAAAATGTTTGGGCTCTGGACGCATGAAGATCAACGGAGTTCAACTGATAGTTTCATTGTCTACAAATAGTTGTGAAGCAGCGTGTTCTTTTGCATGGCGTTACCTGGAGGAGGCTGTGTTTCAATAGGGGAGCCTTTGCTTGTTAAGGGGGCCGACTGGAAACCAAAATCCTTGCTAGCAAAAATGTTTAAACCAGCTTCATGATGCAGGCAACAGCGACCCGAACTGGTCGAAGGGGCACGGGTGGGCCATGGCAGCCCATCCTTTTCTGAAAGTAGCCCCCTACGCTGCAGGTCACCAGAGAAATGACACAATGGCATGAGTAAAAGCATATGAAAAACGACACAAGGACATAACGCAAGCCCCTGCAGGTGTCCCCAAACCATCCCTGGGCCCCTAAAACATCAGGAGGGCCTACTCAGCCCAAGGCCAATGAATATTTGTGTGAGATATAAGAGACTCCTGGACCCCTCATGCAAGTCTGCAGCAGGGCCCCATCATTTTGGGTTAAGACACTGTTTGGAACAGCTGGGACATGTCAAATTGGTATTGTTGCACAATATACTACTAATGTGGCTAATTCCACTTTTTCACATAACTGAATGATAATGTTTGAGCATGTTTCAATATCTGCTAACTAGGGTGATAAGAATTGTGCCCTAGTATAAAACTGGTAAGGTATTATCAGGCCCAGTGCCCAATTTGTAAAACCTCATGCCTCTTTAATCCGCAACCAGGCACTCCATGTGCCTTTATCTCACTCTCACACGTTCCTGCTTTGTGATAATTTTTCAGTATTTCCCCTCATCCGTCTTTCAGATTTGTAGGTTTTTCCCTCTCATGAGTTCTGCAAATATTGGATGCGGAATGATAGGAGCTGGTCCCCAATGGCAATGGCCCTCACTGGCTCAAATTAAGCACTAGGTGGTCCTCAAGAACGTTTCTTACATCAGTACAGGATTAAAGACTGCTAGAAGAATGATGGGCACCGTCAAAGCACGAGGAGAGATTTTCCTTTTACTCGTGTGTGAACTTGTCATATATTATTTAGACAAGGATTTCGGATTACTAGAGAAATGCAGATACCTTGCTTTTTACTATGCGGACAGGTTACTTTGTGAACAAGCCTGACAGTACACAGTGGTCACAGTAAAAAAGTGAAGAGCTCTTACTCAATGTCGAGACTCGGAGGGGTCAATTCACAAAGGCATTTTTTGTAACTAGATTTTATTGTTTTTAAGTCAAGGAAAACAGCATACACACTACCATCACATTAAGTAGGTTTCCACAACGAGCAACACAAAGAGAAAATCCAAGTATACATTATCTAAAACCATAACCTGTCCACCACTTCCCACAAACTTTCTTGCGTTTCTGAGGGCAACCAATAGATACATGTACTGGTTCTTCTTATTCCATGCACCTGTCCATTGATGCCTGCCATTCAGCAATGGACAGGGGTAGGGGGACTGCTGAATTCCAGTGTCTGGCCATGTCTCTTTTGATAAGAATGGTTCCAATCCCAACAAGAGGGAATTCCCCCCAGCTTCCCCAAAGATCTTCGAGAATATCCAACAATGTGACGCGGAAGAGGGTTCCAATTAAGCATGGGCGGAAAATCCGTTACGCTCGCGGATTTGGCGGATTTTCGGTAAATTCGCAATCCGCGAGATCCGCGAATTTCCCGCAAAATCCGCAAATTCGCACGCAGCGGATTTTTTGCTGCGTGCGGTGTAAGTTCGCAATTGCGAACTGGTACAAAACCCTCGCGAACTGGCAGAAATCCTTGCGAACTGGCAGAAATCCTTGCGAACACAAAAAAAGCATTCAGCAGGTTCAAAAGTTCAAACGCATCATTAGTAACCATTCCCTGTAGTGCTTCCTGACAACGGCCCCTCCAGAGTTCAGTTGCTAGTTGCAACAATTATATGACCCTGCTCTGACCCTCACAGCAGGCTCATAGAATAGCTACAAGTAGGCCACAAAGGTCCTGGAAAAAAAATTTGCACTGCAACAGAAAGCAAATTACAGATAAGGAAGCAGGTGCCAGACTGGAATTTTAAAACAGTGACACATTAATAAATCAACCCCAAATTAATTCATGGCAGATGAAGCAGGCAGGTGTGCTTGCTTTTCCCCCCCCATAATCTACAGTGATGATGAATCAGAGGGTGGCATTGATGCACCAGAGGATGGCATGGGTAAAACAGAGGTTGGCAGGGGTGAAACAGAGGGTTCTGGGAACCTGTGATGATGAACCAGACGTAGAAACAACATAATCGTGACGTTGCGAGCCGACATGTAAGTTCGCAATTGCGAACTGGTACAAAACCCTCGCGAACTGGCAGAAATCCTTGCGAACTGGCAGAAATCCTTGCGAACATAAAAAAAAATCCGCAAATTCGCGAGAATTAGCGGATTTTGCGGATTACGAGTTCGCAAATTTGCAAAATTCGCGAACGCCAGATTCGCAAAATTCGCCCATGCTTAGTTCCAATACCCACGCCCCAAGAACCCTCATGAGAGCAGCAAAGATCTCCATACAATGTAGCAACTAAATCACCCTGCCCCTCTGAGCAGCAAAAACATATGGGTTCTGGTAGCTTTCTTGCCTGCCACAATCTCATGGGCGTGAAATAGGTCATAGGTAGGTAAGCCGGAAACGTAATTAAATAATCAGCATCCGTGGGGACATACAAGCATCTCTCCAGCAGCTGTCGTCTAGTGGGCACAGCCATTCTTCCCAGCAAGCCATCAGCTTCGAGAGGAGGCCGGGGGAGTTGATCACCAGGGTCTTGTATATCCACGATATCCCGTCTTTCACTAAGGGACCCAATATGCATCTTTGTTCCAGTGGGATATATTCAGTTTGAGAGATTCCCAATGGGACATGAGCGCATGACATAGTTGTGGATAATGGTAAAATTGAGATTTGTCATTCGAATTCAGTTAGGAGATCCTGAAAGGATTTCATTTGTGCACCTTGCCAAAGGTCGACTAATGACAATACACCAATAGGCTCCCATCCTTCAATCTTCAAGGACTGCTGAGTGTTTCACCCATTTACACTGCCACAGGGGAGTTTCAAGTTTAATCTTCAAATCACATCCGGTCCATCGTAAGGTGGACCTCTATGTGAGCAGGACCAATCTCGTGACTGCTGGTAGGGCCCACAGGATGGGGGCTCCATAGCGCAACCCCAAGATATCATTCTGCGCCATCAGTGCCACCTCCACCCGGAAGTTCGGGTCATACCACTCAACCAGTCATTTGACCACAAGTATCTCCACCGCCTAGTATTTAGTATAGGCGTATCTCCACCATTGCCATCCTCCATCATATCGTGATTGCAATCAAACATGCACTCTCATATCATGCTCTAAGTCCGTTTTTTTGCAAAAAGTATCTCCTCCTTTATAAACAAGCATTGGAAATGCAATAGGTCTCGCACCATTAGAGTTAGTGCTTTTAGAATTGTTTATGGGTTTTTTTTGTAAATGTTTATCATTTTTGTTTCCTGTAGCCAATGCTAAAGAATTACAAATAAAAAAAGCCATAAATATTTCTAAAAGCTCTAACTGAAATGGTCTGAGAGCTATTGCACTGTGTGAGGGTGAGGTGTTGAGGGTGAGTGAGGGTGAGGGTGGGTGAGGGTGAGTGAGGGTGAGGTGTTGAGGGTGAGTGAGGGTGAGTGAGGGTGAGGTGTTGAGGGTGAGTGAGGGTGAGGGGGAGTAGTTGAGGCTGAGTGAGGGTGAGTGAGAGTGAGAGTGAGTGAGGTGTTGAGGGTGAAAGTTTGAGGGTGAGGATGTTTTTTTTTTAAATCGCGAAAATAATTGCTTTGTTATTTACAATGCCAATAGTTTTATGTTTCGTAAATCTGACACATATTGTAACACAAAATGTGTTGTAGCACTGAGTGTTGTGAGGGTGAGTGTTGTGAGGGTGAGTGGTGTGAGGGTGAGGGGTGTGAGGGTGAGGGGTGTGAGGGTGAGGGGGGTGAGTGTGAGGGGGGTGAGGGGGGTGAGGGTGAGGGGTGTGAGGGTGAGGGGGGTGAGTGTGAGGGGGGTGAGTGTGAGGGGGGAGGGTGAGGGTGAGTGTGAGGGGGTGAGGGTGAGTGGGGTGAGAGTTAAGGGTGTTGAGGATGAGGGGGGTTAGTATGAGGGAGTTGAGGGTAAGGGGGGTGAGGGTGAGGGGAGGGGAGGGAGGGTGAGGGAGGGTGAGTGGTGTGAGGGTGAAGGGTGTGAGGGTGAGGGGGGTGAGGGGTGTGAGGGTGAGGGGGGTGAGTGTGAGAGGGGTGAGGGGGGTGAGGGTGAGGGGTGTGAGGGGTGTCAGGGTGAGGGTGAGGGGGGTGAGGGTGAGGGGGAGTGGGGTGAGGGGGAGTGGGGTGAGGGGGAGTGGGGTGAGGGTGAGGGGGGTGAGGGGTGTGAGGGTGAGGGGTGTGAGGGTGAGGGGGGTGCGGGTGAGGGGGGAGGGTGAGTGTGAGGGGGTGAGGGTGAGTGGGGTGAGGGTTAAGGGTGTTGAGGATGAGGGGGTTTAGTATGAGGGAGTTGAGGGTGAGGGGGGTGAGGGGGGTGAGGGTGAGGGGAGGGGAGGGAGGGTGAGTGGTGTGAGGGTGAAGGGTGTGAGGGTGAGGGGTGTGAGGGTGAGGGGTGTGAGGGTGAGGGGAGTGAGTGTGAGGGGGGTGAGAGGTGTGAGGGTGAGGGGTTTGAGGGGTGTCAGGGTGAGGGTGAGGGGGGTGAGGGTGAGGGGGAGGGGGGTGAGGGTGAGGGGGGTGAGGGGTGTGAGGGGTGTGAGGGTGAGGGGGGTGCGGGTGAGGGGGGAGGGTGAGGGTGAGTGTGAGGGGGGTGAGGGTGAGGGTGAGGGTGAGTGGGGTGAGTGTTAAGGGGGTTGAGGATGAGGGGGGTTAGTATGAGGGAGTTGAGGGTGAGGGGGGTGAGGGTGAGGGTGAGGGGAGGGGAGGGAGGGTGAGGGGGTGAGGGAGTGTAAGGGAGAGTGAGGGTGAGGCTGAGCGGGTGTGAGAGGGTCAGTGAGGGGGTGTGTGAGAGGGTGAGTGAGGGGGTGTGTGAGGTGGTGTGTGAGGGAGTTGAGGGTAAGGGGGGTGAGGGTGAGGGTGAGGGGAGGGGAGGGAGGGTGAGGGAGGGTGAGTGGTGTGAGGGTGAAGGGTGTGAGGGTGAGGGGGGTGAGGGGTGTGAGGGTGAGGGGGGTGAGTGTGAGAGGGGTGAGGGGGGTGAGGGTGAGGGGTGTGAGGGGTGTCAGGGTGAGGGTGAGGGGGGTGAGGGTGAGGGGGAGTGGGGTGAGGGGGAGTGGGGTGAGGGTGAGGGGGGTGAGGGGTGTGAGGGTGAGGGGTGTGAGGGTGAGGGGGGTGCGGGTGAGGGGGGAGGGTGAGTGTGAGGGGGTGAGGGTGAGTGGGGTGAGGGTTAAGGGTGTTGAGGATGAGGGGGTTTAGTATGAGGGAGTTGAGGGTGAGGGGGGTGAGGGTGAGGGGGGTGAGGGTGAGGGGAGGGGAGGGAGGGTGAGTGGTGTGAGGGTGAAGGGTGTGAGGGTGAGGGGTGTGAGGGTGAGGGGTGTGAGGGTGAGGGGAGTGAGTGTGAGGGGGGTGAGAGGTGTGAGGGTGAGGGGTCTGAGGGGTGTCAGGGTGAGGGTGAGGGGGGTGAGGGTGAGGGGGAGGGGGGTGAGGGTGAGGGTGAGGGGGGTGAGGGGTGTGAGGGTGAGGGGGGTGCGGGTGAGGGTGAGGGTGAGTGTGAGGGGGGTGAGGGTGAGGGTGAGTGGGGTGAGTGTTAAGGGGGTTGAGGATGAGGGGGGTTAGTATGAGGGAGTTGAGGGTGAGGGGGGTGAGGGTGAGGGGAGGGAGGGTGAGGGGGTGAGGGAGTGTAAGGGAGGGTGAGTGAGGGGGTGTGTGAGGTGGTGTGTGAGAGCGTGAGTGAGGGGGTGTGTGAGGGGTGTGTGAGAGGGTGTGTGAGAGGATGATGGTGTGTTAGGGTGAATGAGGGTGAATGAGGGGGTGTGAGGGGGTGGGGTGTTGAGAGAGTGAGTGTGAGGGTGTGAGGGGTGAGGTTGAGGGGGTGAGGGTGAGGGGGTGAGTGTTAGGGGGTGACTGTTAGGCGGGTGTGAGTGTTAGGGGGTGTGAGCGTTAGGGGGTGTTATTTTTAGGGTGTGTGAGGGTGAGGGTGAGTGAGGGTGTGTGACTTTTCGGGTGTGTGACGGTGCGTGAGTGTTAGTGTGTGTGAGGGTGAGTGAGGGTGTGCGAGGTTTTGTTACACAGAGGGTGTGTGCCGGTGGGTGAGGGTGTGTGAGGGTGAGTGTGAGTTATTTGGAGTGAGTGTGAGTGAGGGGGTGTGAGGGTGTTGTTGTGAGTGTGAGGTGAGTGAGGGTGTGTGAGTGTGATGGGGTGTGAGGGTGAGGGGGTGTGAGTGTGTGTAAGTGTGAGGTTGAGTGATGTTGTTTGCGTCTGAGAGTGTGTGAAGTGTCGTGAGTGTGAGAGTGTTGTGATGAGTTTTAGGGGAGCGTGTGTGTGTGAGGGTAAGGTGTTTGAGGATGAGGGTGTGTGTGTGTGACGGTGAGTGAGGGTGTGTTAGGTGTAGTTAATCAGAGGGTGTCTGACGGTGTGTGACGGTGTGTGAGCGTGAGGGTGTATGAGGGTGAGTTAGAGTCATTGGTAGTGAGTGTGAGTGAGTGTGAGTGAGGGGGTGTGAGGGTGTTGTGAGTGTGAGGGGTGTGAGCGTGTGTGAGTGTAATGGGGTGTGAGGGTGAGGGGGTGTGAGTGTGTATGAGGATGAGGATGAGTGTTGTTGTTTGCGTCTGAGAGTGTGTGTGGTGTAGTGAGTTTGAGAGTGTTGCAATGAGTTTTAGTGGAGCGTGTGTGTGTGAGTGTAAGGTGTTTGAGTTTGAGGGGGTGTGTGTGAGGGTGAGTGATGGGGTGTGACGTTTATGGTGTGTGACGGTGTGTGAGTGTGAGTGTGTGTGAGGGTTATTGAGGGTGTGAGAGGTGTTGTTAGGCACAGGGCGTGTGAGGGTGTGTGAGCGTGCGGGTGTGTGAGTTTGAGTGTGAGTTATTGTGAGTGAGTGTGAGTGAGGGGGTGTGAGGGTGATGGGGTGTGAGGGTGAGGGGGTGTGAGTGTGTGAGTGTGAGGGTGAGCGAGGGAGTGTGAGTGTGAGTGAGTTGTTGCGGCTGAGAGTTAGAGTGTGTGAGGGTAATGGTGTGAGAGTTATTGTGCGTGTGTGAGGGTGAGGGGATGAGGCTAAGGCTGTGTGAGGCGGAGGGGTGTTGATGGTGATAGAGTGTGAGGGGTGTGAGTGGGTGCGGCTGTCCGGTGTAGTGAGTGTGAGCTTGTTGTGAGGGGTGTTATTTTTTGAGGGGAGTGAGGGTGTGTGAGTGTGTGTGAGTGTGAGTGGGCGTGAGTGTGAGTAAGTGGGTGTGAGGCTGAAGGTGTGTGATGGTGTATGAGGGAGATGTTGTGTTAGGGTTATTGAGGGTGTGTGAAGGAGTGTGATAGTTTTGGTGTGTGAGGGTGATGTTATGAGTGTGTGTATGTTAATATTAATTAAGTAATATGTGTTGTGTTTTACAAAAGGTGTTAGATGTTCCCTTTGTATTTCTTCTGTCTATTGTGTATATTTGTATGTAATGTAACTGTGTATGTTTTGTACTAACTGTGTGGTGTTATGTGTTTAACGTGTTTGTGGAGTCCCGTTTTTTTTTTTTTTAAATGGCCGACGCAATGCGTCACTTCGACGTTGGCTATGTTTAGCGGTCTAGTTTTTTTGTGTTTTGAGTGTTTACTTTTTTTGATGTTTATTTTTAGCCAATCGGAGCGCGACGTTTTTGACGTAGCGTTCCGATTTGCTTACGTCAACGGTGGAATTCCCCAGAGATCACGAATGTTGGTGCGCGGAAGGCGTGTTCTTGTTCCTGTGGTGTTGCTGCGTCGTTTGACAGGTAAGAATGTATTCCAAAGATTGTTATTATGTAATGTAATGTAGTATATATACTATTTTTAAGTTAAAGACTTGAGAAATGTATTTTTTTCGATCGTAATATTTGTAAATGTTTGTAATGTAACGGAAAGTTTTCTTTTTTATTGTTGATATTGTAGGAGAGTAGGGTCTGCAATCCTATGATCACCCAGATTTTTTGCTTTTGTTTCACTGGTTTACGACTTTCTCTGGCTGTGGGCCCGCTAATCAGACCCACAGCCTGGCTGTTCTCTTTCTAAATTACGATATGTACCCTAGGTGCATTTACCAATTGGTACTGGGCCACCTTATCAGACCCCGTAACGCAGGGCATAGGTGTACCCAGGGCCGCCAGGGGCTGAAGCATGTATTATGCCACCCCTGGCTGGCCTCCTAAATTTGACACAACTGGCTGCACGACAGCTGGGGCGAAGACGTGTAACCACCCTTCGCTTTAGGTATAGTAACTCTATATCTAACCATACAATGGACACCCGAGTTCCTATCAGTCACTCCTATGGCAGGCCTTAACAATCCTGAAGGCAGAGTGCGTGGGCTCGTGTGAGCTAGGTTCAGGCCCGAGCCGAGCCCGGTTGCAGCTTGCGGAATCAAGACCCAATAGCTGTTCCATGATAACGCGTACCATATCGGTAACTCCGGTGTCGCGTTATCAAGGCATGTCGAGTAAGGTGTCATACGGATCGGGGTGCTGCCCTCTCACCAACTCTGGCGATGAGGTTAGCATCCCACCCTTCTAGAGGGACACGACATGTACGTAACTGTGAACCCCGGTTAAAGTTAACTGAAGCCTCAGCTCCACAAAATGGATGCTGCCACCACAGACACGAGTCTGACCTCCTGCTGCTGGGAGTCCTTCCAGCGAGGAGCACTTGGACAAAGGGTTTCCTGTCGAGGGCGCTGTTCGCACCGTCCCAGACAGGGTTTGTGTATTCTGGGTAGGTAGGGCTTTGGCGAGAAGGTGACTGCGGAGTGGCACCCCGGTGCTCACTACGCATCTGCCGGTTAGAACCAGTTCCAGGGGCGACAGCCCTGGCCTGGGGAAAGTCCGGCAGGGGAGAGGGGCGTAACTACCCCCCTTCCTGGTCCACCCTTAGGGCAGGACCTAGTCATGTACCCACCCCTTTCTTTAGGATAAAGACCGGAGCGGGGACCCTTCCAAATTAGATCATCTTTGAATCAAGAACTACTTTCTACGAAAGGACTCTCAAGACTCTTCTCAAGATTTCTCCCTTGTGACTAAGGAGTAGTCACCCTGCATCAGCGGGCACCATCTAAGAACTCTGCGGTTTGCTGCAAGTCCTTCCTCAAGGATCCGACGGCCCAGCTCGACGAGAACCGGCTTCCCTGGCACCTCTGACCTCTACCCACGTCATCAGCTCAGCTGTGATCTGTGGGTGCGACGAGACCTCGAGGGACCGGCCATCATCAGAACCTGCACGCTCTTAAAAACCAGCACGACCATCGAGGTAACTCTCTGGTGAGTGCTCTGGGGTCCGAGAAGCCCCGACCCTGAGCCGCTCTAGCACCGAAGTGCAGTCTCCCAGCATCTCCACGATCTGCGTGGGGCCCTTCTGCTCGCTGCTCAGCACGTTGTCTGGTCACTCGCCGCTGGCTTGTGCCCTTCTGTGACGACATCCGAGAATCATCACTGCTGGTCTGGTTGCTCCAGACTGGCCCTTGCTTCCATCCTTGCGAGAAGCACCCCGGACCCTCCTGGTCCACTCAAGACGCCATCTTAGGCCCACCACGTGGCCCTGAGGTCTGCCAAGGCTTGTTGCCCCATCCTGGGCCCAGCGACGCCGACAGCATCATCCTTCGTGGGACAGCTCGCACCTCCACCGTGGTCGCCGACAACGCCTCCTGGTCCGTGAGACTGCAGAGCCTAGCGTCGCCCACTCACCTAGTCGAGGTGACGGCCAACCGGTGCCTTCCTGGTACCCTCTGACTACTGGCTAGTAGTACGAACTTGGTCCCCTCTGCTTTCAGGTTTCATCAATCTCCGATCCAGGCTTGGATCTCCACGAACTATTCAGCACTGGTCGCCAGCCAGCAACTCCTTTCTTCCGGCTCCTGGCTCGTCAGCGAAGACCCCGACGCCTGTAAGACTTGTGCAGCCGCAGCCCTTGTGGCTAGGTAACTCGGCATTTCGGTGCCTGCATAGCCTCCTTACTCTAGGGTCCCGAGTCCCTCGCTTCCAACTTGCCTTATCGGGTCCGCCCGAGACCTTAACCTTTCCGTGTCCTCGGACACTTGTTTTAATTGTGCACTTGAAGTATTTGCTAAAGAGATTTGGTTTGTGCTTAGTACCCTGTCCTCATAAAGAGTACAGGGCTGTTGTGATTCTTAATAAATATCCTGTTTATTTTCATAACACTTGTGTGGTGTCCTTTCACTGGGTGTTCAAGGGGTACATGTGTGGTAAACAGCTGGCTTAACACGCCCTCTCGAGTCTTTAGCCTTAGACTGCTCGTATCCACGCTACTAGGATAGCTGGTCTATAGGTTGACTTACAACCAAACACCATAAGGGTCGTTGGAACGATACATAGCGGTCGCTAGAATAGCGAACGTTGCATATCGGGCCAACTTCTCACATTGGTGAGCAGCGGTTGGGATTTGAGCTTGCTGTTGTTTTACCACACGTATCCTAAGAATATCTTGTTGAAAGATCGCACAAGTACTGTTAGTACATATAACTAAAGCTTAGAATACTCTGAGTTCTACTGAACCAGCTGTTGTAGCTCCTCAAGGCTTAGCACACCTTGGCTACAACTCTTAGCAAGGGTACAGTAGGTAAACACGTAGTGTAGGTAGGTGCATCACTTACACCACACTAGAAACAGTATGTCGGACAAAGGAGGAAACTCTGGGTCTCCCCTTGTGTCAGTTGACCCTCCACAGGTCATCCCTTCAGGATATACTGTGCTGAGCTTCAAGGAGTTAAGGCGACTGTGTCACTCCAGGAAGATTCAGCAGGGGTCTAACCCCACAACGTCCTTTCTGATTGGTCTCTTGGAGACTTATGATGCCAGAAGAGCTGAGAAACTTCGTAGCTCTTCTAATCCAGAAGGAGACATGCCTCCCCTCGAGGGAACCCGGGACGATCCTGACCTCATCCACCTCGCAACTGAGAACGAAGATGTGGAGGAGGATGAGGATGAGGATCTCTCTGGGGATGAGGCAGATAAGGGACAGGTAGAAGTCGTCAGACTAAGCAGGTCCAACTTAAGCAAACATGATAGCGGTACTGGGGGACCCCTGGGGCCACTATCAGGTCAGCTTAACATTGGGAATGGACGAGCCAGATCTCTGTCAAGAGGCTCTGGCAGATCCCTTCAAACCAATGGCTCTCACAACTCGTCTCAGAGAGGGATGACGTCCCCTCAGAGGAGAGTGTACGAAGCTAAGGAAAGGGCAGCCAATCTAAGGATTGAAAGGGAAGAACTTGCCCTGGCCAAAGAGAGGCTTGCCTTTGCTAGAGAGCAACAGTTAAGTGGGGCAGTCCCCACTGGTGGCAGCAATGTACCTAGTAATAGGGAAAAGAGTTTCGATACGAAACACCTTGGTAAGATAGTGCCCCCCTTTAAACAAGGGGACGACATCCACAAATGGATTACTGCTTTGGAGAGGGCCTGCACTGTGCAGGGTGTTCCCCAGAGTCAGTGGGCAGCTATCTTGTGGCTCTCCTTTGAAGGAAAAGGAAGAGACAAGCTCCTCACCACAAGGGTGGAGGATGCTAACAATTACCAAATCTTGAAAAATACACTCGTTGAAGGGTTCGGCCTAACCACTGAGCAGTACAGGGTGCTGTTCAGGGATACCCAGAAAACGCAGTCTCAAGATTGGTCTGATTTTGTCGATTGTGCCACTAAGGCTTTTGAGGGCTGGTTGCTGGGCAGTAAGGTTACTGATTACGAAGGATTGTATAATTTGATGATGAGAGAACAAATTTTAAACAATTGTCAGAGCCAGTTGTTGCATCAGCATCTTGTCGACTCGGATCTGACCTCTCCCCAAGAATTGGGAAAGAAGGCAGACAGATGGGTTCGTACAAGAGTTAAACAGAACCAGGGCCAGAATCAAGGTGGTCAGAAGAAAGCAGACCAGAAGGGTAAAGATTCTAAAGGGGAACAAAGTGACCAGAAGTCTTCGACAGGTCCCCAACAACCCAAAGAGGGTGGGGGTCAGGCTCCCCAAAAGAAGAAAGAAGGCCAATCCAAAAGATGGTGCCAGTACTGTAAAAGTAAATCTCACTGGTTTAGTGAGTGCACCAAGAAAGGAGGAGGGCAGACTCCTGCCACTGCAGCCCCTAAGGCACCTGTGCCCCCTAGTACAGCCAGCAGTGGTAGTGCGCCTCCCAAGGGTTTAGTAGGGTTAACCCTGGGTTCTGAGGGGCGTGACAACTTAGTTGGCACACTCACTCAGGCTGTCCTTGTCAGTACAGGGGACGCGGACGTATCCCCTGACGTAAGCCCCAATACTTTGGGCAAATACCGACAGACGCCTTTCATAAATGGAAAGATGGCTCAGGCCTATAGGGACACTTGTGCCAGCGTCACCATGGTGACGCCTAACTTTGTGGACCCTGGACAGATCATGCCAGGTACAGAATTCCTGGTGACCAATGCAAGCAATGTCACTACCAATCACAGTATGGCAATTGTAGCTTTCTCCTGGGGAGGGGTAACTGGCCAAAAGAAGGTTGTAGTTAGTCCAGACCTCCCAGTGGATTGTTTGTTGGGCAATGATTTGGAGTCGTCACAATGGTCAGAAGTGGAGCACCGGACTCACATGGAAATGTTAGGTTTGCCAGCACATGTGTTCGCTGTGACTAGGTCACAGGTCAGGAAGTGCCCCACTGAGCAGGTGCTGGATCCTGGAACAACGGACCAGACACCTCCCAAGAAAAAGAGCAGTAGGGTTAAGGCTGCGCCTTCCCCCTTGCCCCAGGTCGAGGATCAAGTCTCAGAGGAGGCTGACCTACAGGAATTGCGGGAAACTGAGCCTAGGGAATTCGAACTTGATCAAGTTGAATTCTTGGGTTCAGGGGGACCCTCAAGGGAAGACCTGGGGAAGGACCAGTTAGACTGCCCTTCTCTTGAACCCCTCAGACAGCAGGCTGCTGCTGAGGCTGCTGGGAACGCCACAGGTACCCACAAGGTATACTGGGAAGATGGACTCCTATACACTGAGTCAAGAGACCCCAAGCCTGGCATGACCAGGAGGCTGGTTGTACCCTTGTCTCAGCGTGGTTTCCTACTTACCTTGGCCCACGAGATTCCCTTAGCAGGTCACTTGGGCCAGACGAAAACGTGGGACAGGCTTGTCTCACACTTTCACTGGCCTCACATGAACGAAGATACCAAGGAGTTTTGCCGCTCCTGTGTCACTTGCCAAGCCAGTGGTAAGTCAGGTGGCACGACAAAGGCCCCCCTTATACCAATGCCTGTGGTGGGGGTACCCTTTGAACGGGTGGGGATCGACATCGTCGGTCCCATGGAACCACCTACAGCGTCAGGGCACAAGTTTATACTGGTGGTAGTGGATCATGCCACCAGGTATCCTGAAGCTATTCCCCTTAGGACCACTACAGCACCTGTTGTGGCAAGAGCCCTAGTTGGAGTGTTCTCCAGAGTGGGCTTCCCTAAGGAGGTCGTCTCCGACAGAGGTGCAAACTTTATGTCGAGCTACTTAACTGCTATGTGGAAGGAATGTGGTGTTAACTACAAGTTCACTACACCCTATCATCCACAATGCAATGGGCTTGTTGAGAGATTCAACAGGACCCTAAAAGGGATGATTCATGGACTACCAGAAAAGCTTCGGCGTAGATGGGACGTCCTGATCCCCTGCCTCTTGTTCGCCTACAGAGAAGTCCCACAGAAGGGGGTTGGCTACAGCCCTTTTGAACTTTTGTACGGGCATCCTGTAAGGGGACCCCTGTGTTTGGTGAAGGAAGGATGGGAGAGACCTCTCAAAAAGCCTGCAGCCAACATAGTGGACTATGTGCTTGGCCTCCGCTCGCGGATGGCTGAATACATGGAAAAGGCATCTGAAAACCTTAAGGCCAGCCAAGAACTCCAAAAAGCTTGGCATGACCAAAAGGCTGTCTTGACTGTTTACCAGCCCGGACAGAAGGTGTGGGTGTTGGAGCCAGTGGCCCCAGCAGCACTCAAGGACAAATGGTCCGGGCCCTACACCATCCTGGAGAAAAAGGGAGAGGTCACCTACCTGGTCGACCTAGGAACTCCCCGGAGCCCCCACAGGGTGCTTCATGTCAACAGGCTCAAGGCATATGTCGACAGGAAGGACATGAGTTTGCTCATGGCCCTAGATGAGGGACAGGAGGAGGAGAGTGACCCTCTCCCCGACCTGCTCACTCAGAATCCTGACGATGGATCGGTAGATGGTGTTGTCTTTTGTGGCAGCCTCTCCGAACATCAACAGAGAGACTGTAAACAGGTTCTTCAGTCTTTCAGACATATGTTTTCTCTAACACCCAGCCAGACCGATTGGTGCACCCATGAGGTTGACACTGGCGACAGCTTGCCCGTTAAGAGTAAAATCTACCGGCAGCCTGATCACGTTAGAGACTGCATCAAGAGTGAAGTGCAGAAAATGTTGGAGCTGGGAGTCATTGAACCCTCGGATAGCCCTTGGGCTAGTCCCGTAGTTCTAGTGCCGAAACCTCACACCCAGGGTGGTAAGAGAGAGATGAGGTTTTGCGTAGACTACAGGGGTCTCAATGCAGTCACTAAGACTGACGCCCACCCAATACCAAGGGCAGACGAGCTTATCGATAGATTGGCTTCGGCCAACTACCTAAGTACGTTTGACCTGACAGCTGGGTATTGGCAAATCAGGTTAGCTGAGGACGCCAAGCCTAAAACCGCATTTTCAACCCCTGGTGGGCATTATCAGTTCGTGGTGATGCCCTTCGGTCTGAAAAATGCACCTGCCACCTTCCAACGGTTGGTGAATCAAGTCCTTACTGGGCTGGATGACTTCTGTGCGGCGTATCTTGACGATATCGCTGTCTTTAGCTCCACCTGGGAGGATCACCTGGTCCACCTGCGGAAGACGTTAGAGGCACTGCAAGCAGCAGGTCTCACTATCAAGGCCACCAAGTGCCAGATAGGGCAGACACAGGTTGTATACCTGGGCCACCTTGTAGGTGGAGGTCAGGTTCAGCCACTGGAGAGCAAGATACAGTCAATCAGGGACTGGGCTCCTCCAACCACCCAGACTCAGGTTCGAGCTTTCTTGGGCCTGACTGGATACTACCGGAAGTTTGTCAGGAACTATGGTTCCATCGTGACACCATTAAACGAACTGACAAGCAAGAAAATGCCAAAAAAGGTTCAGTGGACAGCGAGCTGTCAAAAAGCATTCGATGACCTAAAGCAGGCCATGTGCACGGCGCCTAACCTCAAGAGTCCGGACTACTCCAAACCATTCATTGTCCAAACAGATGCTTCTGAGTTGGGTGTGGGAGCTGTTCTTTCTCAACTGAATTTTGATGGTCAAGACCAGCCCATTGCTTTTATAAGCAGAAGGCTGACCCCTAGAGAGAAGAATTGGTCAGCTATTGAGAGGGAGGCCTTTGCTGTGGTTTGGGCCCTGAAGAAGCTGAGGCCATACTTGTTTGGTACTCACTTCAAGATTCAGACCGACCATAAGCCCCTCTTGTGGCTAAATCAGATGAAGGGTGAAAACCCCAAACTGCTTAGGTGGTCCATTTCCCTACAGGGGATGGACTTTACAGTGGAACATAGACCTGGTACTGATCATGGCAATGCCGATGGGCTCTCCAGATATTTCCACTTAGAACAAGAAGACTCACCTGGTCAAGGTTAGCTTATTGTTCCGACGTTTGGGGGGGGGGGGTCATGTAGGAGAGTAGGGTCTGCAATCCTATGATCACCCAGATTTTTTGCTTTTGTTTCACTGGTTTACGACTTTCTCTGGCTGTGGGCCCGCTAATCAGACCCACAGCCTGGCTGTTCTCTTTCTAAATTACGATATGTACCCTAGGTGCATTTACCAATTGGTACTGGGCCACCTTATCAGACCCCGTAACGCAGGGCATAGGTGTACCCAGGGCCGCCAGGGGCTGAAGCATGTATTATGCCACCCCTGGCTGGCCTCCTAAATTTGACACAACTGGCTGCACGACAGCTGGGGCGAAGACGTGTAACCACCCTTCGCTTTAGGTATAGTAACTCTATATCTAACCATACAATGGACACCCGAGTTCCTATCAGTCACTCCTATGGCAGGCCTTAACAATCCTGAAGGCAGAGTGCGTGGGCTCGTGTGAGCTAGGTTCAGGCCCGAGCCGAGCCCGGTTGCAGCTTGCGGAATCAAGACCCAATAGCTGTTCCATGATAACGCGTACCATATCGGTAACTCCGGTGTCGCGTTATCAAGGCATGTCGAGTAAGGTGTCATACGGATCGGGGTGCTGCCCTCTCACCAACTCTGGCGATGAGGTTAGCATCCCACCCTTCTAGAGGGACACGACATGTACGTAACTGTGAACCCCGGTTAAAGTTAACTGAAGCCTCAGCTCCACAAAATGGATGCTGCCACCACAGACACGAGTCTGACCTCCTGCTGCTGGGAGTCCTTCCAGCGAGGAGCACTTGGACAAAGGGTTTCCTGTCGAGGGCGCTGTTCGCACCGTCCCAGACAGGGTTTGTGTATTCTGGGTAGGTAGGGCTTTGGCGAGAAGGTGACTGCGGAGTGGCACCCCGGTGCTCACTACGCATCTGCCGGTTAGAACCAGTTCCAGGGGCGACAGCCCTGGCCTGGGGAAAGTCCGGCAGGGGAGAGGGGCGTAACTACCCCCCTTCCTGGTCCCACCCTTAGGGCAGGACCTAGTCATGTACCCACCCCTTTCTTTAGGATAAAGACCGGAGCGGGGACCCTTCCAAATTAGATCATCTTTGAATCAAGAACTACTTTCTACGAAAGGACACTCAAGACTCTTCTCAAGATTTCTCCCTTGTGACTAAGGAGTAGTCAACCTGCATCAGCGGGCACCATCTAAGAACTCTGCGGTTTGCTGCAAGTCCTTCCTCAAGGATCCGACGGCCCAGCTCGACGAGAACCGGCTTCCCTGGCACCTCTGACCTCTACCCACGTCATCAGCTCAGCTGTGATCTGTGGGTGCGACGAGACCTCGAGGGACCGGCCATCATCAGAACCTGCACGCTCTTAAAAACCAGCACGACCATCGAGGTAACTCTCTGGTGAGTGCTCTGGGGTCCGAGAAGCCCCGACCCTGAGCCGCTCTAGCACCGAAGTGCAGTCTCCCAGCATCTCCACGATCTGCGTGGGGCCCTTCTGCTCGCTGCTCAGCACGTTGTCTGGTCACTCGCCGCTGGCTTGTGCCCTTCTGTGACGACATCCGAGAATCATCACTGCTGGTCTGGTTGCTCCAGACTGGCCCTTGCTTCCATCCTTGCGAGAAGCACCCCGGACCCTCCTGGTCCACTCAAGACGCCATCTTAGGCCCACCACGTGGCCCTGAGATCTGCCAAGGCTTGTTGCCCCATCCTGGGCCCAGCGACGCCGACAGCATCATCCTTCGTGGGACAGCTCGCACCTCCACCGTGGTCGCCGACAACGCCTCCTGGTCCGTGAGACTGCAGAGCCTAGCGTCGCCCACTCACCTAGTCGAGGTGACGGCCAACCGGTGCCTTCCTGGTACCCTCTGACTACTGGCTAGTAGTACGAACTTGGTCCCCTCTGCTTTCAGGTTTCATCAATCTCCGATCCAGGCTTGGATCTCCACGAACTATTCAGCACTGGTCGCCGGCCAGCAACTCCTTTCTTCCGGCTCCTGGCTCGTCAGCGAAGACCCCGACGCCTGTAAGACTTGTGCAGCCGCAGCCCTTGTGGCTAGGTAACTCGGCATTTCGGTGCCTGCATAGCCTCCTTACTCTAGGGTCCCGAGTCCCTCGCTTCCGACTTGCCTTATCGGGTCCGCCCGAGACCTTAACCTTTCCGTGTCCTCGGACACTTGTTTTAATTGTGCACTTGAAGTATTTGCTAAAGAGATTTGGTTTGTGCTTAGTACCCTGTCCTCATAAAGAGTACAGGGCTGTTGTGATTCTTAATAAATATCCTGTTTATTTTCATAACACTTGTGTGGTGTCCTTTCACTGGGTGTTCAAGGGGTACATGTGTGGTAAACAGCTGGCTTAACACGCCCTCTCGAGTCTTTAGCCTTAGACTGCTCGTATCCACGCTACTAGGATAGCTGGTCTATAGGTTGACTTACAACCAAACACCATAAGGGTCGTTGGAACGATACATAGCGGTCGCTAGAATAGCGAACGTTGCATATCGGGCCAACTTCTCACAGATATGTAATGCATATGTTTTGTTAAACTGTAATGTAATGTATTTTTTGCTGTTTTTTGTTATTTGACGTACAAAAGCTGTTATTCGAACTTTGAAGTGCTAATTATTTTTTAATATATTGATGTAAGTTGTGTTTGCATTATTTTTTCTTGTGATGCTGAAGTAGCCGGATTATATGTTATTGACGTACTTGATGTATGAAAGGAAACTTTGTGTATTTGCTGACTTTATTATTCCTAGCAATGTATGAAGTGGATGTACAGTGATGTAATGATATTTTTTTTTGCTTTTTGTGAAAGAATAGTTCTATTTTCGTAATATGTTTCTTATATTAGAAGTAATTACGTGTGAATAACTGCTATTGTTCTATGCGTACGGCTTTTTGTGTAACTGTTGACCATTGTCTTTAATCCGTCCCATTCTCCGGATGAATAGTGCTTGTTTATTGCCCCAAGAAAAAGTTGGCTGTTTCAGAATAGTTGTATTTTCGTAATATGTTTCTTATATTAGATGTAATTCCGTGTGAATAACTGCTATTGTTCTATGCGTCCGCGTTTTTGTGTAACTGTTGACCATTGTCTTTAATCCGTCCCATTCTCCGGATGAATAGTGCTTGTTTATTGCCCCAAGAAAAAGTTGGCTGTTTCACTTTTGTCTTTGTACATCCTCGTCCTCGCTTCCTGCCACATATTTGTATTTGTTTTGTTGGTGTAATATTGTTGTAATATTGTACGAATTTTTTTTGCCTTTTGGTCCGAAGCCTGATTAACATCCTTGCATGCTGTAGGTCACTTTTGGGAAGTATATTTTGTGTATAACGTATCTGATGCACTACTCCGTAGACCCCCTTTTTTTCCGTCCTAAAAGTTGTTTATGTGTATGAAAATGGCATAACATTCATAAATTTGCAGAGTGGGTGAATGATGCAGAGTGGGTGAATGATGGAGAGTGGGTGAATGATGGAGAGTGGGTGAATGATGGAGAGTGGGTGAATGATGAAGAGTGGGTGAATGATGGAGAGTGGGTGACTGAAGCAGAGTGGGTGACTGAAGCAGAGTGGGTGACTGAAGCAGAGTGGGTGACTGAAGCAGAGTGGGTGACTGAAGCAGAGTGGGTGACTGAAGCAGAGTGGGTGACTGATTGGAAAGTCTGTGCTATTGGTATTGTAAAGGACAGCTTTTTTATTTATGTGCTTATTTTGAAAATAGCGAATTAATATGTTTGTTATTTACAATGGCAATAGTTTTATCTTTTGCCAATGTGATACCAATTGTAACATAATATGTGTTGTGAGTGAGGGTGAGGGGTTGAGGGTGAGTTGTTGTGGGTGAGTGAGGGTGATGTGTTGAGGGTGAGTGAGGGTGAGGTGTTGAGGGTGAGTGAGGGTGAGGCGTTGCGGGGGAGGGGTGGAGGGTGAGGTGTTGAGGGTGAGTGAGGGTGAGGTGTTGAGGGTGACTGAGGGTGAGGGTGAGTGAGGCTGAGTGCGGTTGCATTTTTGAGGGTGAGTGTGGGTGACTGAGGGTGAGGCGTTGAGGGTGAGTGAGGGTGAGGTTGAGTGAAGGTGAGGGTGAGGTGTTGAGGGTGATTGAGGGTGAGTGAGGGTGAGGGTGAGGTGTTGAGGGTGAGTGAGGGTGAGTGATGGTGAGGGTGAGTGAGGGAGGGTGATTGAGGGTGAGGTGTTGAGGGTGAGGGTGAGTGAGGGTGAGGTGTTGAGGGTGAGGGGGTGAGGGGGGGAGGTGTTGAGGGTGAGTGAGGGTGAGGTGTTGAGGGTGAGTGAGGGTGAGGTGTTGAGGGTGAGTGAGGATGAGTGAGAGTGAGGGTGAGTGAGGGGTTAAGGAGGAGGTGTTGAGGGTGAGTGAGGGTGATGGTGGGTGTAGGTGAGGGTGATGTGTTGAGGGTGAGTGAGGGTGAGGGTAAGGTGTTGTGGGTGAGTGAGTGTAAGGTGTTGAGGGTGAGTGAGGGTGAGGTGTTGAGGGTGGGTGTGGGTGAGGAGTTGAGGGTGGGTGAGGATGAGTGAGAGTGAGGGTGAGTGAGGTGTTGAGGGTGAGGTGTTGAGGGTGAGGTGTTGAGGGTGAGTGAAGGTGAGGGTGGGTGAGCGTTAGTGAGTGAGGGTGAGTGAGTTGTTGAGGGTGAGGTGTTGAGGGTGAGTGATGTTGAGGGTGAGTTAGGGTGAGGGGATGATGGTGTGAGGGTGAGGGTGAGTGAGGGTGGGCGAGGGTGAGGGTGTGAGGCTTATTGAGAATGTGTGTGGGTGTGTGAGGATGTGTGATAGTTTGTGAGGGCGGGTGTGTGTGAGGGTGGGGGTGTGTGAGTGTGGGGGCATGTGAGGGTGTGTTGTTGAGGTCATGAAGGTGAGTGTGGGTGAGGGTGAATGAGGGTGAGGTGTTGAGGGTGAGTGAGGGTGAGTGAGGTTGAGGGTGATGGTGAGTGTAGGTGAGTGTGAGGTGTTGAGGGTGAGTGAGGGTGAGGGTAAGGTGTTGTGGGTGAGTGAGGGTGAGGGGTTGAGGGTGAGTGAGGGTGAGGTGTTGAGGGTGAGTGAGGGTGAGGGTGAGTGAGGGTGAGTGCGGGAGAGAGTTTGAGGGTGAGTGTGGCTGACTGAGGGTGAGGGGTTGAGGGTGAGTGAGGGTGAGGTTGAGTGAAGGTGAGGGTGAGGTGTTGAGGGTGAGTGAGGGTGAGTGATGGTGAGGGTGAGTGAGGGAGGGTGATTGTGGGTGAGGTGTTGAGGGTGAGGTTAGTGAGGGTGAGGTGTTGAGGGTGAGGGGCTGTGGGTGAATGAGGGTGAAGTGTTGAGGGTGAGTGAGGGTGAGGTAGTGAGGTCGCACTCTGATGTTTATTTTTTCTCTGACTTGGCTTTTTTTTGTGTTGTTTGGACCCGTATGTGACTTGTTTCGCCGCTATGCTTTTTTTTGTTGATTGTTGTAGTTAAAAGTATTATGTATGCACTGTTTATGTTCTGTTTGTGTGTGTTTTTTTTTATATTTTCTACATTTCAGGGAATGAGCTGCTACGATCGACAGGTAATGAGAATTTTATTTTCATATTATTAAAGAGTGCCTTTGTGAGTTAATATACTTTTGTTTATGCATTTCCTTATTGTGATGTTAATCTAATTATTGTTTTCGGTCTTGCTTTGCTCGCACTTACTTTCTGTCTGGCTCCTTTCTTTAGAGTGTGTTTTGTATTTTATCAATGGCTGCTATTTAGTTTTATTTTTTGCCATGGATTGAGTTCCGTTTTGCCGTACGTGTTTTTCGGTCGCACTTGCATTGTGTTTGGTATTTTTCTCTTCCACGGCCTCCCTGATGTCCATTTATGCAGCACGCAGCAATAGCACATTATAATTCGGCACCCCCACAGTACCATTGAGCAACATCAGATCATCACTCTGCCCCACTTGAGCCGTATTTAGCACACCCCCAGTCTCATTTAGACATACTACTGCAGTACTGTACAGCACCAAAGCATGCTTGTATAGCTGTAATTGTGTGTGCTACGTAAAAAAAGTTGTTAGAAAGCGTGCACTTCCGGCTGGTGGTGTGTGTGACTGTTGAAAGCGTGGACTGATGCCTGTTTGTGTGGGTGTATGCATGGTGAAAGGATGCACTGATGACTGTTGTGAGTGTACGCCTGGTGAAAGTGTCCATTGCTAGCTGTTGGTGTGTGTGCCTGTTAAAAGCGCACATGTTTGGATTGTATGACGTTTGTCTGCTGAGTAATGCTGTAGTGGTAATGAGTGGTGCTGTGGTGGTAAGTGTTTGTGTGAGGTTGTAGTGTGATAGTGTGTTGTTGTTGAATGATGCTGTTGTGGTGGTGCAGAGTGATGTTGGTGTGTTGCTGAGTGATGTTAGTGTGGTGCTTAGTAATGCTGTTGTTGTGATGTGTTGTTCTGTGCTAGTGATGAGTGGTGCTGTGTTGGTGTTTAATAATTACCACCACAGCATAACTCAGCACCACAACAGTTGCACTTCTCCCAACAACGCCATCACTGATGTCCACCAATGCAACACGCAGCAATACCACTTTATCTTTCTGCACCCCCACAGTACCATTGAGCAACAACACAGCATCACTCTGCACCACCACATCCGTATTTCGCACACCAACAGTCTCATTTATACATACTACTGCAGTACTGATGACTGTTGTGTGTGTATGCCTGGTGAAAGTGCCCATTGATAGCTGTTGTTGTGTGTGTGACTGTTAAAAGCGTACATGTTTTGATTGTATGACTTTTGTCTGCTGAGTAATGCTGTAGTGGTGATGAGTGGTGCTGTGGTGGTAAGTGTTTGTGTGTGGTTGTAGTGTGATAGTGTGTTGATGGTGAGTGAGGGTGAATGAGGGTGAAGTGTTGAGGGTGAGGGGGTGATGGTGTGAGGGTGACGGTGTGAGGGTGAGGGTGAGTGATTGTGGGCGAGGGTGAGGGTGTGAGGCTTATTGAGAATGTGAGTGGGTGTGCGAGGATGTGTGAGAGTGTGTGAGTGCGGGTGTGTGTGGGGGTGTGTGAGGGTGGGGGCATGTGAGGGTGTGGTTGAGGTCATGAGGTTGAGTGAGGGTGTGTAGAATGCGAAATATGGTGGCTGATTTGTCTGGCAATACATAAATGTAGAGACAGATGTGGCGAAATGGTATGAGCTTATGTATGGTGCTGAATGGGACAGAGGCTCGATGCAATATTTTCACTTAAAGTGGTGTTGTTATTTTTATTAGGAAAATCGTGAACATTGCTGAGGATGAGGCCCTTGAATGTGTCTGTGGGTAGTTTTAAATGCTGGAATTGTTGTTGCTGTGTGTGTACGTTTTGTAAATACAGAACTTTGCTGCGGATGCGTCCCTTAACCTCATAGCTGCTATTAAACATTCCTCCCCAGTGCTGCGCTGTCCATTAGAACTAGTGCTGAATGGACGTTCAATGGTCGTGCGCAGCACTGGGGAGGTAGTGCTGCCGTCGGCCAATGCACCGAGGCAGCACTTAAGGGGTTAATGTGTGTGTATGAGAAAGATGGTGGTTATCCAAAGGAAGGCAACATCGGAAATCTTTCACTGAAGGCAACATAGGAAATCTTTAGTCTGTACAAGCGTCGACATAGAATCCCCTGATTTTACATACCACGCTCTAGAGGGAGGCTGTGAAATAGTAGGCATGGTATGTAAAGTAAATGAGTTTTGTTAAAAAAGCATCACGTTTCGAAAAGCATCACGTTTCGAGTGTTAGTATTTTCTTTCCGTGGGTTTTTTTTTGGGGGGGTTTCTTGTTGTTCTTGGGCTAACACCCGGCTCGCATCCTGCTGTTCTAAATTAGCACATCCCCAAAGGAACTTCACAAGTGATTACAATCTTGACGACGGCGCTTAAAGTACTCTAGCATCCTGTAGTTTTGTTGACGAAAGCCTTGGAGTCTGTGGCCTGCCTGTGTGTTCATGTAAATGGTATTGAAGAGTGGTCCGAGCAGGTTATTGTTGGGGGTTAGGGCGGGTTGCGAAGACTGTTTAGTCACGTGGATGTGGTAGAGGCTCTGTGATGTCACGCTGTGTCGGGGGAGGGAAATAGTAAGCCCGCTGAATAAGACTGAGTCTGTGTATTTTATTTACTTTATAAACATGTCAAAATATTAAATGTTTTTTAGGTGCAATGCTATAGATACAATCGCTAATTTTTGCGTAGCACGCTGTAGAGGTTAGGGGGAGAAATAGTAAGGCCGCTGACTGGGAGTGAGTCTGTTTTTTTTTTTTTTGGGTTTATAATGAAAATATTAAATGTTTTTTAGGTGCAATGCTATACATACAATCGCTATTTTTTGCGTAGCACGCTGTAGAGAGAGGGGTGGGAATAGTAGGCCTGCTGATTGGGGAATGTACACGGCGATGTAGTTTGTAATGAGTCTGTCATTATTTCTTTTTGTCGACCATTTCAGTTTCAAGTCTTTCGTTTATTGTGTTGTGAGAGCCTGGCTGTGTGCAGGGACAGAGAGGGGAGGTGCTGGCGTCTGGGGAGGGGGAGTTCAATTGCGAGCCTGGCTGTGTCCGGGAACAGAGGGGGGAGGTGCTGGCGTTTGTGGGTTGGGGAAGATAATGTCGAAGGCTGTAGAATAGTTTGTTAACAAATAAGTATGTTTCATGGTCCCAAAATAGAGATTTGTGCAAGTTAGAGTTCAAGACAAAAATCATTTCTGCTGGCCAATAGTTCTTGTTAATGGTAAGACTTTCGTGTGCCAGACAGTTTCACGGAAGACAAGCAGTGCTAGAGTGGTGGTAGAGAGAGTGGGGAGGGGGCGGATCCGGAGGTGCGTCGTGAGGGGGAGTGGAATTGCGAGCCTGGCTGTGTCCGGGAAGAGAGAAGGGAGGTGCTGGCGTTTGTGGGTTGGGGAACAGATGTCGAAGGCTGTAGAAGAAATGCGACACGGCAGCCAGGGGAGGGGGCGGAGCGGGTATGTGTGAGGGATGCGCCTGAAGTGAAAAACATGCAAGGCAGGCGGCTGCAGGCGGGCATTTATTTCCAAAACGTTTTATATGCAACATAACTTTGCCTTTAAACACTAAATACATCATATTACTCTTATAGTGTTACTTAAAAAATAAAAAAACGTCCGAAATTTGATTTCGGGGTCCAATTTTTCGTGAATGGTATGTGTCTTTGTTAGCAGCGAGAAGAGGTGCGACACGGCAGGCAGGGGAGGAGAGTAGGAGAAGGAGGGGAGAGGAGAATAGGAGGAGGAGGAGGGGGGAGGAGAGTAGGGGAGGCACGGCCTAGCGGCCGTGCAATCAAGAAGTGAGGGGGCGGAGCTGGGGGAGGCTGTGACAGAGAGAGCAGGCAAGGCAGGCGGCTGGGCCGATGTGCACGCGCTTTGAAGCTCATTGCGCATGCGCATTGACCTTAAATTTCTCGTGCACTGCAAGGAATCGCCACGATTCCTTGCAAGTTGGTTAAAGAGTGGATAAGCCCCCATAGTCTCGCAAGCTCGATGCGCATTCGCATCGACAGGCGAGACCTAAAAATGTATATGTTATATGACGCTAAAATACAGTTTAAAACACAAAAGCATATATACACACACAAAACCGTAGGGATGAAATCCTATATGTAGAGCAAAAACTTAATAAACAGTTCATTAATTAAAATGTATCCTTGTCTCGTATTTAAGCACTTATACAGTGATTTTGTTATAAATCTCTATACATAAATTGCGATCAATACATATATCAGATATCAATAAATGCCTTATGAATAATTGTTTAAGAAATAATACATATATAATAAAAACAAGTTGTTGCCGTGGCGTTCCAGTGGACTGGACTTGATTTACACCACCTTCTTCAGAACAATCTTAACACCTTAGCTGCTTCGAACGTTTAGCACCCAGTGCTGAACGTTCGAATAACGAGCGCTGGCCCGTCGGCCAACGGTCGTGCGCAGCACTGGGGAGGTAGCACTCGTGATGACCGTTGGCCGACGGCAGCGCTTAAGGGGTTAATATAAAAACAGTCATTTTCATTGTGCAAATTGTAATCTTTAAGCATGTAAGTTATTCTTGGCCTTCACGAGATAAATTTCTTTGCCAATAGAGAACTCCAGGGGATAAATGCACTGATAGTTACTTCCTATTCTATCCTAAATTGATCCAACTATTTAGAAATATATCCACACGTTCTGGTCAGCAATAAAGGAATTGTGTTCTTGATTTTAAGTATGGATTCCGCTATTCCGGTAATTTTCGGGAATGTTCAATGCCAAAAAGTATATTGCGGCAGTAATCTAGCGTCTGTGTTTTCTGTCTGTCATGAAAGTTAATATGTCCATGGTCATATTAACTCGCGATTGAACAGACAAAAAACACAGACACGAGATTGCAGCCTAAGTATACTTAGGCGGCAAGGAATAGCTGTAATTTTCAATGTTTGAAGGATAAGCAGAGGGACATTCTGGAGCACGTGCAGCAGTAGATGCAACACCATTATTTTAAATAGGCCTACCCTGCCTACAAGTGCATTTAAGATTATGGGAAGTAGTACTACTATAGTACCCCTTCACACACTCAAAATCAGCTTTTGTGACATGCCACCATATTGCGCACCGTTATTCATGAAAACAAGCAAGGTATGATGACAGGTGAGATCAAATACTTTTTTTTAATTGAGGGCTAAATATATACAGCAAGCAAAGGTACCTGGAGCTTCCAAATAACATTAACGAGGTATGCTTACTGGATGTTTGAGGGATGAGGAAACATTAGTTTGGGATCTTACTCAACTGGATGATTAGGATGTTAGGCAGATAATCTGCAGTCGAAGATCCGCTTGTGGTTAAAACAGATTGGAAACATACAGTTACAAGGGCATATGAGAAGGTATGTATGAATTAAGACTACACGAGGACATGCTGACATTGTTGGTAACGGAAGAAAGAACTGCTGACCATAACCAGTCAAGTTGATCAACTGGGTAACTTCAATGTTTATCAAGTAGGTGTTAACAAGGAGACTGGCGCTTTTTTTTACAATATTTGTATAGGCAACATGACAAATTGAATGGGGAACAAATACATGGTCTTCTGGAGGAGGAAGTATTGCTAGACTTTAGATAACGGTGGGAATAAAACACTGGCTGATGAATTACTGGTAAAATTTATGTGAGTTATAGCGAGAATCCAGTTCCTATATTGGGGTTCGATGGATTTACAAAGAGGTTATTGAGTGGGGGATCCACCCAAAGTCAATGATGTAGTATACATTGCAAGCAAGATGCCTCAGCAAATGAACTCCTGCTGCCGGCAGGGCAGATACAGCCTCTGAATCTTCCAAGTTTGGCAAATTCATTACATTAAGTTGGGTAATATGAACACCTCTTATTTATAGCGGTCTAAGTGGCAGAAGTACAGAATGAGGAGCTTGGAAATCTGCAAAATGGTTAAAGAAATATTGATGATTTGGAAAATACTACAGATCAATTAAGTATTAGACTTTCACCTATTTCAGCTAACAAAGAACAGCCTAGTTCAAACTGTCAGCATATATGTAATATTTATAATTATGACTCACTAGAGCTGCAACTCATGCAATCTTAGATAACAATGAGTTATTGATTTTTTTAGGTTTGGGAGGGTTGATGTTGCATTTAAGATTAAATAAAGAAACATTAGTCTACTAGAAACATTTCTGAGAGATTCAACTGTAACACTAATCACTAACAGAAATCTTCACTCCAGAATTACTAGAAAGCTAATAGTAACCGATATGCACTGTAATGTTGTTGGCTAACGGTATACTTGCTCTTTCTTGTAAAGATTGAGTAAGCATGCATACTTTCAATTTTTTCGGAACTGTTTTGTATGGTTGGTGTAATGTTGTTGAAACAAAATACACAAGAAATGCGTTACTTACCTGTAACAGCAGTTATCCAGTATTGGTGTCTTTCATAGATTCACATGCCTGAATCATTCCCCGTCGCCGAGACGGGAGCCTCCGGTACATAAAAAAGTAATGTCCTAGGACATACATAGAGAATATAGGCCGAAGGGCCTCCCCCTTGGGGCCTTTCCACGTCCTTATGTAAAAAGGACCGAACTCTCATCGTTAGCCAATCAGCTCCGACCTCCCTCTAGAACCTTCCCGGGAGGAGCCTCCGTCCCTCAGATTTTCGTACGCCCCCAGCTAGGGTGTCGCAATGTAGACATAGAGGTACGCGAGTCCTTACCGGGGAGGCGGGAGGGTTGCATGTGAATCTATGAAAGACACCAATACTGGATAACTGCTGTTACAGGTAAGTAACGCATTTCTTATCCAGTATTTGGGTGTCTTTCATAGATTCACATGCCTGAATCAGAGTAGCCAGCAGTTATACATACATAGTGGTAAAGCACATTCTCACCTCTAGCAGATCTGCATAAAATTACAGACAACATGAGAGAAACATGGTAGTATACAGTCATGCATATAGCAGAAAAACCATGAAGAATGTGCATACCTGGATGGCGGGACGAGGTAAGGCTCACCTTATTGGAATAGATGGCGTAGCACCGCTTGTCCCACTGCAGCATCCTTCTGCAGTTCGATGTCCAGGCAGTAATGCCTGGAAAAGGTGTGCGGGGACTTCCAGGTCGCCGCTCGGCAAATGTCTAGGACCGTTACTCCAGCGAAGAGTGCCGCCGACGCGGACATCGCCCTCGTAGAGTGGGCAGCCACTCGGTCCGTTAAAGGCCGTCCGGCCTGATCATGGCAAAACACAATCGCTGATGAAATCCAGCGGGAGATGCTCTGTTTTGTTAGGGGCAAACCCATTCGCGGATTGCTGTAGGCTACGAACAGTTGAGAAGACTTCCTGACATCTTTGGTTCTGTCCAAGTAGAATTTGAGACATCTTTTTAGGTCCAAGGAATGCAGCGCCCTTTCTGCCGCTGTGGAAGGGTTGGCAAAAAATGACTTGAGGACAATTGGTTCGTTCAGATGAAAGTCTGAAGGCACTTTAGGTATGAATTTAGGGTTGGGCCTGAGTACCACTCGGTCGTGCCTGAATTGGAGATACGGTTCCTGAATAGACAGCGCCTGAAGTTCGCTGACCCTTCTGGCCGACGTCAGGGCGAGCAGGAGTGCCGTTTTCCAGGAGAGATGTTTGAGAGTGGCCCGGTGTATGGGCTCGAAAGGGTGTTTCATGAGTTGGTTGAGCACCAAGTTCAACTGCCAGGTTGGAGGGACTTTCCGAGGCCTCGGAAAGGATCTGTAGAGCCCCTTCAGAAATTGCTTTATCAGTCGACTGGACCATAGGGAAGGTCCTGATGAGGTCCTGGTGAATCTAGAAATCGCAGCCAGATGAACCTTAATGGAGGCGTGAGCCAGCCCCGATTGAGCCAGGTGGAGGAGGTACGGTAGCAGCTGCACTGGGGTGACCCGTAGAGGGTGTAAGCCTTGTTCCGAACACCACAAGCAGAACCTCTTCCACTTCAGCGAGTAGGTCTTGTTCGTACTGCCCGCCCTCGCTTTGGCTAGTACAGCCCTGCAGTCCTGTGGGATCTCTAGGTCTCCGAACTCTCGGTGCTCAGGAGCCAGGCCGATAATTTGAGCGAGCGGAGGTTCGGGTGGTGTACCTGGCCTCCGGACATCGTTAAGAGGTTCGGGTGTTGTCGCAGGTGAATCGGGGGCCTGATGGAAAGGCGAAGCAGGTCCGAGAACCAGTGTTGTCTCGGCCAGTACGGAGCAATCAGGATTAGGGTGCATGGCTCCGTCTTCATCTTCCTGAGGAGCCTCGGTATCATCGGGAACGGAGGAAAAGCGTACGCAAACACGCTGAACCAGCCGATGGAAAAAGCATTTCCCAACGACCCCTGTTGGGGATGCCAGCTTGCGTAGCTTGGGCATTTGGCGTTCCCTGCCGTCGCGAAGAGATCGATCCTCGGGGTCCCCCATTGCAAGAAGATGTGGGCCACTGTGTCGCCGTTCAGCTCCCATTCGTGGGAGAGAGAGGTCTGCCTGCTGAGGGCGTCCGCGATGGTGTTGTCCTTCCCGGGAACGTACTCCGCCTTGAGGGAGAGCCCGTGTGCCACCAACCAGTTCCAGATTTTTTGCGATTCTCGTGAGAGAGAGAGAGATCGCGTTCCCCCTTGTTTGTTCAGGTAGTGCATCGTCGTGGTGTTGTCCGTTTTGACGAGCACCGGGGAAGTTCCGATACGTGGCAGGAACGCCTGCAGAGCCAGATACACCGCCCTCAGCTCCAAGAGGTTGATGTGTAGTTGTTTCTCTTGGGCTTCCCATTTGCCGCTGACTCGAAGGTCCAATAGAACAGCGCCCCAGCCTTCCAGGGAGGCATCTGTCGTGATGACCAGAGGTGCCGGCGGCAGGAGGAACTGCAAGCCGGCCGTCAGGTGTTTCCGGTTTCTCCACCACAGAAGGGCCTTTGTGATGGCCGGTGTGATCGTGATAATGTCCTCGAACGAGCCGGAACTCTGTTTCCATTGCCTCGCCAGAGCCTCCTGCAGGGGACGCATGCGGAGCCTGCAGTGTGGTATGAGGAGAATGCAGGAGGACATCATCCCTAGCAGGGAGGTGAATGTCCGGACTTTGATGCGAGACTTCTTGGCCACTGCCGCGGCCAGAGACAGTATTTTGTTGGTCCTGTCCTCCGAGGGGAAAGCCTTTGCGCAATTCGTGTCTAAGGTAGCCCCTAGGAAGGTGATCCTCGTTGATGGAGTAGTGCAGGATTTTTTGAGGTTGATCGTCAGACCCAGCTGTTGAAAAAGTGCGCTGCAGGCGTTGGAGGAAGCGGTCGTGCCCTCCGGAGAAGGCGCCTTCACCAGCCAGTCGTCCAGGTAGGGGAATACCTGGTGACCTCTTTGTCGCAGGAAGGCTGCCACCGGCGCCAAGCACTTCGTGAAGATACGTGGCGCGGATTTGAGGCCGAATGGCAAGACCTTGAACTGATAATGCCTGCCTGCTACTTCGAACCGCAGGTACCTCCTGTGCCTTGTGAGGATGGGGATATGGTAGTAGGCGTCCTGTAAGTCCAGGGAGACCATCGAGTCTCCCCTTTCCAGCGCTCCCAGGATCTCCTGGATCGTTACCATCCGGAAGGATTGACTCCGCAGGAAGGCGTTGAGCGCCCAGAGGTCCAAGATCGGTCTCCATTTTTCTCCTTTCTGTTGGACTAGGAAGAAGTGGGAATAAAATCCCGTCCCCTTCTGGGACGCTGGGACCCTTTCGATGGCTCCTTTGACCAACATGGCGGATACTTCCTTGAGAAGGAGGTGCAGGTGTTTGTGAGCACGCTTCAGCGGAGGAGTGTTGGGAGGGGTGTTGACAATTTCGAGGGAATGTCCAAATTGAATTATTTGTAGTACCCACCGATCCGTAGTGATTTTTCGCCAATTGGGGAGGAAGTGGGTCAGTTTTCCTCCAATTTGAAAGGATTGAGACGGTGGTGGGACTGGCTGGAGTAAATGGTCACTGGCGGCCGCCAGTGCCCTTCTTGGCGGATTTGCCTCTGAAGGACGACCTCCCATAGGACGACTGTCGGTTCTGTTGTTTGTGCTGGGGCTGGTTCCTGTTGCCGTAGGAGTAGGACGACCGATTTTGGTAGGAACCTCTGTAGGAGTACTGGCCTCTGGAGCGGCCCCCCCGAAAGGACTGGTTCCGGGACTGGAGGGAGCCCAGAGCCCTCGCCGTGTCGGTATCTTTCTTAATGGCCTGGAGTGCTTCGTCTATCTTCTCCCCAAAGAGAAACTGACCATCGAATGGCATGTCCAGCACCTTAGATTGGACCTCTTGTCGAAAGGACGTTGCTTTGAGCCAGCCTTGGCGGCGGAGCACGGCAGCCCCGGCCAACTGGCGGAATCCCGTCATGGCTGCGTCGATGGCGCAGTCGATGATCTCTGCAGTGGAGTTTTGTCCTTCCGCCAGGAGAGCTTTCACTTCGTCCTGGACCGTGGCTGGCAGGTCTTGCAGGTAGGGGGCAATGTCTTCCCATAGCTGGCGGTTGTAGCGCCCCAGCAGGGCGATGGAATTTGCCACTTTGATGGTCATGGCGGACGTGGTAGAGAACCGTTTGCCTATGGTGTCCAATTTCCTGCCTTCCTTGTCTGGGGGTGCGGACAGCGGCGAGGATGGGTTGCGGGATTGCTTTTGGGCCGCCTGAGTCACAACCGAGTCCGGTTTGGGGTGGCCGGTCAGGCAGGCTGGCGCGGTAATCGGGGCCTTATATTTTTTGTCTAGGCGCGGAACCACCGCAGGCACCGAGGCAGGCGTAAGCATCAACTTCTTGCCCTGTTCCCACAGAAAGTCTATAAGTGGAATAGACTTGGCCGACTTCTGGCTGTGCTCCTTGAAATCATGGAGGAAGCATTCTGTTTCCGTGGATTCCACCGCCATGTGAAACCTCTTAGCTGCCCTGTCCACCAGTTTGTGGAAACCCCCAACGTCCGTCGCTTCAGTCTGGCGCGGTCGCGGGGATGCCGGGGTAGACAAATGGTGGGATGACGCAGCATCGGCCTCGTCGTCTCTGTGGTCCGAGTCGACGTCTTGCACTTCACCTTCCTCCAAGTGCGTCTCCTCCTCCTCGTCCTCCGAGGAGTCCTCTACCTGAGGCTGGGGCCGAGCACGAGGCTGGGGTTGGTTCCGAGGTCGGGCCTGGAGAGCGGAAGGGCGCGAGGCAGACGGTTGCGCCTGGGTGACCGGCACCTGGGTTCCGCTGTCGGCATCCGGGAACCGTTGTTTATAGTCCTGCACTAGGCAGCGCAAATCGTTGACCAGAGACACGGGCAAACAGATCATCGGGGTGTTTTCCGTGCAGACACTTACGGAACGTTCCTGATACATGACTTCCTCCTGGTCCTCGTGAACGTCCGATAGGGAGGTGGCCGGATCGGGCTGGTTTTCCTCCTCGGACTCCTCACTCTGCAGTGCTACCTGCTCCTGCTCGGGCGTCAACCCCTTCGTTGGGGGAACCGAGGAAGGTGGAATTGAGTGAATGGAGACCTCGACCAATCTGGATTCCTTCCAAGATGGCGCCGGGGTCCCTTCCGACGACGTACGTGAAGATGGCGCGCCCGCCGTTTGGGTTGGCGACTTGAACGATTCCGATAGTGTCGATGGCACCAAATTCTGCGGGGATAAGTGAACCGCCGACTTACTGGTGGTAGAGCCTTCAACTTGAGATTTCTTGGGTGAAGGCGGACCTTTTGAACTTGACCTCGACTGTTTAGGTGACGATCCTTCGGTTTGAGATTTCTTCGGCGAAGGCGGACCTTTTGAAGTAGACTTGGACCTCTTAGGCGACGATGACGCAGACAGTGGGGACACCGTCGATGGTCCTGTTTTCGTCTTGGACGAAGACTTCAGAGGAATGGTAGAGGAGACCGGTGCGCCTGAGGACGCAGTGGTGGTCGTTGTGGCCGTCGCGGAGGGCGATGAGGCCGTAGTGGTCGACACTGTGGTCGAGACCGAGGTGGTCCGCTTAGTAGATGGAGCGGGTTTCTTGAACCTCTGGTCGTCTCGAACAGACACGGAGGTGGTGGAACGTGCCTCCGAAGGTTTCCTGTGCGCCTTCTTGGGAGGAGTGTCCGACTCTCCAGGGGACTGCTCCCTGGGTCTCTTCTTGGAGACTTTTGAGGACACGGAGACACTACCCTCGGAAGATTCCAGAGTGTCTCGGTCCTTAAGCCTGTCGAGCCATTCGAGAAGGCGAGCCTCTCTTTCCTTTACAGTCTTCTTTGGGAAGGCTCTACACACCCTACACTTGTCAGAGACGTGGTCAGGGTACAGGCAATACAAGCACAGATCGTGCTTATCCTCCGCTTGAATCCGCTTCTTTCCGCAGGAGGAACAGGCCCTGAGAAGGGCTTTCTTTTGCGAGTCCGCCATGGATGAAGCCTTTTTATTGGATTCCGACATGGGGGACGGCAGTCGAAGATAGGATAATTATTCTTTTGAACAAAGGTACTTCCAGAGAAGTTTGAGACTTCGAAGCAAGAAAAACCTGAAGAGCTCAGGTTGGAGACTCCCTAGCACAACGTGCGGTAGAAAATCTGAGGGACGAAGGCTCCTCCCGGGAAGGTTCTAGAGGGAGGTCGGAGCTGATTGGCTAACGATGAGAGTTCGGTCCTTTTTACATAAGGACGTGGAAAGGCCCCAAGGGGGAGGCCCTTCGGCCTATATTCTCTATGTATGTCCTAGGACATTACTTTTTTATGTACCGGAGGCTCCCGTCTCGGCGACGGGGAATGATTCAGGCATGTGAATCTATGAAAGACACCCAAATACTGGATAAACAAACATTTCCGCCCTCTGTACACTCCCAGCACTATAAACCAATTTTGAGTTGTTTACAAGTCAGGTGAAGCAGTATTCCGGGTCACCTACTGCTACTCCATTACAGGTTTTATGCATGTGGGAATGCATCTGAAAAAACCTTAGGAGTTGAGCGGAAATGGATCCCAGTAAATCGAGATCCTGCATATTTTCTTAACTCCATCTCAGGAAACTCTTATTGGCCAGTAACTGGAGTCGAGGTATCAGCTGGAATCTGTATTTCTATCTCCAATTACCTTCTGACTTGTAATGGGACAATTATGTGAAAAAGTCATAAGTCACTCTACAGGCACCCATAAAAGCTACGCTGACTCCCACAACCTTTACAATCAAAATCGATCTCTTTTTCTAAAAAACATGCGTTTGACAGCTTTGCCATTTCCAAAACATATGCCTCCACGAATCAAGAATTTGTTTACAGCACTTATAGCTATCCCCTAGATCAGGGGTCTCCAAACCAGTCCTGGAGGGCCAGATCCATGCCAGATTTTAAAAATTACTACATGTATTTCAATGGGGATATCCAAAAAATATGGCATGGATCGGCCCTCCAGGACCGGTTTGGAGACCCCTGCCCTAGATCTAAGACGTTTTAACTAAGCCTAGATGGGCTAAAATATAAAAATATTCTTGAAAATACTGCACCGAAGGTTAAAAGCAAGCAGACTCGAATGAGTCAGGAAACAAAATCTATCCCGTTTATTTTCCTCCAGCCAAACCTGACTTTCTCCTTCCATCTACGACACAGTTCAGCCCAGTCTGAAGAAACCAGTCTAACTAGTTTAAGGGTAAATGCTTCTTAGACATCCTCACACATATTCATGCCGAAACCATTTCCGGTAGAGGTTTCTCCATATCCATGAACAATGTCTTCAATCTCCTAACTCAAGAAGCAAGCAGCCACCATTGTGACCTGGAGAGAGATTAATTAATATCAAAAAGATTCTTTATATCACTAATACAAGGTTGTAATTCTTCTTAATATGATGTTTCATGGGTACGTTTTAACAAGACATGATCCTCGGAACACAGCACTGAATACCCTACGCATCCACATAATACTGGAGGCTGATTCCTGTGACCGTGGTTGTGCGGCAGCATTCGCTGTCGACATAGGAAAGGCTTTCGACAGACTAGAATGTAGGTTTGTATATGGGGTGATGGACCAGATGCACCTAGGACGGGGATTTCTGGTGTAGACCAAGCTGTTGTATACAAGCCCAACAGCCAGAGTTTGCACGGGTCACGCCATCTCCGAGTGCTATACAGTCAGGAAGGGAACCCAGTAGGGGTGCCCGTTGTCGCCCCTGTTATTTACTTTGGCAATGGAGCTGTTGGCCAGCCTTGCAAGAGAAGGGGGCTGGTATAAGGTTATCCAGATTGGCGCCCATGATCATCACATAGAACTATATGCAGACGCCCTCATACTGTTCCTTAGGGACACTGAAGCGGACCTGGAGGGTACTAGGAATATTCTGGAGGAATTCGAATGTTTGTCGGCCTTGAAAGTGAACTGGAAGAAGTCCCAGCTATTCCCCTTAGGAGTGACTCGACAGTTGCCAATGGGGCTTGGGGGCTTACGATAGAAACCTCGTTGCCTAACCTACCTAGGGGTTAACATTTTCCAGTATATTAGATATGTTGTCAAATCACTAGGTCAATAGTTGCTTTGATGTTAGCTGTTTTCTGAGCCCCAAAACAGCATAAAGTACTAGGAAATTTGGGAAACAACACACACAGCAATCCACAACTTTTAACACACTAAAGACCACTAGTCCACGATCAGCACAAATCCCAATTAGGTCAAACTGATATATGCACCGAATCTGGGTTATAACTTGGGTAATAATTGATTGGACACCCCACAGATGTTTTCCCATACGATCTGCACCTTTGCCAAAAACTGAGCACAAATCATTCAGGCAAACTGAGAAAAATTAGAGTTGGTGCATTTCAGAATGTGGGAAATAAACACTGTTATAACCTTATAGCCCACTTCTGAGAGCTATACCAGTTGTTAAAGGTCATCAACCCGAATTATAGGCCCGAGCTGCAGGCAAGGCCCTACAGAGGTAGAGGATTACTTTAACAACAGGGATAACCCGAGGTGGAAGGGCTATAATGTGGTTCAAACATTCCACCCACAGAGGGTACAACGTTTTAAAATAAAAATGGAGAAACAGAAAGACAAACAATGGAATGTTGGAGAAGAAGAACCATACCAGTGGTTATTTGCCATTAGAAGTTCACTGCCTCCAACTGAGCTCTTAACATTCCACTGTTTCAATAAACTTTATCCTGCATTAAAAGTTTGAAATTTAGACTTATGCCCAAATTGCACACCCAATACATACCACAACCAGCAATATCAGGGTTCACGGCGTGCACAATTTGCACTTCAAATTACCACAACTCTTAATGAGACCTTAATTACCTGAATGTGAGAGACACCAGAAATTGAACATTATAATTTTCTTTTACTGAAATATAATTCTGTAAGCCAACAAACAACTTTCTGGGAACAGAAATATTAAAACCAAATAGGATTCCTTCTAGCTTCGAGACATGATCTCTAATTTTTAGGCCAGCAACAAAACACACTGCAGTGTTCTAGGCATGCCACAGTTATTGAATGGAAACCCCTTGAAGGCCGAAATAAAAGATGTTCGACTAAACAGTCAACAAATGAATGGTCAAACCTACACCCAAAGAGATAAGTCAGGCCTTTTGAAAGCTATTAAGGAGTTAATCGGCCATGCAGCTAGCATGAGGTATGTTCTGCAAAAGGTAGCTAGGAGAGGAAGAGATTTCAATCTTCAGGCGGCAAAGGCTGGTTCAGATTTTTAAGAATGTGTGGTGATGTTAATTGGAAGATTGGGTTGTAAACGCAGTTTGACCGAGCAACAACGAGATGGGAGAGTGTAGGGCCTAATGTGCAGAAAATCTAGGAAACAGAGTAGGTGAGTGTTCGACAAGGGAGAATGCCCACAGCTTTTGAGCAAATGCAGAGAGCCTTCTCAAGTGGCGGTCCTATTGCAATACTCCAATTGGCTCCGAAGTACTAGAGTACTAATCAGGATAGTGGAAAAGGAACTTGAACTGATGATGCACAGATGCATATAGCTGTGGAATGGAAACTCAAAATTCCTGGCTGAGGTCTAGGAGCTTATGACATCAATAGTGAAAGAAATGAGAAATTATACCATCATCAAAGATGTGAATGAGGGCACATGATTCATTTGTGTTCAGGAAAAGTTAAGCAATAGGCAATCCATAGGCAATTTTGTGATGAAGAGCAGGGAGGCAGTCATCTACTTTGGCAAAGCGGTGAGGGGTAAAGGAAAGCAAGGGTATCATTTGTAACAAAATCATAGGAGAAACCAAATGTCTCCAAGCGTGTTGCAATATATATAGACAAGGAAGGGATCAAGTGAACCCTAGATGACCTTACAGATGGGTATAGATTTGTAGAAAAAAAGGATCAGGTCATGGAGTGGTTGCAGTCTAGCAGCAGAATGTTAACCAGGAGATTTCTGTGCCTGTTATGTCTGGGGAAGATAAATTAAGTGATGATGTGATGTGCCTCAATTAGAGTTATAGTTAAGTACAGTCTCAGTAAAGTGTGGCACGCAAAAGCCTTACTGACAAGGATAGTAGACGTTAATAGTGGAGAGAGATTTTTATAGAAGTAGAGGGGAAGGAACAGTGGATGGGCTGATAAGAACAAATGACTTACCTTTGGTAATGTCATCTGGTAGAGACTTTCTAGCCGCATGTATGGAATCTGCGTCTAGAAGTGCCTATCAGATCATATGTTTTAAGTGAGTGGTGTTGTTGCGGATGTGTAGCTTATTGTTTGAGAGCCGAGGCAGATGTCATGATGTAGGCGTGAAGAAGAATTTGATGACTAGGGAGAAAAGTGGTAAGGCAGGGGGCAGGAAGAATATGGAGAGAGGAAGCTGGGGGAAAATATTGGAGTGGTAATAGATGAGAAGGAGCGTAAAGGGAGGTGGAGGAATATGAAAGTTGAGGCTAAAGTGTCCTAGATAGCGGGAATCAGTGTTAAGAGGAAGAAGAAAGCATTTGCATGGTCCAGAATCAAAGTAAAGGTGGTGATATAAACCATGCAAAATGGTAGATGTTTGGAAAATGGGGCATTCTCCAATCGCCGAAGTAAATGTACATGCTAAATCTCAGAGCAAAAAAAGCCTGGAGAGCAAAAAAGTGCATCAACCTACATAAAATTCCATGAACGATCACTTACCAAATATTTTCAAAGCTTGGCTGATTTTCACTTGAGTATAAAAAAGATGTATCTGATTTTAATAGATCTATACATGCATTAATGAAATGTATGAAAAATGAAGTTAATATGATGTAAGATTTGGACTTCATAAAAGAAGCAGCAGTCAGTCTATCATTTATAAGTTCATTACCTGCTTGTACAGATATTTTACAAAGGAGTAAAGTGCTGCGATTCATGGGGAGAGGATCATTACTGAAAGACAAGGCTGGATCTGTCACATCAGGTTGCAAGGAAGGACATCATAGTATGTGACTTGGGATGGAATAGAAGTATAGACACAAATATTGCGTTGCGTGACAATACCTTGGATTGTCATGCCTATATAGAAATACAATAGAAAAGGCATGAGCACTCCTGTGTTCATGACTATTGTAATATATTTTATCCGTTTTAATTGTGTGCAATAGGATATCACCTTCTGATCATAGGCGTAAGAAAAAAAGTAACAATGCATTTTCTACACCAGGGAGAGCGTCCCCTAGTCGCACTACTTCTGTCCCAAGAGGGGATGTAAATAAGTTATTCAAAAGTTTCAATTAAAATGAATCCAAAAGATGCTTGTTTGATTCTCTAAAAAGTTACCTTTTTAATTAAGTTCAACGACGATGAAATTGAATACATTCCAGTTGTTTCCATTTACATGCAAATCAATGTTTAAACTTTCAAGTTTCAAAAATTCCAATGCATTTCAGGCTGAATGTCCTTCTTCAGGGGATATGTAACCCTGTGGGGAAAAGGAAAGGTGAAATGAAAACACGGACTCAGGTGGGTCCACTGGATTAAATAATTAACTCAATGTACATCACCAAGATGTGCAATTATTTCTGTGAACATGGGGGAGTTACTTGGTATTCTGATCATTCACTTGTTTTAGCATCATTCACCACAAACTCCCTTTACCCATTAACCTTACAGCACAATTGTGTTACCTAGCACCTTCCAATGACAAGGTCAAAATCATTGCATGTTCTTGTGATGTTAAGAACATCGAGTTACATATCTCCTGAAGAAGGGCATCCAGACCGAAATAAATTGCAATTTTTGAAACATGAAAGTGTAACACCCTCTCCCACAGGATGACCTGCTGATCAGCCTCCTTATGCCAGAGAGCTTCAAAGAAACTGCCATCTTTAAAATGCGATGTGGTCGCATAGGGGACATAGTGACCCCAAGGGTCAATAGCCCATTGGGTACAATCCTACACTCCCCTAAATTCAGTATTTAGGGGAGTTCCTGGCACCAGAGAAGCAGATCCTGATGAACTATGTAGAGGAAGGACATGAAGAGTCATGAAAGCAGAAGAGAGCACCTGACCTGGTCACAGCCCAGTAAACCTGGCTGCTGTTCTCCGCCTAATCTGCGCCAAGGATGACACGTCCTGCATCTGCTCCCTGAACCTGGGAGTACTGCCTGCCTTTAATAAAGACCTAGACCACCTATGAACAGCGGACCCGCTCAAAAGAAACTCCAAAGAAAAGACTCTTAGGCCTCCGAAACTGCCAAAACTCAACACCTGAAGCCACAACTACACCCGCCGCCTCCGACTCGAGCTGAAGTGGGCCACCAGTGCCAACAAGGCTCCCCATTACTCCACAACTCAATCGTGGTTTAACCCCTCATAGACTCCCAAACATCTCCTGCAGCCTCTGCACAGAGGCCCCCTCGACTGCTCCTGGGAAGAAAAAAAACAGGTGCATAAAAAACCCTCTGCATCCGTCGCCCCCCAGGTGTCCCTACATCCCGGAGCATCACAAGTCTTCACAAACTCCCCCACCTCCATTTATTCACCTTGAATGGTCATCCAGGCAGCCTATTTTCGCAGAGACCTATCTACATAGAAACCTATTTGGGGTCCTGACACTGTTTGCAGCCTGCACCCTGCCACCCTCACGCCACCAAATCAAGACCAAATCAAAGTTTGTACCTATATTACCTACGGATAATATGATAGACTGCTTTTGTAAAGCTGTCACACAAGATCTCTATAGACATGAAGATAAAGGTCAGAAAAACAGAAAGGTTTTAAGGACAATCTAAACAAAACAGAAAGAGCGGCACTTGTGAAACTCACTGGCTATTCTGACGTAGCAATAAAAGAGGCAGACAAAGGGGGCAACATTGTCGTAACGGATCTGGAAATGTATACCAAAGAAATCGATACACAATTGATTGAAAATGACACATACATTACAGATTTGAACAATCCAATGAGAGAGGTAACAACACTCATTGAAAAGACGTTAAGCTTTTATCTTCACTCTGGCTTACTATAAGATATGGAATACAAATATATGTTAAATTTGTCACCGCGAGCAGTGTGTATATATATTTTGCCAAAGATTCATAAGAATCAAACCACAACGCCGGGGAGACCAATCATTTCAGGAATAGGGTCTCCCACTGAGAAAATCTCAGAATATATAGACATCTATTTAAAACCAGTGGTACGAGGTTTGCCATCCTTTATAGAGGACACTAAAGATCTGCTAAACAAACTTGAAGATTTATCATGGTGTGACGACTGTACCTTGGTCACACTAGATGTCTTTGCTTTAAACACTTGCATCCCGCAGGCAAGGGGTATGGAGGCTTTGACATATTTTTTGTCAAAATGCAATGTAACACTCTATGAACATGCACAAATGATTCTAGAACTCACTCGTTTAGCCCTTGATAATAACTATTTCCAACAAAATGGGAGGTGGTTCAGACAAGCATCTGGGGTGGCAATGGGAGCAACATTTTCGCCATCTTTTGCAAATATATACATGGGCTTTTTTGAAGAACAACATCTGTGAAAGAAATGCCCCAATATTTTGACAGGTTCGGTCATATTTTGGGGGTGTTTCACAGAGGTTATTCTGACGATATGGGGGGGGGGGGTTGATAAGGATTCCCTTTCTGATTTGATCAAATACCTGAACAACAATGACTTTAACCTGATCTTCATACATAACAGTGACAAACATCAAATAGACTTCTTGGACATAACGCTATATGTCCAGGGAGACAGACTGGAAAGTAGACTGTATCAGAAACCTACTGCATGCAATGCACTATTGCATGCCAGAAGTGCGCATCCAGCCAGACAATTGAGAGGTATTCCACATGGTGAAATGACAAGACTAAGAAGAAACTGTAGTGATGACAGAATATTCCAAGAGGAACTGACAAAGAAGAGAAATCGATTTATCACTCAGTCTGACAGTCTAACTCTAGACAGAGCACAAAATAGGATCAGGAACACCAAACGCACTGATCTTTTGATAAACAATAGTAAGAAATGAATGAGAAAAAGAGAGAAGATTGCTTTTATCACATCATATAATGCACAAAGTCAGGATATTTACAAAATATTATACAAACATTGGCACCTTCTTAGATTAGATTCTAGCCTAGATAAATACATCACTCCGAAACCACAAGTGACCGACAGCAGAGGCAGAACGCTTAAAAATATATTTAGTCCGTCTATGCTAAAGAGTAGTACAGCAGGGCAATTACAGAATTGGTTACCAAAAAAGCCGGCTGGCTTTTTTAAATGTACCACGTGCAGTATTTGTCAATTAACTATGGACCAAAAAATATATATCTATAACACAAGACAGACTCATCAAATTTGTCAATTCATGAATTGTAACATCAGATTTGCTGTCTATTGCATTGTATGCCAATGCCGCTTGATCTACATTGGCAGTACAATTCGACCCCTTAAAGAGCGTGGTCAGGAACACATTAGGGCAATCAGGAATAATAACAGCAATTATCCTCTAGAGGCCCACTATAACAGTACACATCAAACTTCAGAAATACTGAATATCAGGTTTCATGGAATAGCAGTAGCAGAGGCAAACCCGAGGGGGGGTGGGAGGGGGGGGGCGTACATGAGCCCTCAGGAAAGTAGAATCCAGGTGGCTGATTCAACTCAAGGCTGTTGACCTGAGAATTAATACAGACTGGGAATTACATGTATTCCTACAGGACTGAGTCTCTATAGATTACTGTATAATTTATTTGTGTTTAACATCTGTCTATAGCAGATGACGTAGCATGTCTGATGGAAAATTTGAATAAGAGCCATCTGCATATGTGTATACTTCTATGTTGCAGATCGAGTTGATTTCCAACAAGTGAAATACATGGTTTTTGTATGCAAAACATAAATAATTCTAGGGGCTCTATATACTATAGTGTCATCTAATAGGTACTTATAATGTGTGTAACAAGCAAATTTTATGAAAATGTTTCTGCTCTACCCCGATTATTGCATTATGATGTATGAAATGTGATTTTATTTTGTCTGAAAATCTTTAGGATATTTCTTTCTATATGCATACTCTTTCTTTGTTCTAACTTCTAGCCACTTACTACTATATTTCCTTTCCGATCTGTCCTTTTCATCTTTAAATTCACTATATAAGAGGTCACATGAATGAGAAGATATGCATGTGCCTGATTATTAACACTTTTCTGGTGAATGAAATCCTACGAGATCACATATTTTAGATAAATATCCGTTTATATATCTATACAAATATATATCGATGTATAGTTGATTTTTTTCATGTTTGGAGGTTATTAGATGTCAAAGTGTAAGATTATGGGGTTTGTTTGAATAATAGTGCCAAAGAAATGACTTTCATATTTCTTTGCCAAATAAATAGTTGAACTTACGAACTGTTAAAATAGAAATGCTTTCATTCTGTAGTACTTCCAAAAGGGAGCAGATATTCCTGATCTTTTAGAGTGGTAAACACACCACTTTACTACTGCGTCACATGGCATATCAGGTGACCAAGCAAGTATACCACGTATGGCTTTCTTTTTAACATGGAGGGTTTTAATGTTTTTTTCGCATATAGCACGGTTAGGACGTGACGGGGTAGAGGAGAGAACGGGTTCTCTTTCGATAAGTTGCTTGGCGGCTCAATACAAGGGTAGCTTTTTATGTTAAATTTGGCTGCATGTAGTTAATTTTGCTGGAACGACTAAGGGCAACAATTTTTGTTTTTAGGTCGGAACTTATCAGGGTTCCACATATCGTCTCTCCAAAGTCTAATTAAGTTCATCATATATATTTTAAGGTGAGTTTTGCTTGCAAAAACAAGACAGAATTAATGATGAGTTTTGGAATAGAAATACATATGTGTTTGTCTTGTTTGTAGGTGGATTCTGATAAATTTTAGTCCTCGTGAAAATTATGCTACTCCCACCTTTTTTACAAGCAGGTGGTGAGGCTAATAGGAATTAAGTTTACTCGATAACTATATGATTTTAGTTATTTTCAGTGCTTTAATAATTTTAGGCATTCATTGTGGATATATTACATCCCGTGCAACAGTAGGGAAAGAGTTGGATGCCGAAGGGGTAAAAATTACTATTTCCACTCCAGTCTGTGCAACAGTAAGGAAAGCATTGGACTCCGGAGGGGTAAAATTCACTATTCCCACTCCAGTCCAGGTAAAGCGTTGGACTCAACAGGGGTAAAATTTACTATTCCCACTCCAGTCTGTGCAGCAGTAGAGAGGGAGTAGTACACTTCAAACAAATAACATATTATAACAACTATTAATTAATCAAAAATGATATGTCAACTTAAAAGCAATTAAATAAATTACATAATTATTACAATTTTGAATAATTTGGATTGATAAAAACAAATTATTAATTTAATTAAAATGCCACACTATATTCCCACAAACATAACAGCCAACAATTAAAATGTATTTGAAATAAAAAAAGTATAACACAATTAACATATAAATAATAAACGAAACAGTCATAAATGAAGAAATATTTTTCTTCCTTATTATTTAAATAACTTCCCTCCCTTATCTCTTACAAACACAACAAAACACACTAATATATCACCCAAAAATGTAATTTATTAAATAATTTATAAAATTATCAATACTTTAAATATTTCAATGAAAGTTTATAATCGATGAGCAACTTCCCACCCTATTCGTCTACAAACTGAACAACTCACACTTAAAATGTAAATTGAAAAATATGATAACTATGCAATGTACATAATTATCAATTAAATAATTAATAATACATTAATAAGTAATTATCAATAAATTATTTCTTAACTTCCCACCATGTACCCCTACAAACATAACACACTCCTAAAATATAACTTGACAAATGCAATTATACAATTTATATAATTATCAATTAAACAATTAATAATAAACTAATTATATACTTAATTAATTTCCCACCCTTTAGCCCTACACACCCAACAACCAGCACCCACAATATATCATGAAAAATATAATAATTACACAATTTAAATAATTATCAATTAAACAATCAATAATAAATCAATAATTAATTATTTATTAATTATACTTCATTAGCTTCCAACCCTTCGTCCATACAAACCAAAACAACTGCACCTAAAATATAACTTTTAAAATAAATATATTATACTATTTACACAATCAATTAAATAATTAATAACAAATAATTATTAATTAGTTATAAATAACTTCCCATCATGTACCTCTGCAAACCTCACAACCTGCTACGACACTATACATTACAAATCTAAAAATAATTATAAATTACACACTATTTAAAAAATATTAACAAGAATACAAAGAATTTATAACATATACAGTTAAAATATAAACTAAAATACATAAAAATAATTAATCAAACGATATTTTTTTCAACTATATTTTTGTAAATGATACCAGCAGATATTTTTGACAATATTACTTACCTTTAAAAAAATCTATATTTTTGTAAATAATATTACTGCATCACGAAATGTATGCATACAATATTGAAAATTTGATATTTGTGAGACCCAATATGTTTTACTCTATATTGTTAACTCAATATTTTACCCAAATTCCAGTTCAATATGTGTAGGCAGGACACAAGTCGAGGGTACACGCCGACAGACGGTATGTACCCACTCTTTTGACAGGGTGGACGCCATCTCCTCTGCCAAGAAGTTGGGCCCAAAAGAAATATGCTGGACTCGTTGGAATGACACCAGGATGCAGTCAGCAGTGCCTGCACATTGCCTGCTTTCATTCTGAGCAGCAACGTACAGGCTAGGGGGGCTTATCAGATTCCAGCTGGGCCCATAAAGGCCAAAGTTAAGGGGCCTCTTTTTTTTTTATTATTTTTTTTTTTAAACCTTTATTGACATTTAAACCAAATACAAGTATGGGCCTACAACCCCGGGGGCCGGCCGCTAAGCAGTTAGATTAACAGAGAGCAATTTTAATCACATGCAGCACCTCGGGGAGCAGAATCTCCATGCTAGCGTACTCTTGGCCACTAAACAGCACAATTAAATAAACAGGATATCAAAGGTTTTCATTTTATAATATAAGATGGAAGGATCAGGTGCCGAACAATTTCCCAACAGCGAAAATGACAGGCAGAATAGTAAACGTGTCAACAGTAAACAGTAATCGATCAAATCAATGGCGCTGAAACAGGAGGTTCAGGATGTGAAGGAATATTACGGTCAATTCGCGCCTGCAGTCACCTGCCCTAAGACCCAAAAAACATCACGAAAATTGAGGCACAGATGAAAAAGCAGGGATTGATACCAAAGGAAACCCACTGCACTGACCCAGGAAAAGAAAAAGACAAAGAAAGATAAGAGAAGAGAAAAAAGGCCATAGAAACAAAATAAAAACGAAAGATCCCCTCCCCCAACCTCCCACCCTGCACCCCTGCAGATGACTATGGCCCCCCCCGGCAGTGTGCCTGTCGCCCGAGAACCAAACCCGAAATATAGAAGAAGAAGAGAAAAAAGGAGAAAGAAAGTAAACCCCACTCAACGGGGAAGCGGAGGAGGGCGATAGTCTATGCGCTCCCGGTCTCTCCCCCCCGCCCTATCAAAGGGGCCCCCCTAAGCCAACACAAATCAAGTTGTCCACCATACAAAAATACCCCGGGGGGAACCACAAACCCCCGCCCCGGAATCCGTCTGTTGATGAAGCAGTCCCGTTACCAATAGATCCATCGTAAACGATTCAACCCACAATCTCAGCCTTGGCCCCGTCTAACAAAGTTGCCGTGTCCCTCGGATAAGAAAAGCCACATCCCCGGAAAGTCAAAGTTCACACAGAAGCAGCCGGAGCTGGAGTCAGCAATTAGGAGAGGAATAGCAGGTCCCAACGCACACAGCTTGCACCAACAATGTCCCTCCCCGTGCCCGAAGCCAAGCATCGTTCCATCCGCCATATTGGGAGACCGATTGGGGAGGGGGTGCGAATCGTTCCGACACAGATCAAAGTGTGGGCCAACAGTGTCCAGGATGGGGGAAGCAGTGAAATTCTCCGATAACTGTAGGACCGATGTTTCCGAGAACGTAAGAGAGTCACCTATCTCAGCACACACGATGAATTCCGTTTCTTCGGGGGCAGGCACAGCTTCCAGCACCGGGTCCAAACACACCAGTAGGGCTTCCAACAGGGGGCAAGTCGGCTGCCGGGTCTCAAAGAGCAAGTCAGGACTCGGTCCCGGTCCTATGATCCCAATTGTTGCCGACAGCCAATGATTGACCTGGGCCCTCACCATCGCGTGAAGCGCCGCAACTTCCGCCATTACCATCCGCAAGGAAGGGCCACATTGAGTCAGTTCCGCCGGGTTCCATACGGCCGCAGGAATAACGATCCCCACGGAGAGGCTCCCTCTCCGGGGCAGGATACGCCGGAGCAGAAACAGGCCGTGAGGGACGGGCCAGCAACATGCAGCAACGCGCCGCGGGACCCCTACCCCGGGGCACCAGCGGTGCTAGTGCTGGGCCTCCGGGCCGGGGCCCCCCGCGACGCAGCACCGCGCACCACCCGTCGCCTCACCTCAGGTACAAGGGGCCTCTTTTTGATTGAGTATCATGGCTGGCAGCTGTCTGGGGCATCACACCTGGTTCCAAATGCAATGGAGGGGAAACAAAGGCACACAGCTTGTTATCACTTCAAAGGTATTTAGGAGAGACGCTCTTTTGACTTTGTTTAGTCCCTGCATGAAAGACATATGCATGCACTGTAAGAATGTCAGATGTATTGGTTTGTCCCAGAATCTACGCAAATAATCAGCATAATGTGTTCAATATTGTAATACGGTCAAATGCACTCATAACAGACCTGCTAAACATATGTGTGAGGTCTTGAGATCTGTTGTCACTTCTTGTGCTGTTACTTGCTGTGAGGTCATGATTGTGAAGTCACTTCCTGTAATGCCATGTGTGATGTCACATGCCGTGATGTCACTTGCAATCTGCCTAACTTTTTCAGTACCCCACTTCTATTTTTAGGACTGGTGCCCTGAGTGTAAGTGTATCAACGTCATCCCTACAGTAGAGTATGGGAGTGTTTATCGAGAGATGGTTGTGTTTTTAATGCACATCTAAGGGATAGAATATCTTCATACTTAGCATCCTTACAGGTACTGAATCACAGTTTTCTCGAAGAGGAACAGTGGCAAGACCTTAGACCTATCATTCTGTAATCTGGGGAAGGACATATTAGAACAGCTATTTCTGAACCAATACATAGGCAGATAAGGTTATCCCTAGGACTAGGCATGAGTGAAGGAGGCAGTTCCGATCCCCATTCAAAATGCATGATAGAAACAGTGACTTCATTCGGGATCAGATCATTATGCACACCAGTAATTCTAACATTCAGGACAAACTCTGGGTCAATGGTGAATCCCCATTAAAAGAAGGGGTTGCTTTAGCCAAAAAAGCAGAACTTACTGGCAGGTGTGCAAAGGCTGTATTAAAAGAGCCTAAAGAGGTCAAATTAGTTAATTCTTTAATTGAAAAAAGGTAAGATTAAAGAAAAACACCAAAGGGAACAACATGAATGTTGATAATAAGGAAAGGAGGAGTGAAGAGAAAACTTACACTAAGAAAGCCAGTGAAAACACTGTTAGGAAATGTTATCACTGCGGATCTTCTTCCCACCTAGCTGACTTTAAAAAGTGTCCCGCTAGATTTAAAAAATGTACCTCTTGTGGTTTAACTAGGCACTTCTCCAAGGTATGCAATAGGAAAAACTATAGAGGCAATCCCATCTTTGTAGCCACTTCTAACAACGAAGCAGGAATGGTGGAGTTCAAGTTAAGTTTAATGCAAAAACACCATACACATCTGACCAGCAGCGTAGATCAGTTCAACTGTCCCAAGATAACGTTAGCATAACGGTAAAAATGGTGTACCTTAGAATGTGGAATGTTGGGGTGACCAATGGGGATAGGAGATAAGGCATCGTAAGACATGTCACGTGCAGGTGAGCTTCAGTCAGTTATTGTTGCGTGCCATGTCCATGGCACGCGGCAGTAACTGCGGTCGCAAACGGCACGCGGCAGTAACTGTGGTTAAAACATACATAGCCAGATAAGGTTATCACTAGGACTAGGCATGAGTGCAGGGAGGCAGTTCCGATCCCCAATATCAATCCATACTACTAATATTATAAAGAGAGAGCCCAAACCTTTGAGGTGGGTAAGCTCCGGAACCACAGCGCCAATCGGAACACCCAATACAGCATTGAAAGAGACAGTATCAGCAGATGGACATAGGCTATACAGCAGCCCACCATATACATTACAAGGGGAAAAGAAGAGTAGGGGCAAAGTAGTCTGTTGTGGGCGTGTGCGTTGTGCTGGAAAGCGATGGGCGTGTGCATAGAGCAATGGGCGCGGCATTCGGCAAAAGCCTGCTGGATTATACCGCTTGCGAGAAGCGTTCTGGGTGGGACTAGCGTTCCAATACGAGTGGACGTTGCATTTAGCATTGTTGTGGGCGTTGGCCGTTGACGTGATGTGGGGCGTATAAGTGGCGTCGGCTAGAGCGGACAAACACGTTCACGGCTGGAGCCGACACAGTTCACATGTTGCAGTGGCGTCAGGTGGAGCGGAGAAACACGTTCGCGGCTAGAGCGGACACAGACGATCCCATATTGCATGAAGGACAACAAACCATACAGCACACGCTCACCTTCAGCGCAATCCGAAACACGGCTTTAGAGCGGACGCATTCATCTGCGGGTGCTGAGGCGATACAGCGTAGCAGCGGCGCGAAAGCACATTCCACAGACTGCTGTTTCACACAAGCACAGCATCGCGGGGCCACTGTCAGCCCAAGGGACTCAACAGCAGCCACACGCGCTAAACGTTGGCGCTGAAGAGGCACATATCACTGTGTCGAATCCGGCCACTGGCTGCACAAGCGGAGGCACATGTTCGACTGCAATGGACACCTACCGTTACCGTCTATGCACAGCTCAACTGGACAGGTAAAATATGACGTCCTATATAATTGCTAAACATCCCCGGACAACGTCGGGACGGGCCGCTAGTGTTATATATTCTATGACAACCTTCTAGCTCAATAGTTGTCATCACTCCTGTTGTAAATATATTGATAAATCCAAAGCCGGCAAGAAATTCTAACCTGGGCCTGTGCTTCGTCTGCAACCCTGCCAGGAATAATTTCAATAAAAATCTAACTATTGCACCTTGCCTGCATGGTAAGTCATCTGACCATTCAAACTCACACAGAACCAGGGAGACAACAGCGATAGAGCTTCCTGTTCTTTGGCGTCACTCAATCAAAAGTTTAATATTTTGTGTGTTAGTTTCAGGGTTTCCTGTCGAGGGTTTATTTAGGGGGAGGAAAATGTAGCGTTTGTAAACTTTCTATGACTGGGTGTAACTGTATCAAATCTCCGAATGTTTAGGATCGAAATAAACAGTTTGTTCGACAGATGTCCTATTCAAGATACTTGAACTTTCCTGATGGAAAAGGGTTTTCTCTTCTGCACGTCTACAGTGTTTTGATTAGTGTCTTGTATTCATAATAAACTCCTGTTTCATTAAAGAGTTAAATACCACATGTCTACCGTTTATAAGTGCAATATAAATACACATCCTGCTGACTGGCTCTCTCATCCGGACACTGCTAGCAGCACTCCCTAGTCCCAGCAAGTACTGTGGCCGCCATGTTTCGGAAACTGCAAAATGCTGCGTGCGGGCTCGAAAAACACACTCACCCTACCAATGCGAATACCACGGCCGCCACTACCAAGTAGTTGGTCTGGTAGTAAAGTAGGTTGCTGACCACCCGGTTGTTCCATTTGGAGACGTCCTTGAAATCTGGCCGTGCGAAACGGTCGGATCCAGGGAAGAAGTCATCCCAAGCGCGGAGCGGAGCCACCTGCACGTCCATGTTTCCCCCGTGGCAGTGCTGACAGACTGTAATGGACTCAGCTGAGGCAGCCCACTCAAATTACTTTTGCGTTTCTCGTCAGTGGTGCCACTAAAAGCAAGAGCGGGAGGTCAAACCTTCCCGCAATGAACTGCACGTTGTCTCTTTCACATGTGGATGTTAGCACAATGGCTAACTATAGATTGCACTCTGATTTATTCTTAGGCCGACTTCTGTCACAAAATCGAAAACGTAATTAAACGATTCGTTTACAACAGGCTTCCTACGTGGAATGGTCTAGAATGCTACCACTCATATGGAGAGAATGCGGCAGGAGCCTCCCTGTTGACTTTAGTGGGCATGGTGGAAAAAATGCGCGTTCCTCATAACTTAGCCACTAGCTAATGAATCACTGAGTGAGCAACAAGCATGTGGATACAATTCATGTAAAAGAAAATGAGCACTCCGTGACATTCATAAAAAAAACGTACATACACCAATGATACTGTTTAAGATTATATATACACATATATGGCACTGCCCCTTTAGAAGTTTTATTACATGTGCGAATGCGTCTGGTAAAATGTCAGGAGTTACAGCAGGAGGAAATGTATGCTGAAACGGGCCTGGGTTATTGGAAAATATATGCAGATCCAATAAATCCACTTCCTGCATGTTTTTCCAAACTCTGGGTCAGGAAATGAAGATTACTTGTAATTCATTGTTGCATTGTCCAGTAACTGGGCTGCAAATACCAGCTGGAATCCGTACCTCCACCTTCAATTATCGTCTGGCTTGTAATCGGGCCCTTATTGGTAAAATAAGTCGCTCTACAGGCACCCAGAAAAGATACATTGACATCTGCCTTCAATGCTATTCCCAGTTTTTCCAATGGAAGCCTATCTCTTTGGAAAAAAAATCTTAATTTCCTTGTCACTTCCAAAACATGCTTCTAAGTATCAAGAATTTGTTTAAAGAATTTACAATTACCGCCGAGGTGGGAGACGGTTTAACTAAGCCTAGATTGCCTGAAAATACAAGATAAGTTTTGAAAATACTGCACCTTAGCTTAAAAGCAAGCAGAATTGAATGACACAGGGAGCAAATTCTACCCCATTTATTTTTCTCCAGACAATATCGACTTTCTCCTTCCATTTCCAACAGGGTTCAGCCCAGTCTGAATAAACCAGTCTAACTAGTTAGAAGGTTAATTCTTATTAGGAGCCCTTATACATCCTCAAGCCTAAACAATTTCCAGTTGGAGTTTTTCTCTTCGAGAGATACAGGAATAATGTCTACAATCTTCTAATTCAAGAATCAAGCAGCCGCCCTTTTTACCTGGAGGAAGTATAGTTAATCACAAAAAGATTTGTCTTACTGATTATGGTAAATCTTCTTGATATGATGTTTGATGTCAATCAATCAGTCATTTGTTAAGCGCACTACATACCCGCAAGGGTCTCAAGGCGCTAGGGGGGAGGTGGGGGCCACTACTAATCGAACAGCCGGGTCTTTAATATCCTCCTGAAGGTCAGCAGGTTTTGGGTCTGTCGTAGGCTCAGTGGGAGGGTGTTCCATGTCTTGGCGGTGAGGTGGGAGAAGGATCTCCCGCTGGTGGTTGTTCTTCGGATGCGCGGGACAGTGGCAAGTGAGAGGTCGGCGGAGCGTAGCTGGCAGTTGGGGGTGTAGAAGGAGAGCCGTCTGTTGAGGTAGGCTGGGCCGGTCTTGTGGAGTGCCTTGTGTGCTTGGATGAGGAGCTTGAAGGATATTCTCTTGTTGACGGGGAGCCAGTGCAGGTTTCTCAGGTGGGGGGTGATGTGGCCGTGTCGTGGTACATCGAGGATCAGTCGTGCCGAGGCGTTTTGGATGCGTTGTAGTCGATTGATGAGCTTGGTCGGGGCTCCCGCGTAAAGGGCGTTTCCGTAGTAGAGTCTGCTGCTGACGAGGGCCTGGGTGACTGTCTTTCTTGTATCTGTTGGGATCCAACTGTAGATCTTGCGGAGCTTGCAGAGGGTGTTGATGCAGGAGGAGGAGACGGCGTTGACTTGCCTGGTCATTGAGAGCGTTGAGTCGAGGATGATTCCCAGGTTGCGTGTGTGGTCGGTGGTGGTCGGGGCTGCCCCAAGTGCTGTTGGCCACCAGGAGTTGTCCCAGGCTGACGGGTTGGAGCAGAGGATGAGGACCTCCGACTTGTCCAAGTTCAGCTTCAGACAGCTGATCTTCATCCAGTCGGCGACAGCCTTCATTCCCTCATGGAGGTTAGCTTTGGTGGTGATGTGGTCCTTGGTGAGAGAGAGGATCAGTTGAGTGTCGTCGGCGTAGGAGATTATGTTGCAGTTGTGCTGTCAGGCGACGCGTGCGAGCGGGGCAGTGTAAATGTTGAACAGTGTCAGGCTGAGGGAGGATCCTTGGGGTACGCCGCAGATGATCTCGGAGGCTTCGGAACGGAACAGGAGGAGGCGCACACTCTGGGTTCTGCCGGAGAGGAAGGAGGTGGTCCATTCCAGTGCCTTGTCTCGGATCCCTGCGGCGCGGAGGCGTGCGCGTAGTGTGCGGTGGCAGACGGTGTCGAAGGCGGCGGAGAGGTCTAGGAGGATGAGTGCTGCAGTTTCCCCGTTGTCTAGCAGGGTCCTGATCTCGTCGGTGGCGGCAATGAGGGCGGTCTCGGTGCTGTGGTTGCTGCGGAACCCTGACTGGGAAGGGTCCAGGATTCTGTTCTCTTCCAGGTATCGGGTTACCTGTCTGTTAACGATCTTCTCGATGACCTTGGCCAGGAAGGGGAGCAGAGAGATGGGTCGGAAGTTTTTGAGGTCTGTTGGATCTGCCTTGGGTTTTTTGAGTAGGGCGTTGATCTCTGCGTGTTTCTAGCTCTGTAGGAAGGTCGCGGTCTCAAGGGAGAGATGGATGACGTTGCGTAGGTGGGGGGCAATGGAGCTGCTTGCTTTGTTGAAGACGTGGTGCGGGAATGGGTCTGACTGAGAGCCGGAGTGGATTGTGCTCATGGTCTTGATGGAGTCATCGACGCTCACGCTGGTCCATGCTAGCAGGGGGACATGGTCGATGGGTGTGCGGAGGGTATTTTGTGTTGCTGTCTGTTGGGGCTGTCTGGGTGTTGAAGCTGCCGTGGATGTCTGCTATCTTGCGGTGGAAGAAGGTGGCGAGGGAGTCGCACAGGGCTTGCGATGGCGGGATGTCGTTGGTGTTGGTTGGAGAGTTCCTTCACAATGTTGAAGAGCTCCTTGCTGTCGTGTGCGGTGTTGTCGAGGCGGTCTTTGAAGGAGGTCTTCTTGGCAGCCCTGATGAGGTGGTGGTGGTTGCGGACAGCGTCCTTGTGTGCTGCGTGGCTGTCTGGAGTTTGTTCACTGTGCCATTTCTTCTTTAGTTTCCAGCAGGCTTGCTTGGAATCTAGGAGTTCTGGGGTGAACCAGCTGGCCCTCTTGCTGGTGTCTCTGGGGAGGGGTTTCTTCAGCGGAGCAAGGGTGTTGGCGCAGTCCTCGATCCAGCGTCTGAGGCTGTGGGCAGCGTCGTCGGTGTTGGAGGGTTCGGTGGGTGGGCTGAGAGCGAGGTTTGCATGTAGTTGGTCTCCAGGGATTTCATACATATAAAGAAAGCAAACACAAAGAGATGATGGACGGAGCGTTGAAACCTTTCAGACACTCACCCCCAGTCACACCTGGGTTGAGTCCATTATCATTCTTTTGCTCACTTTGCCACCTCAGTTTAGACCCAGCTATATGCGAATCAGTTTTAACCCCGTGCCTCATGGGAACAGTCCAGCCGGAACTGCCAAGCCAGGTCTTCCCTGAACCGGAAACAAGCTTCCTGGGACTGGTTTCTGGGTAACACCCTTTATCAACCAGGCTAGCTTGAATCCAGTGGCAAAGTGAGCAAGGGACCCACGTCTGGGCATACCCTGCTAACTTAGGTCAAACAAAGTAAACCCAAAGAGATGAAGGACAGAGCACGATAACTTTTCAGACACTCACCCCCCAGTCACAGATCTGGGTTGAATCCATCATCATTCTTTAGCTCACTTCGTCACCTCAGTTCAGACCCAGCTATATGCAAATCAATCTTGACCTTATGCATCATGGTGAGCAAAAAAACGATGGATTTAGGCCCAGATCTCTGTACTTGGGTGAATGTGTGATATTGTTCTGCATTCTGTCTATCAATTGTTCTTTGTGCATTTGTCACCCCGAGTGGGACAGGTATGCCCAGACATGGGTCCTGTGCTCTCCATGCCACTAGAATCAAGCTATCCTGGCCGATGTGAGGTGAAACCCCGAAACTGGTCCTAGGATGCTTGTTTCCAGTCCAGGGAGGACCTGGCCTGGCAGTTCGGGCTGAACTGTTCCCATTGGGGGCATGGTCAAGACTGAATTGCATATCGCTGGGTCCAAACTGGTGTGGCATGATGAACAAAAAAGGATGGATTTAGGCCCAGATCTCTGTACTGAGGTGAATGTATGACATTGTTCTGCATTCTGTCCATCAATTGTTCTTCTCGCATACATATAAAGTAGACATGATCAATTTCTAGTGGATATACATAAAAGGAACTGGTCTAAGCATTTTCAATAATATTAAGATCTTTAAATGCTCTATTTTGCATCTCAACCAAGAAATTTGAATTCGCATTTGCCAATCTTACATGCCCTCTTCATGAACCTCCTGCCTCTCAACCAGTGGCGGCAGGTGACATTTGAAATTGGTGAGGCGTAAAATTGGCGGTGGAGAAAAGTCCATATCTTATTGTCCTGTATTGGCACCCGCTCTCCACTCAAGGCTGACATAACAAAAGCTGTATAGTGTCCCGCGTTATGTGCGACACCTTCAGCCAGCCCAGTCTATTTCAGTCAACAGCACAGCATGCTTGATTTTTTTATTTTACATTTTGTGTCTTAACAATAAATGACACCGGTGAAAAGGTGGAACCCTGCAGCCAGGGGCGACGCATACCACTGCTGTGGGCATGAGTTATAATTCCGGATGCAGGCTGGCTGCGCCCAGCACAGGGTATTAGTCTAGAGGAAGTAACTTGGCAGAGGTTTGTGTCGCTGCAGCGCTACCGGCTAATTCTTTAAACAAATAAGTGTACTGCGAGCTCTTCAACGTGATTTAATGTTGCAGCGGAACATAGAGCCCCATCCTTTCAAAGACATTATTATTCATTGAATAAAAACCACTTTATGAACCGCAAGATGAGTCGACATACCACAATCACCACGGGCACCTTAACGGCGAGGAGCACGAAAAGGCTGTTTATCCAGATTACACATTCCCCTCAGTTTCCACACCCGCGCCCCCGCCCCCCATCCCCCCATCAGTCTCTCACAGCCAGTCACAACGTTGTGATTGGTCTGAGCACTGTGGTTTGGCACTCAGAGTGGGACTGTGGGCTGGGTGCCTGGGTATGTTCCCTACCCTGGCTGTAATGCAGCCTGGGTGGAAAACATGCTAAGTGTGCATGAATGTTTGACTGACCCGAGAAGGCTGGCCAAACATTCATGCGACCGTAAGAGAGTGCCACCACTGTTCCAGTGACGTGCAGCCCCACCCCTAACCAGGGGAGACACAGATGGAAAAATAAAATGATAATAAGATTCAATATTATCATTTTATTTTTCTGTTTATTAACTGCTCACAGTGCGGTGGAACGACGCTCCTCTGCCATAGTGGAGGAGCCGCCCCTGCCTGAGATTTGACCTGAACAACTAGCCCTTCAGCTGCTTGCAGGTCCCACATAATTAAGACTGATTATTTATATCTCAATGCCTGCAATATGAACATTTGTAAAAAGAACTGATGATGAACGGAATGCTGAACACATCAAACATACACTCCCAGTCACAGATCTGGGTTAAATTCATCGCTTTTTTGCTCGCCATGACATTTCAGTTTGGACCCACCCATATGCAAATCAGTCTTGCCCCTTCTCCCCATTAGAATAGTCCAGCCTGAACTGCCAGACCAGGTCCTCACTGGACCAGAAACAAGCATCCTAGGACCAGTTTCGGGGTATTACGGCTCATCAGCCACGTCAGCTTGAATCCAGTGGCATAGCGAGCATAGGACCCACATCTCGGCATATCCTTCCCACTTAGGGTGACAAATGCAAAAAGAACAGATGATGGGCAGAATGCTGAATAAATCAAACATTTACCTCCAGTAACAGATCTGGGTTAAATTCATTGCTTTATTGTTCGCCATTCCATTCCAGTTTGGACCCAGCCATATGCAAAGCCCGACGCTGTTCAACATCTACATGGTACTGCTCGCCCAACTCCACAACCTCATCATCATCTCGTACGCCGACGACACCCAGCTGATCCTATCCCTCACCAAAGACCCCCTTGCTGCCAAAACCAACCTCCACGAAGGAATGAAAGCCGCCGCCGAGTGGATGAAGAACAGCCGTCTGAAGATGAACTCAGACAAGACAGAGGTCCTCAACCTCGGCTCCATTCCCTCAGCCTGGGATGACTCCTGGTGGCTGACCGCACTGGGAACAGCCCCAACACCCACCGACCACGCACGCAAACTGGGGTTCATCCTCCACTCTACCCTCTCCATGACAAAGCAGATCAATGCCGTCTCGTCCTCCTGCTTCAACACCATCTGCATGTAGCTTCTACCCCCCCACCCACCCAGCGCCTTGAGACCCTCACGGGTGAGTAGTGCGCTTTACAAATGTTCTGATTGATTGATTAATTGCAAATCAATCTTGACCCTGTTCCCCATAGAAACAGTCCAGCTTGAACTGCTTGGTCCTCCTTGTACTAAAAACAAGCATCCTGGGACCGGTTTCGGGGTTTCAGCCCTCATCAGCTAGGCTAGTTTGAATCCAGTTGCATAGCGAGCACGTGCTCACCAGGCCATTGGAGACAAGAATAAGAAACCTATAACAAGCACAGCAATGTTTACTAGGAGATGGTGCTGTGTGTTGTTGCTGAAGAAATAGAAACAAGTACAGGCAAACAAAAATATCTTGTTTTTCTGATACTTTTTTTGAAGAATTGATGACATGAGGATTATGCAAAAGATGTTTGTAGCCAGACCTAAAAAGAATATAAACTAAAAGTGACACGTTAAAAAAAAAGTATTTGTAGTGCTTGTGGGCAAACCCAGTCAATTAACTGAGTGGCTATCTCCGTTACACATTTCAGAATATACAAAATATATCACATACAATGTCTACTTTGTATTTGTTGTATTGAAGTGAGCGTCTGCAAGAAATGGTGTAGATACATTAAACCGAAGGGGTGCACAAATGGATAAGATACACAGTTCAGATAAAGATCATAGTGCGGTTGCCGTTGATGACGAGTGAGGCGGATAAGTCTTTGCAGAAGATCTTCTGTTTAAACAGATAACAGTTATGCAATTACCACTGGTACTACATTTTTATAAGGCATGATACACAACAAGACTTCTAGGTGCCGATATTTTGCGTTACTACCGGGTATTTAAGAAACAACCAGAAGGGAAGTTACTGTAAAAGATGATATTTACAACAAGGGGTGGTGAGGGACAGAGTCTCTGAATTAAGCAGAAAGCTCTCACCCAGTCAAGAGATCAGGGCTAGATCAAACACCGTTTTTTAGCTCACTGCACCATCCCAGTTTCAGAACCGGGCTGTATGCAAATTAGTCTGTTCCTGCCTGTCCCAGTGCATGATGGGAACAGGGCAAACCAAACTACAAAAGCCAATTCTTACACTGGGAAGGAAACAAGCTCCCGGGGACCAGTTTCTGGCATTACAGCCGTCTTCGGCCCGGTTTGCTTGAATCCTGATGGTGCAATGAGCAAGGGTCTCACATCTGAGAATACCCTTCCACGCTTAGGGTGGACAAAAATATTTACAACAAGGGGTGGTGAGGGACAGAGTCTCTGAATTAAGCAGAAAGCTCTCACCCAGTCAAGAGATCAGGGCTAGATCCAACACCGTTTTTTAGCTCACTGCACCATCCCAGTTTCAGAACCTGGCTGTATGCAAATTAGTCTGTTCCTGTCCCAGTGCATGATGGGAACAGGGCAAACCAAACTACAAAAGCCAATTCTTACACTGGGAAGGAAACAAGCTCCCGGGGACCGGTTTCTGGCATTACAGCCGTCTTCGGCCCGGTTTGCTTGAATCCTGATGGTGCAATGAGCAAGGGTCTCACATCTGAGAATACCCTTCCACGCTTAGGGTGGACAAAAATATTTACAACAAGGGGTGGTGAGGGACAGAGTCTCTGAATTAAGCAGAAAGCTCTCACCCAGTCAAGAGATCAGGGCTAGATCCAACACCGTTTTTTAGCTCACTGCACCATCCCAGTTTCAGAACCTGGCTGTATGCAAATTAGTCTGTTCCTGTCCCAGTGCATGATGGGAACAGGGCAAACCAAACTACAAAAGCCAATTCTTACACTGGGAAGGAAACAAGCTCCCGGGGACCGGTTTCTGGCATTACAGCCGTCTTCGGCCCGGTTTGCTTGAATCCTGCTGGTGCAATGAGCAAGGGTCTCACATCTGAGAATACCCTTCCACGCTTAGGGTGGACAAAAATATTTACGACAAGGGGTGGTGAGGGACAGAGTCTCTGAATTAAGCAGAAAGCTCTCACCCAGTCAAAAGATCAGGGCTAGATCCAACACCGTTTTTTAGCTCACTGCACCATCCCAGTTTCAGAACCTGGCTGTATGCAAATTAGTCTGTTCCTGTCCCAGTGCATGATGGGAACAGGGCAAACCAAACTACAAAAGCCAATTCTTACACTGGGAAGGAAACAAGCTCCCGGGGACCGGTTTCTGGCATTACAGCCGTCTTCGGCCCGGTTTGCTTGAATCCTGATGGTGCAATGAGCAAGGGTCTCACATCTGAGAATACCCTTCCACGCTTAGGGTGGACAAAAATATTTACAACAAGGGGTGGTGAGGGACAGAGTCTCTGAATTAAGCAGAAAGCTCTCACCCAGTCAAGAGATCAGGGCTAGATCCAACACCGTTTTTTAGCTCACTGCACCATCCCAGTTTCAGAACCTGGCTGTATGCAAATTAGTCTGTTCCTGTCCCAGTGCATGATGGGAACAGGGCAAACCAAACTACAAAAGCCAATTCTTACACTGGGAAGGAAACAAGCTCCCGGGGACCGGTTTCTGGCATTACAGCCGTCTTCGGCCCGGTTTGCTTGAATCCTGATGGTGCAATGAGCAAGGGTCTCACATCTGAGAATACCCTTCCACGCTTAGGGTGGACAAAAATATTTACAACAAGGGGGCAGTGAGATAAATAACAGTGATGGATCAAGCCCTGATCTTTGGACTGGGTAAGAGTGGTCTGCTCAATTCAGACACTCTGTTCATCACCACCCCCTTTTGTAAATCGATTTTGGCCACTATAGGTGTGGCAGGGTATACTCAGACATGAGTCCCTTTCTCACTGCTCCATCAGGATTCAAGCAAGCCGGGCCGAAGACGGCTGAAATGCCAGAAACCGGTCCCCGGTAGCTTGTCTCCTTTCTGGTAAAGAATTGGCTTGGTAGTTTAGTCTGCCCTGTTCCCATGATGCACTGGGCCAGGGACAGACTGATTTGCATATAGCCAGGTTCTGAGCTGGGATGGGGCAGTGAGATAAATAACGGTGATGGATCAAGCCCTGATCTTTGGACTGGGTAAGAGTGGTCTGCTCAATTCAGACACTCTGTTCATCACCACCCCCTTTTGTAAATCGACTGTAAAAGATGAGGTTTTACTTATATTTTATTTTCAAAGAAATTAAGAGACTCCACTTCCAGCTTGTTAGGGGGGATTCCTCCACACTGTATTGGCCTGCTTGGCACATGTATGGCCTCCTTTAGAGGTTAGTTTCAAGGATGGAGGTTTAACTAGGTTTCCAAGCGCCTGAAATAGGTGAAAGGTGTAAAAAAGAAAGCGCCAGGCTGTGAAAAAACTTAAATGCCAACACAGCGAGTCTACTAAAAGATATCTGGAGGATAATTTAAACCAAATAAGACTCCTTCAAGCTTTGAGACAGGGTCTCTTATTTTTAGGCCAACAACAAGGACTGTAGTGTTTTAGGCCTGCTACAGTGATTGGATGGGAAACTCTTGAATGGCGGCCAAATAAAAGGTGTTACACTAATTATTCATTCAAATTACGTTATGTCGGTCAATTGACCATAAAAGTTCAAAGGAACATTTCACAATCATAAAACATACTATTATGAAATGTAGCATGCTGCACAAGAGTACATATAATACAAGCAATAGTAAAGTGCAAAAGATGATGACTCGTCAGTTCATTCATATACAGAAGAGAGAACTGTGCATCTATTGCATATACAAATTAAAAAGGTATCAAACGTATCAAAATAAAACAATACAAATTTAGTATTACAGCATAATTGCAACAACAATAAACGTTAGAGCAAGGTCCGCAGTGAAAGATTTAAAATACTTGATGTTGAGGTGCTTGAGGACGGGTCTCCACAAGTCAAGAGTTATGACAGTCTGTTTCTGATAATCCAAGCCAATAGCAAACATTACTCTCCTGGTAGTATCGGATTTGAGGACACTAAGAGCTGTTGGATGATTTGTAAAGCCTAGATTGAGACTTAGAGGACAAATCAACGTACGTATAGTTTTAGTACAGCATGGGGAAAATGTAAAGAGTGCCCAGTGTTTTCAGTTTTGTTCATGCAATGTTTAGCAAGGTTTACAGAACAGGGAAGCTTAAGTTGAGGTTGTCCATTCAACAGTAAAGGCATGAAAAGGTAGTATTCCTAATCTAAATTTGATTTCGCCAAGGGTGGAAAAATATCATTCAAAAACACCTCAAATTCTGGTGAGGGTTTATGGGATAAAAATAGATCAGAGAGTGACCCAAAGGTAGTAGAATGATGCCATTGAATCACAACATAGTCTCAGTATGTGTTTAGGACTCGGACCGACGGCTGGCTTGCCAGCCGCAAGTCGGAGAATTAATGTCTTTCAGTGGGTGCTTTAAACCTGCCTCTCTCCTCGTCTCTCCTTCATTGGCTGGCTTCCTAAACGGAGGCCAGCCATTGGAGGAGAGAGGTGTCCCTCGAAAGAAGCTCCGTCTCTTTCGGATTCGGGGGCGTGTGTGTGCTGTTGTTACCACTTTTTAGCCACACCCCTTTTGGGGACGGCCAAACACGCCCCCGAATCCGAAAATTTCGGACGCTTGCGGCTGCCATTCCCCCCCCCCACCCCACCCCACCCCCCCCGCAGTGAAGGTGAGCGACAATTTATTCTGAGGTCTGGTGAGTGTTTTGATGAAGTATTTGCAATTTGAGTGGTATTTTACATGCGCCAGGGCGGCTTGACACTCAGCTGGGGAAGTAAATGTAAGCAAATTAAAGTGTTGCTGCAACATTTATAATATTTCTGCCGTGGTCTTGTGGAGCGCTCCTCTCTTGCCGTCTCTTTCCAGCTCTGCTGTACCTCCTTTCCTTCTCACCCCGCCCGCTCCCTTTTCCTTACTCTTACCCTCCTTCTGCCCACCTTTACTGCCCCCTTCCGCCGCCTGGTCCCTGGAAACAATTAGCAGTTTTCACGAGCCGCCCCAGTGTAAGCTGGCAATCTGTGGGGGACGGGCACTCTAGCAGCTCCAAGAGCCTAGGAAAGCGAGCGGCGCCCACCCGCTGGGGGCTCACCGCTCCACACGACGCAGTTCCGGCCAGCCAGGAGCACTCACAGGCCGCTCCCCTGAATCTGTGCTCGTGAATGTGAGAGCTGCCGCAGCTCCGATCAGGGCTGTTCATACGCCAAAGGACCCCCGCATCCACCAGTCAGGGGATCCCCAACAATCAGGCTGCCGCACCGTTGAGGTGTGTGGAAAGACATATCTTGGGCGGGATAACCTTACTAGGCCTGGTATGAATATCATCAGGGCAGGACGATGAAAGAGAGATGAAAACATTTTTATAATTGTAATATAAAACTGTCCCGAATGCCTCCCATCACACCGCGCGGAAGAGGTGTCGCTGACGCTTTGAGGGTTATTTTCAACTTGAGACAGGCCGGTAATGAGTCACCTACCCCCGACTTCGGTATGGGCGCCCTTCAAGTCAGTCTTTGAGTGACAGCTGCTTACGTTGTGATCACCTGAAAGTGAACAATTGCCATGAGATGAATGGCCTTGGGGCAGAGAAAGATTAATCCACGGGGTCAGACACTTACCGAGGCACCGCGGGGCGCTGAGAGGGAAGACCCCTTCGGAGATTGAACACAATGACTTTCAGCTACCACCCCCACCTTCCTGTGGAGCTCGGAGGGGGTGCAGTCTGTAAATACTGAAGAGGCCGAAGGGTGGAAGCACTGTGACCAGACGCACCCAACGCTGCCCTTAGTCGCGAGGGTCTTCGTACATGCATTTCACCTTGAGCGGCAGAGCGCTCAGATTACTGGCGGGCCCGGACAGTCCTTAACTAGAGACCCCATCCTGGCGAGGAGACCGCGCGGCCGAGGAGTGCTGATGCCGTCCGTTTCTGAGGCAGGACCGCCGAGCAAAGCCCCTCTCCATGGTGAGTTGTCTCCCGGACCGCCCTTCTCCGACAACTCCTCGGGTTGGGGAGTGAGGGACGCAGGTGGGTGCTGTGGTCGTAGAGCATTTTAGAAACACAGTTGACATTTTTTGTCTACACTTCCGATATTCCACTGGTTCACAGGTGGCCCCGAGGTCAAAACGCCACCTTGACAGCTGAATTGTTGAAATGCTCTTACACCCAGGGAGAACTCACACCGTCACTCGTCGAACATTGGGTTCCTATCAAGTCCCGATGCATTTTGCTGCTGGTAGTTTCTCCTTATGAAGGGGCGACATCCAAACTACAGGTACCAGAATGCAAAGCAAAATGGGACGAGGGGATCCACTCCTGCGGCAATCATTTAAATAAAAAAGCGACTATTCGTTTTCAGAGAATACTAGTACTCACCAGACCTCCATACAGGGATAGCAGCGTCACGTTTTCCTTACATTAGACCATGTTATTACCTTTGCCAATATCGGTTTTCCCAAGCAGATTCTATAGGCTTTCCTTGTACATTGACATCCCAGGGAAACATCTGAGTCTGTCAGAAGAGGGCCCCCAGAGGGCGACGACAGGTTTCCAAGAGACGCAGGGAGTCTCCCAGTTTGCTAACAATGGTGGGGGCTGGAAACACTTTAAGCCCAGGCGCTCAAGTGGGGTACCCCGAGGAGGCTTTGCCCCAGGACGCTATCCAACCTAGGTTGTCCCGTGCCTGAGAGCTGGGCTTGCAGTGGGTCTTTTGCCCCAGTGGGGACGGTTGCGCTGCCTCTTTCTCATGAGGCGAAAGGGGGCGAAGCATTTTATTTCTCTTAGGGTGGACGTTAGTGAGTGCTCGTGCGCCATAAACTGTTGGTGGTATGAGTTTGTGCTAATCCTTGACTTTATGGGCGTTGAAGAGTGTTTTCTTTTCTCTGTCGGGCTCTGCGTGTCTGTTTTCGCCGGGGGTCCTTTGATAAGTGGTTTACTGTCTCTCTGTGTGAATGTGAGTGAGGGGCTCTCTGCCCGTGATTCGTCTTTCTCTAGGTGGACTATCTCTACTTTCCGACCCCTCATCCAGTGGATGGATATTCTCCTTTTGATGGATAAAAGATCCCCACGCACCTAGAATGTTCCTCGCCCCTGTAAGGCAGCGCGCAACAGCCATTGGGCTGACGTGATATCTCTACGCCCCCGTCAGGGTCAGTCATCCGGACTGAGTATGCGGCCTAGCCCTTACCCTACAAGCATGCCTGTGTGTGAAACTTCCTTTTCTTCGGCAGAGTTTCCTGCTGGGGCCTCTTTCTGTATTAGTAGGGTGTCTGCAGGTGTGAAATCAGCACCCCGCCAGATAAACAGGGGGTAGTTCCGTGATGTTTTCCACCAAGAATCCTTCCATCCTAGGAGTTATGTCAAACCTCGCCTGAAGTAAATCTCTGACCATTTTCAGGGAACAAAGGAGTTGGATCGAAATTTCAGTGTCAATCTTTCTGGACATTCTGTCGGGGCATGGAATGCAAGAAATTGCAGTGGTGCAAACTCTATGTAAAGCAGCAAATAAAATACTTGTTGTTTCTAGGGTCACATGGCGTAGCTGTTTTAGGGGGCGGGATTTCGCGCGAGATTTTATTTGGACAGTACGGCGCACTCTCGCCCTGTGTGCAGAAAAAGATCGGTAAAATGTCGCACCAGCAATTTGTCAAGGAGGGCATCACATTGAAGGGCAGCGCACAGATCGTGGCCAAATTCTTCTGTGAGTAGGGCCTCATCCCCCTCACGGCCGCAGTACCCCACACGCTGCTTCATCTAGTACCGCTGTCCTTCAGAGATGTTGTAGATTTCAAGTTGCTGTGCTCCTTCCCACTGCAGTTGGTATGCAAGGTGATCATTCAAGTCTTTCCCAGTTGGGGGACAGACAAAAGCCCCCTAGCTCTCAAGACAAAGGGCGGACGTTCTTTTAGGCATGTGCTTGATGCTGCATAGCTGCGGTGCTACACTGTTTAAGGAGCACAGCTTCAGTCCCTTCCCGTGCCTGCCCCCGACCCCATCATCAGAGGCTTGTAATCTGCAATAGAAGACTGCTGAAGTCCACTTTCTATGTTCATGAAGTAGCGAGTTGTGGCTGCACCAGACACTTTAGCTCCTCCTCTCAGCTGGCAGATCCGGGTCGGTTCCCTGCTCGTGCTTCTGTTCCCTGCTCGTGCCTCTGTTCCCTGCTCGTGCCTCTGTTCCCTGTTTGTGATCCGGTTTTCGTGCCTCTGTTCCCCGATTTTTGTGCCTCCGTTCCCTGGTTTTTGTGCCTCTGTTCCCCGGTTTTTGTGCCTCTGTTCCCTGCTTGTGCCTCTGTTCCCTGCTTGTGATCCGGTTTTTCGTGCCTCTGTTCCAGGTTTTTGTGCCTGTTCCCAGTTTTTGTGCCTCTTCCCTGCTTGTGCCTCTTCCCTGCTTGTGATCCGGTTTTTCGTGCCTCTGTTCCCTGTTCGTGCCTCTGTTCCCTGCTTGTGATCCATTTTTTCGTGCCTCTGTTGTCAAGGGCGTTACTGGGCAGAGAGCTGTGTGTGTGTGGCTCTGTCTGTGTGTGGCTCTGTCTGTGTGTGTGTGGCTCTGTCTGTGTGTGTGTGTGGCTCTGTCTGTGTGTGTGTGTGGCTCTGTCTGTGTGTGTGTGGCTCTGTCTGTGTGTGTGTGGCTCTGTCTGTGTGTGTGTGGCTCTGTCTGTGTGTGTGTGGCTCTGTGTGTGTGTGTGGCTCTGTGTCTGTGTGTGTGGCTCTGTGTGTGGCTCTGTGTCTGTGTGTGTGGTTCTGTGTCTGTGTGTGTGGCTCTGTGTGTTGTGGCTCTGTGTGTGTGGCTCTGTGTGTGTGGCTCTGTGTGTGTGGCTCTGTGTGTGTGGCTCTGTGTGTGTGGCTCTGTGTGTGTGGCTCTGTGTGTGTGGCTCTGTGTGTGTGGCTCTGTGTGTGTGGCTCTGTGTGTGTGGCTCTGTGTGTGTGGCTCTGTGTGTGTGTGGGTGTGTGGCTCTGTGTGTGTGTGTGTGTGGTGGCTCTGTGTGTGTGTGTATGTGGCTGTGTGTGTGTGGCTCTGTGTGTGTGTGTGTGTGTGTGTGTGGCTCTGTGGGTGTGGGTGTTGTTCTGTGTGTGTGTATTGCTGTGTGAGTGTGTGTGTGTGTGTTGCTCTGTGTGTGTGTGTGTTGCTCTGTCTGTGTGTGTGGCTCGGTCTGTGCGTGTGGTTCTGTCTGTGTGTGTGGCTCTGTCTGTGTGTGTGTGTGTGAGGCTCTGTATGTGTGTAGCTCTGTGTGTGTGTGTGTGTGTGTATGGCTCTGTGTGTGTGTGGCTCTGTGTGTATGTGCCTCTGTGTGTGTATTTGTGTGGCTCTCTGTGTGTGTGTGTGGCTCTGTGTGTGTATCTAGCTCTGTTTAAATAGCTTTTTTTTGTAGGTGACTATGTGTAAGTGGCTCTGTCTGTGTGAGGGTGGCTCTGTGTAAGCGGCTCTGTGTGTGTGGGTGGCTCTATGTGAATGACTGTGTGGGTGGCTCTGTATGTGTGTGTGTGGCTCTGTGTATGTGTAAATGCAATAGGTCATGCATATGCGAGCGATTAAGCTATTGGCATTGTAAATGACAATGCCATTTATTTAACGATTAAGCTATTGGCAATAAAAATGACAATGCTATTTATTTATGATTTAAAAAAAAAAAAGAATGAGCAATGCCAATAGCTCTACCTTTAATAATGCAGAGACCATTGCATTGTAAATGCTTGTTATAAAGGGCCTTTAGTATATTGTCTGCTATAGGACAGGTTAGTGAAGAAAGACTGTAGTCTAAGTTTAACGAACAATACTTTTACATGAGAAAACCACTTGATTTTAGTGTTAATGTCCAAGCGTCTAAATTAAACTAATTTGGACCTATAAGAGTCTACTTCGTGGTAAGACCAGAATCTCGCCCAATACAAGAGGGATTTAAGAGCCGCTAGATGGTTAATGCATGTGAGACCAGTATAAAAAATTATGGGGCTATTGGGCAAACTGGAAGGGAGATTAAGAAGTGATTTAAGGAAGCTAATCTCTTTTCCCAACAGAGTGCTTGTGTGATATCTTGTGAGAATAATCAGATGAGCATCCCAACATCTCTTCAAAGACTTCTTTGAATTCTTGACGCAAGTCAAGGGGAATACCATTCTCAGAATCCGTGACTTCAGCAATGGAGGCTCTAGACATATCAGAAATATTGTCATGAATCAGCTCTACAGCAGCAGGAGAGTGTTTCAAAATGATGCAAGGATCGCTATTAGGATCTAGCATAACATTTAAGTCCCTTGGGTGGAACCAACTGATGATGCTGTCTTTACTACAAGTGGCATAGATTTTACTAGCTCTAAGGCGTCCCATGTTTTCCAAATCTCCCACAAAATACGCAAACAACTTTATGCGTTGACAACCACAGACTTGGGTCCTGATCTCAGGTTTAAAAAGTTGAACTTTGCCTCAAAGTTTTTTTTTTTGTATAACTCTTTATTCTCGACTGCACAGTATTAATTACATCAAATCGAATTTACATTCTGTATAGCATAGTCGTTTTCTCGTTTTCTCCCAACTGAACATAATGACCAATTACAAAACGTCATATCATGTAGCAAAGGGGATATCACGTTGGAAACAGTTCTCAGTTGTACTACACCGTACTATGACCAACAGGAGCGTCGTTACTCAATACAGCACGTCATGTAAGAATCAAGATTAACAGAAAATAAACCTTATCTCCATTCCTACCCCCACCCCGCACCTCCCACCCCTATCCCACCCGTCTCCTGATCTCATTGAAAGCCAGTATGTGCCACTCCTCTACAGTGATGTCGAACAAACCCAAAACGTTACAGGGATTCAAACAGCCTGCGCGTAGGGGGGTTCCCACCCACCTCGACTACACATTCGGGCACACAATGTATATGTTTTCACAGCCTATCCGCCTGTAATGGTACCAGTTCCATCCCTTCCAAGTCTAACAACATGACCTCCCAATCCTGTGCTATGGGATACTTCCGCTGGCCTCTCTCCTCCTCCCGCCACCCCCTCCGCCCTGCCCCACTTCACAAGGTCTGCCTGCCACAAAGACGTTCTGGGTGGTCTGGGGGACTTCCACCTCATCGTCAACGCTCTGACAGCTAATAATAGGGCCAAATCGAGAAATGTTAGTTTAGCTTTTTGTGCTTTGGGACGTTTATGGGACCCCACTAGACAGTACAAAGCGTCCTCCGGCACCGGCAGGTTAGTAACATCCCGTAGAGTCTGACAGATCTCCGCCAAGTAATCCCGCAAGAGCGGACATGTCGATACCATGTGGAGAAATCCAGCCTCATCTTCCCGGCAAAGTGGGCAACAATGGGGGGAGTCTGGAAACATTCTATGCAGCCTCTGTGGAGTCAAATATGCCCTATGAAGTATCATTACCTGTATGAATTTAAACGTAACATTTCTCGACACCCTCTTGGGATGCTCAAGAATAGTCTGCCATGCCCTATCCGACAGTGCCTCCCCTGAGTCTTGAGCCCAGGTTTCTTTAAGTGTTGTGAGTGGGATGGCCGCATGTACCCTTATCCCCGCGTATAGCCATCGCACCAAATGGCCCCCCGTTCCCATATAATAGAGCAAGTGAACCAGTTCGTGCTGCAGGGGTCGAAGTCGCTGTGGGGCCCAGGTATGTCGTATATAGTGGGACACTGTGGCATGCAGCAAATATAACCGCTGGGGGGCACCCGTGGCCTGTAAGAAGGAGTCATGATCCAGCAATGTATCGTCTCTGAAAAAGGCGCCCACCTCTCAACCCCCGCTTCCACCCAGGGACGTAATGTATGTTGAGTGAGTCTGCCCTGCGGTGTCGGGATGCCCAGCAGAGGAATATTTCCTGCGAAGGGTACTACTGCTGCAGTGTATGCTAATGCCTTCCTCCAGCACAGTAGGGCCGTGCGCAGAAGAGGGTGGCAGTCCGAAGGAAGCTTGCTCCTGGGCAGCAACTGGGAATGTAGTTCTCCCCACGCCAGTCGGTCTGCAGTGTAACCAATCTCGTGTAGATTCTTGCCCGCTACCTAGTGTGCTAGCCACTGGAGTTGACTGGCATAATAATATCCACGGAAGTCAGGTGCTCCCAGACCTCCCAATCTGGTCCCCAGTTGGAGCTTACGGAGACTGATACAGCGCCGCCCAGAACCCCAAATGAGGGTTAGCAAGATCGTGTTCAATGCATTAAATATCTGTGGGGGAATGATAACAGGTAAATTAACAAAATAATATAACAGGCGAGGGAGAATAACCATCTTTGAGATAGCGATCCTACCCATAATTGATTGGGGCAGGGAAGTCCAAAACCCTACGCTGCTTCGGAGACGTGTAATAGCTCTTCTAATATTGCCCTCAATCTGGTCCTCAGGTGACCTATACACCTGTATGCCAAAGTATTTGAACGTGGTCTGTGCAACCAGTATTAGGTGTCCCCCAAAGCGAATTAAAGGGAGGTGGGGCGTCTCTCTGAAATAGAAACCAATGGACTTTTCAGGGTTAATGGCCAGACCGGACACCTCCTCAAATCAGCTAAAAATGTCATATAATATTGAGTGGTACACCGTCAAATCCTGGAAGTACAATAAAATATCGTCGGCGTAGATGGACAGCAGGTGGTGTGTCCCCCCCCAACCGGGATACCCAGTTGATCCCCGTGCGACCGAAGGGCTATGGCAAGGGGTTTCAGGGCCAATACGAACAAAAGGGGCGACAGAGGGCAACCCTGTCGGGTGCCTCTGTGTACTGGGTAACTCTCCGATATATATCAGCCCGTACGGGCCCGGGCTGTTGGGTCAGTGTATAATAGTCTAATCCATTTCAATAAGGAGTCCGGAAAGCCATAACGCCTCAAGGATTCAAACATAAACCTCCATGACAGGGAGTCAAACGCCTGTTTGAGATCGAGTGCTATACAGCCTGCCTGAGAGTATCCCTGCGGCGTGGCTGTCATTAGGGCATGCAGTCTCCGTGTATTCTGAGAAGTACTCCTCCCCTGGAGGAACCCACATTGATCTGGGTGTACAAGAGTAGGGAGATGAGATTGTATCCGCGGAGCAATAGCCTTACTAAGGATCTTGTACTCCGTAGAAAGCATTGACAGGAGTCTATAATTTGTCAGTTCAAGTGTGTCCCTTCCCGACTTGGTTATGGATGTAACCAGGGCCTGCATCGTGGAAGCAGGTAAATGACCCTCCTCAAATGCCGCCTTATATACTTTGTCTAGGAAGGGCACAAGGATGTCGGAGTAGGTCGAATAAAACTCTACTGGAAGCCCTTCTATACCCGGTGTCTTATTCCGTTTAAGGGACCTGATCGCCATGCGGATCTCTTGTTGCGTTATGGGACCGTCCATTCCTTTCTTTACGTTATCGGACAGGACCGGAAATGGCAGCCCATGTAGGAACTCGGCCACCTGGTCTTCTAGGGGGAAGGGGTCGTATAGTGTCCTCAGGTGATTATGGAACGCCTTATTAATTTCAGTCTGTGTATGGACAAGGACGCCCGACCCATCCCGGACCCGGGTGGTCACCGGAGGGTCCGGACGATCTTGCACCAATCGGACAAGTAAAGTACCTGATCTGTCGGCCTCGGCATGTTGGTGACGTAAATATTCCTTGTGATCTATAACCCTCAGTGTTTCTAACACTTCAGCGTGATCTATGTTCCTAGCCTGTAGTTCTCTCCTCTTCTCAGGGTCTATACTCGCCTATCTCTCTAGTGCCTTCAATCGGTCCTCGACCTCGCAAAGTTTCTTATGGACTTCTTGCCGGGCCCCCACTAACTGTCCAATGGCTGCGCCTCGCACCACAACCTTCATGGCATCCCATACCACCATGTTTGACGTGGCAGAGTCACAGTTTTCCATGAAGTAGTTATTTAAGGTGTCGGACAGGGACGTGCGAAAGGGGGCGTCCTCTAAAAGAAGTGGGAGTCTCCAGGTGGGCATCGGAGTTGGTACATTACCCCAGAGAAGGCCAAGTGTCAGAGGTCTATGATCGGAGAAAGTTTTAGCTAAATACTCCGAACTACCAATCTTCATCACCAATGACTTTGAACACAGAAATCTATCAATTCTAGTGTGTAGGTTGTGTACAGGGGAATAATAGGAATATTCTTTATGACTCGGATTCAATTCCCGCCAAGCATCAACCAATCCCCAGCCCGTTGTTCAAGCCGTGAACATCTCAGTCACTTTAGTTACCCCAGACATCTGCATAGGGGGATGTGACCTGTCCAGTTCTGAATCTAAGACCATGTTCCAGTCACCTCCCAATATCCAAGGGACATCCACCCAGTCCGATAATGCCACGACCACTAGGCGGAGAAATTTATCCTGGTCAAAGTTCGGGGCGTATATACTGCCAATCACTATTAATGTACCATCCAGTGTGCCTTTCACTAAGATATACCTGCCTTGGTCATCTACCCTCCTCTCTATTTCTACAAATGGTGTTCCAGGTCGGACCCAGATAGTCGCCCCCGAGAAAAGGCGGAGTAAGACGTGGAATAAATTGTACTCCTCCATTTTCTGATGTCGTGAGGTGAGACTCCTGTAAAAATGTAATCTGTGTGTGGGGTCTTAATAAAAACGCATGAATCCGGTGTCTCTTCTGAATGGCCCGAGCCCACGCACATTCCAGGTAGTGAATCTGTAAGATCCTACGGCTTCAGCCATAATCCCCTTCTAGCGGACCTCGGAGTGTCAGTAGGACCTTCTCAAGACAGTATATGATCATTGACCAGGAGACCTCGTATCCCAAATTCCCTTCCAAAAACTTAACTAACTTGGCGCAGCTAACTAACAGCGCTGTGCTGAACAAAAAAAACATGAACAAAAAATACTGAACACTAGTGCATACGTCATTGGGGGGGTGGCCAAGCACCATACTAGGCATCGTAGCGGTCATGCCGGGCCCCACCAGCTCTACGGTGTACCAACCCAGGGGCATGTCTATTAGGAGCAAACTCTTAATTAACGACTGGAGCTATCCCTGGAAGGGGGACAAATAGTTCTGTGGGGGTGCAACAAAATAAATACAGTTCCCCAGCCCCCCGAAACACCACCGCATGCCAAAACCGCAATTTTATAACCAATTATCAAATGGAAAAAGGATACCAATAGTCATTGTGTGGTCAGTCCATTCCGGGCGGGACCATCTATCTCCTTAATTGTCCAGCATGTCATCTGCCGCTCTGGGTGTGACAGTTGGGAACAGCACCACACTGTGGTCCAATTCAGAGTGGACCGTGCTGTCCTCCGAGTCCGGTACAATCCTCTCCTTGTCCTCCCGAAAGGTGCCCACCATAGCCATTGCTCCCAATCGGTCTCCTCTCTGTTGCTCCCGCGAAGGGCCACGTCGTCCCGATCTCCTTCCTGTGTCCAGAGGGTCTCCGTCTTCGTGTCCTGGTCCCTCTCTCGAGCCACCAGCAGTGGTATCCTGGGTAGCGTCCTGACTACCATCTATACCCATCACGTCCAGCCATTCCTCCACATCTGTGGGGCTTTCGAAGAAGTGCGTTTTCTTATCGTACACAATCTTCAAACGAGCAGAGAACAGAAGCGTATATTTCAACTTGGCCTTTTGCAAGAAGCAGGTCACAGCCGTCAGGGTCGTGCACTCGCGAGTCCCCAGCGGACCAAGCACCAGCCGGATTCGTAATGCCTGAGGGCCGCGCACTTCCGGTGTCTCCTGTCCCAGCCGGTCGGGCCACGCTTCAACTATAGCCCCCGGCCTTCCTCCGGAAAAGGCCGCAACAGGCCCAAACTCTCACTACAGGCCCCCGAGGCTCTCAGCCCCCGTCGGCGGCACGCATGGTCTCCCGGGGGCTCCGGTCGTCGGTAACTCCCCACAACACCAATATGGATCAGCCAGTCTCATCGGGACAGGAGAAAGCCCCCAGGCGGGCCCGGAGCTCAGCAAAAGCCGACCGCCATCGTGGCTGGCTAGCCACGCCCCCCCCCAACTTTGCCTCAAAGTTTACGTGTATAAAAATCTCTGGGAATCAACTAGATCTTTGCACCAAAGTCGATTAGCATGTCTACAGATTGTCCATTCACTTTGACTTTATCTATAAGATACTTTGATGTCCAATTTTGAGTACCACCTCCCCACATTGTAATTCATCGTAATCAAATCATTATTTATCATCATCATCATCATCATACACCAACACTTCCTTCACCTTCTTGACTTCATTCTTGTTTCGAGACCTGCAGTTCTTGGCAAAGTACCCCACTTTGTGTCAGAGGCGGCACTTGACCAATACGGCAGGAAAGACTTTGTCACTGGCCAGATGAACAGAATCACCACATCTAAAACATTACCCATTGGAGGGTTTCTTTTGAAAAGAAGGGTCACTATGTTTCATTTGCACTTCACTCACTACAGGTACCTTTTCCAGAGGCTTAGAATTATGCTCTTTCTTTATAACATCAACACAAGTAGGGAATGTTTGCTACTTTTTAGCAATTAATAATACTTTGTTAAGTTTCGGGTCTTCCTTTTGCCACAACTCATCTTTGACCTTTTCAATGTTACAGCCTAGCATAAATCGGTCATGGATGAGTCCTTTTAGGTTACTTTTAAATTTACAGGTGGCTGCTAGCTTGCATAAAAGTGTGGCCATATATGGTAAAGATGACCGCATACGATGAGATATCTCCAAATGCGTTGTTTATGAAGATAGGGCTATACACAGAAACCCCCCAGCCAGGGACCAACCGACAGGAGTCGTATACTAACATAAGATCCACATTCTAAGTTGTCAAGGAAGATTCTAAACACTAAGCATTGGCTTAATCTGTTAAAACAATATACCGCTGCAACCTACATAGGCAATACCCATATGGGGCAAGTGACAGCGCGTTAGCCCTATACACCTGTAAAGCAGGAGAGATAGCTTTAGAGTGTGAAGATCTATGGATTTTTGGGATGGCAGCAGTTCTATTTTGAATTGTAAATGAGCTTTTTAATATCTGTAGGGACCAAGTAAGAGAAGTGGGGACCCTTAAACCTAGATAATAGAATATTTGAACTGATTCAAGATAGTCATCTCCTAGGCAGGGATTACGCCATCTATTTTTATGTGGTCGGTAAACTATGTACTTAGTCTTTTGTATATTGATTTACAGGCCTCTGCCATTGCACATTTCTTCAAACTTGTTCAAAAGGAATTGTAGGCCATAAGAAGTCCTTGACATAAGTAACATGTCACCTACAATGAGGAGTGCTGGGATCTTTTGATCACTCAATTTCAGGGCATCACTATTACCGCTATTGAGGTATTCAATTACCCCATTAATATATAACAAGAACAGAATAGGGGCCAGGACACACCCTTGTTGGACTCCCCTGTGGACTGTGATTGGGGCAGGTGCTTCTCCTTATCAGCCCCCTCTAACTTGGGCATATGTGGATTGATGGAGCCTGACAAAATTATTTAAACTGTGAGAAGGGACTCCCATTGATCAAGGAACTTCTCATACAGTGTTTCTGGGGACCATATCGAAAGCTGCTCTCAGGTTTCGATATGGACATTTTGTAAGGTGATATATTTCCAAGTGATCAAAGAGAATCTAAAAATGTTATCAGTGGTACTGGCCTTCAGTCGAAAGCGGGCTTGGAATGGTGAAAGGATGTTAAAGTCATCCATCCAGTCTTGCAATTTGTCAAGCAACTAGGAGCAGAAAAACTACACTAATCAATCAGCAAATTAATAGTCAGATCCATATCCAGAGAGATAGTCAGCCCTTCTGAATGCAATGAGGGAGTCAATTGATCTTGCATCAGGCAAAAGGAATATTCAGCGAAAGGCATCTAGCAGTGGAAGAAATTGTAATTTTCAGCAGTCGTGGCCGGCATGACTCATGGGTGGCGTATCATGGGGGGGGTGGGTTAATAAAAAAAAAAATGAAAAACGTAACTTCGCCTCCTGTCCCGTGTTGTATTGTCTCTACTCTAAGTCCCAGGAAGCAGGCAGCCTCTCTTCCCTCTCCCACGCCAATCACAATGCTGCAATGGCAGAATTGTGATTGGCTGGAATGCTGACCACACAGGCTTCTCTGGGGAGGCCATTTTCTACATGTAGGCTGAATGCAGCCTACATGGAGAAAACCTAGAGTGAGTAGGACTGGTTTGGTCGGCCCTGGGGCCGACCAAAGAGTCAGCACCCACAACAGTGGGCAAGCCACTCCTCCCCTGGATCAGAACCGCCGTCCCGCCCACCCCCAACCGAACACTTTTGCCTTCTCGCAGTGTGAGAAGCAGAAACATAAAATGGTATCTATACCATTTTATGTTTCTGCTTCTCGCATTGCGAGAAAGAAGTGAGGCAACATTCCTCCTTCCACATGGGGGACGCGCCCCTGAATTTCAGGAGGAAAAGAGTGTTTCAGATTCGTATAGAGGTGCTCTGAGGCAAATTGGAAGATGATGTTATAAAAGTAGTTTGACTGAGAAACATGGACCTGGGGGAGTATAGGGTCTACTAATGTGCAGAACGCCCTGTGTCAAACAAAGGATGTCAGTTTGGCACCAGGGAGGCTGAACAGACCTTTTGTGCATGTCAGAGAGGCTTCTCAGGTTGCAGTATGATTGCAACACTCCAGACGACTCACTTCTAGTAGAGTACTAATCAGGCTAGCTAGCAAAGCACTTGAACTGATGACGCACAAATGCATACAGCTGTGGAATGAAATCCCAAAGATCCTTGCTCAGCAATCATGGTGTCAGTAGTGAAAGTGACATGAAATGAGACTATCTTCAGAGCAGTGGGTATTACGACATATTTCATTTCTGTTTTGAAAAAGCTAAGCATTAGGCACTACATAGCCGATTTGTAACGAAGAACAGTGAGGTAGTCAGCTACTTTGGCACAGAGGTGAGGGGTAAAGGAAAGCACAAGTGTCATTTGTAACAAAATCGTTTGAAAAACCAAAACTCTCCAAGCCAATTGGCATACTAGGAAGAGGAAAGGACCAAGTCAACATTGAGTGGCATTCCCTGGTGGGGTAAAAGAAAAAGCATCTTGTCATGGAGTGGAAGCAAAGCAGGCGAGCAGAAAGGACGCTAACTAGAAGATTCCTATTCCTGTGCCTGTATATCGATGTTAATTTTGGAGAGGGATTTTATATCAGTAGAACGGTCAGGAGAGTGGTGGGTTGATAACATATGTTTTTAAGCAGGTGGCGTTGTTGCTGATGTGTAGCTAATTGATGGAAAGCCTGGAAGGGTGGCCTGATGTAGATATAAAGAGGATTCGTTTTTACTAGGGAGCAACGGAGTAAGTTGAGTTGCAGGAATGAATTGGAGAGTATAGGCTGGGGTAATAGTTAAGACGCCATGTGGTGGAAAGACAGCAGGGTGGTGAGATGGAGGGAGGCTGAAAAGGAGGGAAGCAATAAAAGGGCAACCAGGAATGTGAAGAATGGGATTAGAGGGTCTTAGATAAATGGTGGGGATCAGTCAGAATACAAGATGGAAGAATTTGCTTGGTCCAGAATCAGACTGAGGGTGGCGAAAGAGACAATGCACATTGCTAGATGTTTGGGACACTGGTCAGTCCCCAGTTACAGCAGTGAGTGTACATGTTGGACCTCAAGGCAAAATTGGCAAGAGTGATCCAGGATTGGGCATTTGTAAAGAGACTGAGGAGGTTGAAAGAGTTAATAGTATAAAGGAAATATTAATGAAGATGAATTAGTCAGATGATTAAAATCGATAGAGTGAGACTGTTGGTGGAGAGGAGGTTGGAGACATTAGCAGAGACCCTGGAAACAGGGTATGGAAAAGTGTGTGGGACCCAAGATGAGAATATTAGGGTATATGAGAATTGTGAGTGTCTGTAGAGGCCAGTCACGCAAGTGAGAGGGATAGAAGCAGAAGCATGGTTCTTAGATTACACATGATGAGTAAATCAGACGAGGAATGCATAAAGTTGGAAGTGGTTAGGAACAAGAGGACAGCATGCAATGTGTGACGTGGCAGTGAGATACAGAAGAAGAAGGGTTATTAAATGGATGTCTTGGTATTATAGGTGAAATTTCAAGGGGCATCAAAATGTTCTACCCATAGCATGGTAGGCAAGTGTTAGCCTGAAACAATATTTCTTACATGGTGTGTGGGCTGGAGTACAACTGGCTGTCGGAGTGACTGGACATCTAATCTGTGAGTGGCTGATTAACTTAAGGATGGTTCCAATGTGATGTTGAGCACGAGCTTGCAGCCATGAAGCTAATCACTTAGCATCACTAAATGCTGAATAGTTAATTTGTTAAAGACATTTCCTATCAATCACCACTATACACATAAAAGAAGAATCTTGTCTAATTATATAAAAGCCCCACTCAAACACAGGATACTTATGATTTACAGCCATTCAATTTTGGGATTAAAATCTTGATATTTCAGCTAAAAAGTCTCAAAATCTGCCTTCTCAAATCAACCAAAAATGGCTGAAGCAGCATCAAATAATTTTCGAATGGAACGAATGGACATATTGTGCATAGGTAGATCTTTTTCAATAAGAATGACTTGTTTACCATTTTAATCTAGAGTACTTTGCAGTCGTATTTGAAGATGTCTTTTTCTAAGCCCACATAAATTGGTGATCCCTTAACAACAACAACACATCATTGGCACGGCCAATAGGTCTTGCCTATGCAAGAGCTATTGTCTTTGCCAATGTGTTTTAGCCATGTTGTACACCTGCATGGCTGCAGTTCAGCATGGCTAAACGTTAGTCACATAGGGGAGACTGGCGTAGAATGGAAATGTGAAGAGTGGAGTAGAGTGTCGTGGAGTGGCATGGAGTGGAGTCGTGTGGGGTACAGTGGAGTAGAGTGTACTGGTGAAGAGTGCATTGGCGCACAGTGTTAGAGAGTAAAGTGTGCAGTGGCATAGTGTGCAGAAGCACAGAATTCAGCAGTTTACAATGCAGCATCATAGAATGCAGTGGCATAGATTAGAGGTTTGCATAGTAGAGTGCAGTGGCGTAGAGTGTGGTGATGCAGAGTAGAGTGCCCTAGAGTACAGTGGTGTAGAGTATAGTGCTGTGGAATGCTGTAGAGTGCATTGGCCTACAGTGGTGTAGAGTGCAGCAGCATATAATTCAGTGGCATACAATGCAGAGTCGTAGAATGCAGTGTCATACATTAGAGTGGGGCATATTAGAGTACATTGGAGTAGAGTGCAGTGGTGCAGAGTACCGTGGCATGGAGAGCAAGGCCAAACAGTGGTGCAGAGTAGAATGACACAGAATGCAGTGGCATAGAGTGAAGCAGAGGAGAGTGGTGTAGGGTGGTGTGCAGAGTAACATATAGCGGCGTAGAGTGGAGTGCTGCAGAGTGCAGAGGCATACAGTGCAGTGGTGCAAAGTAGGGTGGTGTGGAGTTCAGTGGGGGAGAGTGCAGTTTTGCAGAGTGGAGTGTCGTAGAGTAAAGTGTTGCAGATCAGAGTGTCGAAGAGTGCAGTGGCATATAGTACAGTGGCATAGAGAGCAGTGGCATAGACTACAGTGGTGCTGAGTAGTGTACAGTGGCATAGAGTGTAGTGGCGTAGAGTGCAACGGTGTAGAGTAGGTGGTTTCAAAGTAGAGTGAAGTGGGTAGAGTGGAGTGGTGCACAGGAGAGTGAGGTGATGTAGAGTGGAGTGGTGCAGGGTATGGTGCAGTGGCGTGGGGGACTGTAGCGTACAGTAATGGAGTAAAGTGATGCAGAGTGCAGTGGAGTGGAGTGCAGGTGTGCAGAGTAGAGTAGAGCAGCGTACAGTGGATTAGCATGAACTGCAGAAGAAGAGAGTGGAGTGCTGCAGAGTATAGCACACTGGCATAGAGTGTATTGGCATAGAGTGCAGAGGGTTAGAGTGAAGTGTTGCAGAGTGGAGTGACGTAGGGTGGAGTTGTGCAGAGTGGAGTGGTCTGGACTGGAGTGGTGTAGGGTGTAGTGTTGAAGAGTGCAGAGGCGAAGAGTGCAGTGGTGTAGGGTAGAGTGGCGTAGAGTGCATTGGCATATAGTAGGGTGGTGTAGAGTAGAGTTAAGAGGCATTACAGACAACACAGTTTCAATTGAAATCACCATTATATTTGCATACATTCAGTTTCACTGATAAAAGCATACAGTGCACAAATGAGAATGTGTGGAAATATAATCACCTGTTGTATTGATTAGTTGTTATCGTTTTAAAATAGTTCTTTCCTTTCCACCACACTTCAGAATTACCCATAAAAATTGCTTCATTTGGGCTTTTCGAATTATGAAATATCTGCACAGTTCATTTACAGACATTTACATTTTATCTGCTAGAAAAAAACATAACATCGTACAGCCTTCCTCAAGCACTCCCCCTGAGCCAGCATGATTGTCACATAAATCCTCTCACTTTGAAGTCAGAGAAAGAAAAGTAAACCCTGAAAGAGAGAGCCCGAAATGTGAGCTCTGTCTTGCAATACATAGCAAATATGACAAGATGAGAACTAGATTTATAGGCCAGTTTACAGAAATCGAGCACCGGTGGACGAATACAAAAAAGGACATGAGCAAGGGAAGGGACGAACTAAAGCTGGACAGCCTAAACCAAAATACAGCCAGCAAATAGAAAGCAAGCTACAATGCCAATGGTAAACAACGGGTGGAATGCATTCCCAGGGAAGCTTTTGGAATGTCCCCAAGATGTTGGTAGCAAACCAGACTAGGCTTCAACCTAAAAAGAACAGGCCATCGATCCACACATGGATAAATCAAAAGTGTAGTCAAAAACATCGATATATGTATATTAGAAGTGTTTATGTTCTTTTACTCCTGTAGGAATGTCTTGTGATCTACTTCGGGAAGGCTTAAATCCATACTATTGGTGAATAAGCACCCACGCATTATATAATGCCAGACTAATTAGCTACAGGAGCAAATATAACTGAACTTGTGATTTGGGAATCAGCCCCATCTGGAAGTTGCAGCTGCTTTAACATATGAGAGGTGCCAGACTAGCGAAAGCAGTTTTCTAAAAAAAGACTGTGAGAATGCTGACTAGTGAAATAAGAATGCTCGACCAGGGGCTGGACTTCATAGAGGCACTAGTGTTGAGAAATTTTCAACAAGCATTTTCTCACACCGTCTGGTGCAGAACGTCCTTTCTGGACTAGTCACTTGATGCTTTTGCTCCGTCTGCTTGAAAGACAGTCATACATTGCTTCAGCACTCCTGCAATGATCACCCGGCACCAGAGTAATCTAGTCACAGTTGTTTAAAAATTTACAAGACCATTCCTCTCACAAATGCAAACTGATTATATAAAGAATGAAAGTACTTGCCATTGTTCGAAGTTAGATTATTGATCAAAATATTTAGGAATGGCTACTCATTGCAGATTTGAACTGTAAGAATGGGGCAGCTTTGGCTTCAAGACTGATCACACTTTTGAGGGTCTCCCTGCAGGTCCTTGGCATCAAACCTATTATTTTCACCCACAAATAGAATCTTGCCTAGCTACATGGTGTGGCAAGGAGGCCGATCTCTTAAACGAACTACAGATTAGAATTTAAAAAGCGGTCTTCAACCTGCCAAAATCCGCCTCTGCCTCACAAGTCAGGCTGGAATTTGGTCTGCAAAATCAGAAGTTCCGGAGCATGAGTGGCTTCGTGAAACTCTGTAATAAGCTTCGCTCTGCAGACCCAGATACACTGGACTGGCTAAGCTGGGAGGAAATTAAAAAATGGGGGGGAAACTGACACCCCGAACACCTGGGGAAAGTATCTTAAACTCTGTGTGGAAAAGTTGGAGATGGAATCAGTCTGGAAAATCTGGGACAGACAAAGCAAGCCTAAGCAAATTTGCCAACTCAGCAGCAAAAAGGAAATCCTTTTCGGAGGATAAAGAGTCATTGGCAAAACGTTGGCATGGCTGGACTGTTATGAACTTGTTTACAACTCCAAAACCACAAGCATATCTAGTAGCCCACTTCAGTGGCCATCTCAAAAAGGCTTTTATAGCCTATCGGATGGGGATGCACGTCTCAAAGGACCTCCTACCGTCCTGGAAACAGTCCCACAAGACGAAAGAATGTCGCCTCTGTGGGTACAAAAATTAAACCCTCGTCCACCTTTTCTGCATATGTCCGGCCCTGATAACTCAGAGACGCCTTCTATTAAAACCCATTCTTAACGCATTAAACATTCGTTCTTGCAGACAGGCAGTTACAAGCTGGCTCGGAGGCTCCTCCACAATTCTGGCTTGCCGAGGAGTTAAATTCATGGCAGAAGCAAGAAAACGCTTAGAACTAACTGCACAGGAGGTTCACCCAGTTGGCGGACTATTAGGGACACCCTAACTTTTAGATCTTCACCCAACAAAACAGAGGCTGAGAGACAATAATTTTAGTATTTTAATAAATTTTGCACCGTTATTTTATCAGGAGAATTTTTGTAACAATTTTAATTAATTATGCAAATAAAACTCTTTGAATCTTGCATTTATCAACTTTTTAACAAATTAACTGTCCACAAACGTGCCCCAAAATGTAAGTGTGTGTGTGAGGTAAATGCTTCACCAGCAGAGGGCAGGACAGCATGTCAATTTGGAAGTGTTGTGTTGAGTTGATTAGTTAGTTTCATAGACTGCATCGTTCTCCACAAAGGGTACTTTAGCGCTGAAGATCCATACTAAAGCTAAGAAGGAATGACCAGACTCAACAGTTTCCAAGGGAAAGTGTGTCTTCAGCCTTTTCCTAAAGCAGAATTGGGCTGAGATTTGACTGATATCTAGAGGCAAAGCGTTGAAAGGAGCATGCACAAGTAGAGGGAAGGGCCCCTAGTACACTGCTTCTTGACTCCAAGGACCATAAACAAAAGCTAATCCAAGGGGTGCAATACTTGAGAAGAGTTGTATTGATGGAATGTTTAAGTCACAACAGAAGGGTGATTCCATGGACTGCCTGATGAAGACACAATGGCCCGTTAAAATTCCCAGAATAATGGCATTGTTATGATCCAGCAGAGATACAGCAACGGCTATACCAGCATTTTTAAGACCAGAGGGATCCAGATATTTGAATATCTTTTTAAGGGGCTTCAGAGCTAATCAATAGGACTAGACAAGTAAAGTAACTTGCACGAGAAACAGTAGGACTTATCCAGGAACATCGAAAGATATTTTGCTAATGAGTCTAGAATGACACATTACATATAGCTCTTGTCCAAAGGCCAAAAAACTGCAAAATTAGGAGATGGGCGATGGAGCTGAAGAGGTGCACCACATCAGTGACGTAACCCGCAGCCCTCTGCCCCTAGCCTGAGATCTCCTGACTGGGACTACCCTCCAGGAACTTTAAAGGGCGCACCCTCAAGTTCTGTTACGCCACTGCACCACATTGTTTCAAAGTTTAATTGAAAATAATTGCCAGTCACCCACTGATCAACTTGTTTATTGATCAATTGCCTGCATGCAATCTGCAAAAGCATGGTAGGTAGCTTCAGAGCCCTTCAATTTGAGTATAACTTGGAGAGGCAACCACGGTGTCTCCAGAGAAGTGAAGGAACTGCTTTTCCAACAAATGCTGCAAGACTAATCCAGATATAACCCAACATTTTCTGGTTTGTTATATTTCACTGCTTGTTTTAGCTCTATGTAATTTTGACAGAGAGTCTAGTAACTGATAGAGTGGTCAGAGAGCATACTGTGGCACTAATGTATTAAACTTCCGTGCGCACACAATGGAGAGTGACAATGCCAATAACCTCTAGCTCGCAAAATCATATTTGTGACGGAAACAGATCAAATGTAGGCTCAAACAGCAATAGGGCACATAAGCTGCAACCCATGATAATATATGCTAAGTGATTGTAACAAAAGGAATAACACAAACAGCCATGGGAGTCAACGACAGCCTGATCAACTAAAGTAGATTAACCTGACTTTCTGCAGAATTCTAGTTTCAAATGAAATCACTTGCAAGCTAAATGTTACATGCTATTTCCATACATGACTTGTAATTTCTGTGAAATATCACAATTGTTGTCATACTTGGGTGGTAGTCTACGTAAAGTAATTTGCAATTTAGGCATGCGTGGAGTCTAAATCTCACAGAAAAAGCCACTGACTCACATTTATGCTATGACGTGACTTGTTAGTGTCACGCTAACACAGCATTTTTAGCATGAGCACAGCTGATGGCCTCAACTGAGTGATTCTTAATAAATACTGAACTGTGCATTTTTCTTCCTTTCGCTAAAAGCACAGCTGTATATTTTCATGCAGCACCTCACTGCCCAATTGTTAGCAACTCTGGGCCTGTGAAACTCTGAGCAAAGTCCAAAGGCAGGGGTCAAACACATAAGGCCACTGAAGGTTGCAACCATGCCACAGTAATGCAAAGCAAGAGATAAGATAGGCTGAAGCCATTTTCCTTGGTGACTCCATGCATGTTCATTGCTAGTGCGCAGCAAATATGACCAAAGTGGTTCTAACTTAACATCAAAAGTGACTTTAGTCCCTAAGAGAGAAAATAAGCTGTATGCTGAGATCATGACGAACTTGAGTGAGGCGTCAAGGTGCAGTCCAGATTAGACCCTGAATGGGGTCAGGAGAACCAGTGCTTCTCTGGGCACCTGTGACTTTGTGCCTCTGAAGACACCCAGCTTTGTATTTGGGCACTTGAGCACAACAGAAAATACAAGGACAATAAAAGCCCTTTTCACTCTGCATTTTGATCTGTACAGTCATTCTTCTATTTGGAAAAAGTATTGTTAAAGCCAATAGGTTCTTTGTTGACTGGTAGTTAGTTTGCTTTGTCAATGCTTGTTTTATCTTACCATGGTTTTTTAGGTCTCGGTAATATCCGGTCTGCCAAAGGCAGAACCGGAAGTCCGAGAATTAATGTTTCTTAGTTGGACTATTTGTCCCGCCTCTGTCTCCCATTGGCTGGCTTCCTAAACGGAGGCCAGCCATTGGAGGAGAGAGCTGTCCCTCCGAATAGGCTCCGTCTTTTTCGGATTTGGGGGCGTAAGTTTTGCTGTTCTTTAGCTCGTGACGTCGTCCGTCACTCAAAACAGCAAAACCACGCCCCCGAATCCAAAAAATTCAGAAGCTGGCGGGCGCCATTTTTTCTCGTCACCCTGCGCTCTCCCTCCTCCCGTTCCGAGCTCCAGGTGTCAGAGGCACAAACTCTGGCTTCCTCGTTCTTGCCTTCTGACCCCAGGTAAGGTTCCTAACTGCGTGTGTCTGTCTGCACCTTATTAACTCATTGACCTTTGTCCTTTTATATTTCATTATCTTGAAATTATTTCCAAAAACATCGCAATAGGAACTTTGTCTGACGAGTTACGATATTGTTCTTATACATGTTACATCCTTTGTTTCTGTGTGTATTTTTGCAGAAAGGCCACTACTCCACAATGGCGCGTTGCAATGCCGAATGTGTGCAGCTCAGCGCGGACAGATGTTCCATGTCTTTCGGTTTGACATCCGTTTCTAGTGGTCCCGTAATGATGACGCAACGGCGTGAGGCGGCCTGACACTGCACCTGCTTTAAGGTTTGTTGTGTTGCGGAGCGCGCAAGATGGCTGCGGCTGTAGGCAGCACTGCTGAGCCTAACGGAGACAGTCTAGAAGAGGAAGCGGAGAGGCAGCCACGCAGACCGCACAGCGTCCCTGCCCGCACCGAAACCTTGGGCTTCTATGAGCGGGCCAGCGGGAGCGAGGCGTCCGGAAACTCGCGAAAGAGGAGGCACAGTCCTCCAGGTACAGAGACATATACTAGACTAGAGATAGCAGCTGTCACTGATCTAGGAAGCAGCCTAAATGTCAACGAGTTCTGAAAGGGAGACGGGCTAAGTTAGATCTGACATGATCATCACACAGACTGGGCACATGCTGCTCTATGCCATTTATGGGTGGACAACCCGGGAAGCAGGCAACTTCGAGAGCAGAGGCTGACATCTGACAGTAGGGTCTGTCCTGATGCAGGACTCTGACAGGAGGGACTGGGCATGAATGCTTGGACTGCAGATATACTAATGCAGAGGAAGTGCAACCAGGAAAACCCTAAACTAGTATAGCAGAAGTTGACTAAAGGCTGCCAGGTTGTCCTGGACATAGAGAGGAGAACTTGTGCAGTGGGGGCAGAGACTGGGTACTGACGATCCATATGGCTTTGCTTACATATATTCTAACTCTCAGATTTCATTGTTTGGCTGTCTCTTTCCAGTTTGTGGCCACCTATTTGGTATCTGCTCATCGTTTAACTTTGTTTATTTTTCTAGTATCACTAGGTGTGTGTCCTACTTGTTCATATAGCTCTTGGCAGATATGGCAACACAACACCCTGCCTCACGCTATATCAGCTCCTTTAACACTGTCACCCGGAGAGGAGCCGATATAACACAGTGGCAGGGTAGACAAGTTTGAAACCACTACACTCAAAACGTTTCCAGCTCGCCTTTTGAGGATCTGATCAGGCAATGTTCGTTAAGGGACATCTGCAGCAGTCTCAATAAGCTTCTTTTTTTCTGAGGTGTAAAGAGGGGACATAAGTGCCTCCAAGGCATGGGACGCCTCCCTCTTCTCACACTGTGAAATACATTTTTTACTTCAAAGGTCTGCTGTTCTGCGATTCATGACATTAGGTATTAGGTCTAGTGATCTGTCATTCTATCTTCTTTTCATTAAGTCATGTACAGTTACTCATCTTCGTTATACCAGGTGTGCAGAGTTCTATGTCCAGTATTGTCAGCTGTTCTTGGCTAGGTCTTTTCACTTAAAAAGGTCCTGAAAGTTCTGTAAAAAAAAAAGTGTGTATATGTATGTGTATATGTATGTGTATATGTGTGTGTATATGTATGTATGTATATGTATATGTGTATGTATATATATATATATATATATATATATATATATATATATATATATATATATATATACACACACATTTGTGCAATTGGAGTATCTTCCTTATTGATCGGCCATTACACGTTTCTGTCCGGCGGGAACTTGATCACATGCCAAACGCTGCCTTCATTCTTTTCTTTTTAAAGTGGTAAGTGCATAGCTTCCAAAATGATTGAGCATAGACATTGAAGACATACTAAATGGGGTTTACAGTGTGTAAACATCAGACTCGTGGCTTTCCACCATTTAAAATTATGAATTCAAATTTAAAAGTTGGATCACATCAATGACAAGTATTTAAAATGCATTTTTGGATAAAAGTATCTCAATAAATACAATAAATGCCTGGTGTGGGTTTTTAGGAATATGTGTGTTTCATAGATTTCTGCATAATGCATTAAGCATTCCTCAAATCCGCCATTTTATTTTTTAGCATATGTATTTGTGTTGCTGATTTGTCATTCTCAATGAGCTGTAATTGTAAATCCTGCCTATGTTGTAATAAAGGGAACAAAGTGCAAGTGCAAATATATTAAGTGCAAAAAACATCTAATCAGTGTCTGTTATCTGTTTTAATGATAAAGTGCTCGAGGGGTGATATCTAAAAACCCACTGTTTATATGGTTCAGCCAGGTATGGCAGCAAACGGATCAGTTGTTGCAAGGATTTGTTTACTTCAATTCTCATTTAAATACGTCGAGAATGCACAAATACATATGCCTGTACCCTTGGAATACACAAGTGTGGAAATGGCATATCTATAAAAGTATAACATTCTATATATCAAATCCTCAGTTTGGACAGTATAGTGTCTAAAATTCATAGCGGAGGGACTCTAGAAAATCTAATGCAGACAGGTGAACAGATCTTCTGTTGTGTTGAGACCCCCCGAAGATTTACAATCTAGATCTAAAATGTATCTTGACTCTAATTTCCTGAGGGTTTCCGCTCTGTCACCGCCCCTTCTATTAAGTACCACTGCGTCTATTATGTAGTATTTAAAATGTTCCAATTTAGTGCTGCCCACATATTTTAAATTGCAGGAACACTCTAGCACATATATTGCGTAGTCTGTTTTGCAATGCAATGGTTTGGTGATTTTGTATTCCCTTTTGCCAAATGGTATAGTGTATGTTGTCTTGTTGATTCCATATTGGCAGGCTTTGCAACTCTTGCATTTGACAAAACTATTTTGTTGTGAAATCCATGAGTGCTCTTCTGTTGTCTCAGGACTACTTGTGACCAGACATTTGCCCATGGACGGGTCTCATCTGTAGGTAATGGATGGCTTATATGGTAGTGATGCACCAATTATTGGATCACTTAGACTATTGGTCAATTGTGTCTCATAATGGTCTTGAGTGCTTTCTCTTGTTTTTTGTATGCCAAGATTATTCCTAATTCACCCGGTGTTTCATTGTGACTTATTTGTTTTGGCTGCATCTATTGTTTTTTTTTTTAAACCCCTTCGCTGCGGCGGCTATTCCGCCGCAGCGCTAAGGGGGAGGCGGGGCCGCGCGGCGGTCCCATGACGAAACCGCTCCGTCACGGCCTGCGGGTGAGCTGTGCTTGTGACGGAGCGGTTCCGTCACGGCCCCACCAGCTCTGTGTGTGTAGCTCTGTGTGGATAGCTTTTTTGGAAGGTGGCTCTATGTGTGGGTGACTGTCTGTGTGAGAGTGGCTGTGTAGGTGGCTCTATGTGAATGACTGTGGGTGGCTCTGTGTGTGTGACTCTGTGTGGGCGTAAATGCAATAGGTCATGCATTTGCGAGCGATTAAGCTATTGGCATTGTAAATGACAATGCCATTTATTTAACGATTAAGCTATTGGCAATGTAAATGACAATGCCATTTATTTATGATTTAAAAAAAAAGTCATGAGCAATGCCAATAGCTCTACCTTTAATAATGCTGAGACCATTGCATTGTAAATGCTTGTACTAAATGTTGAGGAAGATGCGGGCTGTCATCAGTTTAAAAAAGAAGCTAGAAGTAAAAACCTTTTTTGGTCTCTAAAAACATACAGGATAGTTTAGGGCACTTAAAGCAACTTCTTAGAGTGAGAGTGTGCTACTTCTGAAGGGGCAGAATGGTATCAGTGAAAGGGAAATTAACCAATTGTTGCATTGGCCCATGCTATATGCGTTAGTGGGTGGAAGAAAAATACGAATGACACACTACCAGACTAATGGATGAAGAAGGCTGGCTGAAAGCCTAAATAAGTATAATACCTGTTCAATTTTAGTAAAATGAAAAAGCCTTGGCTAACGCCAAACCTAAACAAGCATTGCTGATGCAAATAGGTATGGTTTTAAAGGAATGTTGTCTGGTAATGTGAAGTATTACAAGTACATAACATGATAATGGGTATTTGCGTGGAAGCAAGAACTGTAGAATAATATTGGTGTTGGTTAAAAGGTAAAGTGACAGTTGTACTGTCACACTAGAACTAAAATTCCATGTATGTTAATGATTGCCCTCTTTCCATATGTGCTGCAGCTAGAGAACAACTCCATATAAAATCTAGTTATTTAAGACACTTTTACAGCACTACATTGTAATGTGTGTGCCCCTGAAAGTTCAAGCTCAGTCAGCTGGATAAATAAACAAATGCTCACAGCTGTGTGAAGAAAAAGCTCTTTTTGTGCTTCTGCCCAATCAAAAGATGTACTCCTGGCTCTCAACATGTCGGAGGAGAAGCCAAAGTCCCTCACCTGGTGGTTCTCACATAATTGTTCGGTGACAGCTGCACTATCCAGCCGTACCATGAAACGGGTGATTCCAGTTCATAGTTTCCAGGGCCAATCCTTATTTTCACACCACACATGTATGTTTGAGTGGCATATTAAAGTTTACATAGAAAGTAAAACTATCAGATCCTGAAACAGTCCTATTTCTAAATTAAAATAATCGCTCACACTATTCCCTGAAGAGTAGTTACCAGACCAATCAAAGTTAAAATTGCATTTATATCTCTAATACGTTCGAGTAACACTGTAAACAAAATAAACATTAGCTAAGTGGTTTCTGCTCAGAGTCCCCAGATTATGTCTAACATGATTATATACTGGGACATTTAACCCTTTTACAGACAAAAAGTGACTTTAAAGAGCAAGGCAGATATTTAGAGATCAGTGCCAAAATGATATACCCAGATATACACTCTAAATAGGGATGATGGGACACCCATCGGTTTGTGAGAAATGTCCCACATACGGCAAACCGAAAATAACCTCCGCTCCAAAGCCGCCATAAGGGTGGATCGAGCTCTCTGGGAGGCTGAGCAGCACAGCTATCCTCTTACATGACAAAACTGCGAGACAATATATGGTCTGTGTTGTACCTGCTGCTTACACACAACCACCAGATACATGTGCACAGTAGCAATTAAAAAAAGTGATAATGAGTGGTTTTAAATTGAAGATGCTTATTAAACTCATTTAGGGTTCGAAAATGAGTAATAATAACATCTCCACTGTCTGTCCTTCCAGGCGCTTCCTTCTTTCTTGGGCTGGTCACCTCTTCTTCATTTGCCTGCTGCCAACCACGATCCCCCTTGCTTTCTTAGTTGCAGTGTGGACAGGGCTCATGTTACTGTGCTTCAGAGTTGTGAGACGCCAGTGCGCCACGGATCCTAAGGAAGGGCTCATTGCCTCTTCTGGCGTGTGGTTGTTCCACTGCGGTCCACTATGAGTTTCCTGTTGCACCTGATTCTCCTTAATGCTTCTATGTCAGTCCAGGTTTAGAAGAAGTATTAATACAACTACAACTCCCATATGGCAGAATGCTGATAGGTCAAAAATCTAGACTTGCTAAAGTCATCTGTTAGAATCATCTCTGAAAGATAGGTCAACTTGGAGCAGAATCTATTTCACCATGTTCAGTCTGAATCCAAGTCTGGCCATGCACACCAGACACATTGCCCCAAAGCCAAGAACTGCAATGTACTTTGTTTACCATTGTAAGATCGTTTGCCCAATACCCAGTCTGCATGGTCCCTCTTTCTGTTGAAATTGTGTGCTTCTCCTGCTGTGCACCTTGATTTTTGAGCATTTTTAACCCTTACTTTTATCCTTTTTTGAAGTCGCACATAGGATCCCAGTCATTGATGCAGTAACTAACTTGCGAATAGGAGGGCAACATTGCGGGGATGCTGCTCACACAAAAAAAGCATAAATCTTTAAAACAGCCATGTTGTAACCCTTTCAATCCATAAGTAAATCTGATTTCTTTATGTTGGCTTTCCCATGTTTGTTGAGCACATGTTATTCCTGAGAGGTTGTGCGGTTTGCATGATTGGGTAGTGCAAATTGTGAGCCTGTGAGTGACTAAGACTGAGAACGGGTCCTTATGAGGGTGGCTACCATTACTTGACACCATTACTTTAAGTTGTCATTACTTTTATGCCATTACTTTGACTTTTCTAGAATGTGCCTTTACTTTAACTTTTAAGATAAGTAAATAAGTAGTTTAAAGGTAACTGAATACGTTCATCAATTTAGGGCCGGATTTACCTACTATAATGAGATCAAATTTAGTTGATCAATTTAATTAAAATGAATATAATTTACTATATTATTTGTTTTAGCCTTAGGGATAAGATTAGGATACTTTTTGGGTTAGGGTTCCCTGTTATATTTTAATTCAATGTAACTAATATTACTATAGTAACGTTTTTTAACATTTACTGTGGTTTCATTTTTAGTGTAATTTAAATTAATGATTAATAATATAATTAACTACCTCAAATTTAATATTAATTTCAGATTTTCAGTGTTCATATTTTAGGGCTTAGATTTCAGGTTGGAGCAAACTTTTTGTAATTTAGCTTATTTTAAATTAAATTAATAATAGTATATTTAAATATTTTATATTTGTTAGCGTCTGGTCCCTTTTTTAATGAAATGTAAATAAAATATAACTTAATTCATATTTATTTTTAAATATGCAAAATTACATAACATTAAAATGTAAGATTTGTTGGGACAGCTTTATGATTCGTTTAAAAGTAGTAGGGTCAAATGAAAAGGTATTTTATTTTTACAGGTTAAACATAGGCTTTTGAATTGATGGGTGCCCCTGCCATTTATCAACAAGAAGATGCCACTTGAAATGTATTTTGGGGCCATAGCCTTCTTCCTATGTAGACTTCAGACATTCTACCTCTTCAAGATCTACACTGGATGCCCATGGCACTCATATCTCCTTTGAGGCTCCTTGGATCGAATACCAGGCTGTGCATGCACTTTTCCAGGGTTTCTATAATGTAATTTAACCACATATCTTACTAGAAGGTAACTCGGATCAAGAACTGTACCACTTCTAATCATTTCCAGATTTTTTTTAAATCCCACCTCATAGGAGCCTTCATTCAGAAGGGCCAACAAAGCTCTACTAGGAAGAACTCTGCAAAATCACCTAGATATGACTTAAAGATGGCCCAGTTCCGTCCTCTTGAATAAATCCTTTATTCCTTCCACAGATTTCTGTAACAAGCCACGGACACGTTGTCCACTCTGTCACCTAGAAACGCAACACCACCCGCAAAGCCCTAAACCTGTCATAACTGATAATAAATATACAATTCAATGTCTACTAGAGGAGGTATGTATGGCTCCAGCAATGCTCTATGAGCATTGCACTTCCTGCCTCACTGGCTAGTCTAGATGACAGAAGCACTTCTGTGACCATCAAACACAACACTAAACGCTTCACACCTATGGGACACAATACAGTATGCGTAGCCATGACTGACTTCAGACAAAATCCTCAAAGAACTTTGGAGTGATGTTAGGGAGAGTGTATCAAAGTAATGGTAGATTGAAAAGATGATACATGATTAATGCCAGGTGTAAATAACGGTGGTCACAGTAATGACATGTGCAGGAAATCAGGCTTTTCTGCTTAGTCACCTTGGACTGTTCACCTTTTGCTGGACCTATATTTTTTATGGCGTTTAGAATGGTGTGCACTTTACCCCTGCTAACCAGTAGTAAAGTGTCTGTGTTCCTAATTGGCGTATTTAACTTGCCTATAAGTCCCTAGGACATGGCATGATAATGTAAGTGCCCCTAGGGCCTACAAGTTACATGGCACTAGTGAACTGCAGCACCTATTGTGCCATCCACTAAAGCGGCACCAGTGGCGGAATGCAAAATGATGTGAGGGCCTGCGTTACACCCCCGAGTGGCAGTGCAAACCATTGCTTCAGGCCTACAATGGTATCTGCTATTTAACCACATGGCTGCTGCCATGATTTTTCCCGTATGCTGGAAATTGCTCTTATGCTGCAGTTATGACGAGCTCAGCTCGTCATCAGCACACGACACCCGTGGGTGATGACGAGCTGAGCTCGTCATCAGCAGCGAAAGGGTTAAAAGTAGAACATGTAGAAATTTAGCGTTAACATGTCCTTGCAGTGAATAGAGCCCAAAAGCTATTTTTCACAGTGACAGGCCTAGCTGTCCTGTGTAGAAACCCAGAGTACAGATTAAAATCCTACTACTGTTTCTCAGAAATGGGACCAGCTAGAAAATCATTAACTAACTATTTTAAAAGTTAATAAAAATCCAATTCAATGGTAACGTCTGATTTTTAATAAATATCATGGATAGTACTGCTGACGTCAGAACTAGGTTTGAGTCTCGGCATAGACTCATCATCCTATGATTCTTGGCAAGTGACCTAATCTCGCTGTGCCTAAGTAATTAACGTGGTCTTGTTAAAAGTAACTGATACTAGGTTAAAGCGCTCCAACGCCTTTGGGCCGAATTTGCACTAACAAACTGCAAAAAATAATAAAATATAGAGTTTTATATTTATTACTTTGCTTCTAATTCAGCATAACCAATGATCTACCCTATATCTCATCCTATACCTCTCTCAATATATCCTCTACCTCCACTCTCTCACTCATTCCAAACCCCATTCTACTACTACAATCCCCAAAATAACCCTTTTCAGATGTGTCCCTCCTCTACCCCTCCTTGCATCATCTCATACCCCGTTTTACTATTCAGATCCCCCAAACAAGCCTTTCTAAACCCTTCCCTCTGACTCGTCCCCCCTCCACTTCCCCTTTACTCATCCCAAATCTCCTCCTACTGCTCAGAGTATAAAGAAAATATAATAAAAAAAATACTAAACCATCCCCTCTTTTATCCCTTCACTATTGTTTCAATCCAAATAACAGACTAACATGTCCACCACTCAAATAAATTTCATATTCCTATATACTAATTCCCCACTAATCCTGTTTGGGTTCCGGAAGAGCATGCTACCCACGGAAAAGCGTTTTCAACACCTCATCAGCAGTAGTAATCGCTACATAAATATAAATGCAAACCCTTTCCCTCTTCTATTCCTCCAGTATCCTTTTTTAATCCAAATAACAGACAAGCATGTCCACCGCTCAAATTAATTTCATATTTCCCTTTACTAATTCACCACTAATCCTTTTTGGGTTCTGGAATACATTGCTAACCGCTGATAAGAGCTTCAACACCTCATCAGGGGTAGCAAGCACTATAAAAATGCAAACCCTTTCCTCTTCTATAACTCCACTATCCTTCTCTATCCAAATAACAGACTAACAAATTCACTGCCAAATTAATTTCATATTTTCCTATACTAATTCACCACTAATCCTTTTTGGGTTCCGGAGTCAGAGATGTTTTAAGGCATGGGCAAAGTGGGCTCTGGCCCAGGACCCAGCCTTTCCGGGGGGGCCCCCTGAGAGAGTCTTGGCCTGATGATATTGACTAATTCTTAAACAGATACAGTGCTTAATTTGTGCCGGTGCTTTCCGGTGCTTAGCACCGGCACTTATTTCACAGGGCCGGGTCTATGTCTCCGGTACACTGGTTGTGGTTGCCAATGCTTGTTGGCCGCCGCGTTACATTTTTTTTGGTCCGTTTTCTGTTTCTCACACACTATGTTGTATCTGCCTCAGAAGCGGACGGAAGTCGAGATAAATGTTGCAGTTGAACCAAACAAGGGGTCAAGAAGAGATGTTCTGCGGCGGGATAGTGTACTTGTTCCTGCCGAGCTTACTAGAGAAGGAGAGAAGAAACTATTGCTCCGGTGTTGGTATGTTTTCAATGGTGTGAGAGAGGGCAGAGGCACAAAGTGACTGAGGCGGTGGGATTTTTCCTGATGCCTTGCACTGTGAGTTCTCAGCAAACGCCGAGATTTATTTCAAAGTGGGAACTGCCACTCACTCTGTTATGCGACGATTAAATGTAGTGCGTCATTAGTGAATGCAGTAAATTATTACAAGTGACGAGGTGTCACTTCCTCATTAACGGGCGTCTAATGGCTACAGAACATACCTTGGAGTATGGTAACCAAGTAAGGAAAAGAGTTGGGCTGCAGTTTCAATAATGTTAAAGTTAAACATGTATTTAAATTCAGGAGCATGGGAAAGCAATACAGTTAAACGCACGGTTTCGAAGGTGCTCGTAAATCTTGCTGCAAGGCTGTATGGAAATCGGGGGCGGGGGGTTACCTCTTGGACCTGCCCCGAAGGTGTGCACTGCAAACCAATTATGAGAGGCCTGTGAGCTCAAGGTGGCCAATGAGGTGTAAACCTATTTTTTTTATTCATGGCGTTCTCGCTGGAGGCTTCCTTTGTGTTCGTGTTTGTTTTCTGCCATTTTTCTGGCCTCAGCCTCCATGTGTAGATTTTAGTCGATGTGCCCAGATTATTTTAAGTGCAAAGACACTGAGTAAGTGTAAGGTGTAGCTGTGAAGCAATACATTCTTTTTTCCCCCCTCTTTTGGGGGTTCCACTTTAACCTCTTCGCCGCTAATGACAAGGGTAACTCGTCATGGACTTTCCATTGATTTCAATGGAAATTACAGCACCAGAGTAATTGTACCTTAGCAGCCAAGTGGTTAAGCACTTTCAAGGTAATGAGAAAACGCTACGAAATTATACCTTCGCTTGTCTTCCCCCCTCTCGCCCGGGCACAGGGTTGGAATGGAGATCTGGTACCGGATCTGGGCTGGCTTTTACCACGGGGGACGCAGGGCACAAGTCACCAATCTTAAAATGAGCTCTCGTAGCTGTTGCATTAAAAGTCCTGCACACTTCATCGTCCCTCTTAATTTCAGTGATTTCAGATTAAGCTTCTTTAAATCATATTTTTCTACTTGCAGCAGGTGCCGTTTAACACCTCATTAAACACCCTCCCATCTCCCTCTTACCCTCTGCTGCCACTTACCAGCACTGCTCTGTTCTAATCCTGTCTCATGCACAACACATTCTGCAATTGTAAGCAAATCATTTTATTCTCCACAATTGATTACAACCCAATTCCTTTCCTACAGGTTCTACATACATTTCTATTTATACCTCGTGTTTGAGAAGCTAAAACTACAATAGGTGTTCTCTGTACAGTGTTTCACTGCTCTTTGAAATTTGGCTTCTGTTAGTATCAAGCAAAACAAAATAAGCACTAATAAAACCAATAGGTTGGACTTTTGAATAGTGGAAGCACAGATGCATGCAAGCAAACAATATTGATGGCTTTAACAGAAAACACATGTTGAAGCAGAAAGACCAATGTCTCTACAAAAAATCATGCATATACAACTAACCAAGAGAAAAAGAGTACACTTTCAGCATAGTATGCAAGTAGGGCCCCCATGACTGGCAGCAAAGTTCCTCTGAAGTGTAGTACCAGAGCACAGATGACCAGAAGGTGCTTATATGAAGTTCCAGGTATTCAGCTCCTTGCGGAACTTAAAAAATAAGGATCTGGCTGCGATGTGTTGAGGGGTGTGGGTGGAGCCAATAAAGGAAGTGGGTGGAGTCAGTGGGTGAAGTGGGCGGAGGCAGCATAGTGGGCGTGGCCTCTTTCAAAAATCTGAGCACCTGCACTTAATATTTTACAAATTAAGCACTGAACAGATAGTTGTAAACAGCGTTTTCCTTTAATTTATTTTTAATGTGGGTAATGTATGAGTGCCTAATACAGACATTTTTCTGACAAATGTGTCCATGTTTCATGTAACATCCATAAAAAAAGTTTATTTTAGATCAAAACAGGACCTTACATATGAGAAATGGGAGGGGGACACAGATTATTTGCAGTAAAGTGAGCTGTAGCTGTGTTGCAATACTGAAAACACACATAATTATCTCTGAATATTAAATGTAAACACAATTAGCATTTGGACCAGTATGACTGTGCACTGTCAGTGACCTGGCCAAAGAGGCAATGAAAGAGCTGAAATTGGATCATGAATTCAAAGCTGTTCTGAACAAGGGCCTCAAAATACATTTGGCCCAGAGCCCCCCAAAATATTTAAGACGTCTGTGTCCGGAGTAGCGTGCTACTCGCGGAAAAAGCACTTCGACGCCTCGTTGGGGGTAGTAAGCGATAAAGAAATTAATTTACAATTACAATTAAATACTTCACGTCTATCGTTTGAAAGAGCTGTGAATAACAAATGTTACTATTAATGTTACAATTTATGAGACTGGAAATGCGTTCGCCTCGCCCACTCTTTCGGTCCATCTTTCAACTTATCATAACGAAACCACCTTGCCAGCGCAGAGCATCCTTGTGACTGCCTCTCACTCTCTTAGAGGACAGGCTGTCCCGTCGGGATGCTGCTAGTAATTGCCTCAAAACCCAAGCAGCTGCTGCGGCCGCCATATTCCGGAGCGCTGTAAATTGCTGCGCGCGGGCCTGAAAAACATACTCACCCCACTACCGCGATAATCACCGCCGCCACCGCCAGGTAGTTGGTCTGGTAGTAAAGCAGGTTGTTGACCACCCGGTTATTCCAATTCGAGACGTCCCTGAAATCTGGCCGGGCGAAGCGGTCGGACCCAGGGTAGAAGTCATCCCAAGCGCGGAGCGGAGCCACCTGCACGCCCATGTTCCCAGTAGCGATGCTGACAGACTGTGATGGGCTCAGCTGAGGCTGCCCTCTAAGATTACTTTTGCGGTTCGCGCCACTGGCGTGCCCAGAAATTGGAGCGGGCGGTTGACTTTAGTTTATCGCTCACATCTGGAAGTTATTTATGCGTTTTTATATAGCGCGGACTTTACCCTTGGCTAACTATAGATTGCATTAGGGTTTCTTCTCTAGCCAAACCTCTGTCACAAAATCGAAAACGTATTTAAACGCTTATTTTACAACCTGCTTTGGAAGGGTCGAAGATGCCTAACCCACAACGCACATTAAGAAGTGCGGCAGGAGCCTCCCTGTTGACTTTAAGTAGGCAGGGTGAAGGCCTGTGTTTTGGCACCAACGCCCAAAATGCGCATTCCTCGTCACTTAGCCACCAGCTGACTCACCACTGAGTGAAAGCAGCACATGGAATACACACTCCGTGCGGAGGAAAGCGGCCACTTGGTGTCATTCATTTATCACATTACATACACTGTATACAACACTTATGAATGGTACTGCTTAACAATATATACATATACTATACAGAGCACTCGCCGTATCAATTAAGCATGCAATCATAACAGTCGATAAAACACTATTTGTAGTGCTAACGTGCATGCCAATACTCGCGATTTTAGTGGTCGTCTTACGTTGTTATAAGCCTATAATCATTTTATTTTTGCTTTCTCTTGTGTAAAAGTTTCTCCATTACCACGCAAGTTAATGGAAAAATAAGGTACCCACATTCTTTCTAAAGCTACCCTTTTCTATTTTCAAATTATGGCATGTATAAAAATATGAACTTTGTATTTGTATACTGTAATGTATACTCATGGTGTTTAAAAATGTATGCTGTGGAATCACACAATGTATTAAAAAAAACAAGGTACTGTGCTTTCTATGGTGTACAAATACACAGAAGATGGCACATATGGTCCTTTTGATCAACGTGTTTTCATAGCACAGTATGCAAAACTACTGAGACTGCTTTAAGTCTTTAGGTTTCCACATAAATAGAAGTGGACACTCTTGATACAGTTTAACATGTGTAGTGCCAAGACTGATCTGCAAATGGCTCGGTCCAAAATGATGTGGCATGGTGGACAAAAGAACGATGGACTGGAATGCTACCCTGAGCAATCGCCAGTAGTTAGATTTATTTCAAGCATCCTCCCATCATCTTTCGTGTGTTTCATGTAACGCGTAGAGGCCAACAGTATGTCCAGACATGTGTTACATGCTCACTGTGCCATTGGAACCACTGAAGATGCCCAATCAGGGTAAAACTGGTTGCTGATGTTGCATATGGTTGGTCCAAACTGAGGTTGCTTTTGTTCCAATTTAGGGAGGACCTGACTTGGGAATTTGAGGTGGCATGGTGGGCAAAAGAACAATGGGCTGGAATGAGACCCCGTACGATTGCCAGCAGTTAGGCTTATTGCAAACATCTTCCCATCACCTTTTGTGTGTTTCATGTAACATGTGTAATCCCATTGTACAAAATACTTTATGTTCTGCTTAGCAATGTGTAACCTTACACAGTTCAAAGCACTCACTATATACAGAACAATGTACTGTTCAGAACACTTAGAATAGGAGCTTGCCTAAGATCACACACTGCTTTCGAGTAGGTGTGCTGGGACCGAGCCCTACAAATTGGGAACAGGCAAGTATTTAGTACCCATAGTAATGTTTATCCATTAGTTATCTCACTTTCACAAAACAATGAATGTTTTGGCGCCCTGACAAGCTTTAACTCTCACTTTTATTATATATTAAGTGAGACCAACTACAATGCTTGGGAGGGTGGAGATCACTGATTAGTTGACAAAGGTTAACCATAGTTGGGTATGCCAATGTTTTTAACTGGAGAAGTTAATATACATGGTATGTGTGTGGAATTTGGAATGAGAGAGAGGGAAGGGAAGCTCTAAACATGTCTGCTGTTTGTCTCTTGTGCACTTTCTGGAACTTTCAGTTGAAAACCCACTAATCTCCTGAGCTTCTAAGAGGCTCAAATAGGATAGCATACCTGTCTCTGGAATTGGTGAGTCAAAAAAGTGTGCAAGAAATTAACTTTTACCTTGTATTGTTCTTTTCTTTTGTGCTCCATCCTACAGACACTACTGCCTACTGTTGTAAAGATTCTCTGGGGCTTCTTTGATGAGATAGAAGGGTTTATTTGGAGACATAATCTACTGGTTGTACTCAGTAGGTCAGACAGCTTCCTACTGACACAATAGAGGCCCCAACTAGGAAAGTAAACATAGAATGTGGAACATTGTAGGATTCCATGATACATTTCAAGATAAAACACATCCCTTGCCCTTATTTTCTTAAATATAACTATACTAAAACACCACATAAGAATGAGGGAGTACCGGGGTGCTAGAGGGCGCACTAGCAGTATGGCCGCACTGATGTGAGGCTCCTGCAGCCTGGAGACAATATCCGACATTTATCCTGATTTGCCACTACCTATGCTCGTCCTGACCACGAAATTCGATTGAGCCGGCCCTGGTGCACCCTCGGTACAAGTTTTGGCCGTCTACGACGCTCCTGACCGGAGTTATGACCTTTGAAAGTTCCGGCGAGAACTGACCTGGGAGTGCCTGGTACTGCTGGCGGGGCTCGCGATCTACGTGATTCCACGGCGCACCACGAGGAGAGTGGGCCTTCACATAGACTCCCGTCGGAGCCTCCCGGAGCAGCGCTGGCCACTGGACGGTCCCTGAGGGGGTGAGGAGACGACTGGCAGGGGTCCCGCCTTCTCGTGCTGGGCGGCAGCTGAGCTACATTGCGGTGGCTGCCGCCGAGGGAGACGCGCTGTAGTGCTGGGCTCCGGCGGCCGGGAGGAATGGCGGCCATTATGCGAGACGTCTGACAAGGATTATTTTGGCGGCTCGTGTCCCTGTTTGCTGCGGTTGCTGATCGCTGCCTCTGGACCCTGGCTGGATTGCGCCTGGCTGCCGGGGTTGGTGTCCCTGGCGCTGGAGGCTGCATCGGGTGACTGCTCTGCCCACACACGGGCCCATAGCATGCCGGTGAAGCTGACCCTTCCGGGCTGCACGAGTCCGGGGGTGCTACCTGCGGAGAGCGCTGTCTCTATTCTTGGCCTGTAGCGCTAACGGAGGACGCTCCTATGACTGGTGAAGAGGCCTCTCTGCTCTGCTTTTAATTCCGGCCTGAGATGAGGTGACGTTGCTACGGGGCACTATTCCTGCCTGCAGTATCTGCCAGGCACTATGCAGCTGAGTGTGGCCTGCTCCTGGTGTCCCTGAGGGCCTCTATTATCCCCGCGGGGGTGCCGGCTGCTGGAGGGGAGTCAGCAGGCTTGGTGATCCTATCCCTAACTGTAGCACTGCTCTGCTATTTCAGTGACTGGGGGAACTGCGCATAAAGGAGTCAACTGCTGGTATTCATGACCCTACTCCCTGCTGGGTTTCCCCTGAACTGGACTGCGGCCTTTGTGCTCCATAACTGGCGTGGGAGTTACCTGCATGCTGCATGATCCCCCATTTGTTCTTCATTTAGGAATACTTGGGGACGGTGGCGTTTTTGTCTTATTCCTTTCTTTGGTTGGTGATCGTTTTTGCAACAAACATCTGCCAGTGATTGCTTTGGACGGCTGCTGATGACCAATCATGGGCAAACCAGACAATAAACAACCGAAGCTGTCATTTGACTCACTGGGGGCCAAGAGGGGACTGCGGAATGCGCAAGACGCGCGAGGATCCCGTGCCCTCGCTGTACCTGACACTGACTCCCAACCTGTCGCTCCTAACTTTCAGCAGATGATGCAGGAAATGAGGCAGGGGTTCGCCACTATAGTGGACAAGGTGGATAAAATGTCATCGAGAATGGACGCCGTGGTGCAAAAAATGGACGTCCATGAGGAACGCATTACAGCGGCCGAGCAGCGTATCTCCGACCATGATGACACAACGGCTACCCACACGATGCAAATTGCAAGAATGGACAATGTGCTCTGGCTCATAGCTGCGAAGAATGAGGAGTTGGAAGCCAGAAGTCGTCGCAATAATATACGCGTGGTGGGAGTGCCGGAGTCGACCAATGTGGGGAGGATGGAGACCTACGTGGAGAAGATTTTGATTGCAGCGATCGGCCCGGAGGCCTTCTCCAAGCAATTTATAGTAGAGAGGGTGCATAGATCACTGGGTCTGAGGCCTAATCCTGGGGCGCCGCCACGGCCCATTATCGCCCGTCTCCTAAACTATCGAGATCGTGACGCAGCTCTTAGGGCAGCTCGTGCCACCCGCACACTATCCTGTGAAGGGGTCAACTTCTCCATATATCCGGACTTCACCCCTGTGGTACAGGAACAGAGGCGTAAGTTCATTGACGTCAAAAAGAAGCTTAGAGAGCTGCAAGTAGACTATGCACTGTTATACCCTGCTAAATTAAGAGTGACGCACCAGGCGAAGCAACATTTCTTTACAAATCCGCAACAGGTGGAGGATTTTGTGAAACAACTTAAGAGAGAGCGTGCGGCGGGACGGCGTAATGGGGAAGACAGACAGGAAGATTTCCACTCGGCCAACAAGGATGACTGACGCGGAGCATTATGTGCGTGGAATCTGATTTTGTACTTGCAAGGTCCCGCCACTTTTCCTTTTTTCCTTTGTTTTTGATTCCACTGAAGAGGTCAGAGAGATGGACATGTCGTGTGCTGCCAGGGGTCACTGGACGAACACTGGACTGCGGTGGTAATGTACTCCAGGCACCCCCCCACTACCTGGGCCGCGCCTAATGTGTGAACTAGGGGTCGAAGGCGAGGTGTGGGGGGTGGTCATGTGCACTTCTAGGTTACACCCTGAAGGGTATACCCCATTGAACTTGTTGCTTCTGATGCAAATGTTGGGATGTTTAGGTTTTGTAAAGGGTGGGGGGGGATAGGGGTTACTGGCAGGTTGGGGTTGCTTCAGTGGGTGGCGGGTGGGTGCACTTGGCTTGCAGTGCGATGGTCCCTTGGGACTGCTTTCCTTTCCTTTTTTTGTTTTCTTCACTGTTGTGCTCATGTCTGCCTCTTTGGGTAGTGGGTTTCGACGAGGCTGTGCCGTAGCGGGCCTCTCTTGTTTACTCATAACATATGGAGGTCTTGTATTTTGTTCTCAGTTGCGCTTCTGCTTCTGCTGGTTAGCGGGGCTCTGCTGGGTGATCAATGGGTGGCATGCTGTGCACTTTCGTATTAGGCGGCCTGCACTGGTCGGACTGTTCCTGTTTATGGACTTACATTCTAGGGCAGTGTGGGGACGGTGTGTTGTAGTTGGATGTTGTCGTTTTGGGGTGGGAGGGACCATGGGGTGTGATTGTGATGTGGATTGGATACTGATGCAGTTGCATAATGTATTTTGGCTGAGATGCACTTTGCTTAGGCGGCGGGGCATGCACATGGATGTGTTGGCAATGATGGTTTGCAATGTGGATAATGGCTGACACTGCGCTGGATAAAATATCGATCCTGTCCTGGAATGTACGGGGTCTTAATGATGCAAGAAAGTGTAGGAATGTATTGGCGTACTTGGATAGGCATCTGGTGCAGATAGCTTTATTACAAGAAACGCATCTCCGCCCACGGGTGGACCCTAAATTCGCTAGTCACTGGGCCATCGTTAGGAAATTTTCATCATATTCGTCGTACGCTAGGGGAACTGCTGTGTTGGTCAAAAAGACGCTTCATTTTCAGGAATTGGGGGTGAAATTAGATCCTGCAGGGCGTTATGTGATATTGTGGGTTAGGCTTGGGTCGGATACTGTTGTGATTGTGAACTGCTATGCACCCAATGTTGACACTCCGGGCTTTTTTACTACTCTCTGGGGACACGTCCTTGCCATAGAAGCCACACATATCATATGGGGCGGGGACTTTAACATAGCCTTGAGGCCTGGAGCGGATAGATCTGACGGGAGTAGTCAATATAATAAACATGCGAAAGACGTCTTACAAGGCATACTGGAAGAAGCTGGATTGGTAGATAGCTGGAGGCTTGCGCACCCCGAAAGTAGAGAAGGCACACACTTCATGACACATGCACGAACATAGGCGCGCTTGGACTATTGTTTTCTTTCACGGGGACTTAGCATAGGTTTACACAAGGTGGAACACCTCTCCAGGACTTACTCAGACCACTGTACGGTTCTGGTTGTTGTGACAATCCCGGGTCTCAATAGGCCGCGACCCCCATGGAGATTGTTCCCTTCAGTACTCTTAGATCCAATTTTCAAGGTGGAACTTGAGGATGAGATTGAGGCGTTCTGTCCCAGGAATAAGGGGTCGGTTGATAGTGTGGAGATGATCTGGGAGGCATTTAAGGTGACAATTTGTGGGATTACAATCTCTAAAAGCTGTGGGATACTACGAGAAATCGTTAAGACCATAGTGAAATTGGAATCGGAATTAAAGGACTTGGAGAAAGAGATGATAAGTAACACTGACCCAGAGATTTGCCATAAGTTTAGGGATAAACTGTCAGAATTCGAGGAAGAGGCCGCTAGAGAAGTGAAGTATAGGGGGAAATATTGGACTGCTAGGAAGTATTGCGAAGGGGAAAGACCGGGTAAAGTACTTGCTGCCCTCACGAGACATCAGCGCTTTAGCACTGGTATCCTCGAAATCCAAACGGAAGACGGTGTACGGTGCCAAGACGCGATAGGGATTCAGGAGGCTTTCCTGCAACACTATGAACAGTTATACTCTACACAACAGACGGGGGAGGTCCGCTTTGAGGGCTTTCTGGACGACATTGCACTATGCTGGCTCTCCGATGGTCATAGAGCATTTCTCGGAGGACCTCTGGAGGTCGACGAAATCCGAGATGCCATAATGTCTTTGAGTAATGGAAAGGCAACGGGGTTGGACGGACTCCCTGCCGAGTTCTATAAATGCTATATAGACACGATGGCCCCGGTGCTTAAGGAGGTGTTTGAAGAGTCTCTGGAGGTAGGGATTCTGCCGGGATCGATGAGAGAGGTGGCGATTACGTCTCTACTAAAACCTGGTAAGGACCCTCTAGACACAGACTCCTACCAACCCCTATCGCTGCTTAATTGTGACGCAAAAATACTAGCAAAAGTGCTGGCGTCGCGGTTGTCTTTGATTATGCCCACTATAGTACTTCCGGACCAGTCCGGCTTCGTGCCGGGCCGTGCCACTACCCATAATCTTCGCACACTCTTCTCCTTAATCCCGACTATAGCTCCTGAGCTCCCTGTTGCCACAGTATTTCTGGATGCTACAAAAGCATTTGATTCGGTGGAATGGAACTACCTAATCGATATATTGTGTAGAATGGGTTTTCCTAAAATATTTATTGCGTGGGTGAAATTGTTGTACACCAAACCAGTGGCTAGAGTGATTGTTGACGGAACACTCTCCCCTCAAATGCCTATAACGAGGGAGACCAGGCAGGGCTGTCCTCTTTCCCCACTGCTCTTTGCCATTGCAATAGAGCCGTTGGCATGCCGGATTAGACAACTGCATAAACAAAGTGCGTTCAACTGCTTTCAGCGGCAGATTGGAGTGTCACTTTATGCGGACGACATCACCCTGTATGTGAAGGAGCCGCAGGTGAATCTAAATCCGCTCCTGCGGGAGCTCCTCATTTTTGGAAGAATATCAGGGGTGCCCATGAACTGGAAAAAGTCACAATTCTTCCCACTTACGGCGGCTGTTGAGAGATTCCAGCTGGACTATCCCCTGGAGTGGTGCGATACTGATCTTCGCTATCTGGGTATAATGATTTCGCTTAATAGAGAAGAGACAATCAGGCTGAATTATGGAGTGGCCATCTCTAAACTTGCTGACAATGTCACGCAGTGGATGTCCCTGCCACTCTCTATGGCGGGCAGAGCCTCGCTGGTGAAGATGGTGGTGCTCCCCCGCTTCTTGTATCTATTTCAGAATGTCCCCTACCACCCCGGCGCCTACTTTTTCAAACGACTTCGATCGGAACTCCTTAGATTATTCTGGGGAGGTAAACAACCACGATTGAAATGGTCCACCCTAACACAGCCTTATGAAAAAGGGGGGTTTGATGTCCCGGATTTTGAGGTGTATTATTTGAGCGCCCAGGCGCAATATGCATATTATTGGATACACCCTACGCCTTTTATGCCACAGATAGCTGTTGAGGAATGGATTGTGCATCCACTCCCGCTTAATGGAATGATACAAGGGAGGGTTGGAGATGTGGAGACGCCGGCTACCACGGTAACGTGCACGATAGATGCGTGGACTCGAATTGCAAAAATATTGGAAGCCACGCTGCTTTACTCACCGGCGATGCCACTTACATATCATCCCAAATTGTCCCTATTGCAAGAAACAGGGTTTCAGAACATGTGCAGGCGGAACCAGTTGGCCGCGTGGGGTGACCTGTTTCTCGAGGGTAAACTCCGTACGAGAGACCAATTTTTTCGTGTGGAGCAGCCCTCTCCTTTAGACATCTTCTACTACATCAGGCTCCGTCAAGGCCTACGTGACTTACTTCCCCAATTTCCAGATGAACCGGGGGTAGTTCTGCCACTGCATGCTATGCTGGTGTCCGATGGCCGACACCTAGTGTCAAGGTTATACAACACCATTAGAACGCAGCGAGAGACTCCCATTAGTCATGCACGGGAGCAGTGGAATCTTGAGCTAGGCATTGACATCACTGATGAGCAATGGACCTATTGTTGTAACGTCACTGCCAACATCTCATCAAGCTGCAGGCTTAAGATCATACATTATAAATTTGTTCAGAGATTCTATTACACGCCAGCTAGGAAGTTTCGATTTCGTTTGGCAGAGGATGACAGGTGCGCTCGATGTCGGGCAGAGGGGGCTGGCTTTCTTCACCTGGCGTGGGAATGCAGTGCAGTACGTGATTACTGGGTTCAGGTTCACGGCGCACTGCAGATCATGACGGAGGAGGCTATAACATTGGATCCCCTGGTCATGCTGCTGGGATACACGAAAGACGTACCAAGATCTTACCGCAGATTTGCAGATATCGCACTACTGCTGGCAAAAAGAAGGATAGCTTGTAGATGGGGAAGGGGCAGAGCTCCGAAATTCAAGGAATGGCTGGATGATGTGGTATATTGTCAGGATCAATATAATGTGTACGCTGACTTGATGCCTGTACGCTGTAGGCCTAAGGACTTCTGGAGCCCACTGCAGACTTACTGGCTGTCTAAGGCCGCACAACAGGGAGATTCGGAATGTGATAGCCAAAATGGCTGGGCGTAAGTGGAGCAATCCATGGTGGATGCGTATTGATGATGTGGAAAGGTGTACTCGATTACACTAAGCACTACCTGCATTGGAGCGCCATATGTGTTGGTCGCAGGGTACTAGCTGATAGCGCTTGGCGGGCTCTGTGGTGATGTCGTCTTCTGTACTTCTGGCACTATGTACACTGCCAAAATTGTCGCTGAGTGATAGGAGCTGTCGATGTTTCCCGGTATCGTGAACTGTGCAATATGCTGCACTGAGACCCTACCTGATTCATTGCTCCCCCTTTGTAAATTGTGACCTACTGTACATTGCACATTGTGTCCTGTGCCTAGCCGTACCTGAGTGTCATCTGTGACATGCCCGCTGTGAAGTGTGATCTCATTTCTTGGACTCTATTGAAATGTGCCTTATATTCATGTACCCAATCTGTATGTGATATGATATATGAGATTGTTAAAATAAAGGTTTAAAAAAAAAAAAAAGGAATGAGGGAGTACCAAGAGACACCTTATAGCACAGCAGACATTGATGAAAGAAAATACCAATTACTCCCTACTACAACCACATTCAGTCATTTATCCTCACTGAAGCTCTTCTTGTCCTGGGTGGTTCTGCAAGCGTGGAAATCTCATAAAATATTTATAACCAGCTCCACTTTAAGACTTACTAAGTGAAACTCTAATTTCCACAAATATTTCTTCTCTTGATCACCAAATCTTTGCCACCGTGATAGAATAGATCACAACCTGAATATATTGCTACAATATTCATCTACTTAGCACATCTAATGTTCAGTCAATGATGAGAGGTTTGATGAAGTTTTAAAAACTTTATTTATCATTAAAGAGATTAGTTTGTATTTTTGTTTTTCTATTCTGGTTAGCCAGATAAGTCTGTCTACAGAAATATTTTTTAAGTTTTTAGTAGAGACAGCATACAAAATAACAGTGTGTTCCAGTAAGGAATTTGTCCCTATCTTAATCTAAAGGGCCTAACCTATCCTAACAGGAACCCATAAAGAGTTCCTTTGGAAAAGAGCAAGTACATTTAGAAGAAGGCTAATAGCTATGAAGAGTCAAAATCCCCATAAAGAGTAGTTCTGGAAACGTAGCCGAGCTTCCTAACAGCTGCAGTAACAACTGTAAAATAGGTAAAAATAAATAATCACAGCAGTAGCTATGATTAGCATAAACATAGGAAGTCTCACAAAGGGTAAGGAAAACAAGAAAGATCACAGTTAGCAGTAGCTTACAGCAATCTTGGGCAAGAATGGCACAGTAAAGTGCTAAGGAGCATGGCAGGCAAGGTGTGCATAGAATCCATTGACTCTCTAGCTAGAAACATGCACTGTATAAAAAGGCACAAAACGTGTTACAATTTTGAAATGTCGACTCTTTCCCCGGCCAATAGGAAAGGATCTTCTGATGGTCTGTCATCTTCTTCATTGATTTCCACGGTAAATCTTCAGCAAGCCTACTCTGTCAACTGGTCAATAGGAAAGGATCTTCTGATGGTCTGTCATCTTCTTCATTGATTTCCACGGTAAATCTTCAGCAAGCCTACTCTGTCAACTGGTCAACTGTCTCATTGTGTAACATTTGCCTACTCTATGAAATGAAACATTAATATTAAGCATGTCCTGGTTAGATCAAGGACATCAGAACTTAAAGCATGCATTTTCTTTCATTAATATATCTGTTCATTATAAGCACATGGCAGAGAAAAATATCTAAATACAATGAAATCATATGGTGTGAGGTGAAAAGAAATAGATTTTACAACAAATAGCACATTTCACAAAAAGTCAAGTTTTTCATTTAATTTATAATGTTAAGTCTGCATTTAAAGAAAAACATTTATTATTATGAGGCTAAATTCACGTAAAAACTTTCAACTTCCAAAATCCCCAGTCTAAGGATTTAATTAATCATCTCATGTCAGAGTGCACTTTCATCATCAGTTGAATCTCGTGTTTTCTTTTCAAGCCCCTAAATTTCAAAGAGTTCATGTAATCGTGACTCATTATACAGCTCAAACCCAAATCCTTCTTTTAGCATTTCTTTTCTAACTTTTCTTTTCTTTTTCAAAGTTTGTATCTACAGCACAGAAATAATGCATAAAGAAATATCAGAAAAAGTCCTACTACTACTATTGGCATTAGAATAGTCTTCAATTTACCCCTTCCTGATGTTGAAAACCAATTTCCAATTGTGGCGACTCCCTTTCCCAAATTTTCAAACAAACTTGGTGTTTCTAATTCACGTAATTCATGTTCTAAACCTGAAATGTTCTTTGCAAAACCTTCTATTTCCCTAATCTCTTCAGGTATGTATGTACAGCAATGGATTAATTTAAGCATCTTGCAGACTCCACCCTTTTCTCCACCCTTTTCTGTGAGTAAGATGTCTAAGGCAAGTTGGTCTTGTAAAACCATTGACCGTAAAGCAATTAGGTCTGCATTAATTACAAGCAAATCTTCAGATGTGCTAGTTGCAATTATGTTGACATCTGTTGATACCTTCTTAATCTTTTCGCCATTTAAGATTACACCTATATGTGGAATGACAGCTCCGAATAAATTGTGCTTCTTACTGTGAGCCGGTTTTAATGTTAATGCATCTAAGGGCTTCACATGGTACATATTTGGAATTAGTATGCCTAAATAACAGATTCCCTCATGGTCGGCTGGCAGCAAAAAGTAAGTATTCTGTCCACAAATGTAATAAACCCTAGGAATAGCATCCTCATCTTCCTGTAAGATTTGGCTAAATCCCCCTGTTAATTCGAATGTGTGTTGTCCCTACATGTCTAATCCTTTTGGGTGTCCTTCTTCTGTACACAAAAATGTTTTCCTTTATGTTGGCTGTCAAGTCTCAATTTTGGGTAAACCATCTTCTTTCTAAACTGGTTTTCTTGTTTTTTCCACGCATTCTCTAAAACATCACCCGTTTGTCAGTAGGTTGTGTCATGTTAGGGTAGGTCTCTTCTAAAGCCATTACATATGCCTTCTATATTGGCTGCATTAAACAGGTTATATTATTTTTGTAAGCCTTTACACCCATTATGGGTCTATGGGGAAAGAAATAGTGCCAAGCTGTGGTAATTCCCCTTGCTGGTAAATGTAAATTCATGTTTTCTATTAATGGTAAACTGGAAAGTATTAGAATAAAAATATTCAAAATCTTGTCCCCTATAAACTAATGGCAATATGATGCTGCATGAAATAGCATAAGATAAAGGCATGTGGTAATAGGAAACGTCTTCTGAAACTGTAAGTAAGTGTGCACATACATAACATCCATGACGTTAGTGGATTCTTGCACTAACCTAGATTAAACATTAGTGGAATAATCATTTTTCTTATAATTTATAAAGGAGTGATAAAAGGGGTTCTTCCTAATATTGCAAATAGGTGAATCAGTAATGACCTTTGCATCAGTCTCTGACTCTGATGCTAAATTAAAATCATATTAGCACTACAGTGATCATTATTACGAAAATTGAACCCATGGTATATTTAAATTCATGCAGGTACAGTGGATTAATAACGTGGAAGTCTTGGGTACCTAAGGATACGAAAGAATGAAAAAACGAATCAAAAAAATGTTCAACCCCTATCAGAGCATAAGGTTGGATATGGGTGTGCCGAGAAAAATCTTACAGATTTAGTAGATCCATTCGGTTTCAAGTCTGTAATCCGGTACTACAAGACGCCGATTTGGCGTTCACGAAAATAAAGGCAGACGGGTGCTCCATATTAAAGTCTTCCGCATCACGTGGTGTCAACAGCATCACCTGTCCGAGAATTAAATCTTATTGGACAGAGGTGTGTACATTTTTGGAAGTAGTGCTGGAGAAATCAATTGAAGTAAGTACCAGCTTAATTTTCTTTGGTATATTGAATGACTATCACATGAATGCACCTGGATCCAATTTCCTGTTTTATGTGGTAATCTTAGCAAGGAGAGAAATTTGCAGGATGTGGAAATCAGAAGCCCCTCTGACTTTTGTTGAATGTTTAAAGAATATTATCTACACTAGCGAATCAGATATGGCTTGTGACCAAAGAAGTAAAGTTAAGATCTGGGCTGCTTCGTTGAATTGGAGGGAGAAGGAAAGTGGGTCCTATGATTAAGCCAATTTACTGTAGGTCCTGGCCTCCTTAGTAACATCCCGGGGCTCCAAAAAAGGCAAAAAAGATGAACAGGAGTTGGAAAATGTAACAGTATTATCTTGGAGGGAAAGCTCCCCTCTCTCTTGGCCTCTTCCGATGGCCAGTATACGTTGGTATGGAGAGATAGGAGGAATCCTAATAAGAGCTTTGGCAGTATGAGGACACAAAAAAAGAAAACTGCCCCAACAGTTGGCCACAGTCACTCTGCTGCTCAGGGCGGTAGAGAGGTTCACACCGTCCACTGACCCATCCTGCTCCCTTGCAGACACAAGGTTAGGAAGAGGCTCAGTCTCCTCTTCCATCCCAGCATCTGTTGCTAGGAGCATGCCCACTTCGGACATCTCCAAGTGGGGCGTCAGGCAGTTCACATAAAGGAAACGCAAAGGGTCCCTGGGAGACTGCAAGTCCACCAGGTAGGTGACGTTGCTCTTGCGCTCCACCACCTCAAATGGCCCGGTCCACTTATCCTGGAAGGCACAAGGCTCCACTAGGGCCATGACCCAAACTTTTTGTCCAGGCTGAAACTCGATCAGAGCGACATTCGTATTTAGAAACAGGCTGTTTCTATGTTTTGTTGTACAGATCAAGTTGAAATACATCACTTTGCAAATGAAACATTGGATGTCGACCTCTGTCTTTTCTAAATACGAACTTTGAAGAACAAATTTGGGGTTTTATCAACCGTCATTACTCTTGAAAACGTGTGCACAGGATTTTGTACATTATCTACTGTATGGGTTTTCCCACACTCTGGCAGGGGTTGTTTTTACTCCTCTGGGTTTGTTTACCCTGACCTGTTTGCACCGTGGCTCTGTAAATACTGTGTTCTTTGACCTGCATATGTACACGCTAGAGCGCCAATTCTTCCTGCACCCAACTCAAACCCATTATACTGACTCCAATCCTGGGTAGGTATACTGGGAGCTTTCTCCCAGCCTTCTTTCACCAGACTCAGAGGTCCTCTCACAGGATGGTCGTACAGCAATTCAAGGGGACTGAACCCCAAGGACTTCTAGGGTACCTCTCTGTAAACAAACAGAAGGCATGGCAAGAGAACATTCAATTTTTGTCTCATGGGTTCACCAAGACCCATAAAGATGCCCTTCAGGGTCCGGTTGAAACTTTCAACCTGCCCATTACCTTGGGGGTGGTAAGGAATGGTGAACTTATAGGTTACACCGCACTCCTGCCACAGGGACATCAGATACTTGGATATGAAGTTGGTATCACGGTCTGACACCACCTCCCTGGGGAACCCCACACGGTAGAAAATCCCATCAACACATGACCCACTATAGGGGGCCGTCACAGTCCGGAGAGGGATGGCTTCCGGGTACCGGGTGGCATGGTCTTCCAAGACCAGGATGAACCTGTTGCCCATGGCTGTCTTGGGATCCAGAGGCCCAACAATGTCAATGCCCACCCTCTCAAAGGGGGTGCTGACCACAGGGAAAGGTTGGAGAGGAGCCTTACACTTCCTCCCACTCTTACCACTTGCCTGGCAAGTCTGCCAAGACCTACAGTGAACATCAGAATGCTTGCGCATTTGGGGCCAGTAAAAGTGGGTGACAAGCCTTTCACAGGTCTAGTCTTGCCCCAAATGTCCTTCCAAAGGCACATCATGAACCAGGCCCAATAGGAAGGCTCTGAAGCGCAGGGGGACCACCAGCACACAGGCTGACCCAGGCTCAGCAACCTTAAGCTCGCTAAACAGGAGACCATTCTCCCAGTATATCCGATGTGATCCGGACTGATCACCTGCTGCCTGGTTTGCAACCTGCTGCCGCAAACCAATGAGAGAAGGGCACGTCAGCTGCTCCTGGCAGAACTCCTCCCTGGCGGGTCCTCCTTCTTGCTGCCAATGGGTCAGCTCAGGTAGGTCTCCCACTTCAGCTACTTCTTCCCCTGTAGGTTCCAGGGCATCCCCCTCAGGGTCTACCTCCTCTTGGACCCTGGGAACTTCGGAACGGTTTCCCATGCCCCCTGCCTTCTCCTCCTGGCAGGCACCTGGGCCAATCTTTCAGGCTCCAGGTCCTCTTGAATGCCCTTACCCGCTGTCATTGACCGAGTGGTCACACAGGCCCACTCAGGCAGACCTAACATCTCCAAATGAGACCTCCTCTCCGCCTTCGCTTAAGAAGAGCTCTCCAATTCATTGCCTAGCAGACAGTCTACAGGTATGGCTGGCCTCACAGCTACTCTCAAGGTACCTGAGACCCCCCCCCCTTCAAAGGGAACCACTTTGCAGAAGCACTCTGTGTTGTCAGCGGCCACTGCTGGGTAGAATGTGTTGGGGACTGCGAGGAGGGACTCACCGGTATATCCCCATGGGCGGTGGTTCCCCGTGGTCAGCCTGCTATTCATGGGATTCGGGGCAACGGGAGGAACCCCGATACAAAACACAAACGTCCATGCCATCTTTCCATGTCTCTACAGAGAGCCGGTAACCAGAACCCGGAAGGGGTGGGGATTAACCCCGGAGGCAGTTGCGAGAAACCAATGAAAGAACCGGACTGTGTGAAGGAAGGCGGTCACTCGGATGGTGCCGAACATGGAGAGAGGACGCCAGAAGGAGAAGCGGATAAGAAGTATCCTGAAGAAAGGACCAGCTCGCAGGAATCCAGGGGCGGAGATGTCGCAGACGAAGAGCAGGACGAGCCGTGGTGTGAGGACTGGTGGAGTCCCCCGGAGGATGCTGGAGAGCGGCCGTAACTCAGGAGAGTTACGGCAGAGCCGGTGAATGGGGTGTGCCACGGGACTTGGAGGGAGGGGGTGGGTAAGAAAAGGGCACGGGGGTAGGAAAACCTGAGCACCTAGAATTTGGTGAACCTAATACCGGGTATGAAGTACTGTTTATTGCCTCACTCTTAGCTGAACGTAAATCTTGTACTTTATGCACTTCTGACTTAAAGTGCTTCCTTTCAACTGAGGCTATTACATCCTAGTCCTTTCATTTTCCCCCTTACGCTATTCCTCCCATCGACACCAATCACTGTATATTCCCAAAAACTACTTACCCTACGATAACTCCTTCTTCTGACTAAAAGTCTGGAACACTGCACGGTGTGGTGACGGGTTACCCTTAATACTTCCCCAAGAAAGCCTTTGATCTGACGGCTCTTCTTTTCCCTCTTTTATGAGCCTCTGGGGAAAACCCTTGGACTCCGACGACGAGGAGCCTGGAACATCGCCCTCCACAAGACCCGATGAAGAGGAAGGAATCAAAGAAGAAGAACCGTGTGGCACTCGGACATTTGCTTCCCCTGACTTTATACCTGTTGCAAATAAACCATCACCTGTTCGCACCTATATACAGCCTCCTCGCTTGTATATCAAACCTGCGCTCCCACAGGGACCACCTGCTCTTCAGACACCAGCCAACAACTGACAGCTGTCACACTGGCTCCGGTGTCTTTCAGAGCCTCCACACTATGGCCATTGATGGTCACCCACTGCCTGTACTTTTTAGTGTTATCAGGCAGATGAGTACTTGGGACCATCTCACTGTCTCCTAAAGAGAGCAGGGACATCCCTGCAGGACCCCACCTACCTTGGGCATTCAACTCCTCCCCCAAAGCTACACTAGCCAGTTCCTGGGACGGTACACCAGTGGGTACATTGGTAACCGGGTTGGTACACTTAGGGTCCCCCGGAAGTGGCCCACCTGACCACAGCTAAAACAGGTCTTGGGACCCTTCTGCACAGGCTTACCTGGCGGGACCCATGGTTTCTTCTCAGCGTGAGGCTGGGAACCCTTACCTTGGTTCGCTTGGGGATTACTTTGGGGCCCTTTTGGGAACTCCTTTTGTTTACCCTTGTCCCATCCACTCTTCTGCTGGGGACCCTGGCCAACTTTGGCAGGGTCTCCCATAAGAAGCAAGCTTTCTGGGGTCAGTCAGCTTGATATCAATCAGGTGCTGGTGTAGCTCTGGAAAACAACTACTGCACAAGTGCTCCCATGCAACTAAATCATAGAGCTACTGCAAGTCAGTTACCTTGCTACCCTTCACCCATCCACCCAGTGCTCTGCAAAAGTAAGATACATACTCCACCCAAGTACTTGACTCCAGCTTCTCGCAGTCCATACATTTCTGCCTAAAAAGCCCTGTGGTCAACCCATACCTGGCTATCAAAGCTTACTTCATGGGGACATAGGACATCTGATCCTCAGTGGGCATAGCTAGCAAGGTTTCCCTCCCTTCAACTATAAAGCGGCCCCACAACCCCGCTCCCCAATCTCTTTCAGGGACCCAGTGGGACTTCATCGCTATCTGATAGGCCTTAAACCATTGCCCAATGTCCTCATGCTTCATGAAATCTTTGATCACATCTTTGGGGATGTATACTTTTCCTTCCTTAGGCACTGATGGTGTGCTGCCACCAGAGGGAGTGATTTCTAGGCTCCTCGCTTTAGCTCCAGAACCCTCATCACTCTCTCATGCTCTAAACGCATCTTCCTTTCCTCCATGACCAATTTCTTGCTTTCCAACCTCAAATTCTCTAAGTCACCCTGACTCCCCTGCTTGAGCATAGAAAGCTCCATTGCATACACTCTGCTTTCCTCCCTGTACCTGTCCTCCAAATCTTCCGGAGACAGACCCCTTGAAGACACATGCTGCTTTCCCTGGGAGGCACTCACCCTCCAGTTAGGCCCACTAGCCCGTCCTGCTGCCCTTCTAATTTCTCCCTCTCCATCACTGGCATTCCTTGCTTCCAACCAGGCCCTCAGCGCCTTTTGGAACTCCTCTTTCCTGGTGACGCCTCTCACGGAGATTGTAAATCTTTTGCAGATGCTTTTAAGTTGTGGCTCAGTGTAGGTATCAACCCTCCCCTCTTCAAATTCAATATCCACAGATGCAATGGGTGCTTGCTTACTCATGATGAAAGTTGGCAGTTCTCAAGATGCAAAAAATTCCAAGGAAAAACTCTTCAAAAATGTATTTGATTGCATAATAGTCTGCACTCACTACTAGTGTACACCAATTACTGTATGTAAGTCACAAATGCAAGTCTAGGATCCCCACCGCTGACCACCAATGTTAGAAATGGGGGTCTCTAGTTGGCAGAGATAGGTACCTTTGTCCAAATAGGGGCCCTTGCTTCTAGTCAGGGTAAGGGGGATACAATTCTAAAATAAGCCCTGCTCACCCTCTTGGTAGCTTGGTATGAGCAGACAGGCTTATCTCAGAGGCAGTGGTAAAGCATTTGTGAGCATATACAGTACTACAGTGAAAACACTACAAATGGATACCACACCAGTTTAGAAAAATAAGTAATCTTTATCTAAATGAAAACAAGACCAAACAACAAAAAAATCCACAATACAGTATTAGAAATATCCTTAAAATAGGTTATTCACTCAAATAAAGGTACTAGCAACAAATAACTCCACTTTGAATTATAACGACGTCGTGACCGGTAAAAATCCCAAAGTACGGCTCTGACCGCGAGGTGTGCGGCGTCAGGTCAACAAAGAACAGTACCTTGATAAAAGCAAAGATGGTGCATGGCGTGGGGGAGGTGATGCTTTGTTGGAGCCTGCGGCCCCAGGGGACGTGATGCCTCTGTTCTTTCCTGCAGCGCAGGGGAGGTGAGACATCGGTTTCCTTACTGTGTCGGGGAGGTGAAGTCACGGATGGCGGCGAGGCATTGGGTCCTTACGTCGGCGCGATGTCGATGGATCGAGAGTTACCACGTCGAGAATCGACTCCGCGTTGATGAACCGGTGTCGATGAAGTCGGGGTTGGGGTGCGAGTTGGGACGGTGCATCGTGGACGGTACGAGCGGTGTCCTCTGCTCCGGTGCAGGCAGTGGCCTCAATGACATCTTTGGAGTCAATGCGGCATGGCGTCAGCAGGCATCAGACCTACTGTGCAAGTTGGGGCGGTGTGTTGTGCTCTTCACGAGCGGTGCCCGCAGCTTAGGTGCAGGTTACGGAATCACTTGCCGCCGTCGGTGTTGCAATTTCCTTCTGTAGCAGCTGAAACAGCAGTTTCAGATGCAGAGAGACAGAAGGAGTGAAGTATTTGTGTGGGAACTTTGGGCCGGTTTCCCACGCCCCCTGCCTCTGCTCTTCTGTCAGGCACCTGGGCCAATCGTTCAGGCTGAGACTTCAGAACAGGAGGCAAGCTCAGTTTCAAGCCCTTGGAGATCTTTTTCTTCAAGCAGGTGATTAATCAAAACAGCAAAAAACTTCTTCTCCTTTCCTTGGCAGCAAGCAGCCACTGCAGGCCAACCCCAGACAGCAAACAGCACAGGGGCAGTATTCCTCCTCAGCTTATCTGGCTCTTCTCCTTGGCAAAGGTTCCTCTTGATTTACCTGAAGTGATCTAAAGTTCTGGGCCACAATATTTATACCACAAAATCCTTTGTTCTCTGAATTCAGAGTGTGTCTGTACCCAACCAAAACCAGTTCTGTCTTCACTGGTGCAGCTTCCTGGCAGGAGGTGGGGACAGCATTGTGGCAGGCAGACCAGGTCCATTCAGGTAAAAAGGGAATCTACTCCCCCTACTCCAAATGCAACCCAGGTTTATTCAGCCCAGCCCTGACTCATCAGACTTCTGGAGCAACTGTCTTCCGCCAACCCCCTTCTTCCAAAAACCAGACATTCAATACACAAACCTAGCAGAGGTACACTGGATGGTTAGGCAGGGAAATACCCACTTTCTAAAAGTGGTATTTTCAAATACAGAATGTAAAAATCACCCTCACCCAAAGATGCACTTTAACATTCTGAGCTCAGGCATACTAAACTTTATTTTCCTATCTTGTTTTCAGGGTCAGTTATGTTTATAAGATGTTATTTATTATTTATTTATTTTTTGCATTTGTAATGCGCACAGATACCCACAAAGGGTTTCCCGGCGCCAGGGCTAAGAGGTCAAAACATAGAGGGCAGTAACTGTCAAGGACCACAATTATTTATTAAAAAGCCAAGTTTTAACGTTTTTCTTAAAACTGGCAAAATTCTCCTCCTTCCGTAAGGCTAAGGGGAGGGAGTTCCAAAGAACTGGTCTCAGATGGGAGAAAGATTTCCCCCCCACTCGGGCCAGTTTGAACCTGGGAACCACGAAATTTGCTCCATTTAAAGAACGGAGATTGCGTGCGGGAACATGGGGCCTAACCAATTTTTGCAGGTATTTTGGTGCAGTTCCTGCCCTGATCTTGAACATGTATGTCAAGGCTTTAAACCGAACTCGGTTCTCTACCCTCAACCAATGCAGGTTCCTCAGATGCTTCGAGATCCTTGCTGTCCTAGGAATCTTGCACAGCAACCTGGCTGCGGAGTTCTGGACCAGCTGCAATCTCCTGGTCACGGCTAGATTGGAACCCAGGTATAAGATGTTACCGTAGTCAAGCCTAGATGTAATTAATGCATTGACTACGGTCTTCTGGGTATCCACAGGCAGCATCCAGATAATCTTCCGCAGCCATTTAAGGATCGTGAAGCAGATACCAGCCACTTTGTTGGCCTGCTGTTTCATTGATAATGAATCATCAATGCACACCCCCAAATTTCTAGCCTGGGTAGCCGGGGTGGGGAAGGCGCCCAAAGATGGTGGCCAATGGATGTCCTGCCACAGATCTTTATTTTTCCCCAGGAGGAGAATCTCCGTCTTCTCCCCATTGAGCTTTAGCTGGTTATAAACAAACTTCCTATTCTGCCTATGGGAACAGATAGCCTTGCCATAGTGAAAAACGAAATTGGCAGTATTCCACTCACATCAGAGCATGTCTTACCTTTCACATACAATGCACCCTGCCCACAGGGATACCTTGGGCCTACCTTAGGGCTGACTAACATGCAGAAAAGGGAAGGTTTGGGGACTGGCAAGTGTGTGCACTTGCCAAGTTGACTTGGAAATCCCAGCCTAGCCCTGCCTCTGGGTCAAGAGTGTCAGAGTGAAACTGAAACCCAGTCCTCCCCTCTGCCTTTGAAGAGGATGACTTACAACTCCACCCCCCTGGCCTGGCATTCCTATAGACCAGCAAACTGCCCTCCCAGCAGAGGGGTTCTTTATCACCTCTTCAAAGCAGCCTGGCTAATCCACTTAACTCTGATTAATCAGGGCAGACCACTGAAAGGCTGAATTTCGACTTACAAACAAGAAAGTCTTATACCTTCTTGTATGTACACTTTAGGAGAAATTCAACAATATCTTATTGTTGGATTTACTACTACCATTCTGGGAAGTCTTTGAATGGTCCGGCTAATCCTCTCCTATCAATATTTATTAATCAATAACTTCCTACCATGCTAACCTATGGGCCATGGGCTTTGCAATGGGGAAAATGACTTGGGCCACTTTTCTAGCACCAGGGCTTATAAAACCATATTTTATAAGTATTTCCCTAATTTCTACAGGACCCCCCACCCCCTGTGCAACTAGGGGAGACTTCAGGAGTTCTGAATCGGAAGAAATATTGCACATCTTCCATACACAATTCTTCTAGCATCAAAGTCGAATTTGAGCAGCTCTTTAATACATTGTGGGGAGTGAAATGAAAAATGTCACTTTACCCAGGCATATAAAACCTCATTTTATAAGGGCGTACTGTTGTATACTGTATCACATGAATAACACGAGATAGCACGAGGTATGACTCGTGTCTATCTCGTGTCAATTGTTATTGTTCTGTGCACATGCTACTGCATCTTTTGAAGGTGGGAGTTGGGAGTAGTTTAGAATGATGTTGTCATAACTTCTTCGACTGGACTTAATCTAAGACGTGTCCCAATAAACTCCTTCTTCAACAAGCTTCCTGTGACCTTGTATCTTTCCTACACTGGCGACGAGGGGAAAAGAACTTCATATTTCCTATTTTATTCATGAAAAAGGATTTCATCGATTTTTTATTTTATCGGAATTTAAAAAGAAAAGAGATACCGAGTTCGGAGCTATTGTAAACCTGCGGATTCATGCAGATTCGACTCTAGAGAAGATTTGTTTTCATCTTCTGAGGTATTTTTTTTAAATATCGCATTACCTCGAAGATTTCTTCAGCGCGAGTTGTCTTTAGCGCGAGTCTCCACCAGCGCGAGTCTTCTCCAGCGCGAGCACCAGCGCGCACATGAATGCAATGCGAGGTTTCCTCACAGCGTACGTGTGACGTCATACGCCTTCGAAACAAGGTCCACTGCCTTCAGAAAGAAAGTGATTTCCACGGCGGCCATTTTGAATAGGTGAACCTCGTTTTCTCAGTGATTTTCACCGTTTCTTTTCATTCTTTCTACTTCATGGTCGTGGAATCCTCGGAACACGATTTGTTTCACGACTGAACTCTGACTTAAGGTACTATTTTGGATTCTTGTTTTGTTTTGGTTAAAGAAAATATATTATTAAAAAAAAAGTTTTCATTTACTGTTTTAATAAGTTATTAAATTAACTTATTATATTTTACAATGAGTGGCATTGTTCCTCCTCCTTCGTTCTTGGCAAACAAAGGTGATCCTCCTATGGACTGGGAAATATGGGAACCAGTTTTCTTGGCTTATGTTGAAGTCATGGAAGGTACAGAATGTGAACCTGAGAGGAAATTTTTACTTTTAAAACATTGTCTTGGGGGAATTGGATTAAAAGAATTCCTTACCCTTCCAGCCTTAACCAATCCCGGTGAGAAGGATGTTTATGAATGTGCAGCGGAACAATTAAAAATAAGATTTGGAAAAAAAAAGAACATTGGTATGGAGAGATTTATTTTCTATTCCCGTAAACAATCTGCAGATGAACCAATTGATGACTTTGTATCTTCTCTCAGATCACTTGCCGTCACTTGTGATTTTGAACACATAACTTATGAACAAGTATTACGAGATCAAATGCTGATGAGAACAAATAATAAAAAAGTCCAGGAAAGACTTTGGACAACTTCAGATATGTCTTTAAACGCAGCTATTGATATTGCAAGGTCAATTGAACATTCTGAGAAGTTTGTGAAGGAAATAAGAGGAAGTGAAAAAGGAGATGTTTTTAGTGTCTTTAAAGAAGGAGAAAAATCTAAGAAATCTTTTATTTTTAAAAATGATTTTTCTAACAATAAGAGTGATTCGAAATTTAAATATACTAAAAATGAGAAGAAGAACAACACTCAATGGATTTGCTTCAGATGTGGAAGTTCAAACCACTTAGCAAACTCTAAAGCTTGCCCTGCCCTTGATAAAATATGTTTAAAATGTAATAAGAAAGGGCATTTAACTAAGTTTTGCAAATCTACTACCAGGAAAGTGAATATTGTTCAAGACGTTGATGATTATGATTCTTTAAATGAAAATGATATTAATACTGTTATCAATATTTGTGGTAGTGAGGGTGTAAGTAAATTTCCATCTTGTGATGTGATTATAGATGGAAAGATGATAAATGTATTTGTTGAAACTTGTGCATGGTATACCTCACTAGGTTTAGATGTCGTAGGAAAGAATTGGCCAAACAAAAATTTACTTGAATCTGACATTTCTCCAGGGGGTTACACAGGACAAAAAATTGAGTTGGTAGGTTTTTTTGGGGGGAAAATCACATTTGCCAGTGAATCTACATATGGAAAGATCTATGTGGCAAAATCTGGGCAATCGTTGTTAGGATGGCCACACCAAGATCAATTGGGCATTAAGATAGATCCTAGAGCCAATCCTCCAGTCTATTCCGTTGCAAATACCAATGATTCTGATGGAAATCTCATGCTTAGTAAATTGAAATCTGAATTTTCAAATGTTTTCAGTGGGAAACTTGGTCAGTATCAGGGTTTTAAACATACTATTAAACTCAATGAGGGTGTTGTTCCTGTTCGGCACAGAGTCAGAAATGTTCCTCTTACATATAGGGATAAACTTAAAATTTTGCTCAAGGATTTGTGTGACAAAGATATTATTGGGCCCATTGAGTCATCGCCTTGGGTTTCTCCGATTGTGATTTCGGTTAAATCCAACGGCGAATTGAGGCTATGTGTAGATCTTCGCAGCTTAAATAACTCAATCTGGGTGGATGCTCATCGCTTGCCAAATCTTCATGAGATGGTCTCGACATTAGGAGGTGCTGAGGTCTTCTCGTGCATTGATTTGGCAAGTGCTTATCATCAAGTTGTTTTAGATGATGAATCCAAAAATTTGACAGCCTTTATTACGCCTGAAGGTCTTTTCAGGTATAAACGTATGCCTTTTGGATTGGCTAGTGCCGCTTCCGTCTTTCAAAGGCTAATGAAAGAGACACTTGAAGGGTTGACAGGGGCAATCGCTTTTCAAGATGATATACTTGTATTTGGAAAAAATGTTGGAGCATGATGATAATTTAAGAAAAGTTATATCTGCATTGTCTACTAAGGGTCTTACCCTTCGCCTTGATAAGTGTAAGATTAGAGAAAAAGAAGTGGAATACCTAGGGCACTCCATTAGTGGTGCCGGGATTAGACCCAAGCAGAAACACATTGAAAGCATTATTAAGGCTCCTGTACCTGTTTCAAAAGAACAATTAGTAGCTTTTTTAGGACTAATGGAGTTTTATGCCCAATTTATTCCAAATTTTTCATCTAAAGTAGATCCTTTTAGACCACTTTTAAAGAAAAACGCAAGGTTCTTATTGTCTGATGTAATGACGGAAGCATTTCAAAATCTCAAAGCTTTTGTTGTGAATGCACCTTGTTTGAAACCTTTTGTTGTGGGAAAAAAGTGTACCATCATGGTTGATGCAAGTAGCACGGGGTTAGGTGCTGTTCTCATGCAAAATGATTGTGGAAAGGAATGGATAATTGCTTATGCTTCAAGGGCATTGAGGGATGCTGAAAAACATTATTAAGTTATTGAAAGAGAGTTATTAGCTTCGGTTTGGGCAGCTGAACATTTTAAAACTTTCTTATGGGGAACAAAATTCACTATTAAAACTGACCATAAGCCTCTTATTTACATGATGGCACCAGGTGGAGGTCGCACTTTATCAGCTCGTCTTGCCAGATTAGCCTCTAGACTACAATCATTTCATTTTGAAATGGTTTATGTAAAAGGGAAAACTAACGTTCATGCTGATTGCATGTCCAGATTGCACCCTTCTTATGATGTCCCTTGTGATGATGATGAGTGTGAGGTAGCTTTCACTTCCCAAGACGTTATGTTGGTGTATGGGGAGAAATTTGATTTAAGTAAGGAATCTTGGGCGAGAGAAATGGAAAAAAGCATTGAATTGACTGAAGTTAAGAATTACATTTTACAAGGGTAGCCAGAACAAAGGAAGTTTTCAGGCGAGATGATGAGTTATGCTAAGGTTCAAGATGAATTAGCAATTGAAAAAAGGGGTTCTCATGAGAGGTGATAAATTTATTCCGCCTTTTTTCTTGAGGAACACTATTATTGGCATTGCTCATGAAGGACATTTAGGAATTTCGTTTACTAGGAGACGGATAAAAGATTTCTTTTGGTGGCCAAGTGTAGATGGTTGTGTGGAACACTTTGTCCAAAAAAGCTCAGAGTGTGCCAATAGTGACAAGTCTGCTGTTCCTTTGCGTTCTGAACCTTGTCCTGCGGAGTATCCTTGTGGTCCTTGGCGGAAGTTAGGCCTTGATTTTATTGGTCCGTTTTCTGTCTTACCTGAGCAAGGAAGATTTGGCATGGTTTTGATAGACTACTTCTCAAAATGGCCAGAAGTCAAAATGGTCAGAGATATAACGACTAAAAATGTGATAGAGTTTTTAGATGAGACTTTTTGTAGGGAAGGAATCCCAGAAGAGTTAGTGACTGACAATGGACCACAATTTACTAGCAAGGATTTTGAATGTTTTATCACTAAATGTGGGATAATACATAATAAAATTGCTGTGTTCCATCCTGAGGCCAATGGCCAGGTTGAAAGATTCAACAGAGTTGTCAAGGAGGCTATCCAACTTTCTGTTAAAGGTAACCTGAACTGGCGTAATGCTCTTCAGTCTATGTTATTGTCTTACAGAACATCACCTGATTCTGTTACATTGGTCAGTCCATTTGAACTTCTAAGGGGTCGGAAACCCAGTACTCGATTGACTCCGTGGTGGTTGAAAAGAAATCTGAGTGACCATTGTGGTTTTTCAAAGGTTGACTATGATTTGGTCCGCAATAGAGTTAGTGCATATAAGGATGAGATGAAGAAAAGGATGGAGGAAAAACAAGGGTCAGTGAGTAAACATGTGATTTCTGTTGGTGATCTTGTTCGTATTAAGAGAAAGGAAGGTGTGTTGAAAGGAGGTCAGATCTGGTCACGTCCCAAGGAAGTCATTGAAGTTTTCAAGCATGCTGTTAGAATTGATGATGGGTGTGTTTGGAATTTGAACAGGGTTTCCATATTTAAAGGCAAGGATGCTGTTAAGTTAGATGATGACAGCAATGTATTTTTTGATTTTGAATCTGGCAATAAGGGTTCTGGCAATGAAGGATCCTCTACTGGCAGTCCTCTGGGTGAGAATGTCACACATAGGAATGTTACGCCTACTCCTCTTATTGTATCTTCAAAAAATTGTTCTAGGATTCATCGCCTTCCTGGAAGGTACAAGGATTTTGTCATGAATTAGCATCATTATGAACTTTACATGCTTGATTGTTCCATGTTAGAATGTTCAAGATTTTAACACTCAATATGTGCTATATTATTATATTATTTGTTTTTTTTTATTTTATCACTTTATCTTACTTTATTTTTTTTTATTTTTTTTTATTACAGGAAGGGAGGTGTGTTGTATACTGTATCACATGAATAACACGAGATAGCACGAGGTATGACTCGTGTCTATCTCGTGTCAATTGTTATTGTTCTGTGCACATGCTACTGCATCTTTTGAAGGTGGGAGTTGGGAGTAGTTTAGAATGATGTCATAACTTCTTCGACTGGACTTAATCTAAGACGTGTCCCAATAAACTCCTTCTTCAACAAGCTTCCTGTGACCTTGTATCTTTCCTACACGTACCTTATAGATAACTGATCCCCCCACCCCTGGGATACCTAGGGGTGACCCTGGGGGTCCCTAATATGCAAAATCATGGTAGTTGTTTTTATTTTTAAGGGCCGCTAACCCCAAAGTCAAGTTTGAGCACAATTTAAGGTCCTGGCAACCAGTGCAGCTTTTAAACTGAGCTCAGGCTTCAGCACTGCACACATTCTGATGCAGAAAATCTGCTGGCCTCTAAACTGCCTTGCCCCAGGATACTGGAGACTTCTAGGTAGTTTCAATCCCCTGCCCAATTACATACTAGGGGCTTATGGAGTAGGTCATGCCAATTACAGGGGTACCCCACCATACCGTAGTGTACCCTAGCATATGTTAGGTGTCTTAACTGCATTCTAATGTGTTCCTTGTAGCTTGGCACTGGCCCTTGGCCTGGTTAAACAGAGCCCCAGGGTCAGTCAGAGTCAGTTACCACCAGTTCCAGTCAGCAAAAAGTTGGGGGGGGGGGCCCAGGGTACATGATGACTTTGCAACACCAATGCCCACAGAAGCCAACCATTCCCAAAAACATTCTGATTCCTTTTTGAGTTTGAGTTGGATTTATTTGCACAATTGCTTCCACTCTCTCTGGCGACACTTTCCTAGCTCCTTTCACAATAATATGTCCAAGATATTGTACCTCTTTTTGGTATATTGTAGTTTTCTTGGAGACACTTAGGACCCGATCTAGGTAATCTTGATATACCTTCTCTTAAATACCAAATCATACCGATTCGGTATTTATGAGTAGGTAAATGGCATGTAGGTAATTTCTATTTTTAAATTACCGAATCGGTAAGATTCGGTAATTACCGTATCGGTATTTACCAATTCGGTAATTGCCATTCATTCCTATGGGCCTGTAGACCCATAGGAATGAATGTCAATTACCGAATCAGTAAATACTGATTCGGTAATTGGGGGAAACATTGAAGGGTGGCAGGGTGACACTTTGACACCCTGTTGCACCCCTCAATCGTGTATGGGTGCACATGTTGCAGACATACATGCCCTAAGGGCATGTATGTCTGTAACATGGCAGCGTTTGAAAAGCAAAAAAAAATGCTTTTTCAAGGCTTTTAATTATTTACCACCAACTTCTAGTTGGTGGTAAATAACAAATTCTGAAAGCCCTATAGCACTGATTACAGTGCTATTTACATCGCTAAATACAGATTCGGTAATTTTACTGATTCGGTAATTTTACCGAATCGGTAAAATTACCGATTCAGTAAAATTACTGAATCTGTATTTTAGGTGGCCCTACATCTCATTTTCCAAATACCAGTCGGTAACGGCCAAAATTACCGAATTTTGGCCGTTACCGACCGGTATTTGCCTACCTACATCTGGCCCTTTGTGTATGTTCTCAGCCTGGTGGTTAAATAGTGCAATGGTGTCATGTTTACACACATTTTGCATCTCTAGTGCCACAAGCAGATAATCTATGTATTGTACAAGGGTTGACCTACCAGGCATCTGTGGAGTTTCTAGATTTCTTTTCAGGATTTGATTGTGGGACACAACACTATGTTAATACCTTCTGCTGGAAAACAACGGAAAAAATAAACTGCCTTTCTTCATGCAATAGTACTGAGAAGAAAGTCTGGCACAAACCGATAAGTATAAATTATTCTGCTGTATACAGGATTTTAAACAATATGCTAGCTGGATTTGGTACCACAGGACAACAGGACACCACAATTTCATTTACTTTTTGCAAATCCTGCACTATCCAATATTTTCCACTGGGTTTCTGCAAACCCATAATTGAAGAGTTACATGGAATTTCAATTAGTTCTTTCAAGATTCCTTCCTGCAACATGTCATCTACATCTATCACTGGTTGTATTCCTGCTGCTGTCTCGGGTGTGAAATTATATGGGGGTGTTCTTGGATAGGCTGCATTTACTTTCACAGTTCTTCGGACTGGTTATACACCTTTAATTAGTCCAATGTCTTTCCATGTAAAATCCCAGACTCCTGAGTCCCCTATTTCTTTCAAATCCTCAGGAATTGCATTGCTAGTTAGCAAAGGGAATATTCCTGTCTCAGCCTGTTGTTTGATTGATTTTAAATCCTCATCCCCATCATGCGCTAGGAATGCCACACTATCCGGTGTACAATAGATAGTACAATTTAACATGCAGAACAAATTCCTTCCTAACAGGTTCACAGTACTTGAATTTCAGATAACAACTTGGTGCTTCTCTTTAAATGAGCCTATTTTTACAGGACCCTCTTAAGAAACTAGATTGTGGATTTGTTTATTAGTTACTCCTACAGTTTGGATAGTTTTCCCCAAAAAAGGTAGGTATGGAACTCCCACTGTTCTAACTGTGGATCTAGTAGCACTGGTATGAGCAAGAAATTATATGGGGTGGCCATAAACATTTGCATTCACACATGGGTCTACCTCTAAGACTGCGCAAAGTACACAATCTTTTTCCCCTCTCATGCACCATCAGTGTGATTTTTTTTACTTGAACCATCAGTTTCAAATAACAGGAATTGTTGTAATGCATTCTTGTTTACATTCTGATATTGTGGCATGGCATTTTGAAAAAATATAGTATTCTTTTTTGGCATCTGTTTCAGATTGAAGCTAATATTTCACATTTTTGCAGCCGCAACTGGCATCATTGGTGCCTGTCCGTGCATTGGCATCTGCATTTGTTTTACGGGCACATTTTGAGCTTGCATACCTTACGACATTTGCACATTCCCTCCAGCAGTATCAGGATTATATCGACATTCTCTCTTCCACTGTCCAACTCTATGACAGATGTGACAAGCTGTAATTTTTTCATAGCAGCAACATCTGTACCAGATCCTGTACTAACAGGAACAACTCTACCTTGTGATGCATTCATTTCTCCTTGAGTTCCTTGAAACCCGAACTGTGGCATGTTTCCTTGATTTTCTACAAAAGAAGGATTCTGAAAACCTTTCTGAACCACTTTGTTTGTGCTAATATAAACGTATCCTTTATCCATTTCTGCTTTATATCTGATTCATTGCTACAGTACCTTAAATATTTCAGGATTTTGTGGAGTGATTTATTTTGCCAACAGTTCATGCTTTGAGTTTTGTGCAAACAAATCTCTGGCTTTAGCCCTAAAAAACTGAGATGCGAACATCCGCATGTGCTTCTGTCATGAGGTGATGGATCTGCTTCAGGACGCAGGGGGAAGGGAAACAGAAGAGGATCAGTTACGCCCTAATTTCGCACCTCTTTTTTACTTTCAGCCATACCGTCAAGTCGTGTCATCCCTTCCCGATGAGAACATGAAAGAAAGACGGTCCCTTTAAGAGTAGGGACTTCCAGGAGTATAATACCTCCTACCAGGATCACGTCACCGGGACAAGAGGACCAACCAGAATCGTTCCCCACCGGGCGTTTTTTTTAAGCCCCAGAAGAATTGAGAGAAAGAGCCCCAGAGATAGTGAGGACGAGACCTCGACATGATCAGAAGAGCAGAAGGACATATGCGTGTCTTGCGGCATTGAGAACGCGCTCGACAACGCAACAAGAGGATTCATTCCCTGATGCGAGGTCAGAGGAGACACCGGACCTCAACTTACCTAAGGAAGCTGCAGAGACTGAATGGAGCAGACGGTCTCACAAGCTATCCAGCCACGTTCCTGGAGGAGCGTAGCTCTCCCAGGTACGAATTCTTCTGTGGGGCCTGGTAGGGTGGAGAAGGGAAAAGGCCAACAAGCCTTAACTGGGAACAAGAGAGGAAAAGTACCATTTAGCCCATAGTACTATCACACTGGAGGAGGTAATTTCCTTTAAGGTAAAAATTCCCCGTCACCACCCCACCCAGAAAACATTGCATAATAGAGAGAATAAAGAACACTTATAAGGGTCTCTATTCTTTCTGAGCCACCCACGCTGTCTGGCACCTCAAGAAGAAGACAACCCTCACAGGACCTTCAAAGGAAAAGAAAGAAAAAGGAACACTGTTAAATTCATTGCCTGACTGTTCCCTATGAAATAAAATAGGGAAGATAAAAACCATTTACACTCTCTGCGTTATTATTAACCTGCTACAGATGGTGAAAAACCTGGGTAATCCTTCATTTGGCTGTAACTATGGATAACCTGAAACAACAACTTATAAAAAGAAAGGGCAAGAGAAGCTGGAATGGTCCCTGGAGAGGCTATTGACACTGGCACAGGCAGACAGAGATTTGTTTAACCGCATCGCTGCTGCGGTGATTTTTGCGCTACGCAGCTTTTTTCGAAAAGCCGCGTTAGATGACGAGCTCAGCTCGTCATCCGCACACGCCCCCCGTGGCTGATGACGAGCTGAGCTCGTCATCAGCATCGAAGGGGTTAAAGACTCTATTTCCCAGCAAGTAGAATGTATCCATAAGGTGACAGAGGATCAATTATAATTAACCACCCAACAACAGACTCCTCAAGCAGGACATGCTGTGTTCCCGAATATAGTACTCCAGATGCCTTCTTACTGAATTATGAGAGAGTTGACAGAGCCTGTGGTTGGCCGGTCGCTTAATGGTCGTTTTTCCTAGCCCCCCTTCTAACCCCGGAAGCTCAAGCCTCATACGAGGTGGCCAACGCTGGCAAGAATATCCCTCACACAGAAATCAAAGAAATAATACTGGATGTCTTGGGTATGGACTCTGAAGCCTATCGACTCAAATTTAGGAAAGAAAGACGGTTCATAGGAGACAACCCTAAGATTCCCTTTTATAGTTGAAAACAGCTGTAGATAAGTGGCCTGAACCTAATGAAAACACTAAAGAAGAGATAATGGCCCTCATTCATTTGGAATAATGCTTAGAGACGGTACCTTGTCACACTCAATGATGGCTACGGCAGCACACTCACCTTACCATCGAATATAGCCTCGATCCTCTCCTTGGGAAAATGAAAAACCCCACCGTCCTGGTATGAAAACAATAAAAACTGAGAAGAAAACCACTACAACTATACCAGAACCAATTAAGCCCCAGAATAATAAGACCGAAACCCTCCTATCCAGAGGACCTCAATGTTTCGACTGCGGATACTAAGGACCTATTGCTCGGTTTTGCCCCGACAAAGAGAGTTCGGAGGAACCAATGAACATCTGCTGCCTCCCTAAATCCATTATTTTTCCAGAAGATCTTAGTACGTGCTTCTTGTAAATCTCTGGGTGAATACAAAATAGTATTCATGCTTTACTCTATCCAGGGTGTCGTCAGTCAGTCATCCAAGTCAACTTAGTAGACTCCCAACTCATTCCCGGAGCAAAATTGTCCATAAGGTGTGTCCATGGGGATATTAAGGTATATCCTCTAGGAGAGGTTCCCATTGAAAATCCCAATGGGTGTATCACCCTAGTCAGAGTAATGGTACTGGGAAATCTGCCTGAAGAACTAATTATAGAAACAGACAACCCACATTTTATAGGAGTAGTCATGGACAAAGTGAAATTCCAAAAGACCTAAACAAAAGCCCACCCAAACCTTCTTATACGAATCCCTGGTCCTCCAACCGGAATTTCATTATGCTCCAGCTAATGACTCCACACTCCAGATCGCATGGCAACAGGCTAAGAAAAGTAACGCTTCTCTACAAGACACTTACCCCTGCTTTCAGGTTGGGAACAATCTCCTTCACCGAATAGGGAAAAAAGACGGCTCTCCACAACTAGTAGTTCCTATGAGCTTCCGTGAGCAAATCCTCTTCTTCTCCCACTCTCATCTCCACGCAGGGCACAGTAGTGCTGAAAAAACACACAAAGCATCTTGAAACACTTTTACTGGCCTGGTATTTTTGCCAACATATCAAAATTCTGTCAAGAGCACAAAATCTGCCAAAAGAAGAATTCATACAAACCTCCTTCAGTTTCCTTGTAACCCCTTCCCATAATAAGGAAGCCATTTGAGACAATAGATATGGATTCCATAGGGCCTTTCCCCAAATCGAGAAATGGAAATCAATACACCCTGGTGGTGGGAGATTATATAACCAGATATCCGACGCATTTCCCTTAAGAGCACCTACTATGGCTAATATAGCTAAGAAATTGTTAGAATTCTTTTTGAGAGTAGGGTTTCCCAGAGAAATCCTAATGGACCAGCGTAGCCCATTCATGTCACGTCTTATGGGTCAGGTCAGTAAAAGATTGAACCTCTCACATATAAAAACCTCCATCTATCATCCTCAAACAGATGACCTATGCAAGAGGTATAACGGGACTCTTGAGTTAACCCTCAAGAAAATGTTAGCCAGTGAAGTGAAATAATAGGATCTACTCCTGCCCCTTGCCCTCTTTGTCATTCGGGGTCAGGTTACAGCGTAGCCTGGGTTGTTCGTCCGATGAACTTCTTTACGGTCGACAACCCAGAACCCTATTGGAGATGACTGGGAACAGGAAAAACCAAGAGAAGCCCAGAGCCTCTTAAAATATACTCAGGGTCTAAAAACCTACATAAGTAAACTACGGAACTTAGCCTACCCAGAGAATGTGCAAGTGAAACCAAAAACCTTTTATGGTAAAGGAAAAAAATGGAGGCACCGCCAGGTCAATGACTGGGTCCTAATCCTCCTCCGTTCTTCCTCCGCTAAAGTAAGGTCAGAATGGAACGGGGCCTATCAAATAGTAGAAAAATCGGTCATATGAGCTATCGACTACAGATAATCCCTAGGAAGACCCAGACATATCACATTCACATTCTAAAAAAATGGATAGGACCTCTTCTCAAGACCACTGACCTAATCATCCCAACTCCACCCTACGACTCTTCTACTCTAGATCAGCTAGTTATAAACAATGCCCTAACTGTAGACCAGTAATCCTCTCTTCAGGGGGTCTTACATCCTTTCTCTTCCATGTTTTCTGATCTCTAGGGTATCCCTGGTAGAGCGCAACAACGCCACTCTCCTGGGTAAAGTGGTTAAACAGCGACCATACCGGATACCTGCTGCCAGAAGACAGGCCATTAACACTGAGATAGACAACATGTTAATAATGGGCATCATAAAACCTTCCCAAAGCAACTAGTCTTCTCCGAAAGTATTGGTCCAGAAACCAGACTGATCAATATGCTTATGTAATGACTTCAGGGCCGTCAATTCTATTTCCAAATATAATTCCTACCCCCTTCCCAGAATCGATGAATTGATCGAGAAATTAGGAGAGGCCCAATACATTTCAATCCTAGACCTCACAGAAGGTTATCGACAAGTGCCCCTTAGAGCCAAAGACCGAGAAAAAAATGCCTTTGCCGCCCCCAATTGCTTGTATAAATGCACAGTACTCCTGTTTGGGTTACACGTTGCACCTGTCACATTCCAGAGGCTTATGAACAAAGTATTCCACAACCATCAAACATATTCATTAGCCAATTTAGATGAAATTAAGGTATACAGCCCCTCATGGGAACAACATCTAACCCATTGCCAAGAGATTTTACAAGCCCAAAAGGCTACAGGTTTACATTTTAACATCAAGAAATCTAGAATGGCTTTTCAGAAAGTTAAATATCTGGGATACCTCCTGGGAAATGGCGTTATAGAGCCCCAAGAAGAAAATAATAAAGTTATCCTAAATACCCCTATTCCTAGCACCAAGAAGGAAGTGAGAGCATTCCTAGGGTTATTAGGTTATCAGGTTCATACCCTGCTATTCCGAGATTGCAGAGTCTCTGACCGATCTCCTAAAAAAGGAAGTGAAAACAAAAGACTTGATAAAACCCTCATGGGTGGTACAAGAAGCATTCAAAGAGCTAAAGAAAGCTATAACCTCTAGTGCCAACCTGGTCTCCCTGACCTCTAACATACCTTTTGTATTATAGACAGATCCTTCTGAAACGGAACTGGGAGCTGTTCTCTCCCATGTTTAATTCCCCATTTTATACTTTAGCCGCAAACTGATTCCCCCTGGACTGAAATATCCCAAAATTGAGAAAGAGTGCTTTGCCTTCAAGAGGGCTGTCAAGAAATTACGTTACTACCTGGAAGAGTCCTCCTTTACACTATACACTGATGATGCCCCCTTACAGTGGATGAGCCGTGATAAGGGCAACAACCCTCGAATCCTTCACTGGTTTCTCTCTCTACAACCCTTTGTTTTTGAAGTTCGACACCGTAAGGGCTCGGAAAACGTGATCGCTGACTTCCTTTCCCGTATTCCCCATTTGCCCACCCGGCAAATGTTTAGGGGAGGGATATGTCATGAGGTGACGGATCTGCTTTAGGACACAGGCAAAAGGGAAACAGAAGAGGATCAGTTACCCCCTCATATCGCACCTCTTTTTTACTTTCAGCCATACCGCCAAGCAGCTTCATCCCTTCCTGGAGAAGACGGGGATAAGGAAGATCAGGGCTAGAGTCGGGGTACCACGCAGGTGGACGGCATCCACCCACTTATTTTACCGGGTGGACGCCGTCCACCCTGCCCAAAAGCTGGACTGGACAATGATGGCGTTACTTACTGGACCGGCCGCCCCGCCGATCTCCCAACCTTGACATACTCATCGCATCCTGCTTCCTCCTCTCTCCACCCCCGTCACCCTCCCCTGCCCACTCACTCGCTACCCATCTCATGCTCTCTCTCCTGAAGTCTGTTCCCCCCTCTATCCGCGCTCCCCTCTCACAGGTGCTCCTCCCGCCCCCCCTTCGCGCTCTGTTCATGACCTGCTCACGCCCCCCCCTTTGAGCCTTCAAACTTAACTACGAGGCTCGCATCCTTTCCCCATTTCTCGTCCCATCACACCTCTCTTCCCATGACTTCATTCACCCCCATACACCCAGGAGCGTAGCTGCTACTGGTGCAGTGGCACCGCAGGCCCACGGAAACGTGATTATTGCTGTGTTACCTGCTGTGACGTCACTTCCTGTCTCTGAGCGTCCCCCCACTTCTTTATTCAGGACTTGTGCCCTGCAGGAAGATGGTCCCTTTAAGATACAGGACTTCCAGGAGTATTATGCCTCCTACCAGGATCATGTCACGGGGACGAGAGGACCAATTGGAATTATTACCCGCTGGGCGGTTTTTTTAGATCCAGGAAAAATAGAGAGGAAGAGCCCCAGAGAGTCAGCGAGGTTGAGATGCCCGCACAACCAGAAGAGCTGAAGAAGGATGTACGCAGGTCTTGCATCATTGGGAACACGCCAGACACCGTGTTGGAGGAACTACGGCAATGAGAGTATTCATCCCCCGAGGCCAGAGGAGACGCTAGAAACTATAGGGGAAGCACTTAGTGGCCAAATTCTTAGGTTCGCTAATTTTACTGTACTAGGAGATTTAAACTTTCACATGGACGATCCCAATGATAAACACGCCGTGGACTTTAAAGAAATCATGCAGGTTCTGGGACTGATGATGCACATATCGGAACCTACTCACTCGGCAGGACACATACTTGACTGTATTAGTACCAATATTGAGGTGAAATCCCCGGTACAACAAACATGGACGGACCACAAATTTATTGAGTTTAATTTTAGCATTAAGGAAACTGAGAGAAAGAAGAAGGATAAAAACATTACCGGTGGACTTCTTTAGATACTCCCCATTAGTTTGGTCTCAGGTGCTTACGAGAGTCTTCAGGGGAGCTAATAATAACATAATCCCGGCTACATGGGCAACATCCATCATAGTACCCATTTATAAAAAGGGAAGTCGCGAAGACCCTGGGTGCTACAGACCCATCTCCTTCATTGACTCTGCCTTTAAGATCTTGGGCAGAGTTTTACTAGCTAAATTGAGGGACGGCCTGGAGAGTTGTGGAGGACTTTCTAACATACAGTACGGCTTTAGAGAGAACCGGGGAACCCTAGACCAATGCTCAAACTTGCACCTTTTAGTCTCCAAATACACGGTGGCCGGGGAGGGGTCTGTATATTTGGCTTTTATGGACCCTGAATATGAATAGGTCCAAGCTATGGTCCCTATTGTATGATCTCGGAATAGAGGCTCCTCTAGTAGCTTTTATTGCAAATTTGCACCAGGGTCTCTCAGCCAAAGTGCGGGTTTCCAAGGAGGGTAGGTGCACCGATAGTTTCCACTCTGAAAAGGGGGTGCGTCAGGGTTGTATCCTGGCCCCCCTTCTCTTTACGATCTACATAAACGGATTGGGGAAATACCTTGAAACAGGGGATGCTGCTGTACCGCGTATAGGAGGAAAGCAGATCCCGGCACTCCTATACGCGGACGACGCTGTTTTAATAGCGCGTACGGGAAATGGGCTACAGACCCTTCTGGATCTTTTTGGCTCCTTTATGGAGGACTTAGACTTAAAAGTTAATATAACTGAATCCCACATTATGATTGTAGGCAGTCAGAGACATAAGTTGCACGCAAAATCCTTTACCTGCAGGGGAGAGACACTCTCTAGGGTGCCTGTCTTCCCATATTTGGGGGTCCTATTTGACGAGAGAGGTTCATGGGGCCCCCAGATAAAGGCGAAGAGTATCTCTCTTGCCCGCTCTACATCAGCCCTCTTGGCTTTCACAAAAAGATTGGGGGCAAGCCTATGGAGGCAGTGTTAAAGGTTTATAATAGCAAGTGCATTCCAATTGCTTTGTATGGGTCTGCCTTGTGGGGGTATGTCAACCAGGATAAAATCCAGAGGGTGGAAAATGGGCTTATAAAACAACTTTTATCTGTCCCGAAGTCCACTCCGACCCTCCCCCTCCATGAGGAAGTTGGTCTGCCCTATATAGAGGATAGGCTTAAGCTAGCTCCATTAATTTTTTGGGCTAAAACATGGATGAATCCTGAACTGACACTCAACCACAGCATTCTGTAGGATGTGACCTCACGGGACCAGACTATGAAAATTCCATGGTTGAAATATATTAAATCCTCTTTCACGTCATTAGGGAGACCGGAGCTATTTTTAAATCCACATAATATTAGGAAGGAGGACGTTAAATGGATTAAGCAGGAATTTCTGACGAGGGATTGTCTACAGAGAGAGGAGGTGGAATTAAGTAAACCTCTGGTAAGAACCTATCTGATTTTATCCACCACTCCTTCTCTGGAACCTTATTTAAAAATTGTCACAAACCCACTGCACAGATCCCTGCTAACAAAATTTAGAATGAATTTAATCCATTATTCGCTTGGCTGTTTTCATTCGTGGGCTAAACCTGAAGATGCCGCACCCTGTAGCTGTGATAAGTTTTCAAACCAGGACACTCTCCATTTTATGTTTATTTGTGGGCATTACATTGTTGAGAGGAAAAAATACTTAATCCCGATCTTGAAGGATACCAGTTTTATCCAAGTCAGACCAGCACTAATTTTTTTGCAAACACTGCCTAACACTTTTATAATGTTCAGTGTTGCAAGTTATCTAACAGCCGCTTTTAGATCAAGGTGTAAGAGGGTCCTGCAAGCTGTCCCCTTTTAACCTGTTTATACTTTTTACCTAAATTTTAACATATTTTGAATGCATTGTTAATATTTTATTGACTATGAGATGGATTATACATTGTGCAGTTTAAATTTGTTGTACTGTGTTTGCCTTTTATGATTTGAAAAAAAATCGAATAAAGTGTATTTTGACTGACTGACATTAAGGATAAACCTGTAACCTGTTGGGGCAAAATCATCGAACATCCCGACCTTAAAAACTGGGCAAAAGATAATAAACCTATTTTCTCAGGAAATATACACACTGACAACCAGAACTTTGTGTACTGGATGAATGAAATAGGCAATAAGATTATAACCACAGGAGCAGGTTCTAAATCCAATAAAGGAAAGTACTCTGCACCATGGTTTTCAGGCCCTCTCAAAGAAATGTTGGTTAATGTCAAAATCTTAGAGCGAAAGTGTCGTCGCCACTATGAACAAGAGGATAAAAGAACATATAAGATAGGGCGAAAACAATATCATGCTGCTATCAAAAATGCTAAAGCTGAGTATTATACGGCACAAATTGAAGTGACAGGCAATAAACAAAAAGAAATATTCAATATTGTGAATAGTTTCAGAAATCCCAATGCATTGACACAAGATATCCCACCTTCACAGAACCTATGCGATAAGATAGCTGACTATTTTTTTTCAGAAAATAGAGACTATCACGAAAGACTTTCCACCATTTAAGCAAGAGAATCTGAGGTCAAGGCCAATTTAAGCATTCACAAACCCGGTTGGGAAACCTTTGACCCCATTAGTCTGGAAGATATGCATAAGGCGATATCGACGATGAAATCTGGATCTCCTTTTGATCCTTGTCCACCTACGTTGCTGAAAGCAATAGCAGAAGAAGTTAACCCTGGAATAAATTCCAGTATTAATGCCTCTCTCGCCTCAGGCGAGATCCCTTCAAATTGGAAAGTGGCAGCAGTCAGACCCTTACAAAAGAAAGCTATCCGGCGACTCTTACAAATCTACACCCTATCTCGCTTCTCCCAATTCTATGCAAACTGACCGAATCCTGTGTAAATAAACAACTGATGACTTTTCTGGAGGAGAATGAAACCCTCCATCCATGCCAAGCTGGTTTTAGGGCACAGCACTCTACCGAATCAGCTCTTCTTTCTACCACCGAAACCATTCGAGCTGCATTGGATCAGGGCAAGAAGGCTGTCCTGAGCCTTTTAGATCTCTCTGCAGCATTCAACATGGTGTCCCACGCTATCCTTTTACATCGCCTAGCAAACGCGGGCATAGCAGGAAACTTTCTCGAATGGTTCAGAAGTTTTTTAGCACACAGGCGTCAGGTCACCATGCTGGGTCAATTCCGCTCAGAGGAGAAAATGCTGACAACAGGGGTTCCGCAGGGCTCAAGCTTGAGCCCCACATTGTTCAAACTATATATGGCTCCCCTGATCAAACTAATCTCCTCGTTTGGCATTGACTCGATTGCATATGCAGACGATACCCAGTTGGTTCTAACATTGGACAAAAATGCTTCGAATGCTGAAATTACTCTGAAAAAATGCCTTTTGGCAGTATTCGCATGGATGACCAGTAATCATCTAAAATGTAATTCTGTTAAAACAGAAATTGTGCCTTTCGGTTCCAATAACTGTTTTTCTCCTCAGTCCTGGTGGCCCAAGGAGGCAGAGGCTCCACCCAATACTGTCAATGCAGTGAGAAATCTGGGGGTTAAATTTGACAACACTCTGTCTTTTAACCAACAAACCAGAGAAGTAGCTGGAAACTGTTTCAATATCATTAGAGGTCTGAGAAAATTCTTTAAGCTAGACGGACTGTTGCAGTAGCATTGATAACATCAAGATTGGACTACTGCAACAGCCTGTATGCAGAGCTAAATAGATCTGGCCTGCACAGACTTCAGATGGTGCAGAATGCTGCGGCTAGGCTAGTTTTAGGTTGGGCAAGAACATCCTCAGCCTCTGCCGCGCTAGATGCACTGCACTGGCTCCCGATACAAAAACGTATTTTGTTTAAAGTCCTGACAATCTCCTTTAAAGCTTTTCATCATCAAGGCCCAACCTATCTACAGAAATACTTTAAACAATACTATCCGTTACGTGAACTCAGATCTTCCTCATCAAATCTGCTTACCGTCCTCAAATTTAGGTTGACGACGAAGGGAGGAAAATCCCTATCTGTGATTGGCACTAAAGCATGGAATAAATTACCTCAATATCTCCGTGCAGCCAATACAGAACTAAGTTTCAGTAAACAACTAAAAACATGGATCTACTCACTGCCAGACACAGTACGTAAAACCCTAATATGATCCTTTCCCAGTTTCTCGAACAGTCTAGATACGGTCATCTGCTAGATACAGGAAGTCTCAGCGCCAAGATACTCCTCGGAGTGGTAGTGCGCTATACAAGAATCCAATCACATCACATCACGCCCGACCTGGATTTACCAGAGGAAGCTGCAGGGACCGAATAGAGCCGAAGGTGTCACACCAGCTATCCAGCCACGTTCCTAGAGGAGCGTGGCTCTCCCAGGTACAATTGTGTCTGTGGGGCCTGATAGGGAGGAGGGAGTAAACGGCCAACAAGCCTTAACTGGGAACAAGAGAGAAAAAGAACCATTTATCCTATGATACTATCACACTGGTGGAGATCATTTCTTTTAAAGTTAAAAGTCCCCATCCCCACCCCGCCTTGAAAGCACTGCATAGTAAAGAGAGTAAAGAATACTTACCAGGGTCTATGTCCATTCCCAGGCACCCACACTGTCTGCCACGCTAAAGAAGAAGACAACACTCATAGGACCCTAAAAGGAAAAGAAAGAAAAAGGAACACTGTTAAAATCATCACTTGACTGTTTACTATGAAATAAAATAGTGAGAGGTAAAAAAAACATTTGCTCTCTCTGCATTATTATTAACCCGCTACACCTTCTCCTCTGGATATTCAAGTCCACTGTGCTTCAAGAATCTCTCCTAGTGCTCATTAAGCATGGGCGGAAAATCCGTTTCGCTCGCGGATTTTGCGGATTTTCGGTAAATTCGCAATCCGCGAGATTTGCGAATCTCCCGCAAAATCCGCAAATCCGCGAGCAGCGGATTTTGCTCGCACTGTTCGCGTGAGTTCGCGGCTTCCCAGTACAACTTCGCGCCCCGCGAATAAGTGCAAAATTGCAGAAATACGATCTTAGCAAAACTGAAACTACTTACCAGGTTCAAAAGTTCAGGCTCATCATTAGTAGCCATTTCCTGTAGTGCTTCCTGAGGGGCCCCTCCAGAGTTCAGTTGCCAGTTGCAACTATTATGTGACCCTGCTCTGAACCTCAGAATAGTTACACATATGCCTCAAAGGTCCTGAATTACAGCTAAGGGAGACAAGCAGGAGCCAGGCTGGAAGTTCAAATCCATTAATCAGCCCCTAATTCATTATTGTCAGTTGGGGCAGGGCAGGTGTTGTAACTAATTTTGCAACAATGAAAGCACCTAGCAAGTGCAAAAGATCACTAATCAGGAAGCACTAAGGAAGCAGGTGCCAGCTAAAAAAATATTCTGTGACACATTAATCAGCCCCAAATTAATTCAGTTCACTTGAGGCAGGGAAGGTGTGCTTGCATTGCCACAATAATGTACACTGACTGGACAACCAGAGGGTGCTGTGATGAAACAGAGGGTGGCATGGGTGGGCCAGAGGGTGGCATGAGTAGTCAGAGAGTGGCAGTGGTGACAGAGAGTGGCAGTGATGAAGAAGAGTGTCCCAAACAGGCTGGACACGTAGAAACAACAAGTTCGCGAAACTTGCGACCCGACAGGTAAGTTCGCAATTTGCGACATTGTACAAAACCCTCGCGAACTGGCAGAAACCCGCGCAAACACAAAAAAAAAAATCCGCAAATTCGCGAGAATTCGTGGATTTTGCGGATTGCGAGTTCGCAAATCCGCAAAATTCGCGAACGCGAGATTCGCTAAATTCGCCCATGCTTAGTGCTCATGTACAGTCTCTTTTGGCTCCTCTGTTGCTGGTTGAAAATTGATTCAATCATATCTTTCTGGGGTATGCTGCCTTTCAAAAAAGTAATAACTGCCTCATACTTCTCCATCATTGTAGGAGATGGTACATTTGTCCGAACCACTCTCGCTGGTTCTTTTCTAGGCCACTGTATTGCAGTCTTACAATCAGTAGGTGCTACAATATCAAAAAAAGTATTCAAATCAGTCCCCAACACCTTTGAAATCTTTATGAACTGGTCCACTTGAATGAATGAATGAATGAGTGATTATTTCTATCGCGCAAGAAAACTTAACCCAAAAAGGGCATCAAGGCGCTGTCAGATGGAAAAGACAAAAACATAACTGAGGCTAAAAGACAGAAACAGAGATGTGAACGCCGGTCACATTAAAATTAATAGGCTGATAAGAACAGCCATGTCTTTATGAGTTTGCGGAAAACAATCAAAGAGGGTTGACTGGCAATTTCCGACGGGAGCGAGTTCCATAATTTGGGGGCCAGCAGAGAGAATGCTCTGCCCCCCATCTCGCCTTCTTTTTTTTTTTAAATCTTTATTGAAATTTAAGGCATAAGTTGTATTCACAAGGTTACATTTTAACTTTCATCTCAGAATCATATATCCATGTAGCTTATAATCATAGTATCTACTGCTCAGTCTTATATACAGCTAGCCGGTTTCAAACAATAATAAGTAGTAACGTAACCGTGTATGCAGAAATCACTTCTTGTAGCACAGTTTAAAGGCCTTTCGAGTTGTACAGTATATTATATTAACCATCAGAACATTAATTCTTAAATCTAAAAAGAGTCGTCATAATTAGGTATTCATTTCACGTTCACACCGACTTTTCAGCCACTCCACCTGTTCCAGGTTATGCAGCTCTGCAAATCCGTACTTGAACGACGCCCTGTCTGGTTCAGTAATGTTAGCAAACCATCACCCAGCTACCTATTTATCCTCCCCTTCAGAGTCTAAGTCTTCTTCTTCCGGTAAGGGTTCACAAATTTCTCCTCTATAAATATTCCATGCTGTCCATACCTTGTTCCATTTTCGGGGGCATGCTCTGAGCACATACACCGCCCTTTCTGTAACCATCAGCATGTCCATGTTTTTACTCCACCTATTAGCTGTAGGCAGTTCCGGTGCCCCCCATTTTTGCGCAATGTCTCGTTTAGCTACCATCATGGCCAGAGTAGCCCATATCAGGCCATATCTATCCAGATCATTGGGGTCCCAGATGTTCAATAAGCATTTGCGAGGTTCTGGCAAAACGGAGATCTTAAGCGTTTGCGAGACAGTGCGCATAACCTGTCTCCAGTATTCCTGTACGCGCGGGCAATCCCAGAGTGTATGGTACAGTGTTCCCTCCTCCCCGCATCCTCGAAGACAAAAGGGATGTGGTGCCCTATGTATTTTGTGAAGCAAAGTCCCAGTGTAGTAAATGCGATGTAAAATTTTAAGTTGCACTAATCTGAATTTTGCTGAAATACCTACTTCTCTCGGTGATGCTAGTGCTTCGTTCCATTCTGACTCAGTGACCTCACCTATTTCTCGCACCCATTTTTCTCGTAGTTTTATTGTAGGGTCCCCTAGGTTGTTGATCAGTTTTTTATGTATGAGGGAGGTCGCGCTTTGTTGCATATAGTCCGTCAACAGCCTATCCTCCAGTGGTGAGGACTCTGGTATATCAGTGCCTACTGGGATTGCCTGGAGCAGTGCGTGTCTTATTTGCACATATCTAAACGTCTCTGTCGGGCCCAGGCCATATTGCTGTTGGAGCTGCGGAAATGCGACCACCGTGCCTTTTTCCCATAAGTCCCTAACTGTGGAGATTCCGATGCAGTCCCATTGCATAAATCCCTTACTAGACCGTAGGTTCCCTAATGTCTTTGTGTCCCATAGTGGTGTTAGTTTGGTGATTTTCCCCTTCCAACCTAGCCGTGTTTGTGCTATGTGCCACAAGGCCGCTGTGTGTTTGGTCGGTCCCAGCAGTGTCTTGACTTGCGATTTGTTATATAGTACTGAGAGCATGCAGTCTGTCCCTAGCTGCGACCAATCCGCTCTATATGCTGGGTCACTTCTTGGAGTATGTATCCATTGGTTTATTATTTTAAGATGGGCTGCCCAGTAGTACAGCTGTATATTCGGTAATGCTATACCTCCTTCATACCAACTCTTTGTCATCTTATCATATGCTATACGTGCCGGGCCATTATTCCAGAGTAGGTTTGAGACCAGTGCTGCGATCTGCTTGAAGTATTGCGGTGCAATAGGATATGGGGTGTTTTCCAGTACATATAGGAATCTGGGTAGTGCCATCATTTTATAAAGGGCTGCACACCCGAGGAGGGTCAGTGGTAAGGTCGCCCAGTGTTTAACATCGGCACGAAGACGTTCCATAGGCGGCTTCAAGTTTTTGTCAAAGAAGTCCGCGGCACTGTTCGTAATAACAATGCCTAAATATTTAAAGGAGTTCGGGGCCAGTGCAAGGGGACAGTCCGCTTGTAGCACCGGATCCGGACCCTTTAGTGCGTATATCACCGACTTGGACCAGTTCAGGGTATAGCCCGACGACTTCCCATGTGTGTTACAGAGATTCAATAATGCGGGGATCCCATTTTCAGGCTCAACCATATAAATCAGCATATCATCCGCATATAGGGATATTTTATCTTCCTACCCATCCTCCCATTTGATTCCTTTGAGTAACGGTGTTGTTCTGATTAGGATTGCTAAGGGTTCTAGCACCAGGGCAAAAAGCAAGAGTGACAAAGGGCATCCCTGCCTCGTCCCCCTTCCCAGCGGGAACGTCTGCGAGACGTGACCATTAGCTACCACTTGTGCCATCGGCTTCGTATAAAGTAGTCGTATCCATGCTACATATTTCGGTCCAAAGCCCATACGTGCCAATACCGCAAATAGATATTCCCATTCTACTAGATCAAAAGCCATTTTGGCATCAAGGGAGAGAATCACTGCTTTTTCCGAGAGAAGGTGCGCTCGTGCCATCACCCCATGAACCCGCCTGAGATTCAGTGCTGTACTCCTGTGAGGCATAAAGCCTGACTGATCAGGGTGGATCAGTGTCTGCAGGTGTTGTACGAGACAGTTGGCCAGTAGTTTTGCCAAAACCTTGGCCTCCACGTTAAGTAGGGAAATGGGGCGATACGAGGAGCATTCAGACGGAGGTTTACCCGGCTTTGGTATGGCTACAATCGTTGCGGTGCGCTGGTCCAGCGGTAGTTCCGCCTTTTCCAGGCTCTCCATGTACATTTCCAGTAATGGTTTACTGAGAGTTTCGGCCATCGATTTATACTATTCTATGGGTATTCCATTGGGTCCTAACGCCTTTCCTGATTGCAGTGCCTGAATTGCCAGTTGAATTTCATCTTCTGTCGGGTCGGCAATATTCTCAAGCGAGCTTAACGCCACCTGAGCAGTGACTTCCTGCTCTGGGGTATATATCTCTTGGAAGTGGCGTGCCAAGGTGCAAACTATTTCTTCTGGATGTGTCTGCAACTGTCCGTCATGTGAGTGCAGCCGCTGTATACCTCCATTACTACCCCCTCTCTTATCTAACCATGCCAGCATTTTCCCTGCTTTGTCGCCTACATCATATATTCTATGTGCTGTGCTTGTGAGATATCCTTGGACTTTCGTTTTAAGGTGGGCTTGGTATTGCTGCTGCCGTAGGTGTAATAGGTGTGCTGCTCCCGGTGTGGGATCCGCCATGTGGGTATTGTTCGCGTTATGGAGTGTCAGCTCGAGCTCTGTGAGCTCTCGCCGTGACTCTCTTTGGTGCCCTGTAATTGCTGCTATCGCTTCTCCCCGCAGGACCATTTTGTACGCTTCCCACAAGACCGAGGGAGAGGACACTGATCCCGCGTTTTCCTCGAAATAGTGCGTGGTCACTAATTTTAGTTCTTTCCTGATCTTGGGGATTTTTAAGTAGTTCGGGTATAGTGGATAAATTCTAGCACGCTTCTTCTCTTTGGTGGTGAGTGACAGGGATATTGGTGAATGGTCAGATATGCCTCTTGGCAGGATTTCTATTTTATCTACTTTCCCCAGTCCAACCCCTAAGAACAAGAAATAGTCAATACGTGACAGGCTATTGTGTGCAGCGGAATAGTATGTGTATTGTGTCGCTGTGGGGTTTAACTGTCGCCATACGTCTGCAATGCCCATTGCCTCTAGAAATCCAGGGAGCGTTGCAGTTCCCCGAAGACGTTCTCTAATGGGATATGTGTCCAGTGTTGGGTCTACTATTGCATTGAGGTCCCCTCCTATGATTGTATCGTCCTCCGGGAGGTCCAGAAGGAATTTACCCAGGGCAGGCAAAGCAACAGATTGGAGTGCCGGGGGATGTAAACGGAAACCACATTTAGGGGTTTCCCTTCCCATTGTACATGTAGTGCTGCGAAACGACCCTGATCATCCGTCTTGCGGTGTTCTACCATAAAGGGTGATGTCTTTTTCATGAGTATCCCCGCCCCTCGGGAGCCTGTCGTGAATTCGGCATGTACTGCCATCACATATCCGCGTCTATCAAGCGCCTTACATGCTGTTCCCGTGAGGTGCGTCTCCTGGAGTAGTACTAGGTCGGGGCCCTGGCGTTTAATTGCTTGCAGAACCAATCACCTCTTTATTTTATCTCCCAATCCTCTGACGTTCCAAGTAAGCATGCGCAGGGGAGGCACCTCAACTGTCGTAGGCGCGCCCTCAGTGGGTGCAGTGTGTAACCGTTGGGCCATTGGATTGGTTGGGTAGTGTTCTAGCTGCCATGTTACAGGCCTCAGTGCATATGTAGCGTTCTATGTTGAGGCGTAGGAATAGCTCGTTACTCGGTGTGTTCGTGTACCATGTGGTGTGAGTGATGACTATCAATACTAACAGTAACTTCAAAACTTCCCCTCCCTCCCCCCTCCCTGCTCCCCTGCTCCACGGACTTACCCCCGCACGCTTCCCCAATTTTGCAGAGTGCTTCCCATAGTCAAAAATACTTGCTCGCTGGGGAAAGGACTTCCCCGGAGACAACTGCCTCTCTTCCTCTCCGTGGACACCATCCACCTAGTATCCAGGGCGTTCAGTCAGGCCTTTGGTATAAATGTTATTACGCACCAGGTGTCTATTGTTCGTCTTCCGAGGCCTCGACATTATTGTCTCTTGCCGGGGATCTGTCTTCTGGTCCGCGTCCTGGCGCTTGGGAGCTTGTGCAGCTGTTCGGTTCCCGGTTCCAGTGTGTTCTGTGTGTCCTACGTGGTGGCTCTACTGGTCTCCAGCCGTCCAGCCAATCTCGAGCAATCTCAGGGGTATCAAAGAACCAGGTTTTGTTGTTTGCCACTACACGCAGTCTTGCCGGGAACAGCATGGAGTACGGAAGTTCTCTCGATCTGAGTTCCTTCTTAATGTCCAGAAACGTTCTCCTACGACGAGCAACTTCGGCCATGTAATCCGGAAAGAAGGCCAGTGTGGAATTTTGGATTTTAATTGGTGGCGCCACTCGCGCCGCCTGCAGGATGGCGTCTCAATCTCTAAAGTTGAACAGTCGAGCCAGGATCGGTCGCGGCGCTGCACCCGGTTTCGGTCTGCCTCCCGGGACCCGGTGGGCCCTTTCGACTGAGAAGAAGGTGGACAGGCCCTTGGGTTTAATTTCTTTCTGTATCAACTCCTCCACATAGAGGTCCATTGCTCTCGTACCTTTGGATTCTGGAACCCCAAGGATCCTTACGTTGTTCCGTCTGGAGCGCCCTTCTTGGTCGTCCAGCCGTTCTCGCAGTACGTTGTTTTCCGCAGCTATCTTCTCCACCTCTGCCTGGAGTTCAGAGACATCCTCGACCAGGGATTTCGTCACAACCTCCATAGAGCTTACTTTCTCGGACATTTTATGGAAGTCCGCCCTGATAAGTGTGATCTCGGTTGATATTGACCTTACCGTCGCTTGGACTTGCGTCAGGGCTTTCATCACGTCGTCTAGTGTGGCCTGCTTGCTGCCTGCTTCCTCTGCTGACTTGCCTGCCGGAGATTTCCCGTCCGCGGAAGGAGAGGCATTCTTGTCACGTGCAAATCTGTCAATTCTGGTTTGGGTAGTGTTGCTTTTACTCCCCCTGCCTGACATTTCTGCCGCCGCCAGTGGATCGATGAATGGTCGATGTCTCCGAGGTCTTCCGCGGCTCTCAACTGTCTATCACCGGGTCCAGCAGTGTTGTGCCACTGGTTGCGCCCTCTGAGTTAGCGGTCACTGGCTACGCCCTCTGATTTATCGGTGTCGCGCCTATGGTGTAGCTGCGACCGAGTCCCGGTTTGTGCAGGGGGGGGGGCAACCCCTCCTTCACGTTGTATTTTCCCTGCTGAAGGCTTTATCAGTGTCAGTTCTGTGAGGTTCCCTCTTCCCTACAAGCCTCCCAGAGACAGTGTCGATGCAGCGCCGGTCCCTTTGTGCCCCTCAGTATAGATCACCAGTCACCAGGCTGTTTATTTGTTCATTGTGCCTTTATATACCCCTGCTTTAATATTTCTGTCTTTATTATGTTGCCGAGTGCGTTTCCAGGTGTCAGGGTTCTTGTGTAAACCGGCAGTCAGGCTGTTATGCATGCATCAGAATTATGTCCTTGTCGGGCGTCCTCCGCACTGCACCAAGATGGCGGCCCGCCGGTATTGCCGTGTCTCTAACTCCGCCTGGCTCCTTCCTCATGTAGGGCTGTGATTTTCAAGGCTCCAGACACTTTGGCCTAATGTGCTTCTGGATGCAGCTCTCCGGCACCTCCCGCTATCCTAAGCCGCGGGAGGATTTCTATCATCGGGGCCCGACTTACTTTACCAATATGGCGGCCTGCCGGATTCAGCTCCCCTCGCGTTTCTCCTCTCAGCCCGCAGTCCGGCTTTTTGCCAAGTAAGTGTCTTGGTGCGACTCTCGTTACTTATAGGCGCCCCCACCGTTGCGGTGATGTCTGTTGCTGCCGTCGATGCACCTCTCCCGTACCTCCTCCGCGCTTCCTCTTGGACGGGTGCTTCCGGCGTCTCTCGCCCGGGTCCCTGGCACTTCCTGTCAGTCTCTGCTGCATGCCAGCCCCTGGTTTCTACTGCTTTTCTAGGCCGCCAGGTCCGTCGCCTCTATCTTGTGTTCCCGGTGTTCAATCTTCATCGGAGTCACGGCCGTCCGTCCCGCCCGGTCCCAGGTTTCAGGATTTATGTTCGGATCGTTGAAGAGGCCGCGTTTTCACCGGAGCTCTTCCTTTATGCTGCCGCCATGCTCGGCTGCAAGCCACGCCCCCCCCCCCATCTCGCCTTCTTGACCCTCGGGACTGTAAGCACATGTTTTGAGGCAGATATCAAGTCTCTGCGGGGGGTATAAGGTGACAATAAGGATTTGACTCCTTCCCGGACCAGATCCAAAAAACACACTATGGGCAAAGCATAGAATCTTGAATGAAATTCTTGCCTAGATCGGCAACCAGTGTAGCTCTCTTCTGGCCGCTGTCGCTGACGATCGTCTAGGCAGATTCAGAACTAGCCTGGCGGCCGCATTCTGAGTTACCTGTAGGTTTTGGATCGCTTTCTTATTCATCCCACCATAGAGAGCATTGCAATAATCGATCCTGGACAATACCAAGGCGACCGTAGCTTGCTTCCGCGCCTCAGGGGATAAGAAAGGAACTATCTTCTTTAGGGTCCGAATAATGGAGCAACAGGTGCCAACCGTTTTATTGACCTGTAGATCAAATGACAAGGAAGGATCTATAGTTACACCTAAGTTCTTAGCAAATTTGGTGGGGCGGGGGCATTCGCCCAGGCAGGTGGGCCACCATTCCTCACTCCATAGATCTTGGTTCCCACCAAATACCAGAACCTCGGTCTTCTTACCGTTCAGTTTGAGAAAATTCCTTATCATCCACGATGATACAAATTCCATACAGGTCTTAAATTTTGCCGCACAGTCATGCCCAGGATGGGTTGTTGAGACAATGATCTGTGTATCATCGGCGTAGGATAGAACCTGATATCCAAATGATTGTATTATTTTATCAAGGGGAGTCACATATATGTTAAACAGGACCGGGCTCAGCGCCGAGCCCTGTGGGACTCCACATTGCACTGCCTGAGTGGGGACATAAAGTCACCAAGTTTCACTGTCTCAGATGCAAGAAAGAGGACAAGAGGCTCAAGGCGCTCCCTTCAACCCTATCCCCCTCAGTGTATCCCAAGGATAGAGGGGGATAGGGTATCAACGACTGCAGTAAGGTCCAGCAAGACCAACAAAGTAGTCTGGCCCTTGTCCACCTGCGATCTAATATTGTTTACAACAACTGTGAGGGCAGTCTCCGTGCTAAGGGTCGCGCGGAATCCATGTTGGGAGGGATCCAAATGGTTCTCCCTTTCTAAGAATATTGTCAGGTGCCTATTTAGATGAGCTTCCAGAATTTTTGCCGGCGCTGGTAATAACGAAATCGGCCGGAAATTTTTTAGTACCTCAGGGTTAAGCGAGGCCCTCTTCAGCAGGGGTTTCACCACAGCAAGTTTCCATACTTGGGGGAAAATTCCCTCCATAATGGCGTTGTTTAAAATTTCAAGGAGAGACGGTAGAAGAGTACTTCTGCAAGCCTTTAAGATTTTCAAAGGACAAGGGTCCAAGGGAGAGCAAGATTTAATGGCATCTAAGATGCGATTTACCTCCTCCCACGACAGCTCAGGAAATTTCAAGAGGAGAGAAGTCTTAGCCGCTCCCTCATCACTAATCTGGGCAACCAACTGCCCTGTGGGAGCAGGAGAGTCATCTAAACTATTCAGTATTTGATTGGAAGTTTCCAATGTGGAATGAATGTCCGCTATTTTAGTTAAAAAGAAGTCAGCAATGTCATTGCAGAGCATCTGCGAATCAATAACAGAGTTGGCTGACTTAGGGACAGAGAGGGAGTTTATGACTTTAAAAAGCTCCCTGGATGATCTCATCCCCTTTTATTAAAGTAATTCCTTTTTTCCTCAATTATAACTTTTTTTATTCCTTAAGTGCAGCTTTATGTTGTATTTGATTCAGAGCGTTAGGCAATGCAAGCCAGGCCCTCTCCTTTCGTCTACAGATCTGCCGAAGCCCTCTAAGTCGCTCACAGTACCAGGGGGCCGAAGGACTTTTTCTGGCAGTATAATGCCTTTTCATGGGCGCTAAGATGTTCATAGCGCTCCGCAGCCCATTGGACCCGTTCTGTGCCGCCACATCTGGGTCTGATCTAACACTGGTGCTAGCCAGAGAAAACAAAGTAGCCAGCGTATCATTGTTGAAATCTTTGAAGTTTCTTCTAATCTTACAAGAATGTCTTACCGGTGAAAATGCCTCGAGCATACAACTGCACTGGCTTGTCTCTCAATATGGGAAAATTGTTTGTAAATGCTGCCAAATCACAGTGACTCCAATGAACATGTATGTACATACATTCCTCCTGGGATCTCTCTAAGTGGGTAAAGTGTCACTTCTCCCTCGCTTCTTTCATCTTGCTTTCCTGTGGTAGCTGCAGCCCTCTTTTTCTTCTCATGTTTCTTAGCCCACTTGGTTTCAAATTAAAAAATTTCAATTTTAATCCACTTGCGAATGCACTTAACCAATTCTACAATATGCAAATGCAGTCCTGTAATACTCATATTCTCAAAGGCTGGATCATCCAATTGAACCCTAAAGTTTCTGTGTAGATGCTTTGTCATGAGTCAAGGCTGCCATTGCAACCTCTTTGCACAAGTACATTAATTCTTTCCTTTGATATTGTTCAGTGATCCTACTCCATTGACAAAACTAAAGACATGTCAAGTCAAGTCAAATGTGCTTTATTCGATAAGACAATTATCATAAAAGCATACTACATATAAGAAGTCACATTATAAAATCTTTTTAAAAAAGCAAATAAATTCATCCTGTATGTAAACATTTTGTGCAATTGTACAGGGTAAACATTCAATTAAAACCATAAATAGCAACTACAAAATCAGATCAAGCAGCAGTATAGAATCGATAGATTACTGAGGTGATAGAGATCGAAGCTTGTGCCTTATTATCCAAGCACAGCCCAAGTATTTTGCCACACCACAAACCAGAGTTAAAGAGGAAGTGTTGGTTCTTAAAATGCGTAATGCAACACAATAATGCGTGCAGGCAAGTACTTTGCATACTGGTTTGAGCCATTTGGCTCTTGCCGTCCGGTAGGCAGGACACACAAAGAGAAAATAAGGAATAGACTCTTTAGGAGCGGCACAGCCTGGGCATGATTCAGATGATGTGTTAAGCCTATTCCAAGCTGCAGTCGTGCTGTTGAGTGGGAGTGTCCCTAATCTCAACTTCATAAAAAGAACCCTATCCCTAAGTATTTGTATAAAATCTAGATAGGGTTCAAATATTGGAATGGATTTGTGCACGAAGAACTCCTCAGTGAGTTTCCCAAGTTTAGGGTTGCGCAACTCTCTATTATGTATCCATTTCCAATAGGCCTTTTTAAGCTCCTACTTGGTCGGCGGAATCTGTCTAGTCCAAGCCTCCCCAAAGCCAATGTCCACTAGGAGCTGCCTAAGGTTGGTCAACCATCGAATCCTATTCCCTGTGTCAGCTTGTATCACTTTGCTGAGTCCTGCTGCGTAGTGGGTGAGCTCTGGAACCCTTCTAATGCGAGCCCAAAAAAGTAACGGACGAAGACGTGCAATGTCCTGAATAGAGCGCCTTCCCATATCGCAATATAAGGGTTTTAGCGGAGTGGATATCGGAAGGGAGATAAGATCTCTAAGAAATTTGTTCTCAGATCTGACAAGTTTAACAGCATTTTCCAAACACCATAATTCCGCCCCATACAGGGCCGAAGGCAACGCTTTACCCTCGTAGACCGCGAGTGCAGGGGCTACTGGTCTACTCGAGGAAAGATGTTGCCCTCGTACTATGGCCCCTGAAACCCGTTTGTGACTGAGGAGTATTTTGGCTAGATGGGAACTCCATTTCATGCTGTTAGAGACCCTGATTCCCAGATAGTCAAAAGACTTCACAGTGTCTAATATGGTATCATTTAGGGTGATGTTGTTCCTAAAGCGTTTTGATGGATTGATCGCCGTGAGCTTTGTTTTGGTTGTGTTCATTATGAGCCCACGATATATACAGAAGGAACTAAACCTGTTTAAAAGTTTTTGGAGGCCGCCGGGTGTTTTGGATATCAGAAGAGTGTCGTCGGTGAAGAGGAGCATTGGTGTTTTTTCCCCTGCCAAAATAGGGGCATCAGCCGGGCCCTCTCTGAGATGGCTTACAACCCTGTTCATATATAAAGAGAACAGGGTGGGGGCCAGAACGCACCCTTGGCGCATGCCCCTGTTCACTTCGACCCTCTCTGTCAGCTGGCCCTGTACGCCCCACCTATAACCATAGTTATCCTTGTGCAGACGTTTGGCAAAATCAAGAATCTGTGGAGAAATACCCATTTCTTGTAACACCAGCCAGAGCTTGTCCCGTGGCACTTGATCGAAATAGGTCTTTAGTTCTATAAAGGCCAGGTACAAACTGTCCTTCCCAATTGTCACAACTTTCCAGTTGATCAGGAAAAGCCTGAAGACCTGGTCCATTGTACCAACTTTTTGCCTAAAGCCTGCTTGGTAGTGGGAGAGAACCTTTTCGTCCTCGATCCAGGACCTTATCTTCATAAGGAATACCCTGCCTACCACCTTCTGAATCACACCGACTAAGCTAATCGGCCTGCAGTTGGCAGGGTCCTCCCTATTTCCTTTTTATAGATTGGGACGACCTCGGCCCCTCTCCATGAGTCGGGGAATGCAGCCCCCCCCTGTCGATTGCATTCATTGAAAGTAAAATGAACTGAGCCCAAGGCTTCGGATCCTGCAGAAGGAGGTCTCCATTGAGGCGTCAGGGCCTGCAGCTTTTCCAGGCGAAATTCTATTTACTGCTGATTCTACCTCATGAAGATCAAAACAGTCTGAAGGAAAAGAAGGTATGGGAAGGATAATTTCTGACGGGGGACCTTCGTTACCCGAATATAGTTTAGTGAAATGGGCTTGCCATATCTGCTCAGTAATGTGGTTCGAGATAGGGTCTGATCCGTTCCTCTCTCCCCTTTTGAGTAAGTCCCAGAATAGGTTTGAATCCCTCAATTTTGATGCATGTATGAGTTCCTGCCAATGATCCTCGTTCCAACTGCGTTTTGCATCAGCAAGTGACTTATTGTATGCTTTCCTTGCTTATCGAATCGCCGTAGGAACTTTCTTTTTGAGCGCTTCAGTCAGAGCCTGCCTCTTCGCCCTACATGTTGGTGTGTACCATGCATTTGTGGTCCGCGCCAGACCTCTATTTGGGCCTTGTTTCCCTTCGAGAATAAAAAAGGATCCTATCCTATCTGTTGTTTCTAGATAGACTCACTGCAGGAAATTTCGCTTGGGTCTCTGCTTCTCTGGGTAACCCTTCAAGTTCCATGATCTTTTGGTTCAGGATTTGCCTGATGTTTGATATTTTGGATTCGTGTTGTGACACTCTGAGCCACTTAAGCCGTCTATTGCAGTTTGAGAGAATTATTTCTCTTGTGGACATCAAGGGAATTGTAGATGCGTCTAAAATGAAAGATGACCAGACATTATTCATTTGAAGGCAGAGCGGGTTATGATCGCTTAAAGAGGTGGATTTGACAACCATATCCTGAAGGTCCCTCCGTAAACAAAGATCAATTAGCATATAGTCAATACGGGACGGGGAACTTATCCTATTAAGGGTATTAGAGCCCATGAGATCAGATTGGGTCTCCCGTTTACAGCTCTTAGATTGAATTCCTGGGTGAGCGCGTTGATTTGAACTGCCATCTGCGACCATTTTTTGATTGGGGCTAAGTTGAGAGTCGGGATGTTCCATTTACTATCCTCCTCGGCCTTTCCCAAAAGGTCGTCTGCACTCAAAGGTTCGAATGTGCAGTTCAGGTCGCCAGCTACTATGATGTTGGAGCGCGGCAGAATGTTAGTCAGCTCTTGCTCCAGTGCTGATACGGTCAAAGATGTTTGGCCTCCCACAGTTCCCCTAGCATATACATTTAAAAGCTCTAAAGTTGCTCCGTTGGGTTACCCTCTAATGGTAAGATGGGCAATATCTGGAGATGAACAGGTGTGTGATGTAGCTGTCCAGTTCAATGAAATGCTGATCCAAATTATTAAGCCCCCGGATGGGCGGCCCTAACCCATACTGGTAGCTGGCACAAAGTAGGTGGTGTAACCAGATTTGTGTATGGGAACTAGGCTCCAGGTCTCCTGAAATAAGCAAACGTTGAACCTTTCGACGAACTCATTCCGGTCAGGCAGCAATACCTACTTCTGGAGCCCAGCTATATTCCACGAAAGGACTTTGAGCAAATTTATATTTGGAATAGCAACAGGAACTTTGTTGCATAGAGTACTACCCTGAGGGCATGACTGGGTATCAGACGGTGCCTCTCCCATGTTTCCACCCCTAGGAGAGGGATTCGAGCTTGGGATAGTCGTCCTTCTGCTGGCTCCATAAAGTTCAATGTCATTAATCTGGTTTGAGCCCCTATTTAGTCAATCGACCACATTCAGGCTAGACTCGCCTCCCGATGCCCCTAAATCTTCACGGCCTTTTGGCCTAGATAGAGATGGAAGAGGGAAGCGTCTTATTTGGATGGTGGAAGGCTCCGGGGCGGAAGTGCGGAACTCTAAGGCCAGCAAATTCTCAGCTAGATTGACATCTGATAAGGTCAGCTCTATGCAGTCCAAATGAGAATTGTGCGATGTAAGCTTCCTTACTCTGACAATTTCTTCCCGGATTATAGACCTACAACTCCGCACATGTCGTATCCAATCTGTTGCTTTATTGCGTAATGACTTGTTAACCCATGCGTGGTAGAGCATTTTGGGACTTTAACCATGTACACTATTGATGGATTATCCCCCTGGTAGGTAGGGATTCCGTTTTTGTGGACCCCAACCTGGATTTTCATAGCAGTGGATGGATGTTGGTACTGAGAGGTTATGTCAATGTTGGGGGGACTGGGAAGGGCCCCTGTTGATTTGAACGCATCAACAAAGGATTTTTTTTTTATGTGATTTGAAGTGGCGATCTGAAGATGGGGGGCTTTCACCAGATTCGGTGGCTCAGGATGAGTCCCACCTCCCGCCCAGGATAGAGAACTACTCTGCAGCCTGCTGGAGAAGGTGGAGTGTACTGAGTCAGGATGCTGGATCTGGGAATGGACAGCTGGAGGGAGGGGCTCGAACCTATGGTTTAGCTCCACCACCAGTCTCCTTAGTAACTCCACCTCCATTTGCAATACACCCACAATCTGTGTTAAGTCCTTGTTTAGGCCTGCACAATTACATTTATGTAATGAACCAGCAATTTCACTAGGCACTGGTTCGCATAGTGCGGGAAGTGAACTTTCCTCGTCTAATTTTTTCATGGCGGCAAACCTATTTGTGCAGACAATAGAAGTAATCTGCTTATCACTGGCATAACCTCCTAATTCTTCTGGAACACATGAATCTGCAGATGGGGAAGGGGTCGATTTCTTGGGCTGGTCGAGTAATGGGCCAGACTGGGTAGGGCTAGGTGGTACCCGAAGCTTCTTCTTAAATATTAGTGGAATCACTCGCTTGGATTTACTGGCAGATAGCTCCTGTGGGTTATAATTGGGGGTGTCTGCAACAGCGTTTTTTGCCCCCAAAATCTCTTCACAGTCGCTGACTATTGACTCAATCCTATCTAGAACACAATTGCTGGCTGCATGCCTTGTATTCTTTTTTTTTTTAATTTTTAAAACCTTTATTTTCAAATCAGTGCACACAGCTATTTAGCCTTACATCCCGGAGGCTAAGCAGCAAGTCAGTAAACAGTAGGCCAGTGTGCAAGAAGCAAGGTACCAGCACGTGTCAAGGTTGTAATTTTCATTTTATGTTTTATGAAAGAGAGAACAAATACAGAAAAGAAGCGCCAGAACTAGCGCTAAGAAATAAGGCAATTAAACCATTATGCGGAGGGGCCAGATCTAGGAGTCGGCTAGGCTCAATAATCACAGTTAGATTCAAAATACAGTGTTGATGTATAGAACCACAGGGGGGGGGGGGAAACACAGGATAGTTATGCAACCAGAACGCCAGTTGGAGTTATAGGCTATGGGGTCAAGCGTTCTTCCAGGGGGGCTGTATCCGGTGGTATGCAGATGTCACCCCTGTACTCATTCCAGGCCCCCCACATCTTCTGCCATTTTTTGGGTTTACCCCTGGAAACGTACACAGTCTTCTCTCGGAACATACACCAATCCATGTTGGCCTTCCACTGTACCACCTTTGGAGCTGTTGTCGCTCCCCACATCTGCGCAATGTCCCGTTTTGTGACCATATTCCCCAGGGTAATCCATTGGGATTGTGCATTGTTGTAATCAGTCGGGCCCCAGATATTCAAGAGGCATCGCCGGGCCTCCGCCTGGACTTCCACCCCAGTTACCTCACTCATAATCATGTGTACCCACCTCCAGTAGGAGGCTATCACACTACACTCCCAAATGATGTGCATAAAGGTGGCCAGAGCGCCACAGCCACGCCGACAGAGGCCATCAACCGAATGTCCCATATGTATTAACCTGGGACCTGTAACATAAACTCTATGCAGAATCTTCAATTGTACCAGTCGCAGCCGGGCAGGAATAGCAACCTCCTTGGGGGATGACACCGCACATTGCCAGTCTTCTTCATCGATCTCTATGCCATCCCGTACCCATTGGTCTCTCACCCCCAAAAGAAGGTCTGTGCGAACATTAATCAGTTTTTTATAGATTAAGGAAATAGCGCTATCAGGCATATGGCCGTCCAGTACTCTATCTTCCAGGGGGGAATATTCAGGGATTTTCTCGCCCTCCGGCATGGCTGCCAGGAGTGCGTGGCGCAGCTGAGCGTACCGGAAATATTCCGTTCCGCCCAGCTGGAACTCCTTCTGCAATAGGGCAAAAGATTTTACGGCCCCTCTCACTATCATATCCTCCACCTTAGATATGCCGATCATGTCCCACTTGTTGAATCCCTTAGTGTGCCAAAATTTACCCAGTATCTCAGAGTCGTAGAGAGGAGTTGCCATTGTAAGCCTATCCTTCCACCCCTGCGACTTCGTAATCGTTCTCCAAATGTGCACAGCTGTTTTCGTTGGCCCAGACATCCGCCTATCAAGAGACCTCGTGTACAACGCCCTATGGTATTTCCCGCCATCTAGGAGCCACCGATCTATGGTGTAGCCCGGACTATCTGCAGGGCCATAGAGGCCGTGATTTAGTGCTGCCAACTGGGAAGCCCAACTATATCTCCGAACGTCGGGCAATGCTATACCCCCATCATACCACGGGAGCGTAAGCTTCGTGATAGCTATGCGTGGCCTGCCATCCCAGAGCAAGGCGCGTTGCAAGCTCTCGATCTCCCTAAAGTAACTAGCTGGGACCGGATCTTGGGTATTTTGTAGGGCATACAGGAACCTGGGCAGGGACATCATTTTAAATAATGCCGCACGCCCAAGGAGGGAGAGCGGAGTCTACGCCAACCCTCTACGTCACGTCGGAGACGAATGAGGGGGGGGGAGCAAATTGTTCACGTAGCATGTCTTGGGGTCAGTGGAGATGTAGATCCCCAGGTATTTAAATCCCTGTCTCGCAACCTGTATGCCACAGTCCCTTGGAAGACGAGGTGTCCCCCCTCTCAGAACGTACAAGTGCGACTTCGACCAGTTAATGACCAAGCCAGAGTGCTGGCCAAAAAGTCGAAGCACGTCACATACCACAATAAGTGACTTGCAAGGAGAGGTGAGATACAGCAAGATGTCATCAGCATATAACGACACTCGGTCCTCGAATCCAGGGGACCAGCGAATTCTGTGTATGTCGGGGTGGTGCCGTAGCCACGCGGCCAACGGTTCGAGTGCCAGTGCAAACAAAAGGGGCGACAGGGGGCAGCCCTGCCTAGTGCCTCTGTGGAGAGCAAAGGACGCGGATACATGACCATTGACCGTCACGTTGGCCAGCGGGCTGGCGTACAGAAGTTTGACCCACCCTACAAATTCCGGACTGAAGCTGAGCTTCGCCAACACTGCCCACAGGTAGTCCCATTCGAGGGAGTCAAACGCCAACGTGGCATCCAACGATGCCAGAACAGCTGGCTCCCGAACGTGTGAGCCCTAGCAAGGGCTCCATGGAGTCTCCGAAGATTAAGGGCAGTGTTGCAGTGTGGAATAAAGCCCGACTGGTCCGGGTGCACTAAGTCGCCAATCGCGCCAATCAAACGGTTGGCCAGCAATTTAGCAAGAATCTTAGGCTCAGCATTCAACAGAGAGATGGGACGATACGATCGGCACAGGTCTCTGGGTTTCCCTTCCTTATGGATGACCACAATGGTGGCCAGCCTCTGGTCGTGGGGAAGCATGCCCTTCTCCCGCGCCTCCAGAAACATGTTCCGCAGGGGCGGAGAGACGACATCGGGTTTGATTTTATAAAGTTCCACTGGAATACCATTGGGGCCAGGCGCCTTGCCAGATCTAAGGGAGCGAATGGCAAGGGCTATCTCATCTGCGGTGATGTCCCTATCCAAGTCATCACGGTCCGTCTCTGACAGACACGGGAGGTCTATCTCCGCCAAAAGCTCACTGGAGTCGGTCTCGGACCGGTCCGAGACCGAGGTGTAAATGGCCTCAAAGTAGTCTGCGAACATCTCTACTATTGCACTCGGATCGGTGACAAGCAAGCCGTCCTCCCCCAACACTTCTGGAACCACCGGACTAGCTCTCTCCTTTTTGTCAAGCCAGGCAATGAGCTTGCCCGCCTTGTCTCCGACGTCGTATATTCGACCCTGTTGCTCTCTACCCATGACTTTGGCAGCGCCGGAGACAATATCACGATATTCTGATTGTTTAAGCGAGAGAGTATGGAGCAGTTCAGGTGTCGGGCCGACTTCCAGTTGGGAGTCCAGCTCCACAATCTCCGCTTCGATACGCACCACGTCAGCGTCTCTGCGTCTCCGGTCGTCAGCAATAAGGGAGAGCGCCTCACCTCTCAAAACCGTCTTAAATGCCTCCCACAGAGTGACGGCCGATGCAACCGACCCAGTATTCTCAGAGAAATAGAGCTCAATAGCCCTGGACAGGAGTCCGCGCGTCTTCGGATTACGGAAATACCACGGATTGACCACGACTGCCCGCTCGGTAACCACAATGTCGAAGTCGAAGGACACCCAGACGGGGGAATGGTCCGAGATGCCCCTCGCCAGCAAGCGGGCCTCGGAAACTGCCGAAGCGTGGGCCACCAGAGCTAGGATATAGTCGATTCTAGAAAGGCTACCATGTGCCCCGGAGTGAAATGAATATTGACTCTGGGTGGGATGCATAAGCCTCCAGCAGTCAATCAGTCCCATGGTGTCTAGGAAATCGGGCAGCCAGGATTGTGAACTTCGGAGATCTCTGGACGGATGCCTGTCCAAGGTCCCCGAGCAGACCGAGTTGAAATCGCCACCCACAATAAGCAACCCCTCGTGTAGGCCCAAAATGGCGCCTCCAAGGTCCTGAAAAGTGTTGTTTTGCAGCCCCGGGGGAACGTAAACTGAAACCAGAACCAGAGACCGCCCCTCCCATCTCCCCGAGACAGCAACGTACCGCCCCCCTCTCATCAACAACGCTAGAGTTTATCTCAAGTGGGAGAGACGTGCGCACCATAATCCCCACCCCCCTGGACCCTGAGGAGAACCCTGAATGTGCCACCATCTTGAATCCCTTCCTGTTAAGCGCTCAACACGTATTTCCCACCAAATGTGTCTCTTGCAGCAGAATAACATCAGGCATACATCTCTTGAACAGTTGTAAAACCACCCCTCTCTTGATGCGATCACCCAAACCGTTAACATTCCAACACAGCACTTTTAATTTCCTACCCCCCGTCGTCAAATCGTTGGCCGTCGCCGACCCCAGCAGGCCTCATAGGTACACAGACAGAAATAGAGCAGTCTTTGCATTGCCTTAAAAGAAGAAAAGAGAAACAAAAAAACACACAGAACCAACCATCAAACCTCCCCCCACCCTGCACCCCTGCATCAGACTAAGAAGCCCCCCAACCAGCAGTGTGCCTGTCGCCCCATTAACTAAACTACAAGAAGACCCTAGAGGAGAAAGGAGATCACACAGGCCCCCCGCCACCCTCCATACCAGGAAGAAGGATATACATCGTAAAGTGCAGCAGTATGGCATTGGTCATTGTCAACAGGGTCACCGACCGACAAAGTTATTAAAATGAGTTCTACTCTTGGTGCTCGGGGCCTCCCGAGGCGCCCTCCGAATGTTCTTCTCGTTCCTCTTGTCTGTGCGGCAAGGTGTCCAGCCATTCACTTACCACCTCAGGCATGTCGAAGAATACAGCACGGCCATCATGTTCAATACGTATTCTCGCAGGGAACATCATCGAGTACTTCATCCCCAAGTCTCTGAGACGCCGCTTTACTCCGGCAAAACTTTGACGCTGGCGCTGAACCGCCCTAGTAAAGTCCGGGTAGAAGTTGACATCCGCATTCTGAAACTTGAGGGGCCCATGTCGTCTCGAGGCCTGTAGGATCACGTCCCGATCTCTGAAATTGAACAGCCGAGCTATAATGGGTCTCGGCGTGGCGCCCAACTTGGGGCGTCACCCCGGCATTCTGTGGGCCCTCTCTACTGAAAAGAAACGGCTGAGGCCCGCAGGGGCAAGATGAGTTTGTATCAATTCTTCCACAAAGAGATCAGTGGCCGAGTCCTCTGCACCCTCCGGCACCCCAATAATTCGGATGTTCTGCCGCCTGGCACGTCCCTCAAAATCTTCTAGCCGCCTCGAGAAGAGATCGTTGGCAGACCTCAGGTCCCGGACCTCCGTCTGCAGGTCGAGACATCAGTCGTGAGGCTCGCGGATTTTATGTCTAGCGATTTCACCCTGTCGTTAGTCTTGCCCAGATCAGCTTTAATCAGGTTAAGGTTGATCGCCAGAGTGTCAACTTTGTGCGTTAGGACCTCATGTTGTTTGTGCATCTCCGTCTTGATACCAGCTATAACCCCCATAACGTCCCGAAGTGTCGGCTCCGACTCGTCTGGCGATCCCGCCCGAAGGGTGTCTTTTGAACGGGCAGCCGCATTCGGCGAGATCCTTTGTTGGGCATAGCGATCAATCTTATTTGACTGGGGTTGAATTGTCTTCCTACTGACCCGGTTCGCCGTCCTGTCTGGTTCGCCCTTGCTCGCCATGCTGGAACCGGGGGATTGAACAAAGGGTGGTACACCAAAGCCACTTCGGTTATGCGAGCAATTGCAGGGCGTAGCAGCCTCCGATATTTGTTCAGCGAAAGGCCACTCGCAACTTCGCGTGCTCCGCAGGGCCGGCGCAATAGTCACTCACACAGCATATCGTTCATGCGTTACAGTGTCGCTGCCGCCGGCCATCACTGAGACAATGGTCCATCCCTGGCACGATTCTTCAGCACAGTGTATCTCCGTCAAAGAGTGTCGGATTTTGAATCGGACAGCAGATCCCGTCTCAACAACCGTTCATCAACAAGAATCCACCACCGTGGATCAGGATTTCAATCAGGATTTATGCGGAGGTTCGGAGGGTCTCCGGAGCTCCGAGCTTACGCGGCCATCTTGCTTGCCCGCGAAGCTCCTCCCCATGCCTTGTATTCTTGGCCTTTTTCCCTTTCTTGCCCACAGAGGAACCACCTGTGCCGTCCCCTCCCCCACCCTCTATTGATTTCCTCTTACCCATGACTTTAACTGTAATTCCTCAATGGGAAGTAGAAATGTACATGTATTAGGTCGTTATTAGAAGGGGGTAGGGTGGCAATCTCCACAGTAAACACATCTTAGGAATAGTAATGGGAGGGAACAATAGACAAATGAGAGAGAAAAATAAATAAAGGTCCGTGTAATTGGCTACAAATTAGATAAAAGTACCTTTAGTCCCGAAAACAGAAATATCAGGAGGGTAGACTTGCCCTGCCTCTTTCGGGCGAGGACGGGCAAGGACGCGCCTGCCCTTGGCCCGGGCTTCGCCCGGCGCGCGCACGCGCGCGTTCCGCGAAGCGGGTGTCGCGAGCAGCAATATAGCCGGTAGTGGTGGGAGGAGTTGGATGAGGCAGCTGGTTTCGCCCCGCTGGATCCTGGGCCTTGAAGTCCTTGCCCGTGGCAAAGAGCCCCCAACTAAGCTGCTAACAGCGATGCGTCACATGTACTTAAACTATGCTTAGTAGTCATAAGGTACACTGGCGTAACCTCAGGAGGTGCCTCTTCACCTTTGCAACCTGGAATGGTAACATCCCCTCTCACCAAATTCTTAAAATCTTTAAAACATTTCATAATGACAATTCAATTTGAAACAACACAATTGAACTAGATGTTAGTATTTTGTTCCATATACGTCAATTTCTTTTTAAACCAATTGAGTACCAGTTATTATTTTCACAGGTCTTAATAACAAATTTAAATGCTGTATGCACGTTCAGGGATCCATCCTAGTGTGGCACTGCAATGTCACCAATCAATCACAGCAAGAAAAACACCAACCGACCAATCTCAGCACGAAACACTATGAGGTACAACCTCACTCTCATTGGCTCCTCCTCCTTTAAAATATCTTCTTACTCACACAATTCTAAAAAATAATCTCATAAAATCTTTTTTATTTGCTCTACTAAAAGAAATAAAAGCTTCCCACGCATTCAAGAATATTTTCAACATCAGCAAATGAGATCTCGACCAGCGTGAAATCATCCAAATCAATGCAATTTCCCCCATTTCTGCAATTCGGTTTAGCTAACACCGATCAATGTTAATCAGTTACAACTACTTAATAACCCTCTGTCACTGGTGTAGTTGATGGAACCTCACATACCACTCCTCAGATTTCTGCAAACAAGCTTTCAATTATTATATTATCCCGAGACCTTTTGACTACAATGAGTCTGAAATCCTCAAACACCTTTTCAACCACTCATTGACTATTTCTTTTTTAGCCACTCATTCCAATCAAACCCAAAAGAAAAGCACAATCACAGCCACAACACATGTGCCCTATTAATACTCCCACCTTCAAAACCGCAACCACCTTTGAGTACCACTTTGCCGGATCTTCAAGTTCTGAACCATGGATTCAAGAATCGGGAATAATACATTATTATTTCTGGGTAGTACTTTACAGCTCCATTCAGGGTGTAAACCTATACTCTGCTACCAGATTTGTGAGCGCGGATATCTCATATAAATGTTATAACCAGCTCCACTTTAAGACTTACTAAGTGGAACTCCAATGTCCACGCATATTTCTTCTCTTGGTCTACAAATCATTGCCACTGTGCTAGAATAGAACACCACCTGATTACATTGCTAAAATAATCATCAACATACAGCATATAATGGTCAGTCAATGGTGAGAGATTTGTTGAATTTTTAAAAGCTTTATTTCTCATTCAAGAGATGAATTTGTATTTTTGTTCTGTTATTCAGGTTAGTAAGATGCCTGTTTACAGAAATATATATATTTTTTAATTAGAGACAGCATACAAACTACCAGTGTGTTCCATTGAGGAAGTTGTCCCTATCTTAATCTAATGGACCTAATTTATCCTAGTGAGAACCCATAAAAAGTTCATTTGGAAGAGAGCAAGTATATTTAGAAAAGGACTAATAACTTTCAAGGGTTGAACTCCCCATAAAGAGTATTTTTAGCAACTCAGACAAATTCCCAAACAGGTCCTGTAACATCCTTAAAATAGGTAAAAAGGGATAATCACAGCAGTAGTTATGATTAGCATAAAAATAGTAAGTCTCCTAACAAAGGGTAAGGAAGACAAGAAAAATCACAGTTAGCAGTAGTTTACAGCAATAGTGGGCAAGAGTAGCACAGTAAAGTGATAAGAGGCATGGCAGGGAAGGTGTGTGTAGAATGTGTTGACTCTTTAGCTAGGCACACATCCTATATAGAAAAGCACAAAATATGTTGCAAACTTGAAATGTTGACTCATCCCTGGCCAATGAGAAAGGATCTTACGATGGTCTTTCATCTTCTTCCTTGATTCCCACAGTAAACGCCCATGTTAACGTGTTGTTCGAAAAGCAGCTACAAAATGTTACAAAAGATACATCTATAATCATGAGAACCTTCAGCAAGTCTTCTCTCTCAGCTGTTCAATGTTCCAATGTGTAACAATGGCCTACTCTATGAAATGAAACATTACTATCTAGCATGTCCTGTTAGATCATAAAAATCAAAACTTAAAACAAGCATTTTCTTTCATTAACATATTTGTTCACTATAATCATATGGCAGAGAAAACTATCTGAATGCGATGAAGTCATATAGTGTGAATTGAAAGAAATACATTTTGTAGCAAACAGCAGATTTCATGAAGATGTCAAGTTTTGTAGCTCAATTATAATGTTAAGTCTGCATTTAGAGAAAAACATTGATTGTTATTGAAGGGACAGTAAAGAATAAGAATATTTTTGAGGCCTAGTAGTGAAAGAACCATAGAAATTGTAGCTTCCTGCAAAAAAATAGAAACAGCATTTTCTATGTGGCACTTTTAATTAAAAATGCATTTTCTCTAACCAGTAAATTATCATGCATTTTCTATGTTAACATTAAAACACATTTCTATACTATTATGAAGCTAAATTTATGTAAACATGTTCAACTTCCACAGTTTTAAACTTTCCAAAATAACCTCATCCTCTTTGTTCCGTCCACTGTCTCCAGCACCTATGTCCCTCTTAGAATCACTTTCTGCATGTATCTCTCGGCCTTTCACACAACCTATTTTCTTTCACCTCACTATCAGACATCAACATCAAACCACCATGCCCTTCTTCCTTTCCTTTTGCTCTTTGAGACATTCTCCTCCTCCCTGGTACAATGTCACTCGCCATTTGTTTAATTTCTGTCTGTTCTCTAACACCACACAATTTCAACTCACTACCTTTACTCTATACGGACCTTTACATTTTGAAAATCCATCTTTAGAACCCTCTCATTTCACCATAACTAAATCTTCTTGGTGAACCCATTTTGTGTCACTTCTCAACTTGTTTTGTTTAGTCTGTCAACATATTCCTTAAAGAACCCAATATCATTTTGGTCCTAGGGTCTTTCCCCCTCATCAGGAAAGTAAATGTTTGGGCCTTTGATTAGTTCTTAATGGTATGAAATTCCCATATCAACTCTCTCCAATTCACTACTCTATGTCTCATCATATACCTCTTTCAATGTATCCTCTACCTCCACTCTCTGATTCATCCCAAGCCTCATTGTACTACTGTGAACTCCTTAATAACCCTTTCTAGATACTTCCCTCCTTTGACCCATCCCTAACAACATTTCACTACTATGATCTCCCAAATAATACTTTGCAGACTCTTCACTCCTCTGTCCCTCCTTTGACTCATCCCAAACCTCATTTTGCTACTACGCCTCCCTAATAACACTTTATAGACTCTTCCATCCTTTATCCCTCTTTTGGCTCACCCCAAACCTCCTTTTAGTACTATCATCTCCCTAATAACCCTTTGTATACTCTTCCTTCATCTACCCCCTTATCCTAATCAATCTAACTAACAAACTAACATGTTCACCGCACGACTTAAAAACCAGGAGATTCTGGGTAGGAAAACTTTGCGCGATCCACACAAGCCACACCTCCCTGGCCTCCCCCGGTTGTTTAGTTTTCAGAAATGTCTGGATTTAGTAGGTTTCCCTACATGGCTGCCGAGCCCAGAAACAAAAACGCAGATGCCCTCCTTTCCAAACCAGGTCGTTTTGTGATAGATCATTTTCATGTCTCTACAATATGTTTTGGGCACTTCCCTGTCACGGGTACTTAGCCCAACCACACAAGTGAAGTATCATTTTTATCAGAAGACCTGGGAGAATGCTGGGTGGTAGGAAATTTGTGTTGACCTGTCGATCCCATAGCTGTCCCACACAGAAATGTGAGAAACCTTTGATATTTTTTCAGCTAAATTTGAGGTTTGCAGGGAATTCTGGGTAAGAAAACGTTGGGAGATCGACGCAAGCCACACCTCCCTGGTCTTCACCTGGTGCCTAGTTTTCAGAAATGTCTCGGTTTGGCAGGTTTCCCTAGATTGCTTGCCGAGCCTGGGACCAAAAACACAAGTGACTCCCTCACAAAACCAGGTCTTTTTTGTGATCGATAATTTTGGCGTCTCCACAGTATGTTTTGGGCAATTTCCTGTTACAGGCACTAGGTCAACCCACACAAGTGAGCTACCATTCTTCTCAGGAGACTTGGGTGAATGCTTGGTGGAAGGAAGTTTGTGACTCCCCACATATTTCAGAACTTTCCATCACAGAAATGTGAGGATTTTTTTAAATTTTTTTTTCAAAGTTTGAGGTTTGCAAGGGATTCTGGGTAACAGAAGTTGGTGAAAGCCACACAAGTCACCCTATCCTGGATTTTCACGGGAGTCAAGTTTTAACATATGTACAGGTTTGCTAGGTTTCCCTAGGTGCCGTCTGAGCTAGGGCCCAAAATCCACAGCTAGGTACATTGCAAAATAAGGGTCAGTTTACACTGGGAAAATGTGATGAGTCCATGTTGTATTTTGGGCTATTACCTTTGGCAGGCACTAGGCCTACCCACACAAGTGAGGTACCTTTTTTTCAGGAAACTTGGGGGAATGCTGGGTGGTGGAAGTTTGTGGCGCCCCGCAGAGTCCAGAACTTTCCATCAAAAAATGTGAGGAAAATGTTTTTTTTTATTTCACAAAGTTTGAGGTTTGCAAGGGATTCTGGGTAACAGAACGTGGTGAGAGACACACAGTTAACCCATTCTGGATTCCCCATTGTGTATAGTTTGCAAAAATGTACAGGATTGCTAGGTTTCCATAGGTGCCGGCTGAGCTAGCGCCCAAAACCTACAGGTAGGCACATTGCAAACAAGGGGTTAGTTTTCTGTGGAAAATTGTGATGTGTCAATGCTGCGTTCTGGATGTTTCTTGTTGCAGGCACTAGGCCTATCCACACAAGTGAGGTGCCATTTTTATCAGGAGCCCTGGGGGAATTCAGGGTGGGTGAAAGTATGTGGCTCCCAGCTGATTTCAGAACTTTCCATCACAGAAATGTGAGGAAATGTGTGTTTTTTAAAATAAATGTTTGGGTTTGCAAGTGATTCTTGGTAACAGAACCTGGTGAGAGCCACACAAGTTACCTCATCCAAAATGTGATGTGTCCAGGTTGCGTTTTGGGTTTTTGCCTGTCACGGTCACTAGGCCTACCCACACAAGTGAGGTACAATTTTTATCAGAAGACCTGGGAGAACGCTGGGTGGTAGGAAATTTGTGTCACCACAAACATCGTGAGGTATTTCTTTGACCCCACTGCAGCGGCGACAGCCTCATTTTTAAGAATGCAAATGCTACCATAATTTCATATTAGACTTTTTCTCTCTTCATATCTTAGTCCTTATGTTTATACGCTGCGCGATCATATTGCTTTTGGTCATCTTTCTTGAACTCCTCTTTATGCAAGGTAAATGCAAATTTCCCAAGTTTCTCATGTAATGGCGGGCCATCCGAACCTCTCTACCAAAAACACGTACTGATGCATGGTTCCATTCAAGCAGTTTGTTTATTAATCCAATGCATTTCGGACCCTTAGGGTCCTTCGTCAGGGAACATACTGAAAATAACAATGAAACATATATTAACAACCCACTTTTTAAACCATGGACTTCAATCCTTTTAAAACACTATCATTTTATGCTGCTTGTTATCCATGAGTATTATTTAAATGTAACCCTTATATTGCGCTTGTTTCAAATACCCTCTTGCTGTCTAATTCCTCTACTTAACATCTCTCCCTTTAAGTGTTTACAAATGAAAAATGAACTCCTTCACTTTCCCTTCGGGTCTGCACAGTTTCCTCTCTACACTGCTTCCGTGAATGCTCTCCAACACCCTCTTCCTCCCACAGTTTTTATTTCACCTATCAACAAGACCTTCCATTTCCCCCGTCTACCGTCACGTTTCTAGTTCACTCCTTCTCATTTACCACCCTCGTCATAATCTCTCCGTGCTTCACTTTCACCATACCTGCTTGGCTGACATGATCTTCCTCTCCTCTGAAGGAATAAAACCTCTCGTTGCTATGTTGCTCTCCGTCATTTTAAACACCAAGCTCCCGCCTTCGTAGCTAAGGCCCGCCCCTTTGCTCCAACCCACAGTGTACACCTAAGTAAACCAACACTCTTAAGCGCAACTACATCTCCCATAATCCCCTGTGATAACATATGACATCAATGTGAAATGCGCACTGCTGTGACATAACCGCGCCTCTGCAGCTCAAAATGTCTCGTTTGAAACAATGAAAACTAAAAAAGTCCGCAATTTGTTTGATCAAGTGTCCATGGTTAAATTTGTGTCACCCTGGCGATTTCACAACTGTCTCACACAGAAATTTGAAAAAAATATGTTTTTTTTAAGCAAAAGTTTAGGTTTGCAGGGAATTCTGGGTAAGAAAACGTTGGAAGATCCACCCACGCCACACCTCCCTGGACGCTCCTCGGTGTCTAGTTTTCAGAATTTCTGGTTTTAGTAGGTTTCCCTAGATGCTCGCGGAGCCTGGGACCAAAAACACAGGTGACTCCCTTGCAAAACCAGGTCTTTTTGTGATCGATAATTTTGAGATCTCCACAGTACATTTTCGTCCATTTCCTGTCACGGGCACTAGGCCTACCCACACAAGGAAAGTACCTTTTTTTGTTCATGCGTCTTGGGGGAATTGTGGCTGGGTGGATGTTTGTGGCTCCCCGCAGGTTCCAGAACTTTCCATTACAGAAAAGTGAGGAAAATGTGTTTTTTGTTTTTACAAAGTTTGAGGTTTGCAAGGGATTCTTGGTAACAGAACCTGGTGAGAAACACACAGTCACCCCATCCTGGATTCCCCTGGGCGTATAGTTTGCAAAAATGTACAGGTTTGCTAGGTTTCCTTAGGTGCCGGCTGAGCTAGGGCCCAAAATCCACAGGTGAGCACCTTGCAAACATGGGGTTAGTTTTCTGTGGAAAATTGTGATGTGTCCATGTTGCGTTTTGGGCCGTTTCTTGTTACAGACACTAGGCCTATCCACACAAGTGAGGTGCCATTCTTATTAGGAGACTTGTGGGAATTCGGGGTAGGTGAAAGTTTGCGTCTCTCTGCATATTCCAGAAATTTCCATCACAGAAATGTGAGGAAAATCAGTTTTTTATACAGTTTAAGGTTTGCAAGGGATTCTGGATAACAGAACCTGGTGAGAGCCACACAAGTCACCCAATCCTGGATTTCCCTGGGAGTCTAGTTTACATTTTTTTACAGGTTTACTAGGTTTCCCTATATGTTTGCTGATATTGTGCTCAAAATCTACAGCTAGGCACATTACAAAATAGGGGTCTGTTTTCACTGGAAAAATGTGATGTGTTCACTTTGCCTTTGGGTAGTTTCCTGTCAAAGTGAGGGAATGCTGGGTGGGTGTAAGATTTTCAGTTCCCTACAGATTTTAGAACTTTCCATTGCTGAAATGTGAGGAAAATGTGTTGTTTTACAAAGTTTGAGGTTTGCAAGGGATTTTGGGTAACATAACCTGTGAGAGACACACAGTAACCCCATCCTGGATTTCCCTGGGTGTATAGTTTGCAAAACTGTACAGGTTTGCTTGGTTTCCTTAAATTCTGGCTGAGTGAGGACTTAAAATCCACAGGTAGGCACATTGCAAACACAGGGTTAGTTTTCTGTGGAAAAATGTGACGTGTCTACGTTAGGTTTTGGGCTGTTTCCTGTTGCAGGCAGTAGGCCTATTTGCACAAGTGAGGTACCCGTTTTTACCAAGAAACTTAGTGAAATTCTGGGTGGGTGGAAGTTTGTGACTCTCTGCAGATTCCAGAACTTTCCATCACAGAAATGTGAGGAAATTGTTTTTTTTTGTTTACAAAGTTTGAGGTTTGCAAGGGATGCTGGGTAACAGAACATGGTGAGAGCCACGCAAGTCACTTATCACAGAGTCCCCTTGGTTCCTATGTTTAAAAAATGTACAGCTTTGGAAGTTTTCATAGGTGTCTGCTGACCCAGGTCCCAAAACCCACAGCTAGGCACATTGCAAAAAAAGGGTCAGTTTTCTGTGGAAAAAAATTTGATGTGTTCATGTATTTTGGGCGGTTTCCTGTCGCTGGCACTAGACCTACCCACACAAGTGAGGTGCCATTTTTAGAGGGAGGCTTGGGAGAATGACAGATGGGTGGAATCTTGTGGCTCTTTACAGATTCCAGACCTTTTCATCACAGAAATTTGAAGAATGTTTTTTTTCTACAAAGTTTGAGGTTTGCAAGGGATTCTGGGTAACAGAACATGGTGAAAGCCACACAAGTCAACCAATCCTTGATTTCCCTGGGTGTTTAGTGTTAAATAATGTACAGGTTTGCTAGGCTTCTATAGGTGCCAGCTGAGCTGGGGTCCACACTCCACAGCTAGGCACATTGCAAAAAAAAGGGTCAGTTTTCACTGGAACATGTGGTCTGTCCACTTTGTGTTTTGGGCCCTTTCCTGTTCTGGGCATTAGGCCTACCAACACATGTGAGGTACCATTTGTTTCGGGAGACTTTGGGGAACGCTGGGTTGGTGGAGCTTTTTGGCTCCCTACAGATTCCAGAACTTTCCATCACAGAAATCTGAAGAAAATGTGTTGTTTATTTTTTTTACAAAGTTTGAGCTTTGCAAGGGATTCTGGGTAACAGAACCTGTTGAGAGACACGCAGTCACCCGTTCTGGATTTCCCTGGATGTATAGTTTGCAAAACTGTACAGGTTTGCTATGTTTCTTTGGGTGCCGGCAGAGTGAGGGCCTACAATCCACAGGTAGGCACATTGCAAACAAGGGGTTAGCTTACTGTGGAAAAATGTGATGTGTCCATGTTGCATTTTGGGCCGTTTCCGGTGCAGGCACTAGGCCTATCCAGACAACTGAAGTACCATTTTTATCAGCAGAGTTGGTGGAATTGTGGGTGGAAGGAAGTTTGTGGCTCTCTGCAGATTCCAGGACTTTCCATCACAGAAATGTGAGGAAAATGTGTTTTTTTACAAAGTTTGAAGTTTCGAAAGGATTCTGGGTGACAAAACCTGGTGAAAGTCTCACAGTTCACACCATCCTCGATTTCCGTGGGTGTTTTCTAAAATGTACAGTTTTGCTAGGTTTCTATAGGTGCCAGCTGAGCTAGGGCCCAAAATCCACAGCTAGGCACATTGTAAAAAGTGTAAATTTTCACTGGAAAAACTTGATGTGTCCACATTGCGTTTTGCGCTGTTTCCTGTTGTGGGCACTAGGCCTATCAACGCAAGTGAGGTACCATTTGTTTTGGGAGATTTTGGGGAATCGTGGGTGGGTGGAAGGTTGTGGCTCCCCACAGATTCCAGAACTTTCCATTACATTACAGAAATGCGAGGAAAATGTGTGTTATTACAAAGTTTGAGGGTTGGAAGTGATTCTGGGTAACAATACCTGGCAAAAGCCACACAGGTCACCCCATCCTGGATTTCCATGGGAATCTAGTTTTAAAAAATGTACAGGTTGGCTAGGGTTCCCTACATGCCAGCTGATATTGGGCTCAAAATTCACATCGAGGCACATTGCAAAATAGGGGTCAGTTTTCACTGGAAAAATGTGATGTGTTCACGTTGTGTTTTTGGGTCGTTTCCTGTCACTGGAACTAGGCCTACCCACACCAGTGAGGTACCTTTTTTCCGGGAGACTTGGGGGATTGCTGGGTGGGTGGACGTTTGTGGTTCCCCACAGATTCCCAAACTTTCCATGAAAGAAATGTGAGGAAAATATGTTTTTTTTCTTTTGAGGTTTGCAAGGGATTCTGGGTAACAGAACCTGGTAAGAGGCACACAGTTACTCTATCCTGGAATTCCCTGGGTGTATAGTTTGCAAAACTGTACAGGTTACTAGGTTTCCTTAGGTGCCGGCTGAGTGAGGGCCTAAAATCCACAGGTAGGCACATTACAAACAAAGGGTTAGTTTTCTGTGGAAAAATGTGACGTGTCCACAATGAGTTTTGGGTCATTTCCTGTGCTGGCACTAGGCCCATCCAGTCAAGTAAGGTATCATTTTTTCGGGAGACTTGGCGGAATTCTGGGTGGGTAGAAGTTTGTGGCTCTCTGCAGATTCCAGACCTTTCAATCACAGAAATGTGAGGAAAATGTGTTTTATTTACAAAATTTGAGGTTCGGAAGAGATTCTGGGTAACAGAACCTGGTGAAAGCCACACATGTTACCCCATCCTGATTTGCCTGGGTGTCTAGTTTTCTAAAATGTACAGGCTTGCTAGATTTCTATAAGTGCCTTCTGAGCTAGGCCCCAAAATCCACAGCTAGACTCAGTGCAAAAAAGTGTCAGTTTTCACTGGAAAAATGTGATGTGTCCACAATGCGTTTTGGGCCGTTTACTGTTGTGGACACTAGGCCTACCAACACAAGTGAGGTATCATTTTTATCAGAAGATTCCACAACTTTCCATCACAGAAATGCTAGGGAATATTTAATTTTTTTTACAAAGTTTGAGGTTTGCAAGGGACTCAGGATAACAGAACCTGGTGAGACTAAGTGTGGGACGAAAATTCGTTCTGCTCTCGGAATTTGCGGATTTTCGACAATTTCGCGATCCGCAAATCTTGAGAACTTGCAGAAAAATCTGCGAATCCGCGAGCGGGAAGAATTTTCCATGAAGCACTTACAGGGTTACAGCAGGTGCCCAAGTTGAAGCTAATTTCTTTGTAACCATTTACAAAATGGTTACAAAGAAATTAACTTCAACTTGGGCACCTGCTGTAAAGCTGTAAGTGCTTCATGGAAAATTCGTAAAAAAATGTAAAGCTTTGCTAGGTCTCCCTAGGTGCCGGCTGAGCTAGGGCCCAAAATCCTCAGCTATGGACATTTCAAAATATGGGTCACTTTTCACTGGAAAAATCTGATGAGTCCTTGTTACGTTTTGGGCTGTTCCTGTCGCAGGCACTAGGCCTACCCACACAAGTGAGGTACCTTATTTTCGGGTGACTTGAGGAAATGCTGGGTGGGTGTAAGATTTTGGGTTCCCCACAGATTTTAGAACATTACATCACCGAAAAGTGAGGAAAATTTATATTTTTTTTATTTAACAAAGTTTGAGGTTTGCAAGGGATTTTGGGTAACAGAACCTGTGAGAGACACCCAGTCACCCCTTTCTGTATTTCCCTGGGTGTATAGTTTGCAAAACTGTACAGGTTTGCTAGGTTTCCTTAGGTGCCGGCAGAGTGAGGGCCCAAAATCCACAGCTAGGCATGTTGCAAAAAACGGATGAGTTTTCAGTGGAATAATTTGATGTGTTCACGTTGCATTTTGGCCGTTTCCTGTTGCAGAAACTAGGCATACCCACACAAGTGAGGTACCATTTTTATTCGAAGACTGAGGGAAATGCGGGTGGAAGTTTGTGGCTCCCTTTAGATTCCACAACATTCCAACACAGAATTTTCTTTTTTATTGTTTTACAAAGTTTGAGGTTTGCAAGGAATTCTGGATAACAGAACCTGGTGAGAGCCACACAAGTCACCCCATACTGGATTTTCCTGACTGTCTAGTTTTCAAGCATATACAGGTTTGCGGGGTTTCCCTAGGTGCTGGGTGAGCTAGAGGCCAAAATCCACAGTTAGGCACATTTACAAAAGAAAGGGTCTGTTTTGTGACATGTCCATGTTATGTTTTGGGCCGTTTCCTGTCGCAGGCACTAGGCCTCCCACACAAGTGAGGTACCATTTTTATGAGGTGAGTTAGGGGAACACAGAATAGTAGAACAAATATTACCCTTTGTCTTTCTATACATGTCTGCCTTCCAAATGTAAGACAGTGTATAAAGAAGTCATTTTAAAAAATACCCCCTAATCCACATGCTAATATGGGTACCCACATATCCAGAAATGCACAAATGACCACTGCTTCTGAAATTCATATCTTGTTCCCATTACTTACAGAAATACATTGGTTTCCTGAACACACATTTTTCACTCTTTATATTTTACCACATGAATTGCTGTATATCTGGTACCCAGTGAAAAAACATTGCAAGGTGCAGCTCAGTTATTGGCACTGGGTACCCCGGGTTATTGGTGGTATCCCCACAGCCAGATGGGTCCCACGGATGGAGTGGTATTTCACTTTAAAAAATCTACCATAGTTAGAAGAAGTTACAGGAGAAAATGAAGGCAGAAATGTCAGTTTTTTTTTAACTCAATTTCAATCTTTTTTTAATTAGGTCTCGCCTGGCGTTGCAGCGCAAAGCGCTGTCCCCAGCGAGACTTATTGTGGTTGTGATGCCTTCCAAGTGATATAGACCAGTGCACGAGCAGAATCTGGTCTGTGAATGCGCTTCGCATGAACAGCTTTTGCGCGTTAATTCGATTTGAGTGCTCCACTCCGGAAGACGTGCTGCGTGTTAATTATAGTTGAGTGCTCCTCTCCGGAAGACGTGTTGCACGCTAATTACAGTTAAGTGATCCTCTCCGGGAGACGTGCTATCATTTAGCCGCGTGGGGCGCCTATCGGCATGCTGTCATAATTACTTTCTTTGTTGTGATCGGGAGCAGGCATCTTACTGGCGCCACCACCACGCGTTCATTAGGCATAAAAGCTGCACGGCACGCGATAATTAGGGCGGCATTTTTTAGGACTTTTTTTTGCAATTACTTTTTTTGTTTACTTAGTATTGCAATTAGTACTAATGCTCTATTTAAACGTGCTGCACCGAATATTTTTAAACACGGTGAATCAGCGACATACATTGGAGACACTACCTATTTGAAGATGCATTGTTTTACTGCGGCAAGTTCTGTGAACTGTTTAGTTTGTTATTTACTTTATTATAGTATAATTTCGCTGCAGTGTTTGAGTGCTGTGACCTGAGGCAGCCTGTCCTCTCTGCCCAGCTGGCGTCCCCCTCTCCCCCCCCGGCGTTCTCGGCGGTCTTTTGGCATTGGATTAACAACCAGATAATTCTTCATAATCTCTAATCAGGTCCATGGGTTAGCAGTCCGGGGAGACGTTCCTTTTCGAGGCATCATGCAGCCTTGCTCAGCTCAGCCAATGGTGTAACTCGGCTCCTGGCTTTGGTAATGATTACCTTGTATTGATTACAAGGCTTTTGTGGACACCGGTTCTACACAAAATCTATAATGCTCTTAAAGTGTTTGAATTTAATGCTGTGTCCAGAAACTGAAAGTATGCAAATACCGAAGAGGCGTTGTAGGGACAGTTAACCAATCGGTAGATTTGTAAAGCGCTATTTGTTTTTTGTCAGGGTATCGAGGTGCTGGCACCTTAGCTACTGGGATTCTCTTTGTGGGTACGAAGTTCCGGCCTGGTGCCAGGACGCCAATCAAAAAACCCTGTTGCCCTTTTATAAACCAGTTAGCACAGCCCTGTCAGGTCCTGGCTCTCCCAACATCCAATTGTACGTCGGACTCCTAGCTTTGCCAATAACAGCCTCTGGTTTATGTCCGAGGTCTGGCATCATCAGATTCAGTGCCTTTGACCAAGCACTTTCTAGCGGGTTCTAAAAATCACTGGTCTGGCTGCATCTTCACTGCGTTCTAGATCATCCTTCTCACGTCTGCCTTCACTCGCCATGCACTTGCATTCCTCACCTGCGACCTGTCCAGCCACTAGTGATGGTTTGACCTAAATCCTCTGGCATTACTGGCTCTGTCTTCGTTGTAGACTGTGCATAGAAGCTTGTGGGTCACAGTCGCTAATTCAAAATCCTATTTAATCCACAACCAGGCTATACACAAATGTTCATGTCTTTTGGCAAGAAATTAATAAAAAAAACGAATAGACCTCTTGCATCGTACTATGTTGTCTATAGGAACACTCGAAGTGTGAACATCGTTTAAATATCTCTTATTTGCCTCTCTTCTTCTTTTATATATGTTAATGCAGAACCTGTTTAGTGCTCTGAGAGGCCGCCAGTCTTAGCTACCATGGTGCATCCTTCAAGAAACCTCAAGGTAATGGTCCATGTTTATCACACAAGGCTGAATCCAAGCAGTTTGTTTCTACAGATGTTACATTGACATGAGGCGTCCAAATTGCCCAAAGTTGTCCAACAAAAGGGATACTTTATTATTTCACTCTTTTGATGGGAACTCGTGGCCTTATAGGTTCACGTCTAAGGCATGATTAACATGTAGCTACGTGAGCCAACAAGGGTACGTACGTGAGCCAACCCTTCCTTCCAGGTCCTGCAGTGTCACTCATCTGCTCTTGCGGGGCTGGCACCTGTGCTGGCACAGCTCGCCCAGCTGTTGCCTCCATCTGGGTCTGCGCATGCGCAAGGCCTGTTTTGCGCTGGCGTCCAGCAAAGTCGCACACGAGCCGGTAGTGTTTGAGCGCCATGACCTGAGGCAGCCTGTCCTCTCTGCCCAGCTGGCACCCCCTTAAACCCCCCCTGTTCTCGGCGGTCTTTTGGCATTGGATTAACAACCAGATAATTCTTCATAATCTCTAATCAGGTCCATGGGTTAGCAGTCCGGGGAGACATTCCTTCTTAAGGCCTCGTGCAACCTTGCTCAGCTCAACCAATGGTGTAACTCGGCTCCTGGCTTTGGTAATGATTACCTTGTATTGATTACAAGGCTTTTGTGGACACCGGTTCTACACGAAATCTATAATGCTCTTAAAGTGTTCGAATTTAATGCAGTGTCCAGAAACTGAAAGTATACAAATTCCGAAGAGGCGTGGATGCGAAAACCCCATTCACCCCCCTCCCCCCACATACACACCACTCGCGTTCAACATATGAAAACGCAGTTTCCAGGGTGCTTTGTGTTTACATAACTTCTGCTCTGTCGTCTGCCTGCTTGGGTGACATGGGGCACTTCAGCCACTGAGGGATGTGAAGCGGGCGTAGGTCAGTCGCAGGGCACTCTTGGTTTTGAGAATGCTTCATACAACAGTTGTAGGGACAGTTAACCAATCAGTAGATTTGTAAAGCGCTATTTGTTTTCTTTCAGGGTATCGAGGCGCTGGAACCTTAGCTACTGTAATTCTCTTTGTGGGTACGAAGTTCCGGCCTGGTGCCAGGACGCCATTCAAAAAAGCCCTGTTGCCCTTTTATAAACCAGTTATCACAGCCCTGTCAACCTGTTATAAACCAGTTATCACAGCCCTTCAGTACCAACAACTGGACCTTTCAAATCACTTCTGCCAAAATCTAACTCCTAACCAAAAGGCATTCCGACCAGGTGTGGGTTCTAGATTGTCCATTCCAACACCAGGTCTAGAACCCTTTGTCCCGGCACTACTGACACCAGGTCCTGGCTCTCCCAACATCCAATTGTACGTCGGACTCGTAGCTTTGCCATTAACAGCCTCTGGTGTACGTCCGATGTCTGGCATCATTAGATTCAGTGCCTTTGACCAAGCACTTTCTAGCGGGTTCTAAAAATCCCTGGCCTGGCTGCATCTTCACTGCGTTCTAGATCATCCTTCTCACGTCTGCCTTTACTCGCCATGCACTTGCATTTCTCGCCTGCGACCTGTCCAGCCACCAGTGATGGTTTGACCTAAATCCTCCGGCATTGCTGGCTCTGTCGTCCGTGTAGACTGTGCATAGAAGCTTGTGGGTCACAGTCGCAAATTCAAAATCCTATTTAATCCACAACCAGGCTATACACAAATGTTCATGTCTTTTGGCAAGAAATTAATTAAAAAAATAACAGACCTCTTGCATCGTACTATGTTGTCTATAGGAACCCTCGAAGTGTGAACATCGTTTAAATATCTCTTATTTGCCTCTCTCCTTCTTGTATATATGTTAATCCAGAACCTGTTTAGAGCTCTGAGAGGCGGCCAGTCTTAGCTACCATGGTGCACCCTTCCAGAATCCTCAAGGTAATGGTCCATGTTTGTCACACAAGGCTGAATCCAAGCAGTTTGTTTCTACAGATGTTACATTGACATAAGACGTCCAAATTGCTCAAAGTTGTCTAACAAAAGGGATACTTTATTAGTTCAGTCTCTTTTGATGGGACCTCGTGGCCTTTTAGGTTCACGCCTAAGGCATGGTTAACATGTAGCTACGTGAGCCAACAAGGGTACGCACGTGAGCCAACCCTTCCTTCCTGGTCCTGCAGTGTCACTCATCTGCTCTTACGGGGCTGGCACTTGTGCTGGCACAGCTTGCCCAGCTGCTGCCTCCATCTGGGTCTGCGCATGCGCAGGACCTGTTTTGCGCTGGCGTCCAGCAAAGACCCACACGAGCCGGTAGTGTTTGAGCGCCGTGACCTGAGGCAGCCTGTCCTCTCTGCCAAGCTGGCATCCCCTCCCCCCCCATTCTCGGCGGTCTTTTGGCATTGGATTAACAACCAGATAATTCTTCATAATCTTTAATCAGGTCCATGGGTTAGCAGTCCGGGGAGACGTTCCTTTTTGAGGCCTCGTGCAGCTTTGCTCAGCTCAGCCAATGGTGGCCTTATAGGTTCACATCTAAGCCATGGTTAACATGTAGCTACGTAGCCAGTGGCGGATGGTGACATTTGAAAGTGGTGAGGTGTAAAACAACTGTGTACATCACTGTGGCGAGCGAGCGTGCTTAACGAGCATGCCTGAAACCTCAACAGGGGAGGAGTGGGGTCTCACCACAGAAAATGTTGAAAAAAGAGTGACAAATGGTGCATTTTCAAGCAAATTTGAGACAGCAGGAAGGTGTCAACCACTCTGAAGCTCAAAGTGGTTAACACCTTCCTGCTTTCTCAAATTTGTGAGGTCTGATGACTGTGTCCAGTCCCCGGCCCCTCCGCACCCCACACCCCGTGTAAACACACTTGGGTATAAAACAGCATAACTGTACTACTGCGGTAGTAGTGATGCCTGCTCAATGGAGAAACCCTTAGCTGGGGTTACGCGCACCAAGCAATTGCCGGGGGCACCCAGAAATCAAAATGATACAGTGCTGAGCAGCGCGGTGTTCAATGTTGCCGCCGTATAAGCAGCAGCATTGCACGCTCTGTGCTTACATTTAAGAAAGTGCGCCATTAGCGTTGGTTGAGCCTTCTGTTGGTTAGCCCTCACTTGCCAGTAGTAACCAGCCACCGGAAGCAAAATCAATCTGTCAGCCTCGTAACCGAGCACTTCCTTAATTTGTGAGACAGCTTTTCAACAAAATCTCGAGAATTTAATAAAAACAGACCTTCACAAGTGCTGCTGCATAGGTGAATAACGCACACACATTAATAAACGGGTGCCCCCTTCTCCCAAGCCTGACTTTGAAAAATACTGTGTCGGAGTTTCAGGTCACATTTTAACAAAAATTACAAATTTGCTAACATTCGTGCCAAGAATTTTCAATTCTATTAAGGACAGGAGGCGAGGATTATGCTTTCTCTATTTCTTTACTGAAAAATACAGCAGCCAATCAGCACACAGTAAAGAAAAAACTGAACTACAATACCCATGATACCTGGGCAACCATAGAGTACATAACAGTATATAAAGGGTCATAGAGGTCACAACTTCCTCTTTCTTTGTCCATAACCAGCACTATAGGAAAAGTTCAAAAGCGGCAAACTCAAACAATCCACGAAGGATGTCCCGCGGAGAGGTCATCATCAGGTTGAAGTGAGGAGTAACATCCAAAATCCAATGGAACAACCAAAGACCAACCAACAGGAGAAGACTGAACCATACTTCATTTAAGGTCGGAGCCTGGAAGAAGTAAAACAGATCCGTAAAATCCATCCCATAAAGGAGTAAACACAGAATCCATGACAGGGCGGGAACATTTCATAGAACATTCAAGATAATGGCACAGCAGAAATGCATAAAACAATTGAATCAATCATAAGAAATGAAATAAGGGTGGGATAATCCTCGCCTCCTGTCCTTAATAGAATTGAAAATTCTTGACACAAATGTTAGCAAATTTTTAATTCTATGTCAGGACGGAGACTCTGATTATGCTTGTTCAAAGCTTATCCACCACTACTGAAGCAACACTTACAACAGGTTTAAAATAGAATGTCTTAAATACAGTCAGAAGACCAATCAGCGGCCTTCATGATGTCATGAAGACTGACACTCGTGGAAAAGGCCTTGGAAGCCATAGCTCCCCGTGCCGAATAGGCACCAAAGAGAGAAACATCAATGCCTGCTTCCAGCATGAGCCATCTTAACGAACGTGCTAGCGTAGCAGGAGTAACAGGCCTGAAAGGTTTCTGCAAAGCAATCAATAATTGACCTTGTAAATCAGAACGAAAAGGTGCAGTGCTTTTCTCGTAATCCTTGATACATTGGACCACACACAGCTGAGAGTTGTGAGGAAAAGAAGGATACGTACCTGAAGACGTATTACATTTAGTCCGTCTCGATAGAACAAAAGTAACGCCCTCCGAGGAGAAGGTGCGACCTGCCAGGTCCAAAGCCCGAACATCAGAAACTCGCTTGCAGGAAATCAAACACAACAACATAGTCAGCTTAGCTGAGAGTTGCTTACGGTTCAATAAAGAGTTAGAAGGCCAAGACTCTAAGAAACGCAAAACGACTGACACATCCCACAAGGCAACATATTTAGGGCAAGGAGGTTTTACCATCCGGATGCCTCTCAGTAACTTAGATATCTAGTGATGTTCCCCAGCGGGTTTGCCATCAATAGATACATGACCCGCAGAAATCGCAGAAAGAAAATTGTTAACTGTTCTATAAACCAACCCAGACGAGGCCATGGAGGCCAGAAAATTGATCATCAAAGCGAGATCTGCTGTAGCGGGATCCACCGACCGTTGTGCGCACCAATCACACCAGCGTTTCCAACTTAACGCATAACGTTGCGTGTGTTGGGGGCCCAAGCTTCACTGATAAATCGGGTAGCGTCTCCAGATAACCCTGGGACTTTCCAGCGTCCCCCGAAATCCTCTATGTCACCAGATGGAGTGGACCCGACAGAACCTGAGGGTGCGGTTCATGAAGAGGGTCCAGCAACAGGTTCCATTTGTGAGGAAGAAGGAGCGGGGACGAGCAGCTCATCTCCAGAAGAACCGGAAACCAAGCCTGAGCCCTCCAAAGAGGAGTGATCAGAATGAGCTCCGAGGAGAACTGCCTCGCGCAGGCCAGAACCTGGGGAATCATCACGAACGGTGAAAAAGCGTAGCACAGGAGAGGAGACCAAGACTGGAGAAACACGTCCGTGACGAGGGCCTCCGGATCCGGACGCCAACTGTAAAACTGGGGAAGCTACGCGTTGAGGGGAGAGGCAAACAGTTTGAGATGACAACGGCCCCAAATCCGGGACAACATCCGAAAGATTCGAGGATGAAGCCTCCAATCGCTGTAATCTCTCAGATGACGAGAATTTCAATACGCAATCCGATTGTCGCGGCCCGGCAGGTATTCTGCAATAACAATGATCTGACGTTGCAGACAAAGATGCCAGAAGTCTTTCGCAATCTCCGCCAGAAGTCTGGACTTGGTACCCCCCAGTTTGTTGACATAACGCACTGCCGAGATATTGTCCATTCGGAGAAGAATGCAACAATTCGTCCTTTGAGGAGACAGACACAGAATCGCGAAAGAGCCCGCCAGAAGCTCCAGGCAATTGATGTGAAGTGACAACTCGTCCTGGGACCATCGACCTCCCGTCGCAACCGGACCGCACCGGGCTCCCCAACCCCAAAGGCTGGCATCGGATTCGATCACTACATCCAGAGTCCTCCCGAACAACGCCCGGCCGTTCCAAGACACCATGTGGGCAAACCACCACAACATCTCTGCTCGGGCATCCTCCGTAAGAGGAACGTGATACGAATACCGAAGACCCCTTTGCAGGAGCCTGATCTTGAGACGCTGCAGTGCGTGGTAATGCAATGGACCCGGAAAGATTGCTTGAATCGAAGAGGACAGAAGGCCTACTTTTCGAGCCACCGATCTCAAGGAGACAGTCTGTTGAGCCAGGATCAATCTCAAGTCCCTCTTGATGGACCTGATTTTCTGACCGGGTAAGAGGAGTTGACAGGAGACCGAATCTATCCGAAAGCCAAGGAAATCCATCGACTGAGATGGAACAAAGTCGGACTTCTGTGGATTCACTAGAAAACCTAGAGATTGTAATAGATCTATGGACCACTGTAAGTGAGACTGTAGAAGAAGTGGGCACTGTGCCAAGATGAGCACGTCGTCCAGATAAACTATAAGACGAACCCCGCGCGACCTCAAAGACTCCATCACTGGATGAAGAAGCTTTGTGAAACACCACGGAGCTGAAGAGAGGCCGAATGGAAGGACTTTGTACTCGTACCAGATCCCGAGCCACTGAAATTGCAGGTAACGATGATGAGGGGCGTAAATTGGAACCGAGAGATAGGCATCCTTCAGATCCAGGCGAACCATCCAGTCACCCTCCTGAAGCAGGTCCCTCAGAAGATGGATGCCTTCCATCTTGAAATGACGGTATACCACTCCGCCGTTGAACTCTTTTAAGTTGAGGACCAGACAAACCCCTCCTCCCTTTTTCTCGACGAGAAACACATTGCTGACGAAGCCCTGAGGATGAGGCGTCTTGGAGACAATGGCCCCTTTGGCCAGAAGAGAAGCGACCTCCGCGGAGATGAATTCCTGATCTTGTTGGGAAAAAACAAGAGGCTGAGGCCAATGACGTTGGTGAGGGTGCGTGTAAAATTCTATTTTGTAACCCTGCACCGTCTCCAACACCCAGGCATCGTTCGAGATTAATTGCCAATTTGGGAGAAAAAATTGCAATCTGCCCCCCAAGACCACATCTGAAGAGAGAATCAAGCTCACCTGAGGTTGATGAATCCTGACGTCCTCCCTGGTTACCGTTGTAACCTCCTTTTTTGTATTGTCCTCTGCCTTTCCGGGAGGGATAGAAATTGGATTTACCGGAGGAGAAATCCTGGCCACCTTTCTGGGACTTGAAACCTCGCTGAGTGGTTTGATCTGCGCCACGGCCGAACAAACGTCCCCTTCGTCCGGCCCTGCCAAAAACTGGGCGAAAAGCCTGGCGCAGGTTGGATTGGGCCTTATCCAAACCACTAAAAGTGGCTACAAACTTTGTAAGTTCTTTAAGAAAAGGGGACCCAAACAGCAAACCCTGGGCTTGGGCCCCGACTCGGAAGAAGCCAAGTCCGTGAGTTTAGGATTCAATTTCATCAGGATTGAGCGACGACGCTCAGACGAAAGAGTACAGTTGGCATTTCCCAGGATGCAAATAGCTCGCTGCGACCATTGCACTAATTCGTCTGGATCAATTAGGGCACCGGATACCTTGGCCCGAAAGCCCAAATCAAGCATTTTTGTAAGGGGACCCAGCAGATCCAGCATCTTGTCCTGGCAGGACCGCCAGGAACTGTCTAAACCCTTTTTGGGGTCCTTGAAATATTTCTTCATATATGTGACCATGGTAGGGTCCACTTCAGGGGTTTCAGCAAGCTTATCCGCGAGGTCCGAGCGCAAATGATCATGCACATCCTTTTCAAAAGGTTGCCGTATATGATTTTGGATATAGTCCGCCACCTCAGGAGAGGGCAACCAGGATGAAGAATTAGGGTGAATAATATCAGTTGGGTCAAATGTAAGCAACTGGGGCGTTGAAGAAGCATCCACAAAATGTTCCTTACGTGTCTTCTTCGAAGGAGGAGGCTGTGTTGGATCAGAGGATGAAGAGGATGATGAAGAGCCATCATCAGAATCTGTAATTGGGGTGGAAAGGCCAGACGCAGCTGGCTTTTTGGACGGAGGTGCGGAAGACAGAGTCTTTGCCAGTTTTGCGAAGTCTGATTGGTGAGGGTTCTTGGGAGACTTCTTAGTGCGCCCAGAAGGAGGAGGCAACCAACCCTGTTGCGCAGCATATTCAGATAAGTGACGTTTCAGAGGGGCAATGGCTTGAAACAAAGCCTGACCCAACAAATCATCCACAGAGCCCAAGGGTTCCTATTCGTCTTAATAATAGCCTTCCTCATCATAATAGTCTCCCATAGCGACAATAATTCGCCAATAAATGCCCACAGGAAGGAGACATGTAATTATCAATAGCCAAGGCCAATTTCGGGGGAGTGGAGCCCAAAGCAAGCCAACAGTGCAGGAAAAAGATCTGCCAAAAATATAAATTATAGTGGAGGGAGGGCTTGCTGCAGTAAAAAGAAGTAGCCACTCTAGGCAGAGCCTATGCAAATTTTACTACCCCCCAACTATCGTGTCAGAGGGCGTCAAGGGAGACCAAATGACAGGCTTGTTGGCAAACGATGAAAACAGCCTTCAGAATCGCTCTGACAAGAGAGGCGCCGACAATGGAATGAGCCGGGCCGAGAGCGAATGTAAACAAAGCGGTCGCGCATGCGTAACCCGCCGCCTGTCAAAAGGAAAGACACGCGAGCTTTGTGCGTGTCTCCCGGCCTCTCACTCCCGCTCCACAAGCTGAACAGGCGCGGCGAAGATGCGCCCGCACCGGGGAGGTGCCACAAGCCCCCCCAGAAAATACGACACAAGAGAACCGGAATGCAAAATGCGCTCGGAAGGACGCGAAACAGCTGAAGCGCTGCACCGCCGAACGGGACAATAAAGAGCCGATACAGCGGCGAACACACAGTAAGCGCAGCGCAAAGGCAATACAACAATTCACAATATGAGTAATCAAGTATAAGAGAAAATGCACTTAACTGGCTGCGAAGCAGCAAAGAAAGAGGAAGTTGTGACCTCTCTGACCCTTTATATACTGTTATGTACTCTATGGTTGCCCAGGTATCATGGGTATTGTAGTTCCGTTTTTTGTTTACTGTGTGCTGATTGGCTACTGTATTTTTAGGTAAAGAAATAGAGAAAGCATAATCGGAGCCTCCGTCCTGACATAGAATTGTGTGTGTCTCGCTTGTTTGAGTAACGCTGATGGAGGTGAATCACACAAACACAGTAACTTGCATTTTTGTTAAGTGTTCTCCATCGATTTACTTTCTCTTGTGCACATTGTATAGTTGAGAAATTATTTCCCCTTGCGTTAAATATACAGTAGCGGGAATGGAGTTTAATGAGCACATGGTCATGTAGCGAGATTTAAGAACGCTTTGAATTTAGGCAACCCTTAACTATGTTCAATAATTAAAGTAATGTCGAACAATGTTAAGTCTCCCAGTTTTCTAATTTTACATCCTGGTAGATTCAAACAGAAAACGATTTCCCACTCCCTCCCTTTATCTGTTTTTGAATACGAATAAAAACGTAAAATAAGTGTTTTTCCGATTGATTCTCAAAGCTCTAAGGCCGATATCTCTGCATGACAAGTCATTCCATGGCGTTCGAAAAAGGGAAAGGCTTACCTGCACGTGTGTCGTTTGAAACGGATCACTGACATAATATCGAGGGTCATAATATCGGCTACCAAAAATATCGGCGACAAAATATCGACAGACAGAATATTGACTTTGTATCTTCAAACAGGTAAGTACAAAAATATCGAGTCAAAAATATCGTTTACAAAAATATAGTTTGCAAAAATATCGAATTTATTAAAAACAATGTTAAATTAAATTAATATTTAACATTATTTACTAAAATATACTTAAAAATACTTAAATTACCTTATAATATTTAAAGAATTAATTAAAGTTATAAAAAAAGTTTTACAATCATATTTGTTAAAACATATATATATAGTAACATAATATAATAAAAAAATATCCAATATTATTACCGTAGGATAGCGGAAGTGTAAAATTACTATTCCCACTCCAGAGAGTGCAACAGTAGATAAGGCGTTGGATAGCGTAGAGTTAAAAATTACTATTCCCACTCCAGAGAGTGCAACATATTGAAAGCGTTGGATAGCGTAGGGGTAAAAATTACTGTTCCCACTCCAGAGAGTGCAACAGTAGGGAAAGCGTTGGATAGCGTAGGGGTAATCATTACTATGCCCACTCAAAAGAGTGCAACAGTAGGGAAAGCATTGGATAGCGTAGGGGTTAAAATTACTATTCCCACTCCAGAAAATGCAACAGTAGGTAAGGCGTTGGATAGCGTAGAGGTAAAAATTACTATTCCCACTCCAGAAAGTGCAACAGTAGGGAAAGGGTTGGATAGCGTAGGGCTAAATATTACAATTCCCACTCCAGAGAGTACAACAGTAGGGAAAGCGTTGGATAGCGTAGAGGTAAAAATTACTATTCCCACTCCAGAGAGTGCCATAGTAAGTAAAGCGTTGGATAGCGTAGGGGTAAAAATTACTATTCCCACTCCAGAGAGTGCAACAGTAGGGAAAGCGTTGGATAGCGTAGGGGTAAAAATTACTATTCCCACTCCAGAGAGTGCAACAGCAGGGAAAGCATTGGATAGCGAAGGGGTTTAAATTACTATTCCCACTCCAAAGAGTAAAATTTGTAAAATTAACATAATTATCAATTAATCAATTTAATAAAATTAATTCTCAATGAAAATTTAATTAATTACCAAATAAAAATTATTTAACAATTAATTATAAATAAATAACACTACATAAATTAACATATTTAATTAATTATAATTAAATTATTTCCCACCCTACTCCCCTACAAACCCACAACCCGCGATAGAAATTAAATTGGTTAAATTAACATAATTATCAATTAATCAATGAAATAAAATGAACTGGCAATTAAAATGTAATTAATTACAAAATAAAAATTCATTAACAATTAATTATAAACAAATACCAATAAATAAATTTACATATTTAACTAATTATAATTAAATTACTTCCAACCTCATTCCCCTATAAACCCACAACCCGCTACAGAATTAAATTACGCACATTTTAAATAACATTAAATTAATTAATTAAATTACATTAGAACATAAATAAACACTTTTAACACATAAAATACACTATAAAAAATTCGATATTATTAAATGTTCGATATTTTTATTAACCTATATTATGTACTTCAATATTTTGACTATCTATATTTTAAAATTCGATATTACATTACTTTCCTTCAAAAGGATATTTTTGATGTCTATATTCTGTCCATTCGATATTCTGTCCAGCCTATATTTTGTACTCGATATTATGTCCATTCGATATTTTGTATTCGATATTTTGACTGTGCACCGTTTGAAACCACGGCTGCAGGCGTCTTTGTTTTTCCATAAACTGTGTCCCGGAAATAGCAGCTGCAAACTCAAACTAATGCATAGCCACTCGCCTGGGCCTTACCTAATTAGGAAGCCTAATTCACGGAGGAGAAAGGGAGTGCTGCAATTTTTTTACCACCCCCTGCACTCAGTGCACTGTGCGCCAGCCCTGCCCGTTCCCATTATATTGAATGGCACTCCACTGATGGCACCCTGGGCCGATTCATTAGCGCCCCATTTGAAATCCCTGCACTGCAGCTTTGCCAGCCACTCCCTCAAGGCGGATGTCACCCCCTCCTCGCTTGTGCCTCGAGGGCGAGGAATAGTCCTCGCCCAGCTTTGCACATTGGTACATTGCAGATGAAGACTCTTCGAGGCAAGTAAAAAAACGATTTGCTTTTACATAGTTAACCTTCACGGGGGAGCAGTGAGCACTTTAAAATTTCTCCATGGTGGTCAATCTTTCTCTCCCTTTAGTTCTGATGCTGGTTGGTAGGGCAACGCCCCTATGGCCCTTAATATCAGCCGCCACTGACATTATTTCATATACATGTTGTATTATAATGCTTTCACAAGAGGCCCATAGGAAAAACGGTTACCATTTACAGTATACTTCTTTATAATGTATGCTCTAATAATAGGTAACAAGTAACAGGAAAGGAGGCCTCCTTATAGATCCAATGGGGGGCACGGAGAGAGGGAGTGAAGAACTTAACAAGTCCCAGTAATCATCTCTTGAAAAGCCTTTTTGTATATTACCCCTATAACTCAAAATGCCAACAGAATAGAAAGATGTACTAGATTAGACATACAATGAAAGCAAGAGATTCACACAAAATTAATAAGACAATATTTGTTTGTTAAAAAATTATTACAATTTGTTACAAGTCAATAAAATCAGTAATGGATAACATCAATACAGTGCCGTGCAATAAAGAGATTTTTTATGTTGTTGTGCTTAAAAAAGTGCCAATACATATATGTAACGGATAAAATCCATAAAATTCTGAATGTATCAAGGTTATAAAAACCACAAAATTCAAAGTTATCAAGGGTGTCGACGCAGCGTTTCGGTGCATTATGATATCACCTTCATCAGGACAAACAATTCTATACAGAGAAAACATACAATTAGATGCATCTTTAGATTTTGTTAAAAAACACATTTCTTTTGCATTTATCAAGGCACAGGTGAGTTTTCCGCTAGTGCTAGTGTTCACCCTACACTCTCACACACTGCTGACCCTAGCACCTACACTCTGCTCACCCTGCATACTCACACACTGCTCACCCTGCACACCCAGACAATGCTGGCCCTGGATACCCACATACTGATCATTCTGCATACTCACATACTGATCACCCTGCATACTCACATATTGATCACCCTGCATACTCACACACTGGTCACCCTGCATTATCACACTCTGCTCACCCTGCATACTTACACTCTGCTCACCCTGCACACTCACACACTGCCGGACCTGGACATCCACATACTGCTCACCCTGCATACTCACACTCTGCTCACCCTGCATATTCACCCTGCACACTGACACACTGCTGACCCTAGACACATACACTCTGCTCACCCTGCATACTCACACACTGCTGGCCCTGGATACCCACATACTGATCACCCTGCATACTCAAACACGTCTCACCCTGCATACGCACACTCTGCTCACTCTGCACACTGCTGGCCCTGGACATCTACATACTGCTCACCCTGCATATGCACACACTGCTAGGCCTGCACCCTCACATACTGCTTGCCCTGGGCACCCACATACTGATCACCCTGCATACTCACATACTGATCACCCTGCATACTCACACACTCGTCACCCTGCATAATGACACTCTGTTCACCCTACACACTGGCACACTGCTGACCCTAGACACCTACACTCTGCTTACCCTGCATACTCACATACTGATCACCCTGCACACTCGCACACTGCTGACCCTAGACATCTACATACTGCTCACCCTGCATATGCACACACTGCTCACCCTGCATATGCACACTCTGCTCACTCTGCACACTTGCACACTGCTGGTCCTGGACATCTAAATACTGCTCACCCTGCATATGTACACACTGCTTAGCCTTAACCCTCACATACTGCTGGCCCTGGGCACCCATATACTGATCACTCTGCATACTCACATACTGATCCCCTGCATACTCAAACACTGCTCACCCTGCATACTCACACTCTGCTCACTCTGCACACTCACAGACTGCTGGCCCTGGACATCTACATACTGCACACACTGCTTAGCCTGCACACTCACATACTGCTGGCCCTGGGCACCCACATACTGATCACCCTTCATACTCACATACTGATCACCCTGCATACTCAAACACTGCTCACCCTGCATACTCACACTCTGCTCACTCTGCACACTCACAGACTGCTGGCCCTGGACATCTACATACTGCTCACCCTGCATATGCACACATGGCTTTGCCTGCACACTCACATACTGCTGGCCCTGGGCACCCACATACTGATCACCCTGCATACTCACATACTGATCACCCTGCATACTTACGCTCTGCTTACCCTGCACACTCACACACTGCCGGACCTGGACAGCCACGTCTGCTCACCCTGCATACTCACACACTGGTCACCCTGCATAAAGACACTCTGTTCACCCTGCACACTGACACACTGCTGACTCTAGACACCTACACTCTGCCTACCCTGCATACTCACACACTGCTCACACTTACACACTGCTGGCCCTGGATTCCCACATGCTTATCACCTTGCATACTCACATACTGATCACCCTGCATACTCAAACACTGCTCACCCTGCATATGCACACTCTGCTCACTCTGCACACTCGCACACTGCTGACCCTAGACATCTACATACTGCTCACCCTGCATATGCACACACTGCTAACCCTGCATACGCACACTCTGCTCACTCTGCACACTCGCACACTGCTGGCCCTGGACATCTACATACTGCTCACCCTGCATATGTACACACTGTTTAGCCTGAACCCTCACATACTGCTGGCCCTGGGCACCCACATACTGATCACCCTGCATACTCACATACTGATCACCCTGCATACTTACGCTCTGCTTACCCTGCACACTCACACACTGCCGGACCTGGACAGCCACATACTGCTCACCCTGCATAAAGACACTCTGTTCACCCTGCACACTGACACACTGCTGACTCTAGACACCTACACTCTGCCTACCCTGCATACTCACACACTGCTCACACTTACACACTGCTGGCCCTGGATCCCCACATGCTTATCACCTTGCATACTCACATACTGATCACCCTGCATACTCAAACACTGCTCACCCTGCATATGCACACTCTGCTCACTCTGCACACTCGCACACTGCTGACCCTAGACATCTACATACTGCTCACCCTGCATATGCACACACTGCTCACCCTGCATACACACACTCTGCTCACTCTGCACACTCGCACACTGCTGGCCCTGGACATCTACATAATGCTCACCCTGCATATGTACACACTGCTTAGCCTGAACCCTCACATACTGCTGGCACTAGGCACCCACATACTGATCACTCTGCATACTCACATACTGATCGCCCTGCATACTCACACACTGCTCACCCTGTATAAACACACTCTGCTCACCCTGCATACTTACACTCCGCTCACCCTGCATACTTACATTCTGCTCACCCGGCATTCTCACACTCTGCTCACCCTGCATATTCACACTCTGTTTATCCTGCACACTCACACACTGCTGACCCTAGACACCACCTACATTCTGCTCACCCTGCATACTCACACACTGCTCACCCTGCACACTCACACACTGCTGGCCCTGGATACCTACATACTGATCATCCTGCATACTCACATACTGCTCACCCTGCATACTCACACTCTGCTCACCCTGCATATTCACACACTGCTCACTCTCACACACTGCTGGCCCTGGATACCCACATACTGATCACCCTGCATACTCACATACTGATCACCCTGCATACTCAAACACTGCTCACCCTGCATACGCACACTCTGCTCACTCTGCTCACTCACACATTTCTGGCTCTGGACATCAACATACTGCTCACCATGCATATGCGCACACTGCTTAGCCTGCACACTCACATACTGCTGGCCCTGGGCACCCACATACTGATCACCCCGCATAATCACAAACTGATCACCCTGCATACTCACACACTGCTCACCCTGCATAATCACACTCTGCTCACCCTGCATACTCACACAATGCTGGACCTGGACATCCACAAACTGCTCACCCTGCACACTCATGCTCTGCTCGGATCACTGACATAATATAGAATGACAAAATATAGACTTACCAAAATATAGTCACCATAATATAGAATGCCAAAATATCGAATTCCTATCTACAAACAGGTAAGTACAAAAATATCGAATCCAAAATATAGTCTGTAAAAAATATAGTCAGTCAAAATATCGAATTTTTTTAAATGTCTTAAAAGTAATTTAAAATTAATGAAATAATAAATATAATTAACTAAAACATACTTAAACATTTTCAAATAACCTTAAAATTAAGATGTAATTAATTTAAGTTAATAATAAAAAATCTACAATATTTTACCGTGGGATAGCAGGAGGGTAACATTTAATATTACCACTCCAGTGAGTGCAACAGTAGGGAAAGCGTTGGATAGCGTAAGGGTAAAAATTACTATTCCCACTCCAGAGAGTGTAACAGTAGGGAAAGCGTTGGATAGCGGGAGGGTACACAATACTATTCCCACTCCAGTGAGTGCAACAGTAGGGAAAGCTTTGGATAGCGTAGGGGTAAAAAATACTATTCCCACTCCAGAGAGTGCAACAGTAGGGAAAGCGTTGGATAGTGTAGGGGTAAAAATTACTATTCCCACTCCAGAGAGTGCAACAGTAGGGAAAGCGTTGGATAGCATAAGGGTAAAAATTACTATTCCCACTCCAGAGAGTGCAGCAGTAGGGAAAACGTGGGATAGCGGGAGGGTAAAAATTACTGTTCCAACTCCAGAGCGTGCAACAGTAGGGAAAGCGTTGGATAGCTTAGGGGTAAAAATTACTATTCCCACTCCAGAAAGTGCAACAGTAGGGAAAGCGTTGGATATTGGAAGGGTAAAAATTACTATTTCCACTCCAGAGAGTACAACAGTAGGGAAAGCGTTGGATAGCGTAGGGGTAAAAAATACTATTCCCACTCCAGTGAGTGCAACAGTAGGGAAAGTGTTGGATAGCGTAGGGGTAAAAAATACTATTCCCACTCCAGAGAGTGCAACAGTAGGGAAAGCGTTGGATAGCGGGAGTGTGAAAATTACTATTCCCACTCCAGATAGTGCAACAGTAGGGAAAGCTTTGGATAGCATAGGGGTAAAAATTACTATTCCCACTCCAGAAAGTGCAACAGTAGGGAAAGCGTTGGATAGCGTAGGGGTAAAAAATACTATTCCCACTCCAGAGAGTGCAACAGTAGGGAAAGCGTTGGATAGCTGGAGGGTGAAAATTACTATTCCCACTCCAGTGAGTTTAACAGTAGGGAAAGTAATGATTTAATATTTTATTAAAAATAAATTAAATATCAATACCAATAAAACATTAATTGAAATTAATAACCAATTTAATATTATGTAATAATTAATTAGAAATACAACTACATATTAGTTATTAAAAATTAATAACCTATTCATAATTATTTAACAACTAATTCATTTTCAATAACAAAAACTAATTAATAATAAAAATTAATACCAATAAAAAATTAACAGTAAATTAATTATCAATACACAAAAAGTATTTTTAATATGTAATTAATTACAATTACATTACTTCCCACCCTATTCCCCTATAAACCCACATCCCACTACAGAAAATACATTAATACAATTATCATAATTATCAAATATTTAATTAATACAAAATAATTACCAATTAATAAAAACTTAATTGCCAATTAAAAATTAATTAACAATAAATTTAAAATCAATACCAATAAATGAAAAAAATTATTTACTTAATTACAATTAAATTACTTCCCACCCTATTCCCCTATAAACCCACAACCCGCTACATAAAATAAATTTAGAAAATTAACATAATTAACAATTAATCAATTAATACAAATGAATTGGCAATTAATCAAAATTAATTACCAATCAAAAAATAGCAATAAATTCAAAATGAATACCAATAAATAAATAAAAATATTTAATTAATTACAATTAAATTACTTCCCACCCTATTCCCCTATAAAGCCACAACCCGCTACAGAATTAAATTACGCAAAAATTAAATAACATAAAATTCATTACTTAAAATACATTATACATACATTACAAAAATTAATATATACTTTTCACACATATACTAACATACAAAACACTTTTAAAAAATTGATATTATTAAAAAATCGATATATTTAATGCCTATATTGTATACTTCGATATTTTGACTTCTATATTTTGAAAATCGATATTACTTACCTTAAATTCGATATTTTTAACCACTATATTGTGTCCATACGATATTTTGTCCATTCTATATTTTTACTTCGATATTATGTCCATTCTATATTTTGGAATCGATATTTTGACTGTTTACCGCTCTGCTCACCCTGCATGGCACCCTGGGCCGATTCATTAGCGCCCCATTTGAAATCCCTGCACTGCAGCTTTGCCAGCCACTCCCTCAAGGCGGATGTCACCCCCTCCTCGCTTGTGCCTCGAGGGCGAGGAATAGTCCTCGCCCAGCTTTGCACATTGGTACATTGCAGATGAAGACTCTTCGAGGCAAGTAAAAAAACGATTTGCTTTTACATAGTTAACCTTCACGGGGGAGCAGTGAGCACTTTAAAATTTCTCCATGGTGGTCAATCTTTCTCTCCCTTTAGTTCTGATGCTGGTTGGTAGGGCAACGCCCCTATGGCCCTTAATATCAGCCGCCACTGACATTATTTCATATACATGTTGTATTATAATGCTTTCACAAGAGGCCCATAGGAAAAACGGTTACCATTTACAGTATACTTCTTTATAATGTATGCTCTAATAATAGGTAACAAGTAACAGGAAAGGAGGCCTCCTTATAGATCCAATGGGGGACACGGAGAGAGGGAGTGAAGAACTTAACAAGTCCCAGTAATCAACTCTTGAAAAGCCTTTTTGTATATTACCCCTATAACTCAAAATGCCAACAGAATAGAAAGATGTACTAGATTAGACATACAATGAAAGCAAGAGATTCACACAAAATTAATAAGACAATATTTGTTTGTTAAAAAATTATTACAATTTGTTACAAGTCAATAAAATCAGTAATGGATAACATCAATACAGTGCCGTGCAATAAAGAGATTTTTCATGTTGTTGTGCTTAAAAAAGTGCCAATACATATATGTAACGGATAAAATCCATAAAATTCTGAATGTATCAAGGTTATAAAAACCACAAAATTCAAAGTTATCAAGGGTGTCGACGCAGCGTTTCGGTGCATTATGATATCACCTTCATCAGGACAAACAATTCTATACAGAGAAAACATACAATTAGATGCATCTTTAGATTTTGTTAAAAAACACATTTCTTTTGCATTTATCAAGGCACAGGTGAGTTTTCCGCTAGTGCTAGTGTTCACCCTACACTCTCACACACTGCTGACCCTAGCACCTACACTCTGCTCACCCTGCATACTCACACACTGCTCACACTGCACACTCACACACTGCTGGCCCTGGATACCCACATACTGATCATCCTGTATACTCACATACTACTCACCCTGCATACTCACACTCTGCTCACCCTGCATATTCACACACTGCTCACACTCACACACTGCTGGCCCTGGATACCCACATACTGATCACCCTGCATACTCACATACTGATCACCCTGCATACTCAAACACTGCTCACCCTGCATACGCACAATCTGCTCACTCTGCACACTCACACACTGCTGGCTCTGGACATCTAAATACTGCTCACCATGCATATGCGCACATTGCTTAGCCTGCACACTCACATAGTACTGGCCCTGGGCACAAACATACTGATCACCCTGCATACTCACATACTGATCACCCTGCATACTCACACACTGCTGGCCCTGCATACCCACATACTGATCACCTTGCATACTCACATAATGATCACACTTCATACTCACATACTGATCACCCTGCATACTCAAACACTGCTCACCCTGCATACGCACACTCTGCTCACTCTGCTCACTCACACATTTCTGGCTCTGGACATCAACATACTGCTCACCATGCATATGCGCACACTGCTTAGCCTGCACACTCACATACTGCTGGCCCTGGGTACCCACATACTGATCACCCCGCATAATCACAAACTGATCACCCTGCATACTCACACACTGCTCACCCTGCATAATCACACTCTGCTCACCCTGCATACTTACACTCTGCTCACCATGCATACTCACACACTGCTGGACCTGGACATCCACAAACTGCTCACCCTGCACACTCATGCTCTGCTCACCCTGCATATTCACACACTGTTCACCCTGCACACTGACGCACTGCTGACCCTAGACACCTACACTCTGCTCACCCTGCATACGCACACACTGCTCACACTGCGCACTCACACACTGCTGGCCCTGGATACCCACATACTGATCATCCTGTATACTCACATACTGCTCACCCTGCATACTCACACTCTGCTCACCCTGCATATTCACACACTGCTCACACACTGCTGGCCCTGGATACCCACATACTGATCACCCTGCATACTCACATACTGATCACCCTGCATACTCAAACACTGCTCACCCTGCATACGCACAATCTGCTCACTCTGCACACTCACACACTGCTGGCTCTGGACATCTAAATACTGCTCACCATGCATATGCGCACATTGCTTAGCCTGCACACTCACATACTGCTGGCCCTGGGCCCCCACATACTGATCACCCTGCATACTCACATACTGATCACCCTGCATACTCACACACTGCTGGCCCTGCATACCCACATACTGATCACCTTGCATACTCACATAATGATCACCCTTCATACTCACATACTGATCACCCTGCATACTCAAACAATGCTCACCCTGCATACGCACACTCTGCTCACTCTGCACACTCCCACACTGCTGGCCCTGGACATCTACATACTGCTCACCCTGCATATGCACACACAGCTTTGCCTGCACACTCACATACTGCTGGCCCTGGGCACCCACATACTGATCACCCTGCATACCCACATACTGATCACCCTGCATACTTACGCTCTGCTTACCCTGCACACTCACACACTGCCGGACCTGGACAGCCACATACTGCTCACCCTGCATACTCACACACTGGTCACCCTGCATAAAGACACTCTGTTCACCCTGCACACTGACACACTGCTGACTCTAGACACCTATACTCTGACTACCCTGCATAATCACACATTGCTCACACTTACACACTGCTGGCCCTGGATTCCCACATGCTTATCACCTTGCATACTCACATACTGATCACCCTGCATACTCAAACACTGCTCACCTTGCATACGCACACTCTGCTCACTCTGCACACTCGCACACTGCTGACCCTAGACATCTACATACTGCTCACCCTGCATATGCACACACTGCTCACAATGCATACGCACACCCTGCTCACTCTGCACACTCGCACACTGCTGGCCCTGGACATCTACATACTGCTCACCCTGCATATGCACACACTGCTTAGCCTTCACCCTCACATACTGCTGGCGCTGGGCACCCACATACTGATCAACCTGCATACTCACATACTGATCACCCTGCATACTCAAACACTGCTCACCCTGCATACTCACACACTGCTCACCCTGCATATTCACACTCTGCTCACCCTGCATGCTTACGCTCTGCTTACCCTGCACACTCACACACTGCCGGACCTGGACAGCCACATACTGCTCACCCTGCATACTCATGCGCTGCTCACCCTGCATATTCACAGTATTCAGTTATCTTGATAGACGGCGGATTGACATAGCTCTACTTCAGGAGACACATATAGCACGTAATGCCAACACGAATATAGGGTCCAGATGGGCAGAATCGGTACATGGCTCAGGCTACTCAACGTACTCTAGAGGTGTTCTAATACTGGTACGGAAGGGTTTAAACTTTAAGATCACGGACACTATACTAGATGAGGAGGGGCGCTTTGTGTTGATAACGGGGATGCTAAGGGGGCAGAAACTCTCTGTCGTTAATGCGTATGGTCCAAACATAGATGATCAGGAGTTCTACCGTGGGGTGTGGGCAAAATTGCAAGGGGTGCGCGATGTTCCTATGATATGGGGAGGGGACTTTAATATTGCGCTGCAGGATGGCCTGGATAGGTTTAGGGGCTCGACAGATGCACACAAGCAGGCTTTGTCAGTCCTGAAAGATATAATTGTAGATATGAGTCTCACTGATATCTGGCGAGCGAGACATCCCACACATACAGAATCCACGCACATTACTGCTATGTACAATAGTTGGTCGAGAATAGATTACTGGCTGGGTACGGATGATTTGGTGCTCTGGACTGAGAGGATCGCAAACATGCCACACACACTGTCAGACCATAGTCCTGTACTGCTCTCCCTGGTAATACCACATTATGTGCCATCACCCTTTAGTTGGCGGTTTAACGCAGTGGCGCTGTTAGATACAGTATACACAGATACTATACATAGAGCAATTACGGAATATTTTGAACTCAACATGCCTACAATGGACGAAGCGGGCTTACTGTGGGAGGCTTTTAAAGCCACAATTAGGGGAGTATGCATCAGTACGACAGCAGGCATACTCAAGGATATACGACATCAGCTTGCCATAAGAGAAACTAGGCTGAGGACACTGGAGAGGGATTATGCGCGCACGCAAGATGTCAGGCTGTTGGGAGAAATCAAGGAAGTATTGGTGGAGCATCAGAGCTACGTGGATGATGAACTCAAATATCTCACGAAGCGCCATATAGCGAGATCATAGGGGGAAGCGGGCAGACCTGGGAAAAGCCTAGCAGCTAAAATCTGTACAGGGCACGCTCCACAGATGGTGCAGGCAATATGTGATAGTAGTTATGAGCTCATCTATGATGCCCAGGGCATACTGAAGGAATTCAAGACACATTATGAGAAATTGTACACCTCTCAAGTGGCTGTCTCACCAGATGAAATCATGACTTACCTTGAAGATGTGGCGATAGCGTGGCTCTCGGACGCCCAGCCTGAATATCTTTCGCTGCCTGTCACTGTTGAAGTCATCACAATTATAAAATCACTCCCAAATGGCAAGGCACTGGGGCCTGATGGCTTTACCTGTGAGTTCTATAAGGCATTTGCAGATCAACTAGCCCCGCATATAGTAGCTATGTATGGGGAGGCGCTTGAAAAGCAGACGCTTCCGCCTACATTACGTGAGGCCTTGATAATTGCTCTATTGAAGCCCGGCAAAGACCCGACGCGTTGTGAATCCTATAGGCCCCTAACCCTTATGAATGTCAACACAAAGATTATTGCAAAGCTCTTAGCAACACGCTTGCAACCATTGATGACCCGGCTGGTCCTGCCGGCCCAGTCTGGGTTTATCCCAACACGCATGACTGCTCACAACACCAGTTTGCGCTTTATCATTATCTAATGCCCCATACTAAAGCTGTGGCTGTATTATTGGATGCAGCGAAAGCATTCGATTCTATCGAGTGGTCTTATTTATACACTGTCCTTAGAAGAATGGGTTTCCTTCCTATGTTTTTGAAATGGATCGCGATGCTATATACCGCTCCGACAGCGCGCATAAAGGTTAACAAATATATATCCGACACAATTAGCATTACTAGTGGAACGAGGCAGGGGTGCCCCTTATCCCCACTTCTGTTTGCACTCGTGCTGGAACTCCTAGCGTGCAAGATGAGGCAAAATCATCGCAGCTCGGCTTTGCAATTCATACGGAGACCATTGCACATATCACTATACGCCGACGACATGTTGCTATATGTACGTGATCCTGAGCAATATTTGAACCCTCTCCTGCGGGAATATATACAATTTGGGAGGCAGTCCGGCCTTACAATAAACTGTTCTAAATCTGTAATTGTGCCTCTGACTGATACCACAACCCCGCACCATATGGACTACCCATTAGAGTGGCAAGTAGAGCCAATTAAATATCTGGGAGTCTGGTTCCCCGGGACCCGGAGGTGGTTATCCGTACCAATTATGGTAGGGCGATAAGCGCCATTGAAGATAAAATCAATAGATGGAACCACCTACCATTATCGCTGGCTGATCGTGTAGCCATTGCAAAAATGGTAATTCTGCCGAAACTGCTGTGTATATTCAATACCGTTCCAATAACGCCACCAATGGAGGTATTCCGCAGGATTTCCGCCATGGTACTGAACTTGATTTGGGCAGGGAAACAGGCGCGAATACAGCTGAGAGCACTGACATTACCTTATGCACAGGGGGTTTCAAAGTGCCCGATTTCTTCTTGTATTATTTATATGCGCATAATTGGTATCATGAAATTCCGTTTCTTACACATGCTGCAATAGAGGAGAGTGATGCCTCCCCTGTACCATTAAAGGCTTTCCTTACCTACCGCAACCCCCCCTACACAACCGGGGCATCAACACTATAGATACCACCAATAAAGCATGGAATATGATGGGACGAAAGGCACATAAACTACCACTGTATGCGCCAGCACTACCCCTACAACTTCACCCAGAGCTGTCGGTCACTCAGGAGCGGGTAGGCATGGCCCTTCCAGACCGGGTGGGGATTAGCACAATGGGGGATCTGTATGAAGATGGTCAGTTTAAATCATTGGACGACCTGTCCTATGTGAGTAATCAATCGCTTCTTTTAAAATTCACGTATCATAGGCTGCAGGGAGCGATGAAAAAATTATACACTTCCTATCCGGCAGAACCCCAGGAACTGACTTCTCTGCAGCTTGTGCTTACCACCCCTACAATAAAGCACATAGTGTCTAAATTGTATGCACAATTGTAAACGGACATAGCGGGTGACACACTGTGCATGTTGGGTAAATGGAATGCAAGCTTAGAGACCCCGCTAACACCTGAAGAATGGGGCACAGCCTGCACTATCACGGGGTTACTAACACCCAATGGGAACCTCTGTATATTGCATTACAAATATCTACATCAAACATATTATACACCGGCACGGTTGCATAAGGATGGGCTGCGTGCAGATTCCCACTGTACTAGATGTCATGCAGAGAACGCAGATTTTATGCATTTAGCCTGGCACTGCCCTACTGTGGCATATTACTGGGAACGAGTTGGGGAGATATTGAGTGTTATGGTGGGTGTCCCGAATATATGTACAGTGCGTGCATGCTTATTAGGATTGGTGCCTACTGTCCGTGCTGCCAAACGTAAATATTGTGTGATTGCATTACTCATAGCTAAAAGAAGAATCTCGCTTCATTGGAACAGGAAACGGGCCCGAGCACTAAACAATGGCTGCAGGACCTAACTTATTGCAAAGACACGCTCCTGACTTATGAGGATGAATTGCCTGCAGGTTCCAGGCCAAAAGAGTATTGGACCTATCTAATTGAATATTTAAAGACTGTGGACACCTAGGGTGAAGCATGTATGTAAAATACTGTTAAGATATACTAATTTGTAGTATGTTTTAATGTGCTAATTCTGGGAGATGGATACTGTTATGCTATGGTCTGAATGTTTACTGTCAGATTTACTGTATGATTTACAAATGCCAATAAATATAATAAAAAATAAATTTAAAAAAGGAGGAGAAAATCCAGCTAACATAAATATATTATTAACAGCTCCAACAGTAAAAGCAGCATGTAATATAAATGGGAAAACATTACATAGCACATTTAAAATACCAATAGCACAAACATTAACTTATAAACAATTAACACATGAAAACAAGAGTACTTTGCAAAACCAACTCATGCATTTAAAAGTACTAATAATAGATGAAATATCAAAGGTAGGTGTAAATATGTTTAATTTATACATAATTGATTGCAAGAAATAAAAAAATCTAATCGGCCTTTTGGAGGCATGTCTATATTAGCAATTGGAGATTTTTATCAATTAAAACCTGTATTTGATTCATACATATTTGAAAATTCAAAACATTTATATGGACAATTAACCGCTAACTTATGGCAAATACATTTTAAATTATATGAACTAACAAAAATAATGAGGCCATTAAATGATTTACCATTTGCAGAAATGCTTAACAGATTACAAACAGGTAAACATACACAAGCAGACATTGCAACTACAAAAATTTCGAGAGATAAACCCTCCATCAAGTATTTTACAAACAATACCATATATAATGTCTACTAACAAAGAAGTAAATGAAATAAATCATAATGTACTAATGGCACATTTACAACACAATGCAGTATATACAACAATTGCAATAGATGCAGTTGCAGCAGACTTAACTGAAGAAGTCAGGCAAGCAATATTAAAACAAATACCATCAGACTCAACAAAAACTATGGGTTTACCAAATATATTACATATTACAATTAAACTACGTTACGATTTAACATCTAATATTAATGTAAATGATGGCTTAACTAATGGTGCAACTGGAATAATTGAATATGTAGATACTGCTAATAACACACCAATTGTATGTAATATGGATACATTTTGATAATCCAAAAATAGGCACACAAACAAGACAACAAAACAAACACCTATACCATATTAACATTTCACACAATTGGACACCAATATTACCTATATCAAGAACTTTTCAATTCACACAAAACTATATCACAATAATACGGAAACAATTCCCATTGCGGCAATCATCTGCACGCACTATACATAGAACACAAGGCGAAACAATTGAGCCTTTATATATACATTTTAATAATGCAAAAATACACCATTTACATTATGTAGCTATTAGCAGAGCAAAATCCTTAAAAAATATATATATTAAAGATTTTGATGAAAGTAAAATAGTAATACACCCAAAAGTCCATGAAAAAATGTTACGCTTAAGAACATATATGCCATTACAGATATCTATACCACAAACACAACAATATTATAACAACTTTACTATTATAGAGCACAATATACGCTCATTACAAAAACATTTCAAAGCAATGACAGCTGACACTAATATATTAAATGCAGATATATTATGTTTAACTGAAATAAATACCACACAAAGAGCAAATTCACAAACATATCAAATTCAGAATTTTCATTTAGGGTTATTTGATAAATATACATACAAACATACAACCCATGGCATTGCAATATATTTTAAAGAAAACCACATCATACACCAATATTTACAATTGAACAACAAATTGACATCTTACAATTTACAAAACTTATAAATAACACACAATACTTCATAATCATTTTGTACAAACCACCAAAAAATCAAAATAGAAACATTATTACAGATTTTAACTATCAAAATAAATAATTTCCCTAATTATAAATATATCATAATTGGAGACTTTAATATAAATGTGCTAACAGCAACACATGATAGCAAATTGTTATTAAACTACATGACAGAACACTTTAACTGCATACAGAAAATAAACACACCCACAACAGACTACAATTCTTTGTTAGATCATATATTTACAAACACAAATTTAACATGTCATGGAACATTAGAATCATATTACAGTGATCACAAACCAATATGGCTAGCTATATAATTGTAATGTATTATGATAGAATAGTTTTTGCAAACAGCTTCAACAAATGCATAATTATAATGTTTATTATTTATTATTTTCTTTTACAGATGATTACCATCAAAGATCTGAAAGATATGAAACAACAAGATGCAATGCCATACCAAAAAGCAGTACGCGTAAATATTATTAGATGTTCAGCCAAAACATATTACCGGAATGCCAAGCAAGAAAACAAAGTATTGTACCATATGGCTTTAGTGGATGAAACAGGCTCTATAAAAGCAACTTGCTATAACGAAGATTATTTTAAGCAAGGCCTAGAAACAAATGGAATGCTAATTGGCAATTATATTATCAAGAATGGTATTTTGCTAATTACAAAAAAACAGAATTATCAAGAATGCCACCAATTGCAATAACACAAGATATTATTCAAGAAGCTGAATATATTTTACAGCCGCCAGCCCCACCACTGTCTCCTACAAAGACAGTGCGAGATGCAGATCTGAAAACACTACTAAGTATATCAGGAACAATTACTGAGGTGAGTGACATTTTCTTACTATAACTGTAACTTTCTTATCAAAATAGTAAAAAGAATGTGAATGTAAATAAATGTCAACAAATGCTTTTCAATATAACAAATGTATATTAATATGTAACTGTTATAATATGTATATGTATATAAAAATGTATGCCTATCAGTAACTCAAAAAACACCTTAAAGCCATATAACTGCGCAAATATTAATGTAGACATGAACAAAAATCTTAACAAGTAAGTAACAAAAAGTCAAATAGCATTTTCTATTAAAGAGCATATTTCCTAAATATTAAATACCTTTCAAAATATCACTTTTAGGAATTAATGTACTCAAGTCAAGTCACTTGACTTGAATTAATGTACTGCTTTTAAAAGAATCATGCTATTTTTCACTAAATATGTAAAATATAAATATAAATATTCACAGAAAACACTGTAAACCACACTTAACAGGTAAATAAAGTTGTTTTTAATCAATTTAGACAAAAACAAAAGCAACAAAATAAAAAAGTAAAGATCTGTAAATTTATTACAATGAATAGCTTTGAAATATCTGTTACCATAAATTATTGTACTATTGTATTAAGAAAGCATGCTATTTTCTCTACATATGTAAAATCAAAATACGAATATTTACAGAAAACACTTTTAAGTACACTTAAAAGGTGAGTAAAATTCTCTTTTATAATATCTTATATTAACTATTATACTATTACTAAAAAAAAACTCATGCTACTTTTTCAAACTATGAAACTTTCACAAATCTGTTTAGTATGAATAATGATACAGACAAAATATGACAGTATGACAGTGGTTACAAAGTATGACACTGTTTCTTTAAGCTGCAACTTTATTGTTTACAATGAGCACGAACAAACACTTGTTTTAGTTAGTTGCGTCAGTGCAAGGTATAATAATGCTTTCTCGTACATTTCATTAGCGTTTTGACCTTTATGTATGCTTTTTCACATTTATGCTTATTTTCGCAGGTTTGCGTTAAACCTGATTGATAAGTGTTTGTATCACAAGCTTAGTCTGTCTTCACCCACTATGGTGAAAGGATGTCACATGTGTTGTTATAAAATGGAAAGCAATGTAGGATCAAGCACTCGTGAACAAGGGAGTGATCCTGAAACGCGTTGAGTGTAAATCTTGCCAGACCCGAGTGCTTAATAAATTACGGTTTGCTGCATAAAACTCTTTGGCATCCGTGACTGCTGCTTTTCGAAAAGGAGAACAGCTGTGGTGTATTTGGAAAGAGGCTGCCTGCCTCGTCGGGGACCGCCCTCAACAAGTGGCTGGGAGAGGCGCTGCGAGCGATCAAGCTCGCATTTTGGATTCATATAAGTATATATATATACATATGTAAACAAATTACCATACCAAAGAAAATACTATGACGTATCAAACAATAAATACAGAACATATGAACACATCATTAAAAGGTAAGTAAAATAAAGACAGTTAATGTTCAAAAAATGTATGTTTAATATAGAAATTGTTATAAGGAATTATGTACATTTATTTCAAATACACATTCATGTCATATTATGTATACTTATGAACAATAGATAAATATATGTTTGAAAGCACTCAAACTATATTTCAAATATATGAAACAGTTTCACTAGAAATACTATGTATTGCAATCAAACTAACCCAACAACAAAAACAGTAATTTTATTTGTCATATTACCCAACAATTTGACAAATAAAAATGCCACAATTTCCAGCAACTACACTGTGAAAAACATTAAAGGTAAGTAAATATCAATTTATCATTATACATAATAAACAAAGATCGCTTGTTACAATAATACCACAGTACTATCCACCTTCACCTTGCTCTACAACTATTTCCTGGTGAAATACTAATGTATATTTGTTTATTATATGCTTATTAATACAAATGACAAAAGTATAACATTATTAGTACTATTAATATAAATGCATTATTAACGATAACAACAATAACTACAACTTATTTTATATTACAGGAAGAAGCAACAAAACAATATATATATTGGAGGACAAGAAGCTAAACTTAAAAGCATAACCATCAATGATGCAACAGACTCAGTAAAAATAACTCTATGGAGAGAAGCAGCAGACTTTCCAATAGAAATTGGAAAATATGTGCAAATATCGCACTTAAGAGTTCATGAATTCAACGGACACAAAATATTAAATACAACTCGTCATACACAACTACAAGTAAGTATATTTATATTACAAAGTAACAACAATTGCAAATATTTCTAAAAGTATTATTACTAAAACCATGTCTCTATAGGTGATACAACCACCAAAAGAAAATATCACTGTAACACTATATGGATTGGAAAACACTCAGCAAGAAATAAGCACTATAACAGTGCAAGTGGACACAACTGAACATTTCCAATCAATGGAAATACACAACATTACCTTGATGGATGTTTGGGACATAAGCACTGATACAGAAGACTTTGCAGATGCATTAATGCCACACCTCCCAATAACACTTAATGTGTTATTCTCCAATGGTTGTATAACAGACATTATTAAGCAAGTATAATATGCAACAAATTAAAAAATGTTATACAGCAATTTATTGCCACCCAAGACAGACCTAAGAACTTCTGAGCACTGTACTTAGAGAAAAAGTCTAATAAGGATGTTACCACTACACATGAAGGTGTCACAACATTGACTCAAGAGAGCTAACATGTGAGCTCACCCGTTCATGCTAACAAATAAATAATTACTAAGTAAAGTAACTCCAGACTAGTTTTACAACAACGTGAAATATGCCCTCAGTGAGCTAAGCCTAAGTGTATTAGATGTGACTATGATTCTATAATTTGTCAGTACTGATTATTGTTTCAGAAATTATGTCTTTATATTTGCCTTACATATATATATATATTGCAGTGACACTAATAATGCTCCTAATCTCTGCGCTGATCCTTTGTTTTTATTTGTTTTTTGTTTGAAATACAACAGTAATAAAAAAAAAGCATATGAAATGTAAATATACATTTCACACTGCATATGCAAACCTGTTCATAAATACAAAGAAAGACTAAAGTATGGAGCCATTATACAAAATGTATACATTTCTTGTTAGATGTGCCATGTTTATGCATAAAAAAACTACAATTATAATGTTAACTTTTGAAAACTTTCTTTAAATGGAATTTTCAGAAAAAATGTTATGTTAAAAAGACTATTCCTTTCAAAAATTCTCTAAGTGTACAATATTGTATATAACAAAATATATCGCTATTGTAAGACAATAAACACATAAATAACAATTTCATATGTTGCATTTTGGATACAACTCATTTATAATGTACTATACTTTTAACCTGTTAAAGCTACATATGCTTCATAATATTGTTTACTGTATTACTAATTATGCACCATTAAACAAGGAACAAAACATGCTCATTGTTAATGTATCCATATATGTAATAAACATGTAAATGTTTACAAACAAATGCTACCTTTGACAATAGACTTCATTCAACAACTACTATTATTGTATTACTTACTTTAACTACTGCAACATACAATATAAAAGCTATCTACAATGCTAATAACTTTAACTTATATGATGCGAGACCTATTGCTTTGCAAATGATTGTTTCAACTGTTACTTTCTATAGGAAAACCTTGATGGATCTACACAAATGACCCCTTGCTTAATTCAGAATGTTGTCTTCTTTTCAGAAATATTCAGCTTCTCAGGATCCATTATTGCTTTCACACTCATTTCTAACACTAACAAGAAGGACGTTAAAAGCACAAAAAACAGGGAAAAAAGGCTATGTCCTAGTAAAATTCCAAAACTGTGTAGAAAATGTTGGTTTTACGACAAAAGTCTACCTGTTCCTGAAAGCTGGGAAGATGGTGATTTTAGCAGTGAAAACCTTTCGTTGATAACATTTGCAAAGAATAAGAAATGCTTTTTTCTGCAGTACTTTTTCCCTGTTTTTACCAAAAAACAAAATTTAGCTGTATTTTACCTAATTTATCTATCCCCTCCAGGGTAATCACTAACCCTGATGTAATGAAGACACTCTCACAACCAAGTGAGGTAAGTTTCAGGAGCTCTATTCAGAATAAGCAGGGGTCCCTCTGGCCACGATCCTGTCTCCATGAATCCTCAATCGCAACTGCTGTGCGGCCGTGGAAACCATGGAGAGAGAACACAGGCAGGAGGCTCATGGCCAAACAACAGGTTTTAAAATCAAAATAACATGTGCGACCACGCCCTTGATGAAGAGTCATCATACACATGTTCACTTGTTCTGTACATAACATTCTACATCATCTTCCTTTTTAGCACAATAACAAGAAATTTCAATGTACATAGAAGTCCTTAAGGCCTAGTAGGCATGGAAGCGTTGCGTACAGATCTAGTTTCCAATTGGGTCTCAGATTGAACAAGTATGTCAGGAATACTAGACTCCATGACACTAACTTCAGAGGATAACTGGTCAGGACCAACACCAGCAACATCTTCCCCTGCATGATTATCATCAGAGAAAGCTGCTTGTGAAGTAGATTGAAGCCTGTTTGTAATATAAAATTTGCATAAGAAATACATCTCCACACATCTAACCAGTTTTCAGATTCACAACTTTTATGTTTGCAAATCTCAAGGGCTTGTCCATGAGACAATTTAACAATATGTCTCTCTTACATGACCATCCCTTATCTTGTAAGAACACAGCACCTTTTGAAACCTTTTCTGTTCTTACTGGGTTTGAGAATATCGATTCTCCCTTCTTGAATTTGAGTGGACGTCTAACCAAAACCCAATCATTCACTTGCAAATCAACACATTTTATAGCATGGGATGTGTCATAAAGTGATTTCTGTTTTGTTTGTGCCTCTTTTACGCTTTCTCTGACTGACTCAGAAATTGTACAGAAACAATGGCTGTCTCTAGGTAAGGTATCCTTTAACCAGTCATTAAAAAGTTCTGAACTGGGATGTCTTTTCCTCAATAAGAGAAAGGGAGACACACTTGCAGTGGAGTGAGGAGTAAGATGATAATTCTACACTTTTTCTTTCAAGAAAACGTCTACTGGGACACCAGTGGCCAAAGTCGTTTGCACCCCCCTCTCTCAAAAATTTGTTTATTCTTTCCACTAAACCATTTAATGTTGGAGAGTAAAATGCTACTTTGATGTGTTTGATATGATGTTTTGCAAAAAAATCCTTCATTTGAGTAGAGGCAAAGTGAGTACCATTGTCTGTTACAAGTTCCTTTAGAGGTCCTTCCCAATCAAAAATGTTGCTTAAAAATGTAATCACTGAGGCAGTATTAGAATGAGGAACAAAATCAAGGAAAATCCATTTTGAAAAATAGTCAATCAAGACTATCAATTTTTTTAGCAGATGATAATAAATAAAACGGGCCAGGAAAATCAAGAGCAACTTTTGCACATGGTTCCTCTGGCAATGGTACTGTACGCAATGTGGTTTTGTGTGTGAGCCAATGTTTGTCAGACAATAGACATGTACTACAGGAAGATGTCCATGCAGCAACTTGTGAATCCATTGAGGGCCACCAAAATTACTGTTTAAGATTTTTGGAGGTAGCCCCAACTCCTAGATGACCAGAATGAGCAGCTTGGAATAGATTTTCCCTAATTGACATGGGGAACAATTAAGTCATTGCGGAACAGTAAGCCATTCACTATAGTGAGTTCACTTGATACTTGAGAAAACGGTGTCAAAGATGAGGAAAGACATCTTTCTTTGGGCCAACCTTGAGTGATAAACTTCATAACTTGGGACAAGGTATTGTCTTCTGTAACAGCAGACATCCATTCATCACAAGACACCAAGTAATGAGTGCTTAAAATGTCATTCAAAGAGGCCACAACAAATTCAACCACCTCATGCTCATCTTTTGTACAATTATCCTCTTGGATAGGCATTCTTGATAAGAAATCAGCCCAAGAATGTTTGCTCCCTGGAATGAATTTGATCTTGAAATTATACTCATGTAGTTGAGACAAAAGTCATACCAATCTGGAGGAAGCGTTACCTGAACCATCTCCCTTGAGAAGGTGAATTGTGGTCAGTAAACGAGGAAAAACTCATTCCTCAGAAATATGTCTAAAATTTATCAATGGCCAAGGAACAGGCCAAAACCTCTTTTTCAATCGTGCTGGATAGGGATTCTGATAACTTTAAAGACCTTGATGCAAAAAGCAACAGTATGCTCATTATTATCATAAGACTGAGAGAGAACTGCTCCTATCCCCTTTTGGCTGGCATTTCCAGTTCATAATGCAAGTTAATGACCCGAAAAATGAAAAATTTAAGATTCTTCTCTTAGAACTTTTCCTACAACAAACCTCTTACAGGTTTCAAAATAATGAATGTCATTTTATTTTGAAGCCAGGAACTATCCTTGCTCTGTACTCATATTACACACCTAATATCTTCATCTCCCGCATGGCAGCACTTGAATGCAGTGCGCGTTCCACTGTTCATATCCCATTACCTTTACGTAGGGCTTAATCACACCACTAGAAGCTCAGAAGCCTTTCAGTATGGCATGGGTTAAAATCTGCCGAAGGGCTCGCCTGCCTGTACCAGTCACAGGGTCCGATGCCCACGCAGGCGTGCGTAGCACGTGGACACAGACTGTTTCCTGGTTTCCTTTCAAAAGACGCTGAGAGTCCGGGACATGGCTTTGTCGAGATCCTGCAAGAGAGGAACTAACAGGTTTGAACTTAGGCGGCGACCTTGATGCAGTGAGTAACATGCCTAGCTCACCGCACACTCGAGCCGCCACACGCTAAATATTTCTTTATGCTGATCCCTTGTTTTTCTTGTTCTCTTTATTTACGTTTGCCATATATAGAGTGTGACAATAGGCACCGCCTTCTGCCAGGATCTACGTCACGAGAAGTGCTCGTGATTAAAGTAGGTGACATGCAAATTTGTCAATGTGCAGGTGGCGACCTACCCCATATGTGTTGGGAGAATATACAGTTATTTCTTTGCTTTGATTCACATTACACTCGCATAATACATCTCCTTAATCTAACAGCGGATTGTCGAAAGTTTCCGTTCCGCTCCGCACCACGCCGAGGAGCTTTTTTGGCATTTTCAGAAAATTATCGTTCTGCCTAACAAAGCACTGCAAACATTGCAAAGAACATCTAAAAAAAAAAAAAAAAAACACACATACCGGCAGTGGAACAGGAGGATTGCGGGAGGTTTGCGGTATGGTAAATGCTTTTGCCGACTCCGTCTCTGTGTGTGCACCCATCGGGGCGGAGCAGCCGGGAGAGAGTTATCGTCGATCTGCTTTGCGATCGGCATTGCGGGGCTCGTCCCTCCGCAGCTCCACACTCCAGGCTTGTGCGGGCTGGTGGGAGGCGGCGTCTGTGGCCCAGAGAAACTGCAGGAGGGCAGCGAGCCAGATTTCTGTGTTCTTCCGGGGGAGAGGTGGAGGAGCTGTTACGCGGGACTGCTCTGGGGCTGGTGCAGGCAAATTAGACTTTCAGGCTGTCCCTAGCTCTAGTGAACCAAATTGTGGCTCATTTCAAAATCGAGTGCAAATTGTGAAATCATTGAAGAAGTTGGAATTAAACCCCTTATCAAAACCCTCATCAATCAATGTACCAGAGAAGCTCTATTTTCATCATAATCAGGACATGAGCCGGGTAAGCGGGTTTTTCGTAGCAAAGGTGGGGGGGGGGAGAAAATACAGAGAAATCAGAAAATACAACTGAACCCACTGTAGTTAAGGGGCTTACTAACCAGAAAAAAGTACTACATTTAGACCAATTGCTTTCCCGGGAAGAGGGGGAAAAGGGTTTAATCGAAGACCAGGGTACCTTAAGTGTAGTTTCTCCTCTTGAAAACTGCACTGTAGAGCCCCCTGTTGCAGAGAAAAGGGTGGGTGAAAGTTTTGACGTGAGGGGGCGATCCTCCTATTGTTTAAGGAACAGGCAGTTTCTCAAATCAAGCCTACCCCTGCTGTTAAACAGACTGTTATCCCACGTATCACTAAAAGAATATCCTGAAAGACCTTAAAACTGCAAGCAGGCAAATCGAACAACAAAAAAGGGCAGCAGGGGCAACTAGTGGAGAATCCGGAAATAGGTGGGGCGGTTAGACCACCAAAAATAAAGATCACGCCATCTTTAAGGTCCTATTTTAAGATACAAGAGCGGGGGTCAAAGTCGGGAAAAAAAATCAAGAATAGGAAAAACAGGTTAACTCTACGTCAGAAATGGAAAATTCTACAACCCCTGTTTTGCCAGATGGCACGGCAGGGGAAAAAGTAGAACAGACTGAGGACCTTAGTCAGACTCCGGCTCAAAGTCAAGCCCCAATCCAAAGTCCTGTCCCTAGCCCTGTTGATAGCCCTGTTCGAAGCCCACCTAAAAGTCCAAATATACCTCAAGACAAACCCCGAAGCACTACAGACGACTTTCTGGAAAAGTTGCTAGATGAGATTAGGTCAAGGTTTGAAATATCAGAGGGGAATCAAAATAAGACTCAAGAAAAATGCGAGATGCTAGACACCAAATTAAATGCCTTAAGTGAGAGAGTTACATCAGTGGAAGCAGCAGTTGACGGTCTAAGCAAAAAAGTAGAATCGAACCAAAAAGAAATTAGAACCTTGAAGGCAAAGGACAAAAGCGTCAATGAAACGCTAGAAGCATTGGAAAACCAGTCTAGAAGATGTAATCTTAGAGTTCTCAATGTTCCAGAAGGGCGAGAAGGTTCAGAAATAAAGAAATGTTTAATTACACTTCTGGAGGAACATTTTCCTTGGAGTAAAACTCTCGGGTTGGAAGACGATATTCAACGAGTACATCAGGATCCTTTTGGAAAAATCAAAGAGAGAAAAAATCCAAGGAAGATATTAATACACTTTAGGACATATACTCTTACAGAGAGAATTCTAAGCGAGGCTTTGAAAACTGGGTCATATAATAAAGACGATTGGTCTTTTAGAATCCGGTCGGATATTGCAAAGGTAACTCAAGACAGACAATGGGAGCTGGGGCAGATGATGCCCGAATTGAAGTTCATCGGTGCCACAGTCCAAATGAAATTCCCGGCCTCCCTTAGGATCATGTGGAGGAACAAGATGTATAACATCAGAGATCCTAAAGAAGTTGAAACGTTTCTAGAACAAATACGTGACCAGATACAGATACAGACACAAAAATAATTTGCTTATTGAAGAGAGCAGCAGCACACTCTCAGAAATCTTTATAGATAGACACGGAGATCAAAGTGGGCTAGTAATAAAGCCCAAAGAAGAAAAAGGGAGGCTTCTCCAATGAGAGAGGGTGACTTCCTGTTTTTTGCTTTATCATATTTGTTTTAATTCATATACTTGAAAGAAAAAAAAGGGAAACTGCACGGGAGATGGGAGCAAGTTAGGGAAAAAAATAAAAAAATTGTCCTCAGCAGAACGCAAGATACAAAATAAAGGAGGAAATCGGGGGCTGGCAAAAGAACTGGGAAGGCAGGCAAAAAGTCAGAAAGAAATGAAAAAGAACCTAAAATATGTAAAAATATCTTCCTGGAATGTTAATGGGTTACGAAATAAGAGCAGGAGAAGGAGGATATTAGAGTATCTGAAATCAATTGATAGTGAAATAATAATTTTACAGGAAACCCATTTATTAAAAAAAGAATGGGAAGAGATAATGAAAACACTACACTGGGTCGATTCATATACATGTACAAACCAAGAGTGCGTTATTAAAGGAGTTGCCATTCTTTTTAAAATATCTTTGAAAGCGAGAGTGGAGGCGGCAGAAACCGATCCAAAGGGAAGATGGGCAATAGCCAATGTTAGAACACTTAGTGATGTCTTTACGGTGGTAGGCTATTATGGCCCAAATATAGACAATCCCACTCCATTACAATCTTTATACTCTCAATTGATCTCGGCTACATGCCCAGTGATTGTAGGCGGAGGTTTCAATATTATTCTAGATCCTAAAGTGGATCAGTTTCCTCAAGGGAAGCAGTCAAGTCTGCCAAAGATGAGAATTTGGTTAGGAGTGTATAAAAGGGATTTAAGCTTAATTGACATCTGGAAAGAGAAGGGAGATAAGCAAAATAACTTTACTTTTAAAAAAAAGAAACTGGGAATACAATCCAGAATTGACTACTTTCTGGTAGACCAAGGGTTAATAGAAAAGACTTTAAAAGTGGTTCACCTCCCAGCTCACCTTTCAGATCACTCGGCAGTACAGATCACAATACAATTAATGGATGACATCACGATATCAAGATGTACAATGGATCACACAATCCTTTTGGATCCTCAAATTATTGAACAACTTAAGCAAGAGACAGATCAATGCTTTGAGAATAACAATGGGGGTGTCTCAATTCAAATCGCATGGGACGCATATAAGGCTGTGATAAGGGGGAAGATCCTCAGCTTAGCAATATACAAATCTAGGGGTCTCAAAAATGAGATCCAGAAGCTGGAATGTAACATCAAATCACTTGATCTGCAGATATTCGCGGGCAGATCTTCTTCTGGTGGACTGGAGCTGGAAACTGAGAGATTAAAGCAAAAAGAAAAGCTATCAGAAATATTGGAAGACCGAGTCAGGGAGAAATGGGAGTCTAGCAAACTAGCCCACTATGAGTATGGGGAAGGTTGTGGAAAAATGCTAGCCTGGAAAACCAAAATGGATCGAGCCAGAAATAAAATTGCCAGCATAGATCCTCGTAATGCATTACATAATGGGTCTGAGGAGGCTGTAATAAAATAGGAATGTACCGCCTTCTTTGCAGATCTTTATACGGAGGACTGTAACCCTGCAATTGTGGAAATAAGAAACTTCCTAGACGCGCAAAACACCCCTATTCTACCACTGGAGGAGAGAGAAAAGTTAAACGCAGAAATAACAACTCAAGAGTTAGAAGGCATCATAAAAAATCTAAAAAGAGGTAAAGCAGCAGGCCCAGTCGCCCTCCCAAATGAGTTTTATATAAAACTAAAAGACATATTGGTCCCCCCTTTAATGGTCCTTTTTAATAAAATCTTTTTCGAAAAAGGTAAACTTCCAGAGTCGTGGAATGATGCAACAATTTCCATTCTTTTAAAACCAGGTAAAAATCCTAAAAAGCGCAAGTCTTATCGTCCAATATCTATCCTAAACTGTGATTACCAGACCTTCACACAAATCATGGCAAAAAGACTGGGGAGAATTGCAGGGTCTTTGATAAATACCAATCAAAAGGGCTTCATGGCAGGAAGACACCTACAAGAGCTGACACATGAATTGATTGGAGCAATTGACATTGCCATTAGTGAGAGGCTACCCCTATCGATAATTACTATTGACGCGGCTAAAGTGTTCGATAGAGTGAACTGGACCTACCTACGTGAGGTATTAAAGAAATTTAATCTAGGGGCAAACATTCTGAACATGGTGGAAAATATTCATAACTCTCCTAAGGCAAAAATATTAATTATTGGTAACCTCACTTAAAAACATCCAGATAAAGAGAGGAACAAGACAGGGGTGTCCTCTCTCCCCGTTGCTTTTTAATTTTTATATCGATCCTGTCGCAGAAAGTCATAGGAATCAACTTTTAATATCTCCCTTCCGTTATCATGGTTGGCATAAAAAAGTGGCCCTTTACGCCTTATGATTTTTACCAGCGATTTGAAGGATGCCCTAAATATAATAGAAGAGACTCTATTTAATTTCGGGAAAATGTCTGGCTGTCAACTTAACAACAACGAGAGAGAGAGGGAAGGGGCACTCTCGGTCCCCCAGGAAGTAGTTACAAACAACAAAAGAGTGCCCACTTAAGGGTACAGATGTCCAGCACAGAGACAAGGAAAGTCAAATCAACCTGAATAGGAGTTTCCCAGGGATTTATTTTAAGCCCTCACTCACCACCCTGGGTGGTGACATGCTTCATCATTGGGCCCACCAGGAGAAACCGAGTGCCTCCCTGGTGTGCTGCGACGCCAGGTTACTGCGGAGCGGGTTTTTTTTGTGACAAAATGTGCAAAAAAGTGAGTTTAAAAAATACCAGCAGCTTTTACCAAACAAAAAACTTTATTCCGTGGTTAGCTGGGTATTGGTTAAAAGTATGTGTAGGGAAATATACCAACTAATGTGTTGGGTGTTTTCCCCTTTTAAATTACAACGGGGTCAACATGTTTCTGCCCTTTAAGTGTACGGATGTTACTGGGCATTCGTCAGGACCATGTAATTGTGTACCTCGGTGGTATAGGCGCGCTAAGGCCTACCCTAGCCAGAGGACGTGAAAGTTAAAAAACAGAATTATGTGTCAGAAAAGGGTGCAAAAAGAACAAACCAAAAAAGGGTTCGAACTAAATTAAGCGAACCTGTGGTCTGAAAAAGATTGACAAACACACATGAAAAGACAAAACAACAAAGTTATTGAATGGACTGGAGCGTCTTTCTGCTAATACTGAATACGGAGTTCTGTGCTTGGACTATGGTGGAAGAAACGTGCCCCGGGTGAGATATATAGATATTTTAAGCCTGAAGCAGTGAAGGCCAGGCTATCACAGGGCATCCAGCTTATAAGCAAAAAGGACGATCGCAATGCAGACAACATGCCATTCGTGCTAGTGCGATCAATGCACCCAAAAGTGGGACTAGTGACTATGTTGGACCCTAGCGGTTCAACCAGTATATAGGTTCGAGGAGACGTAAAAAACTTCTCTCAAAGTAAATGGAAGTAAGGGGCTCCTTTTTTCCTAAATTTCTGAGGGATACTGCCTAGACCCACAATTATGGCAGTGAAGGTAAAGGTTGGGATAAGAAAAAGGACCCCGAAAACTCCTTACTATAAATGTTGCACAATGAGGACTAAAAAAAAAAAACAGCGTATGGTTAACAATTGGATTTTTGGTTTATCCTCATAAAGCCACTGCATGGGCTCACTAGCTACGAGTATTTCCATACTCTTAGATTTGCTTGTCTGACAAAACACCCACTGCACTCTCAGATGGATTTGCCCATAGCCCATATTATGCCATCTGCACACACGTGCATGAATGAAGGGACCCGATCAAGAGGCACCTACTGATAATTCTTAATTATGCTGCGTCTTCTTGTCTTTTTTTAGGTTTCAGCTGGCAAAAGCAGCGCAAATGCACTGCTCTTGTCATACAAGACCTTCTTGGAATCATTTGCTGGCGTCATCCTGCATGCAAAACGCAGGCTCATGATTGAAAAGGAGGCTTCTTAGTCCCTCCTTGTTGCCGCCTTGTCTCCTTTTAGCCCTGCCCTCTTTCTGGTCTTAATTGCATTGTGTTGTGTAGCCAGAGAACCAGGACAGCAAAGCTGCTTTAGAGCCAGAGTACCAGTTCAGCAGAGCTGCTTTAGAGCCAGAGAAACCAGGTCAGCAGAGCTGCTTTAGAGCTAGAGAAACAAGGTCAGCAGAGCTGCCTTAGAGCCTACGAACCAGGTCAGCAGAGCTGCTCTAGAGCCAGAGAAACCAGGTCAGCAGAGCTGCTTTAGAGCCAGAGAAACAAGGTCAGCAGAGCTGCCTTAGAGCCTAAGAACCAGGTCAGCAGAGCTGCTCTAAAGCCAGAGAACCAGGTCAGCAGACCTGCTCTAGAGCCTAAGAACCAGGTCCGCAGAGCTGCTCTAGAGCCAGAGGAACAAGGTCAGCAGAGCTGCTCTAGAGGCAGAGAACCAGGTCAGCAGAGCTGCTGTAGAGCCAGTGAAAATATGTCAGCAGAGCTGCTTTAGAGGGAGACAACCAGGTCAGCAGAGCTGCTCTAGAGCCAGAGAACCAGGTCAGCAGAGCTGCTTTAGAGCCAGAGAACCAGGTCAGCAAAGCTGCTTTAGAGCCAGAGTACCAGTTCAGCAGAGCTGCTTTAGAGCCAGAGAAACCAGGTCAGCAGAGCTGCTTTAGAGCCAGAGAAACAAGGTCAGCAGAGCTGCCTTAGAGCCTAAGAACCAGGTCAGCAAAGCTGCTCTAGAGCCATAGAACCAAGCCAGCAGAGCTGCTTTAGACCCATAGAACCAGGTAGCAGAGCTGCTTTAGAGCCTAAGAACATGGTCAGCGGAGCTGCTCTAGAGGCAGAGACCCAGGTCAGCAGAGCTGCTGTAGAGGGAGAGAACTAGGTCAGCAGAGCTGCTTTAGAGCCAAAGAATAAGGTCAGGTGAGCTGCTCTAGAGGGAGAGAAACAGGTCAGCAGAGCTGCTTTAGGGCCAGAGAACCAGGTCAGTAGAGCTGCTTTTGAGCCAGAGAAACCAGGCCAGCAGAGTTGCTGTAGAGCCAGAGAAACTAGGTCAGCAGAGCTGCTTTAGAGCCATAGAACCAGGTCAGCAGAGCTGCTCTAGAGCCTAAGAACCAGGTCAGCAGAGCTGCTCTAGAGCCAAAGAACCAGGTCAGCAGAGCTGCTCTAGAGCCAAAGAACCAGGTCAGAAGAGATGCTCTAGAGCCATAAAAACCACGTCAGCAGAGCTGCTCTAGAGGCAGAGAACCAGGGCAGCAGAGCTGATTTAGAGCCTGAGAAACCAGGTCAGCAGAGCTGCTTTAGAGCCAGAGAAACCAGGTCAGCAGAGCTGCTTTAGAGGGAGAGAACCAGGTCAGCAGAGCTGCTCTAGAGCCAGAGAACCAGGTCAGCAGAGCTGCTATAGAGCCATGGAACCAGGTCAGCAGAGCTGCTTCAGAGCCAGAGAACCAGGCAAGCAGAGCTAGAGAACCAGGTGAGCAGAGCTGCTCTAGAGCCTAAGAACCAGGTCGGCAGAGCTGCCTTAGAGCCAGAGAACCAGGTCAGCAGAGCTGCTGTAGAGCCAGAGTACCAGGTCAGCAGAGCTGCTTTAGAGCCAAAGAACCAGGTCAGCAGAGCTGCTCTAGAGGGAGAGAACCAGGTCAGCAGAGCTGCTTTAGAGCCAGAGAACCAGGTCAGCAGAGCGGCTTTTGAGCCAGAGAAACCAGGCCAGCAGAGCTGCTTTAGAGCCAGAGAAACCAGGTCAGCAGAGCAGCTTTAGAGCCATAGAACTAGGTCAGCAGAGCTGCTCTAGAGCCTGAGAACCAGGTCAGCAGAGCTGCTCTAGAGCCTAAGAACCAGGTCAGCAGAGCTGCTCTAGAGCCAGTGGAACCAGGTCAGCAGAGCTGCTCTAGAGCAGAGAACCAGGGCAGCAGACCTGCTTTAGAGCCTGAGAAACCAGGTCAGCAGAGCTGCTTTAGAGCCAGAAAACAACCAAGTCAGAAAAGCTGCTTTAGAGCCAGAGAAACCAGGTCAGCAGAGCTGCTTTAGAGGGAGAGAACCAGGTCAGCAGAGCTGCTTTAGAGCTATAGAACCAGGTCAGCAGAGCTGATCCAGAGCCAGAGAACCCGGTCAGCAGAGCTGCTTTAGAGCCATAGAACCAGGTCAGCAGAGCTGCTCTAGGGCCTATGAACCAGGTCAGCAGAGCTGCTTTAGAGCCAGAGAACCAGGTCAGCAGAGCTGCTGTAGAGCCAGAGAACCAGGTCAGCAGAGCTGCTTCAGAGCCAGCGAAACCAGGACAGCAGAGCTGCTTTAGAGCCAGAGAACTAGGTCAGCAGAGCTGCTCTAGATGCAAAGAACCAGGGCAGCAGAGCTGCTTTAGAGCCTAAGAAACCAGGACAGCAGAGCTGCTTTAGAGCCAGAGAACTAGGTCAGCAGAGATGCTCTAGGGCCTATGAACCAGGTCAGCAGAGCTGCTCTAGAGGCAGAGAAACAGGTCAGCAGAGCTGCTGTAGAGGGAGAGAACCAGGTCAGCAGAGCTGCTTTAGAGCCAGAGAACCAGGTCAGCAGACCTGCTGTAGAGCCAGAGAACCAGGTCAGCAGAGCTGCTTTAGAGCCAGAGAAACCAGGACAGCAGAGCTGCTTTAGAGCCAGAGAACTAGGTCAGCAGAGATGCTTTAGAGCCAAAGAACCAGGTCAGCAGAGCTGCTCTAGAGGGAGAGAACCAGGTCAGCAGAGCTGCTCTAGAGGGAGAGAACCAGGCAAGCAGAGCTGCTTTAGGGCCAGAGAACCAGGTCAGCAGAGTTGCTTTAGAGCCAGAGAAACCAGTTCAGCAGAGCTGCTTAAGAGCCAGAGAAACCAGGCCAGCAGAGCTGCTTTAGAGCCAGAGAAACCAGGTCAGTTGAGCTGCTTTAGAGCCATAGAACCAGGTCAGCAGAGCTGCTTTAGAGCCTAAGAACCAGGCAGGAGAGCTGCTCTAGAGCCAGAGAACCAGGTCAGCAGAGCTGCTTTAGAGCCATAGAACCAGGTCAACAGAGCTGCTCTAGAGCATAAGAACCAGGTCAGCAGAGCTGCTCTAGAGATAGAGAAACCAGGTCAGCAGAGCTGCTCTAGAGGCAGAGAACCAGGTCAGCAGAGCTGCTGTAGAGCCAGAGAAACCAGGTCAGCAAAGCTGCTTTAGAGGGAGAGACCAGGTCATCAGAGCTGCTCTAGAGCCAGAGAACCAGGTCAGCAAAGCTTCTTTAGAGCCAGAGTACCAGGTCAGCAGAGCCGCTTTAGAGCCATAGAACCAGGTCAGCGGAGCTCCTCTAGATCCGGAGAACCTGGTCAGCATAGCTGCTTTAGAGCGGGAGAACCAGGTCAGCAGAGCTGCATTAGAGCCAGAGAACCATGTCAGCAGATATGCTCTAGAGGCAGAGAACCAGGTCAGCAGAGCTGCTGGAGATCCAGAGACACCAGGTTAGCAGAGCTGCTTTAGAACCAGAGAACCAGGTCTGCAGAGCTGCTTTAGAGCCAGAGAACCAGGTCAGCAGAGCTGCTCTAGAGCCAGAGTACCAGGTCAGCATGACTGCTCTACAGCCAGAGAACCAGGTCAGCATAGCCGTTGTAGAGCCAGAGGACCAGGTCAGCAGAGCTGCTCTAGAGCCTAAGAACCAGGTCAGCAGAGCTGCTCTAGAGCCTAAGAACCAGATCAGCAGAGCTGCTCTAGAGCCTAAGAACCAGGCAGCAGAGCTGCTCTAGAGCCAGTGAAACCAGGTCAGCAGAGCTGCTCTAGAGGCAGAGAACCAGGGCAGCAGAGCTGCTTTAGAGCCTGAGAACCCAGGTCAGCAGAGCTGCTTTAGAGCCAGAAAACAACCAGGTCAGCAGAGCTGCTTTAGAGCCAAAGAACCAGGTCAGCAGAGCTGCTTTAGAGGGAGAGAACCAGGTCAGCAGAGCTGCTTTAGAGCTATAGAACCAGGTCAGCAGAGCTGCTTCAGAGCCAGAGAACCCGGTCAGCAGAGCTGCTTTAGAGCCATAGAACCAGGTCAGCAGAGCTGCTCTAGGGCCTAAGAACCAGGTCAGCAGAGCTGCTCTAGAGGCAGAGAACCAGGTCAGCAGAGCTGCTGTAGAGGGAGAGAACCAGGTCAGCAGAGCTGCTTTAGAGCCAGAAAACTAGGTCAGCAGAGCTGCTGTAGAGCTAGGTAACCAGGTCAGCAGAGCTGCTTTAGGGCCTAAGAACCAGGTCAGCAGAGCTGCTCTAGAGGCAGAGAACCAGGTCAGCAGAGCTGCTGTAGAGGGAGAGAACCAGGTCAGCAGAGCTGCTTTAGAGCCAGAAAACCAGGTCAGCAGAGCTGCTCTAGAGCCAGAGAAACCAGGTCAGCAGAGCTGCTTTAGAGCCAGAGAAACAAGGTCAGCAGAGCTGCCTTAGAGCCTAAGAACCAGGTCAGCAGAGCTGCTCTAAAGCCAGAGAACCAGGTCAGCAGACCTGCTCTAGAGCCTAAGAACCAGGTCCGCAGAGCTGCTCTAGAGCCAGAGGAACAAGGTCAGCAGAGCTGCTCTAGAGGCAGAGAACCAGGTCAGCAGAGCTGCTGTAGAGCCAGTGAAAATATGTCAGCAGAGCTGCTTTAGAGGGAGACAACCAGGTCAGCAGAGCTGCTCTAGAGCCAGAGAACCAGGTCAGCAGAGCTGCTTTAGAGCCAGAGAACCAGGTCAGCAAAGCTGCTTTAGAGCCAGAGTACCAGTTCAGCAGAGCTGCTTTAGAGCCAGAGAAACCAGGTCAGCAGAGCTGCTTTAGAGCCAGAGAAACAAGGTCAGCAGAGCTGCCTTAGAGCCTAAGAACCAGGTCAGCAAAGCTGCTCTAGAGCCATAGAACCAAGCCAGCAGAGCTGCTTTAGACCCATAGAACCAGGTAGCAGAGCTGCTTTAGAGCCTAAGAACATGGTCAGCGGAGCTGCTCTAGAGGCAGAGACCCAGGTCAGCAGAGCTGCTGTAGAGGGAGAGAACTAGGTCAGCAGAGCTGCTTTAGAGCCAAAGAATAAGGTCAGGTGAGCTGCTCTAGAGGGAGAGAAACAGGTCAGCAGAGCTGCTTTAGGGCCAGAGAACCAGGTCAGTAGAGCTGCTTTTGAGCCAGAGAAACCAGGCCAGCAGAGTTGCTGTAGAGCCAGAGAAACTAGGTCAGCAGAGCTGCTTTAGAGCCATAGAACCAGGTCAGCAGAGCTGCTCTAGAGCCTAAGAACCAGGTCAGCAGAGCTGCTCTAGAGCCAAAGAACCAGGTCAGCAGAGCTGCTCTAGAGCCAAAGAACCAGGTCAGAAGAGATGCTCTAGAGCCATAAAAACCACGTCAGCAGAGCTGCTCTAGAGGCAGAGAACCAGGGCAGCAGAGCTGATTTAGAGCCTGAGAAACCAGGTCAGCAGAGCTGCTTTAGAGCCAGAGAAACCAGGTCAGCAGAGCTGCTTTAGAGGGAGAGAACCAGGTCAGCAGAGCTGCTCTAGAGCCAGAGAACCAGGTCAGCAGAGCTGCTATAGAGCCATGGAACCAGGTCAGCAGAGCTGCTTCAGAGCCAGAGAACCAGGCAAGCAGAGCTAGAGAACCAGGTGAGCAGAGCTGCTCTAGAGCCTAAGAACCAGGTCGGCAGAGCTGCCTTAGAGCCAGAGAACCAGGTCAGCAGAGCTGCTGTAGAGCCAGAGTACCAGGTCAGCAGAGCTGCTTTAGAGCCAAAGAACCAGGTCAGCAGAGCTGCTCTAGAGGGAGAGAACCAGGTCAGCAGAGCTGCTTTAGAGCCAGAGAACCAGGTCAGCAGAGCGGCTTTTGAGCCAGAGAAACCAGGCCAGCAGAGCTGCTTTAGAGCCAGAGAAACCAGGTCAGCAGAGCAGCTTTAGAGCCATAGAACTAGGTCAGCAGAGCTGCTCTAGAGCCTGAGAACCAGGTCAGCAGAGCTGCTCTAGAGCCTAAGAACCAGGTCAGCAGAGCTGCTCTAGAGCCAGTGGAACCAGGTCAGCAGAGCTGCTCTAGAGCAGAGAACCAGGGCAGCAGACCTGCTTTAGAGCCTGAGAAACCAGGTCAGCAGAGCTGCTTTAGAGCCAGAAAACAACCAAGTCAGAAAAGCTGCTTTAGAGCCAGAGAAACCAGGTCAGCAGAGCTGCTTTAGAGGGAGAGAACCAGGTCAGCAGAGCTGCTTTAGAGCTATAGAACCAGGTCAGCAGAGCTGATCCAGAGCCAGAGAACCCGGTCAGCAGAGCTGCTTTAGAGCCATAGAACCAGGTCAGCAGAGCTGCTCTAGGGCCTATGAACCAGGTCAGCAGAGCTGCTTTAGAGCCAGAGAACCAGGTCAGCAGAGCTGCTGTAGAGCCAGAGAACCAGGTCAGCAGAGCTGCTTCAGAGCCAGCGAAACCAGGACAGCAGAGCTGCTTTAGAGCCAGAGAACTAGGTCAGCAGAGCTGCTCTAGATGCAAAGAACCAGGGCAGCAGAGCTGCTTTAGAGCCTAAGAAACCAGGACAGCAGAGCTGCTTTAGAGCCAGAGAACTAGGTCAGCAGAGATGCTCTAGGGCCTATGAACCAGGTCAGCAGAGCTGCTCTAGAGGCAGAGAAACAGGTCAGCAGAGCTGCTGTAGAGGGAGAGAACCAGGTCAGCAGAGCTGCTTTAGAGCCAGAGAACCAGGTCAGCAGACCTGCTGTAGAGCCAGAGAACCAGGTCAGCAGAGCTGCTTTAGAGCCAGAGAAACCAGGACAGCAGAGCTGCTTTAGAGCCAGAGAACTAGGTCAGCAGAGATGCTTTAGAGCCAAAGAACCAGGTCAGCAGAGCTGCTCTAGAGGGAGAGAACCAGGTCAGCAGAGCTGCTCTAGAGGGAGAGAACCAGGCAAGCAGAGCTGCTTTAGGGCCAGAGAACCAGGTCAGCAGAGTTGCTTTAGAGCCAGAGAAACCAGTTCAGCAGAGCTGCTTAAGAGCCAGAGAAACCAGGCCAGCAGAGCTGCTTTAGAGCCAGAGAAACCAGGTCAGTTGAGCTGCTTTAGAGCCATAGAACCAGGTCAGCAGAGCTGCTTTAGAGCCTAAGAACCAGGCAGGAGAGCTGCTCTAGAGCCAGAGAACCAGGTCAGCAGAGCTGCTTTAGAGCCATAGAACCAGGTCAACAGAGCTGCTCTAGAGCATAAGAACCAGGTCAGCAGAGCTGCTCTAGAGATAGAGAAACCAGGTCAGCAGAGCTGCTCTAGAGGCAGAGAACCAGGTCAGCAGAGCTGCTGTAGAGCCAGAGAAACCAGGTCAGCAAAGCTGCTTTAGAGGGAGAGACCAGGTCATCAGAGCTGCTCTAGAGCCAGAGAACCAGGTCAGCAAAGCTTCTTTAGAGCCAGAGTACCAGGTCAGCAGAGCCGCTTTAGAGCCATAGAACCAGGTCAGCGGAGCTCCTCTAGATCCGGAGAACCTGGTCAGCATAGCTGCTTTAGAGCGGGAGAACCAGGTCAGCAGAGCTGCATTAGAGCCAGAGAACCATGTCAGCAGATATGCTCTAGAGGCAGAGAACCAGGTCAGCAGAGCTGCTGGAGATCCAGAGACACCAGGTTAGCAGAGCTGCTTTAGAACCAGAGAACCAGGTCTGCAGAGCTGCTTTAGAGCCAGAGAACCAGGTCAGCAGAGCTGCTCTAGAGCCAGAGTACCAGGTCAGCATGACTGCTCTACAGCCAGAGAACCAGGTCAGCATAGCCGTTGTAGAGCCAGAGGACCAGGTCAGCAGAGCTGCTCTAGAGCCTAAGAACCAGGTCAGCAGAGCTGCTCTAGAGCCTAAGAACCAGATCAGCAGAGCTGCTCTAGAGCCTAAGAACCAGGCAGCAGAGCTGCTCTAGAGCCAGTGAAACCAGGTCAGCAGAGCTGCTCTAGAGGCAGAGAACCAGGGCAGCAGAGCTGCTTTAGAGCCTGAGAACCCAGGTCAGCAGAGCTGCTTTAGAGCCAGAAAACAACCAGGTCAGCAGAGCTGCTTTAGAGCCAAAGAACCAGGTCAGCAGAGCTGCTTTAGAGGGAGAGAACCAGGTCAGCAGAGCTGCTTTAGAGCTATAGAACCAGGTCAGCAGAGCTGCTTCAGAGCCAGAGAACCCGGTCAGCAGAGCTGCTTTAGAGCCATAGAACCAGGTCAGCAGAGCTGCTCTAGGGCCTAAGAACCAGGTCAGCAGAGCTGCTCTAGAGGCAGAGAACCAGGTCAGCAGAGCTGCTGTAGAGGGAGAGAACCAGGTCAGCAGAGCTGCTTTAGAGCCAGAAAACTAGGTCAGCAGAGCTGCTGTAGAGCTAGGTAACCAGGTCAGCAGAGCTGCTTTAGGGCCTAAGAACCAGGTCAGCAGAGCTGCTCTAGAGGCAGAGAACCAGGTCAGCAGAGCTGCTGTAGAGGGAGAGAACCAGGTCAGCAGAGCTGCTTTAGAGCCAGAAAACCAGGTCAGCAGAGCTGCTGTAGAGCTAGGGAACCAGGTCAGCAGAGCTGCTTTAGAGCCAGAGAAACCAGCAGCCAGATTCATCAAGCGAAATGCGCTCGCAAAAGGGCCAGATTCTGAGAATCTGGCCCTTTGTGAGTGCAATTTTTGCATTTGGGATTCTTCATCCCAAATGCAAAAATCGCTAATAAAGAATTTGCGAATTTGCGAGGATTACCATTTAAGGAATCTCTCTTAGAGATTCCTTAAATGCTATTCATGAAACATTTAAAAATTGCAAATTCGCAATTTAGGACTGCTATTTACCACGAAGTCAAACCTCGTGGTAAATAGCGAAAACTTAGAAAAATGCATTTAAATGCATTTTTCTAAGTTGCATGTTACACACACACATGTCCTTTGGACATGTGTGTGCACAACATCAGTGTAAATTCACATTTCAGGGGTGCTACAGGGTGTACTTTGGACACCCCTGCACCCTTGAAATAGCAATTTCATTTTGCGAATCGCTATTTGCGATTAGCAAATTGCGAGTGTCTTCCCATTCAATCCTATGGGCCTCTAGGCCCATAGGAATGAATGGGGAGATATTCTTTAATTGCGACTCGCAATTTGCGAGTCGCAATTAAGGAATAATTAGAAATCGCTATTTCTTGTGTAATTTCTTGATGAATAGCATTTTGAGAGAACCAGGTCAGCAGAGCTGCTTTAGAGCTATAGAACTAGGTCAGCAGAGCTGATCCAGAGCCAGAGAACCCGGTCAGCAGAGCTGCTTTAGAGCCATAGAACCAGGTCAGCAGAGCTGCTCTAGGGCCTATGAACCAGGTCAGCAGAGCTGCTTTAGAGCCAGAGTACCAGTTCAGCAGAGCTGCTTTAGAGCCAGAGAACCAGGTCAGCAGAGCTGCCTAGAGCCTAAGAACCAGGCCAGCAGAGCTGTTCTAGAGGCAGAGAAACAGGTCAGCAGAGCTGCTGTAGAGCCAGAGAAACCAGGTCAGCAGTGATGCTTTAGAGGGAGAGAATCAGGCAAGCAGAGCTGCTTTAGAGCCAGAGAACCAGGTCAGCAGAACTGCTCTACAGCCAGAGAACCAGGTCAGCAGAGCTGCTTTAGAGCCAGAGAACCAGGTCAGCAAAGCTAGAGAACCAGGTCAGCAGAGCTGCTCTAGAGCCCGAGAACCAGGTCAGCAGAGCTGCTATAGAGCCATAGAACCAGGTCAGCAGAGCTGCTCTAGAGGCAGAAAACCAGGTCAGCAGAGCTGCTGTAGAGGGAGAGAACCAGGTCAGCAGAGCTGCTTTAGAGCCAGAGAACCAGGCCGCCCGACTCATTCTGGACATCCCTCGAGGCAGCCACATCTCCGGCCACCTGAGGAACCTGCACTGGATCCCCGTCAACAAGAGGATGACGTTCAGGCTCCTCACCCACGCACACAAGTCTCTCCACAACCTGGGCCCCAAGTACCTCAACGACCGCCTGACCTTCCACACGCCCACCCGCCAGCTACGGTCCGCCAGCCTCGCCCTCGCCGCCGTACCACGCATCCGAAGAGCCACCGCCGGAGGCAGATCATTCTCCTACCTGACTGCCAAGACATGGAACTCCCTCCCCATCCACCTTCGGCTGACCCAGGACCACCTCGCCTTCAGGAGACAACTCAAGACCTGGCTGTTCGAGCAGTTGTGGCCCCCTTCCCCCAAGCGTCTTGAGACCCTTCTGGGTGAGTAGCGCGCTATACAAGTGTTATGATTGATTGATTGATTGGTCTGCAGAGCTGCTCTAGAGCCAGAGAACCAGGTCAGCAGAGCTGATCTAGTGCATAAGGACCAGTTCAGCAGATCTGCTCTAGAGCCAGAGAAACCAGGTCAGCAGAGCTGCTGTAGAGCTAGAGAAACCAGGTCAGCAAAGCTGCTTTAGAGGGAGAGACCAAGTCAGCAGAGCTGCTCTAGAGCCAGAGAACCAGGTCAGCAAAGCTGCTTTAGAACCAGAGAACCAGGTCAGCAGACCTGCTTTAGAGCCATAGAACCAGGTCAGCGGAGCTGCTCTAGATCCAGAGAACCTGGTCAGCATAGCTGCTTTAGAGTGGGAGAACCAGGACAGCAGATCTGCATTAGAGCCAGAGAACCATGTCAGCAGATATGCTCTAGAGGCAGAGGTCAGTGGAGCTGCTGGAGATCCAGATTAACCAGGTTAGCAGAGCTGCTTTAGAGCCGGAGAACCAGGTCAGCAGAGCTGCTTTAGAGCCAGAGAACCAGGTCAGCAGAGCTGCTCTAGAGCCAGAGTACCAGGTCAGCATGACTTCTCTACAGCCAGAGAACCAGGTCAGCATAGCGGTTGTAGAGCCAGAGGACCAGGTCAGCAGAGCTGCACTAGAGCTTAAGAACCAGGTCAGCAGAGCTGCTGTAGAGGGAGAGAACCAGGCAAGCAGAGCTGCTTTAGGGCCAGAGAACCAGGTCAGGAGAGCTGCTTTAGAGCCAGAGAAACCAGGTCAGCAGATCTGCTTTAAAGCCAGAGAAACCAGGCCAGCAGAGCTGCTCTAGAGCCATAGAACCAGCTCAGCAGAGCTGTTTTAGAGCCATAGAACTAGGTCAGCAGAGCTGCTCTAGAGCATAAGGACCAGGTAAGCAGAGCTGCTCTAGAGCATAAGGACCAGGTCAGCAGAGCTGCTCTAGAGCCAGACAAACCAGGCCAGCAGAGCTGCTCTAGAGCCAGAGAACCAGGTCAGTAGAGCTGCTTTAGAGCCATAGAACCAGTTCAGCAGAGCTGATCTAGAGCCAGAGAAACCAGGTCAGCGGAGCTGCTGTAGAGCTAGAGAAACCAGGTCAGCAAAGCTGCTTTAGAGGGAGAGACCAGGGCAGCAGAGCTGCTCTAGAGCAGGAGAACCAGGTCAGCAAAGCTGCTTTAGAACCAGAGAACCAGGTCAGCAGACCTGCTTTAGAGCCATAGAACCAGGTCAGCGGAGCTGCTCTAGATCCAGAGAACCTGGTCAGCATAGCTGCTTTAGAGCCATAGAACCCGGACAGCAGATCTGCATTAGAGCCAGAGAACCATGTCAGCAGGTATGCTCTAGAGGCAGAGGTCAGCGGAGCTGCTGGAGATCCAGATTAACCAGGTTAGCAGAGCTGCTTTAGAGCCAGAGAGCCAGCTCAGCAGAGCTGCTCTAGAGCCAGAGTACCAGGTCAGCAAGACTTCTCTACAGCCAGAGAACCAGGTCAGCATAGCGGTTGTAGAGCCAGAGGACCAGGTCAGTAGAGCTGCAGTAGAGCCTAAGAACCAGGTCAGCAGATCTGCTGTAGAGCCAGAGAACCAGGTCAGCAGAGCTGCTTTAGAGCCAGAGAACCAGGTCAGCAGAGCTGATGTAGAGGGAGAGAACCAGGTCAGCAGAGCTGTTTTAGAGCCATAGAACTAGGTCAGCAGAGCTGCTCTAGAGCATAAGGACCAGGTAAGCAGAGCTGCTCTAGAGCATAAGGACCAGGTCAGCAGAGCTGCTCTAGAGCCAGACAAACCAGGCCAGCAGAGCTGCTCTAGAGCCAGAGAACCAGGTCAGTAGAGCTGCTTTAGAGCCATAGAACCAGTTCAGCAGAGCTGATCTAGAGCCAGAGAAACCAGGTCAGCGGAGCTGCTGTAGAGCTAGAGAAACCAGGTCAGCAAAGCTGCTTTAGAGGGAGAGACCAGGGCAGCAGAGCTGCTCTAGAGCAGGAGAACCAGGTCAGCAAAGCTGCTTTAGAACCAGAGAACCAGGTCAGCAGACCTGCTTTAGAGCCATAGAACCAGGTCAGCGGAGCTGCTCTAGATCCAGAGAACCTGGTCAGCATAGCTGCTTTAGAGCCATAGAACCCGGACAGCAGATCTGCATTAGAGCCAGAGAACCATGTCAGCAGGTATGCTCTAGAGGCAGAGGTCAGCGGAGCTGCTGGAGATCCAGATTAACCAGGTTAGCAGAGCTGCTTTAGAGCCAGAGAGCCAGCTCAGCAGAGCTGCTCTAGAGCCAGAGTACCAGGTCAGCAAGACTTCTCTACAGCCAGAGAACCAGGTCAGCATAGCGGTTGTAGAGCCAGAGGACCAGGTCAGTAGAGCTGCAGTAGAGCCTAAGAACCAGGTCAGCAGATCTGCTGTAGAGCCAGAGAACCAGGTCAGCAGAGCTGCTTTAGAGCCAGAGAACCAGGTCAGCAGAGCTGATGTAGAGGGAGAGAACCAGGTCAACAGAGCTGCTTTAGAGCAAGAGAACCAGGTCAGCAGAGCTGCTCTAGAGCCTAAGAACCAGGCCAGCAGAGCTGCTGTAGAGCCAGAGAACCAGGTCAGCAGAGCTGCTTTAGAGCCAGAGAACCAGGTCAGCAGAGCTGCTGTAGAGGGAGAGAACCAGGTCAACAGAGCTGCTTTACAGCCAGAGAAACAGGTCAGCAGAGCTGCTCTAGACCCTAAGAACCAGGCCAGCAGAACTGCTCTAGAGGCAGAGAAACAGGTCAGCAGAGTTGCTGTAGAGCCAGAGAAACCAGGTCAGCAGAGATGCTTTAGAGGGAGAGAATCAGGTCAGCAGAGCTGCTTTATAGCTAGAGAACCAGGTCAGCAGAACTGCTCTACAGCCAGAGAACCTGGTCAGCAGAGCTGCTTTAGAGCCATAGAACCAGGACAGCAGAACTAGAGAACCAGGTCAGCAGAGCTGCTTTAGAGCCCGAGAACCAGGTCAGCAGAGCTGCTATAGAGCCATAGAACCAGGTCAGCAGAGCTGCTCTAGAGGCAGAGAACCAGGTCAGCAGAGCTGCTGTAGAGGGAGAGAACCAGGTCAGCAGAGCTGCTTTAGAGCCAGAGAACCAGGCCGCCCGACTCATCCTGGACATCCCTCGAGGCAGCCACATCTCCGGCCACCTGAGGAACCTCCACTGGCTCCCCATCAACAAGAGGATGACGTTCAGGCTCCTCACCCACGCACACAAGTCTCTCCACAACCTGGGCCCCAAGTACCTCAACGACCGCCTGACCTTCCACACGCCCACCTACCAGCTACGGTCCAACAGCCTCGCCCTCGCCCTCGCCGCCGTACCACGCATCCGAAGAGCCACCGCCCGAGGCAGATCCTTCTCCTACCTACCTGACTGCCAAGACATGGAACTCCCTCCCCATCCACCTTCGGCTGACCCAGGACCACCTCGCCTTCAGGAGACAACTCAAGACCTGGCTGTTCGAGCAGTAGCGGCCCCCTTCCCCCAAGCGCCTTGAGACCCTTCCGGGTGAGTAGCGCGCTATACAAGTGTTATGATTGATTGGTCTGCAGAGCTGCTGTAGAGCCAGAGAACCAGGTCAGCAGAGCTGCTTTAGAGCCAGTAAATCAAGGTCAGCAGAGCTGCTTTAGAGCCAGACAACTAGGTCAGCAGAGCTGCTTTAGAGGCAAAGTACCAGGTCAGCAGAGCTGCTCTAGAGGGAGAGAACCAGGTCAGCAGAGCAGCTCTAGAGGGAGAGAACCAGGCAAGCAGAGCTGATTTAGGGCCAGAGAACCAGGTCAGCAGAGCTGCTTTAGAGCCGGAGAAACCAGGTCAGCAGAGCTGCTTTAGAGTCAGAGAAACCAGGCCAGCGGAGCTGCTCTAGAGCCAGAGAACCAGGTCAGCAGAGCTGCTTTAGAGCCATAGAACCAGGTCAGCAGAGCTGCTCTAGAGCATAAGGACCAGGTCAGCAGAGCTGCTCTAGAGCCAGAGAAACAGGCCAGCAGAGCTGCACTAGAGCCAGAGAACCAGGTCAGCAGAGCTGCTTTAGAGCCATAGAACCAGGTCAGCAGAACTGCTCTAGAGCATAAGGACCAGGTCAGCAGAGCTGCTCTAGAGCCAGAGAAACCAGGTCAACAGAGCTGCTGTAGAGCTAGAGAAACCAATTCAGCAAGAGAACCAGGTCAGCAAAGCTGCTTTAGAGCCAGAGAACCAGGTCAGCAGACCTGCTTTAGAGCCATAGAACTAGGGCAGCGGAGCTGCTCTAGATCCAGAGAACCTGGTCAGCATAGCTGCTTTAGAGTGGGAGAACCAGGACAGCAGATCTGCATTAGAGCCAGAGAACCATGTCAGCAGATATGCTCTAGAGGCAGAGGTCAGCAGAGCTGCTGGAGATCCAGAGAAACCAGGTTAGCAGAGCTGCTTTAGAGCCAGAGAACCAGGTCAGCAGAGCTGCTTTAGAGCCAGAGAGCCAGGTCAGCAGAGCTGCTCTAGAGCCAGAGTACCAGGTCAGCATGACTGCTCTACAGCCAGAGAACCAGGTCAGCATAGCGGTTGTAGAGCCAGAGGACCAGGTCAGCAGAGCTGCACTAGAGCCTAAGAACCAGGTCAGCAGAGCTGCTTTAGAGGGAGAGAACCAGGTCAGCAGAGCTGCTGTACAGGGATAGAACCAGGTCAACAGACCTGCTTTAGAGCCAGAGAACCAGGTCAGCGGAGCTACTCTAGAGCCTAAGAACCAGGCCAGCAGAGCTGCTCTAGAGGCAGAGAAACAGGTCAGCAGAGCTGCTGTAGAGCCAGAGAAACCAGGTCAGCAGAGATGCTTTAGAGGGAGAGAATCAGGTCAGCAGAGCTGCTTTAGAGCCAGAGAACCAGGTCAGCAGAACTGCTCTACAGCCAGAGAACCAAGTCAGCAGAGCTGCTTCAGAGCCAGAGAACCAGGTCAGCAGAGCTAGAGAACCAGGTCCGCAGAGCTGCTCTAGAGCCCGAGAACCAGGTCAGCAGGGCTGCTATAGAGCCATAGAACCAGGTCAGCAGAGCTTCTCTAGAGGCAGAGAACCAGGTCAGCAGAGCTGCTGTAGAGGCAGAGAACCAGGTCAGCAGAACTGCTGTAGAGGGAGAGAACCAGGTCAGCAGAGCTGCTTTAGAGCCAGAGAACCAGGTCTGCAGAGCAGCTGTAGAGCCAGAGAACCAGGTCAGCAGAGCTGCTCTAGAGGGAGAGAACCAGGTCAGCAGAGCAGCTCTAGAGGGAGAGAACCAGGCAAGCAGAGCTGATTTAGGGCCAGAGAACCAGGTCAGCAGAGCTGCTTTAGAGCCGGAGAAACCAGGTCAGCAGAGCTGCTTTAGAGCCAGATAAACCAGGCCAGCGGAGCTGCTCTAGAGGGAGAGAACCAGGTCAGCAGAGCAGCTCTAGAGGGAGAGAACCAGGCAAGCAGAGCTGATTTAGGGCCAGAGAACCAGGTCAGCAGAGCTGCTTTAGAGCCATAGAACTAGGTCAGCAGAGCTGCTCTAGAGCATAAGGACCAGGTCAGCAGAGCTGCTCTAGAGCCAGAGAAACCAGCCAGCAGAGCTGCTCTAGAGGCAGAGAACCATGTCAGCAGAGCTGCTGTAGAGCTAGAGAAACCAGGTCAGCAAAGCTGCTTTAGAGGGAGAGACCAGGTCAGCAGAGCTGCTCCAGAGCCAGAGAACCAGGTCAACAAAGCTGCTTTAGAGCCAGAGAACCAGGTCAGCAGACCTGCTTTAGAGCCATAGAACCAGGTCAGCGGAGCTGCTCTAGATCCAGAGAACCTGGTCAGCATAGCTGCTTTAGAGTGGGAGAACCAGGACAGCAGATCTGCATTAGAGCCAGAGAACCATGTCAGCAGATATGCTCTAGAGGCAGAGGTAAGCGGAGCTGCTGGAGATCCAGAGAAACCAGGTCAGCAGAGCTGCTTTAGAGCCAGAGAACCAGGTCAGCAGAGCTGCTCTAGAGCCAGAGTACCATGTCAGCATGACTGCTCTACAGCCAGAGAACCAGGTCAGCATAGCGGTTGTAGAGCCAGAGGACCAGGTCAGCAGAGCTGCACTAGAGCCTAAGAACCAGGTCAGCAGAACTGCTCTACGGTCAGAGAACCAGGTCAGCAGAGCTGCTTTAGAGCCAGAGAACCAGGTCAGCAGAGCTAAAGAACCAGGTCAGCAGAGCTGCTCTAGAGCCAGAGAACCAGGTCAGCAGAGTTGCTACAGAGCCATAGAACCAGCTCAGCAGAGCTGCTTTAGAACCAGAGAACCAGGCCAGCAGAGCTAGAGAACCAGGTCAGCAGAGCAGCTCTAGAGGGAGAGAACCAGGCAAGCAGAGCTGATTTAGGGCCAGAGAACCAGGTCAGCAGAGCTGCTTTAGAGCCGGAGAAACCAGGTCAGCAGAGCTGCTTTAGAGCCAGATAAACCAGGCCAGCGGAGCTGCTCTAGAGGGAGAGAACCAGGTCAGCAGAGCAGCTCTAGAGGGAGAGAACCAGGCAAGCAGAGCTGATTTAGGGCCAGAGAACCAGGTCAGCAGAGCTGCTTTAGAGCCATAGAACTAGGTCAGCAGAGCTGCTCTAGAGCATAAGGACCAGGTCAGCAGAGCTGCTCTAGAGCCAGAGAAACCAGCCAGCAGAGCTGCTCTAGAGGCAGAGAACCATGTCAGCAGAGCTGCTGTAGAGCTAGAGAAACCAGGTCAGCAAAGCTGCTTTAGAGGGAGAGACCAGGTCAGCGGAGCTGCTCCAGAGCCAGAGAACCAGGTCAACAAAGCTGCTTTAGAGCCAAAGAACCAGGTCAGCAGACCTGCTTTAGAGCCATAGAACCAGGTCAGCGGAGCTGCTCTAGATCCAGAGAACCTGGTCAGCATAGCTGCTTTAGAGTGGGAGAACCAGGACAGCAGATCTGCATTAGAGCCAGAGAACCATGTCAGCAGATATGCTCTAGAGGCAGAGGTAAGCGGAGCTGCTGGAGATCCAGAGAAACCAGGTCAGCAGAGCTGCTTTAGAGCCAGAGAACCAGGTCAGCAGAGCTGCTCTAGAGCCAGAGTACCATGTCAGCATGACTGCTCTACAGCCAGAGAACCAGGTCAGCATAGCGGTTGTAGAGCCAGAGGACCAGGTCAGCAGAGCTGCACTAGAGCCTAAGAACCAGGTCAGCAGAACTGCTCTACGGTCAGAGAACCAGGTCAGCAGAGCTGCTTTAGAGCCAGAGAACCAGGTCAGCAGAGCTAAAGAACCAGGTCAGCAGAGCTGCTCTAGAGCCAGAGAACCAGGTCAGCAGAGTTGCTACAGAGCCATAGAACCAGCTCAGCAGAGCTGCTTTAGAACCAGAGAACCAGGCCAGCAGAGCTAGAGAACCAGGTCAGCAGAGCTGCTCTAGAGCCAGAGAACCAAGTCAATAGAGCTGCTTAAAAGCCAGAGAACCAGGTCAGCAGAGCTGCTCTAGAGCCTAAGAACCAGGTCAGCAGAGCTGCCCTAGAGCCAGAGAACCAGGTCAGCAGAGCTGCTGTAGAGCCAGAGAAACCAGGTCAGCAGAGCTGCTTTTGACGGAGAGAATTAGGTCAGCAGAGCTGCTTTAGAGTCAGAGAACCAGGTCAGCAGAGCTGCTCTAGAGCCATAGAACCAGGTCAGGAGAGCTGCTCTAGAGCCAGAGAACCAGGTCAGCAGAGCTGCTCTAGAGCCAGAGAACCAGGTCAGCAGAGCAGTTTTAGAGCCATAGAACCAGGTCAGCAGAGCTGCTGTAGAGCCATAGAACCGGGTCAGCAGAGCTGCTGTAGAGCCATAGAACCAGGTTAGCAGAGCTGCTGTAGAGCCAGAGAACCAGGTCAGCAGAGCTGCTCTAGAGCCAGAGAACAAGGTCAACAGAGCTGTTGTAGAGCCAGAGAACCAGGTCAGCAGAGCTGCTCTAGAGCCAGAGAACTAGGTCAGCAGAGCTGTTGTAGAGCCAAAGAACCAGGTCAACAGAGCTGCTGTAGAGGCAGAGAACCAGGTCAGCAGAGATGCTTTAGAGCCAGAGAACCAGGTCAGCAAATCTGCTCTAGAGCCAGAGAAACAGGATATTGGGGCTTATTTACAAGACCCTTGCGCCGTCGCTGCGTCACTTTTTCCCCACACAAAAAGTGAAGTACCGGCGGTGCAAGGGACTTGTAAATAAGCCCCATTGTGCACATTCGAACGCAATAAAACAGTTACGTAACCTTCACACCACAGAAAAGGTGAAATAAAGCACCAGTTTCTAAAGTTATTGCTCTTTCCACAGTTACTGGTAACTCAAGTCTCCTGCCTGAGGTCTACGACATTTATTGTAATTTAAAACATCAGGTATCAAAATGCAAAGTTGTTAGAGCTATTGGCCTTACACTGGCTGAACAACTGCCTCCTACCATAGGACTGTTACGAGTGTCTACAAATCCAAGATTGTATTTTGGGAAGTAGATGATGCACCTCATGCCTGCAACATAAAACAGTCAAGCCATCACAAGTAAGGGGGTAACCCAATACTAGTTTGTGGACCTGGGTACAATTCGGTATAGAAAAGCAATGGTCCTCAAACTAATCCTTAATCAGAGTAAATTCAATTACGTTATTTACACATTTCAGAGCTAAACTGTCTCACTTACGTCCAATTAACTACCTTTTAACCTACCCCAGGGACCATATAATAAAGGATTGGGTACCCTGGAGGTAGTTTTAACCTTCCACTCTCACAATATCCAATATTCACAAAAAACAACAAAACAAACTAGATCTACGGTAATCAGGAGTCGAAGCACACCTAGGAGGCACTCTGCTTCCTGGGTGGGAACTCGATGATGAAGCATGCCACCAACTAGGTTGGTGGGTGAGGGTTCTTCTAACAACTAGGTTCCCTGTCAAGGAGGCTTAATTTCAATAACCCTGATGATTGGGTTTCCTAGAGCACAGCTCTAAGCTTGTTCTCTTTGTTATTATATATCTACAGTGGCCAAGCATCTTGCACCCGGTTTGAAAGCAGACAACGCTGGAGCATTGGTGATTACATTTTTCACTGTACTAAAGGCATGCTCAGCAAGGTCATCCCAGATAAAATGAAGAAAAAAAAATACAAATTTCTGAGGGGTTGGACAATGATGGAAAATACTTGTATGAACTTGGAATAATATTCACTCATTCCCAAGTCTCTTTGTCTTTGGGAGGAGGAACATCTTGAATTGCTTTTACTAAAGGAATTTGGGGTGTATACCAGTCACAGAAATACGATGTCCTAGATGATCTAGTTCTGTTTTGCACATTTTGCATTTATCAGGCTTGAGAGTTATACCCACCTTTCTGAATACCTCTAAAACCTTTGGGAGAATTGATTTATGCTCTTCTTTAGAAAAAATAAGAACATCGTCCTGATATGTCTGTGTTTCAGTGATTCCAGTTAATATGGTATCCTTAAACTTCTGGAACACACTTACTGCAAGTCTCAAGAATTTATATGCCCCAAAGGGAGTAATAAATGTTATGAGATCTTGGGATTCTGCAGCAAGTGAGATCTGGTAATATACAGAACGAAGGTCCACGAGCGAGAAAAACTTGGCACCATTGATGTTTGAGAGTAAATCTCTGACCCTGGGCAGGGAATGGAAGTCAATAATAATATTCTTGTTCAAAGTGCATAAATCAGCACATAATCTAGTACTGCCATCCTTTTTTTCAACTATAACGATGGGACTGACTCATTCGGATGAGTCAGTCTGGGTAATTTCTTTATCTCTCAATAGGGTGTCCAGTAAAGACTTAAATTCCAATCTGACTGATAGAGGAACAGATCCGAGCTTGTGAGAGACAGGTACCGCAGTTTGCTTAGATTATTCCTGTGCTCGAATTTGTCAATCAGGCCTATACTATTTGAAAATATTTCTGGAAAGTTTCTTAAAATTTCTGCAAGAATATCCCCTTCCAAATCCTGTGTGGACGCAAAATTGAGATCACAGATCCTGACAGGATTAGGAGAACCCGGCACTAACATTAATCCTAATTTCACTAAATCGCACCATCCAAGAATTTATTTGCCTTTCTTTGCAACGTAGATCTTAGAGTGGGCCTCTCTGCCTAAACACTTTCTCTACAAAGAAACCCACCATATCAATGTTTTTGTCTCCGTAAGCTTTTGGAAAGACATTGGTTATATCTAATGGTTTAGCTGTTGACCACACTTGATCATACAAGGTCTCTGAAATTATGGTGATGAGAACACCTAAGTCTGCCATCATATTAAGCTTTACATCACCAATGTAAATGGGACCCTTAATTGGAGTGGAATCAATTGCGTCAACTTCAAGGGTGAGTAGAGTTCTGGAGGGTTTTAGAGGTACTCTCCATCGCTCCCATTTGCTTCTGTTTCCCCATTTAAAAGGGGCAGACACAATCATACTAGATAAAACTTAAGTCAATGCAGGTTATCCAAACAAACTTACTTGGCAGGTCTCTGGAAGGCTTCGTTAAGCAGGATCACAGAGCCAGGTAACCCTATATCCGAGAAGAAGGGAAGACTAGTACAAGTAAAATAATAACCAAGAGGGTAGGCCCAGCCCAGCCTCCTCCGGGCTCCGATGGGCCCGCCCTTGGCCTGGCATGTCACGCCCGTAGGTGGCGTCAGCCGCAATGATTACTGGGGGCTGTGGTCCTCGGCTGCAGGCAGCCAATGGCATAGGGCTCCCGTGCTGTGAGAGACTGGCAACGCTCTTATCTACCTTTTGGTGCAGCACGGCACGTTGGCAGCGTCAGCTGCGATGATTACTGGGGGCTTTGGTCCCTGCTTGCAGGCAGGCAGGTAATGGCGTAGGGACCGGCAGTGCTCTTAAGCACCTCCTGGCACGTCACAGCACATTGGCGGCGTCAGCTGTGATGATTACTGGGGGCTGTAGTCTCCAGTTGCAGGCAGGTCACTGCGTAGGGCTTAGTGTGGGCCTCTCTGCCTAAACACTTTACTTTCTCTACAAAGAAACCCACCATGTCAATGTCCTTGTCTTCGTAAGCTTTTGGAAAGACATCGGGTATATCTAATGGTTTAGATGTTGACCACACTTGTTCATACGAGGTATCAGAAATTATGGTGATAGGAGCACCTGAGTCTGCCATCATATCACGCTTTACATCACCAATGTACACATCACAATTGGGACCCTTAATTGGAGTGGAATCAATTGTGTCAACTTCAAGGGTAAGTACTATTCTTGACAAATCCTGTGTGCACACCTGAGAAACAGGGGAAATATTAATAGCCCCAACCCTGGTAACACTTACGGAACTTCTGCATACCCCTGAGAAATGACCCATCTTATGACATTTGGTAAATTTGTTACCAGTGGCCGGGCAAAGGGGATTATTGCTTAGGTGATTTTTAGATCCACATCTATAACAAACGGTGGTCTTTTTACCCATGTACTTATTAGTCTTGGACCTGAAAGGTAAAGCGTTAATGAATTCAGGGACTTGCACAGTGCTAACAGGTTGATATGTGACATCAGAAGAAATGCATTTAGTAGAGAAAATGGAGCGTTCAACTGCCTTTGCCAAGTCAATCACTTCTGAAAGTGTCGGATCTCTAAAGGAAAGTAGACGTTCTTGAATCTTTTTCGAGTTGCAACCAAACACAAAATTGGTCTTTTAGCGAAATTTCAACAGACAAATGAAAATTGTACTTTGTTGCTAGGATCCTGAGTGCCGAAATGTACTCTTTTACTCACTCATCCATCAATTGCTTTCTTTTGTTGACGTTCAACCTTTCCAGTAACACGCTTGGTACCCGTATTCTTCAGTCTAGTTGTAGCTGCTAGGTATTCGTTCCATCCTTCACCTTGTCCTTCTTTAAATATAGAAGGGAGACTTTTGAAGACTTGTTGACCCTCAATGCCCAAGTTACTGTATAAGATGGCTTTTTTTCTTTTTGTGTTGAATTTGTCAACGTCAATGGCAACAAGAACATTTTCAAATGAATTGTGCCATTTTTCCCATGACTGAATAGGTTTACTAGGATTGAGCAGGAAAGGTTGAGTCTGAACAAATTGTTGGAAATTGGACATGATCCAAACAACAGGGTCTTAAGAAGGTGAAAGACTTATTTATGAATAACTTGTATGCAGAGATATATTGTTTTTAATAAACTTCGGCCTCAAATCCAAAAGTAAGCAATTGAAATGTTCCCAATTCAAAATATCTGCCAAAAATCGTGAAATCATTAAAAGGTTCCCAAATCAAAATGGCCAACACAATTTGTACTTAAGAAAGTACAAAGAAATTGGACCAAAATCACTGATGACCAGCTCACCACCTCACTCGGCAACTCCACCCCAACCATCACGGAAAACGACGACCCCAACACCGCAGCCCAAGCCCTACACAGATGGATCTCCAACTGCGCCAATACCTTAGCCCCCCTCAAGAAGAAGAACAACAACTCACTCATCCATCAATTGCTTTCTTTTGTTGACGTTCAACCTTTCCAGTAACACGCTTGGTACCCGTATTCTTCAGTCTAGTTGTAGCTGCTAGGTATTCGTTCCATCCTTCACCTTGTCCTTCTTTAAATATAGAAGGGAGACTTTTGAAGACTTGTTGACCCTCAATGCCCAAGTTACTGTATAAGATGGCTTTTTTTCTTTTTGTGTTGAATTTGTCAACGTCAATGGCAACAAGAACATTTTCAAATGAATTGTGCCATTTTTCCCATGACTGAATAGGTTTACTAGGATTGAGCAGGAAAGGTTGAGTCTGAACAAATTGTTGGAAATTGGACATGATCCAAACAACAGGGTCTTAAGAAGGTGAAAGACTTATTTATGAATAACTTGTATGCAGAGATATATTGTTTTTAATAAACTTCGGCCTCAAATCCAAAAGTAAGCAATTGAAATGTTCCCAATTCAAAATATCTGCCAAAAATCGTGAAATCATTAAAAGGTTCCCAAATCAAAATGGCCAACACAATTTGTACTTAAGAAAGTACGAAGAAATTGGACCAAAATCACTGATGACCAGCTCACCACCTCACTCGGCAACTCCACCCCAACCATCACGGAAAACGACGACCCCAACACCGCAGCCCAAGCCCTACACAGATGGATCTCCAACTGCGCCAATACCTTAGCCCCCCTCAAGAAGAAGAACAACAACTCACTCATCCATCAATTGCTTTCTTTTGTTGACGTTCAACCTTTCCAGTAACACGCTTGGTACCCGTATTCTTCAGTCTAGTTGTAGCTGCTAGGTATTCGTTCCATCCTTCACCTTGTCCTTCTTTAAATATAGAAGGGAGACTTTTGAAGACTTGTTGACCCTCAATGCCCAAGTTACTGTATAAGATGGCTTTTTTTCTTTTTGTGTTGAATTTGTCAACGTCAATGGCAACAAGAACATTTTCAAATGAATTGTGCCATTTTTCCCATGACTGAATAGGTTTACTAGGATTGAGCAGGAAAGGTTGAGTCTGAACAAATTGTTGGAAATTGGACATGATCCAAACAACAGGGTCTTAAGAAGGTGAAAGACTTATTTATGAATAACTTGTATGCAGAGATATATTGGTTTTAATAAACTTCGGCCTCAAATCCAAAAGTAAGCAATTGAAATGTTCCCAATTCAAAATATCTGCCAAAAATCGTGAAATCATTAAAAGGTTCCCAAATCAAAATGGCCGACACAATTTGTACTTAAGAAAGTACGAAGAAATTGGACCAAAATCACTGATGACCAGCTCACCACCTCACTCGGCAACTCCACCCCAACCATCACGGAAAACGACGACCCCAACACCGCAGCCCAAGCCCTACACAGATGGATCTCCAACTGCGCCAATACCTTAGCCCCCCTCAAGAAGAAGAACAACAAACACACCAGGAAAGCCAGCTGGTTTACCACCGAACTCCGAGAGTCCAGACACATACAGCACAGCCTCAAAAAGGCCTGGAGAAACTCCAAATCTACAGAAGCCCACACCAACTTCAGAGCCGCCATCGACGCCCAGCACCAACTCATCAGGAATATAAGAAAGAAAACCGATCAAAGACAGAATCTCCACGCACGGGCACAACAGCAAAAAACTCTTCAGCATCATCAAGGAGTACGCCCAACCCATCAGCGAGTCTACAGACATCCCTCCCTCACAAGACCTCTGCGACAAACTCCACGAAATCAAGAACATTTACAACAATTTTGAAGAAGACAGCCAACACACAGAACCCACACCAACCACCCCGACACCTTAAAGCCAACGATTGACAGCTGGACAGCTCTCATCACCGAAGACACACTGAAGACTCTGAGGTCAATCCATTCCAGGGCCCCCACGGACCTCTGCCCCCACCACATCTTCAACAGAGCCACATACACCATCACCCCCATGCTTCGCCACACCATCAACCACTCCATCGCGAATGCCTCCTTCCCCTACTACTGGAAGCACGTTGAGATCAACCCCCTCCTAAAGAAATCCTCTGCGGTCCCCACCGACCTCAAACACTACAGACCCACCTCCCTGCTCCTGTTCCCAGCAAGCGTTATCGAGAAAGCCATCAACAGTCAACTCGCCACCTTCTTCAAAGAGCACAATATCCTTGACTACTCCCAATGCGGCTTCAGAAAGAACCACAGTATGGAAACTGCCGTCCTCGCCACAACAGATGACATCCATTCCCTCCTAGACAGCAGAGAGACAGTAGCCCTCATACTCCTTGACCTTTCAGCGCCCTTCGACACAGACTCTCACCGCATCCTAACACGCAGACTTCGCGACGCAGGGATCCAGGACAAGGGCCTCGACTGGACCCCCTCATTCCTCTCCGGCAGAATGCAGCCAGTCAGACTCCCTCCCTTCATCTCGGACCCCACACCGACCACCTGCGGAGTCCCCCAAGGATCCTCCGTCAGTCCCACGTTGTTCAACATCTACATGGCTCCGCTCGCCCCCATCGTCAGAACCCACAGACTCAACATTGTTTCATACGCAGTCGACACCCAACTAATCCTCTTCCTCTCCAACAAACCCAACGCAGCCAAATACAACTTTCAAGAAGGCATGGAAGTAGTCACCAAATGGATGAAGAGCAGCTGTCTACAACTCAACACAGACAAAACTGAAGTACTCATCATGGGCCCACACCCCGATGCCAAGAACAGCGCCTGGTGGCCCCCCGACCTCGGAAGCCCGCCCACCGCGCGGACCATGCAAGCAATCTAGGAATCATCCTGGACTCCGAACTCAAAATGGACTGCCAGATCAACTCTGTTGCATCCTCCTGCTCCCACACCCTCCGCCTCCTACAGAAGACCTTAAAATGGATCCCCCTCGAACACAGAAAGACGGTCACACACGCCCTCCTCACCAGCAGATTCGACTACGGCAACGCACTCTGAGCTGAAATCAACAAAAACCTCAACCGCAAACTTCAAAACATCCAGAGCGCTGCCGCCAGACTAGACCTCAACCTGCCACGACACTGCCACATCATCCAGCACCTGTGCACACTCCACTGGTCCCCATCGAGGCAAGAATAAGCTTCAAGATTCTCACCGACGCACACAAAGCCCTCCACAACACCAGACCAGCATACCTGAAAAGCCGACTCACATTCCACACACCCAAAAGAACCCTACGATCAGCCCAGCTCTTCTATGCCATGGTCCCTCGCACCAGGAAGTCCAGATCAGGGGGCCGCTCTTTCTCCTTCCTCGCGGCCAGAGCCTGGAACGCTCTCCTGCTACACCTCAGACAGACAACCTCACTCCCCAACTTCACGAGGGACCTCAAAACATGGCTCTTCGATAGACCGCCTCCTTGATGGACATGACCTTGCACCTCCCACTCACCACCCCCCAGGCCTTGAGACCATTACGGGTGAGCAGTCGAGCTGAACAAACCCATGATTGATTGATTTTACCAATCCAAAATGGTTGCCAAGTCAGAATGACAGTATGTAAACCTGCCCAAAGCAAGAGGTCCGCCACGTCAAAATAATGCTGTACGTCGGTGTTGTATTCTATTTCCATGGTGTTACATTTCATCTCATTGCATTTTTCCTTTACCTTTAAATCCTGCATGTTATTCTTTAAGTGTTCTTAGAACACTACTGTGTTCTTGGCTTCAGGTCAGTTGCACTGTTCCTGTGGACCAAGAGACTGCTTTTCATGTTGCTGTGCTGCTCATTAAATCAACTAATATCGGAACCTGTTCCTGTGGATTATTTAACAAATTTGGCGACCAGGGTGACCTTTGACTGATTGAAGACTGCAGCACAGAGGTGGAGTCTATTTTTAAAATTTAATTGGAAAAAGGAAAAATCTGTATTAAGGAATTCTTCTTTATAAACCTCCCTAAAAGACTTTACAGAACATTCTACTAAGAAGGAAGAAAATCCGCTTTTCAAGACTCCTACCAACTTAAGCTATCGAATTTGCAACACTTTTAAGGTATTTACAAGTGTTTACCTTTGTCATGCTTGTGCCTCCGCCCGCGCATATCTAGTTTAAAATACGTGCGCCGACTGTTGTTTATATTAGCAGCCATTACAGATTCAACCGGGGTTGGCAATGGTTGGCAAATGAAAGCGGAGACCCATTCGCGCATGTGCGAGGTTAGCGCATGCGCATTGGCTCAAAGGCATTACTTAAACCCGCCCCAGACGCATAGGAAGCGCTTCGCGTTTAGCCAGATAGTTGTGATTCTCGTTCCGGGTCACGGTGACGGGCGTCCGAGGAGCTAGTGTTTCCTGATTCTTCCGAAGGTCGTGTGAGTTTGGAAGCATCTGGGCTTCTTTTGTATTCCGTTTTGTGTTGCTTCGTTCTTACGTTCATTAGTGTATTTATGACTGGTAAAGCCTTATTGCAGTGAGACTAGGCTTATAGTAGTCTTGATACCCACTTGTGTTTGTTGTATCGTGAGACGCCTTGTGCTGTTAACAAGGGTTTCTCATTTACGCATTTAATGGATTTTTCTGAGGCCAGTTACAGAATCAATTAGGGTGAGTGTGGTACACCATAGAGTCCGATATCCTGTGAAGAGGTTCTGAACCTTAACGGGTGTTTTCTTTTGTTTACAGTATTACGCTATCTGGTGTGATACCTCGTTCTGTAGCATTATTATTTCCTGAAAAGTCCTGCTTTTCCTCAGTGTTGTTCAGGTATTTAAGTCCCCTACGAATACACACACATAGGATACCAGTGGAGAGTGTTGTCTCTTATAACTCTTGTTTCTTTTTGCTACAGCCACAGATATAGAAAAACCAGGAAGTAATCCTATCCTTTGTGAAGCCTGAGGAAAGCTGTGTTCATCCCCTTCTATCCTTGTTTTGTTCCCCTGTTTCCCTGTTTCCCCCTGTTCACTACTTGGGGGTTAGTGTTTTGTCCTAACTCCCGTGGGTGATAGGGGTGAAGCAGGGAGCTTGGCATCAGTTCTCCAGGACACTCCCGAGACAACAGGTGCGTGCATGACAAAACGCGAAGCCTTTATAAATTTGTCTCCCGAGGGCCATGGATCTCACTTTACAGGATGTGGCCAATATGGTGGGAAACCTGCAAAGAGAAACCCAAAGTCTAGCGGATAAGGTTGAGGCTTTACGACTTAACAGAGAGGAAGGAGCTAGTGCTAGTGCTAACACACAGGTAGTACAGGTAGTAACGCCACATACTATTCCCTTAGCTCCCCCTGAACGTTTTTATGGTGACCCATCTAAATGTGCTGCTTTTCTTACGCAATGCCAATTACATTTTTTATGCAAGGCTTCTTGCTTTCCAAATGACCAGCCTAAGGTAGCCTTTGTTCTTTCTTACTTAGGGGGTTCAGCTGCTAACTGGACCATCCCCTTTATTGAGAAAGATGATCCTCTGTTATTGAATTATAATGCCTTTATACGTGAGTTAAGAAAAATGTTTGATAAACATACCTTTACGCATGCTGCGGATACAGAGCTATTAAATCTTAAGCAAGGGACAAAAGATCTCATTACATATATCTCTACCTTTAACAGACTAGTGGTAGAAGCTGATTGGCCCCCAGAGAAACGCAGTGCACTTTTCTATAAAGGACTACGTGATGAATTGAAAGATGCCTTAGCACATGTAGTGGACCCTCCGGCTACCTGTCCTGAACTAATAGACCTTGTTGTAAAACTAGATCATAGATTAGGAGAGCGACGTAAAGATCGGGTACGATATGACTTCCCTAGAATAGGAACCAGAGTGAATAAAAAACCTGAAACTGAAGTCAAGGCAGATGATTCGGAGCCCATGCAAATAGGCAGCATCAAAGGACCCCTGAGTGAAGCCGAAAAACAGAGACGGCGGGAAAACAAATTGTGTCTTTATTGCGGCAGGGCAGGACATTTCTTAAGAGATTGCCCTGTGAAACCAAAACAGTTCCGCAAGACGGAAAACTAGTTGACCCGAAGGTTACAGAGACCGCACCATCGAGTCCTTCAAGTCATATGGTCTCTTCATTATTAAGAAATGATGGAAATTTTTATGTCTCTTCAGAAATAGTGTGGTCTAATAATTCCATCTTACAAGCCATTATGATAGATTCAGGGGCTTCAGGTAATTTTATGGACAAACATTGGGCCACTACACATTGCATTCCTGAAACATTGAAGAAAACCATTGAAGAAGTATACACTATTGATGGCAGTCCGTTGAAATCTGGGCCAATCACTCATTCTACCATACCTTTAGACTTATGTGTTGACGTTACTCATTGGGAAACTCTTGCTTTTGATTTAATTGAATCACCTCAGTTCCCTGTGGTATTGGGACTTCCTTGGTTGCGTGTGCACAATCCCATAATCGATTGGCAGCTCACTCAGATCAGGTTTAGGAAGGAGTGTAATGACCACATCCGTGTCACTCATATGGAGCATCCTAATACTGTGACTTCTAGCCCTTATTCAGCCAAGCTCCAAGTAATCACAGCAGTCTCTCCCACTGTGGGGGAACAATATACAGTAGAACAACCTGACACTGCTTTACCTCCTGAACACCAAGAGTTTAGTGCAGTTTTTGATAAAGAGAAAGCTACCATTCTGCCCCCTCATAGGGTTTACGACTGCCGCATTGATTTGCAGCCTGATGCTCGTATTCCTACTAGTAGAGTATACTCCCTAACGGAAAAAGAAAACCTCTATTTGAGGGAGTACCTTGATACCATGTTAGAGCTGGGATATATTCGACCATCTAGATCTCCTGCTTCATCTGCCCTTTTTTTTATCCCTAAACGGGAAGGGGCCTACGTTGCTGCATTGACTATAGATCCTTGAATAGTATTACGATCAAGAACAGGTACCCCTTACCCCTTATCTCCTCATTGTTAGATCAGATTAAAGATGCTCAATGGTTCACAAAATTAGATCTCCGTGGAGCATATCATCTTGTCCGCGTCAAAGACGGAGATGAATGGAAAACTGCATTTTGTACTAAGTTTGGATTATTCGAGTACTTAGTCATGCCCTTTGGGCTATGTAATGCACCCTCCGCGTTTCAGTACTTCATAAACGAAGTACTGAAAGAATACCTGGACAAGAGTGTCATAGCCTATATAGATGACCTACTCATCTATTCTAAAAGTTTGAAGGAACACATAGTACATGTGAAAGAGGTGTTAAGTGCCCTACAGGAGAATTATCTTTTCTGTAAATTGGATAAATGTTTTTTCCATCGCCATCAAGTTGCCTTTTTGGGGTATATAGTATCAGCACAAGGCCTAAAAATGGACCCGCAAAAAATCAAAGCTGTGTTACAATGGCCACCCCCTAAAAGCGTAAAAGAAGTTCAACAATTTATAGGATTTTCCAACTTCTATAGGCGCTTTATTCATCGCTTCTCAGAAGTTGTTGCCCCTATTACCCGTCTACTAAGAAAAGGAGTCTCATTTGACTGGTCGGATGACGCAGACATCGCTTTCAACACCTTGAAAAAGGCGTTCACACAAGCACCTATATTAACACATCCCGATCCCAAGAGTCCTTTTGTTGGGGAGGTGGACGCCTCTCAAGTAGCTGTGGGGGGTGTTTTGTCTCAGGCCGATGCCACCACGGGGGAAATGCATCCGGTGGCTTACTATTCCCATAAATTAACTCCTGCAGAAGCCAATTATGCAGTGGGGGAAAGAGAACTCCTTGCCATTAAGAAAGTTTTGGAGGAATGGCGCCAATATTTATTGGGCACACACCAAACTGTAACTATATTGACAGATCACCAAAACTTACAGTACCTCAAGACTGCTAAAGCTTTATCTATGAGGCAATTGAGATGGACACAATTCTTTAGCGAATATGACTTTGTTATTCATTTCAGGGCAGGAAAACAGAACGGGAAAGCAGATGCATTGTCACGGTTGGGTTTTGATCCTTGCCCCTTTGATGACGACCCCCCTTGTATCATAGGGCCTCAAAAGATCATAGGGGTGCTCTCCATGGAAGAAGACTTCCTACAGAGAGTGAAAAACGCACAACAGGACTCATCCATACAAACAATGTTGAAACAACAGACTTCTCTTGTCCAATCAGGACTTCATTACATACAGGGTGGGTTGTTTGTTCCTACGTTACCTCTTCAAAGGCAAGTGTTGGAATGGTGTCATTCTCATGGGGTAGCAGGACATCCCGGATATAAGAGAACCCTAGAATTAGTAAAGAGATTCTGTTGGTGGCCTCGTATGGTCAGTGATGTACAGCAGTTTGTGAATACCTGTCACGTATGTGCCCAGGGAAAAGTGTCACATGAGGGACTAGTGGGTCTTTTACATCCTATCCCTACACCTCCTGCACCATGGCATTCTGTCTCCATGGACTTCATTGTAGAGTTACCATGCACAAAAGGGGGGAACACCACACTTCTTGTTGTAGTAGACATGTTCACCAAGGCAGCCCATTTCATCCCGATGAAAAACCTACCCACCTCCATTGTATTGGCAAAGGTCTTTCTACAGAACGTGGTCAGGTTACACGGCCTACCTTCTGTTTTGATTACTGATAGAGGAACGCAATTTGTCTCACGTTTTTGGAGACAGTTATGTAAAACTTTGGGGATTGAAGTGCGTCTATCTTCTAGCCATCACCCACAAACAGACGGACAAACCGAGAGGGTGAATCAATGTTTTGAGCAATTCCTTAGATGCCAATACTTACAGGATCAGAAAGAATGGGATGAGCTGGTTTGGTTGGCAGAAATGTCCTACAATAATAGCCATCAGTTTTCGACCCTGTGTACTCCTTTTTATGGATCCTATGGTTTTCATCCACGTATTCTGCCCTTCTCACCTCTGAAACCCTGCGATACTCCAGCAGTACAAGACCTAGTGGCCCACCTTCAGATAGTTCATTCCAACATTCAGAATAATCTAGATAGAGCTAAGATGGAGTATAAGAGAAGAGCAGATGCACATAGACGCCCAGAACCAGTCTATAGAAAAGACGACAAAGTATGGCTTTCAACCAAATATTTGGCCCTGAAGGGCACCTGCAAATTCAGACCCAAATATGTTGGTCCTTTTTCTATCATGCAAGTTGTTAATCCAGTGGCTATGAAACTATGTTTACCTCCTGCTATGAAGATACATCCAGTGTTTCATGTATCCTTACTTAAACCAGTTGTACCAGGTACTCGGCTTCCACCTGTCCCTCTACCTACCTTGATTGATACCAATGAGGAATATGAGGTGGGAGCTATTATTAACTCCCGACGAGTACGCCGTCGCCTCCAATATCTAGTGCATTGGAAAGGGTATGGTGTTGAGAAGCGCTCATGGGAACCTGCTAGTAATGTACATGCTCCCCGGCTGGTGAGAGCATTCCACAGACGCTACCCTCACAAGCCCAAACCAGTGGGGGGTATTGTGGGAGGGGTGTTCTGTCATGCTTGTGCCTCCGCGCATATCTAGTTTAAAATACGTGCGCCGACTGTTGTTTATATTAGCAGCCATTACAGATTCAACCGGGGTTGGCAATGGTTGGCAAATGAAAGCGGAGACCCATTTGCGCATGTGCGAGGTTAGCGCATGCGCATTGGCTCAAAGGCATTACTTAAACCCGCCCCAGACGCATAAGAAGCGCTTCGCGTTTAGCCAGATAGTTGTGATTCTCGTTCCGGGTCACGGTGACGGGCGTCCGAGGAGCTAGTGTTTCCTGATTCTTCCGAAGGTCGTGTGAGTTTGGAAGCGTCTGGGCTTCTTTTGTATTCCGTTTTGTGTTGCTTCGTTCTTACGTTCATTAGTGTATTTATGACTGGTAAAGCCTTATTGCAGTGAGACTAGGCTTATAGTAGTCTTGATACCCACTTGTGTTTGTTGTATCGTGAGACGCCTTGTGCTGTTAACAAGGGTTTCTCATTTACGCATTTAATGGATTTTTCTGAGGCCAGTTACAGAATCAATTAGGATGAGTGTGGTACACCATAGAGTCCGATATCCTGTGAAGAGATTCTGAACCTTAACGGGTGTTTTCTTTTGTTTACAGTATTACGCAATCTGGTGTGATACCTCGTTCTGTAGCATTATTATTTCCTGACAAGTCCTGCTTTTCCTCAGTGTTGTTCAGGTATTTAAGTCCCCTACGAATACACACACATAGGATACCAGTGGAAAGTGTTGTCTCTTATAACTCTTGTTTCTTTTTGCTACAGCCACAGATATAGAAAAACCAGGAAGTAATCCTATCCTTTGTGAAGCCTGAGGAAAGCTGTGTTCATCCCCTTCTATCCTTGTTTTGTTCCCCTGTTTCCCTGTTTCCCCCTGTTCACTACTTGGGGGTTAGTGTTTTGTCCTGACTCCCGTGGGTGATAGGGGTGAAGCAGGGAGCTTGGCATCAGTTCTCCAGGACACTCCCGAGACAACAGGTGCGTGCATGACAACCTTTGAATTAATTGACTCTGGCTGGTGGATCGTGAGCTGTGCGTGTGACCGACACGAGACTGCAGCAGCTGTTTATTGCACAATACCAACGAGGCTCGTCATCAAAGGGAGAGTTCCATGTCAACATCCTGAGGAACGCTTCACTCGTTTCTCTCTCTTCATTCTATTGCCAAGACGACGACAGCGGAGCGCAGGATCCCCGTGTAATACTTCCGAGGAGAATTGCAGCATAAGGACGCTTTGGCACGTGATGACGTAATCACGCAACGTCCTCAAACGTGGCGGCCATTTTAGATTGGGAATTGTTTGTTTTCAGTTACCACAGTAACGAATCACCGCAATTGCCGTTTTCTTTACTCGAAGTTTATCTGGAAGATTGCATACACTGGAAAGCTTGCCGTGTGGAATTATTTGAAGAATTGAACAACGAAATAAGGAAATTACATAAGTAATCGTTTTCAAATCGTTTTAGCATATTATTTCTTTTTTCTCTGTTTTATTGTTTTACATTGAAGGAAACTAAAAACAATATTCATTTGACTTTCCATACATGGTAAAACTTGTAGAAGTCATTTAAAAATATTGTTAAGTAATTGCATCTGATTAACCTGATATTTGGGGTGTTTTTAAAAGTACAGAAATAGAAAACATGCAGTTTGTTAATGTTAATGTTAATGTTAATGTTATAGTGATTTGTATAGCGCGCGGCTGCCCCAGCCAAGGGGCGTCCCGGCGCTGCGAGCAGACAGATTGCAGAGATAAGTGAAAGAAATTATTGGAAGAGATGGGTTTTGACGGCCTTTCTGAAGGCTAAAAGGTCCTGTATACCACAGATAGCTTCGGGAAGGCTATTCCATAGCTTGGCAGCTAAAAAGCTAAAGGAACGGCCACCTACTCTGGCCAGTCTGGTGCGGGGAATGATCGCAAGATGTTGTCCCTCTGAGCGGAGCGACCTCCTAGGAATGTACTCTGACAGGAGGGGGCACAGCATTGGGGGGGAGGCAGTTTTAAGGATTTTAAAGGCTAGACACAGTGCCTTGAACTGGATCCTTTTGCTCACCGGGAGCCAATGCAATTTTTTCAAGACTCCGGATGCCGAGGAATGGCGGGGGAGACCTACCAGAGCCCTGGCTGCCGCATTCTGGACTCTCTGCAGTCTGGTGGTTTCGGCAAGGTTTGCCCCCAGTAGGAGAGAGCTGGCATAGTCCAGTCTCGAAAGGATGGTCGCCTGAACAACTAGCTGGCGCGTGCGACAGTCAAAAAACTTCAGAATAGGTCTGATGTTGCATAAAATGCCGAAGCAAGTGGCAGCCACTTTTTTTGTGTGGTGAGTGAACTTTAATGCAGAGTCCACCCAGACTCCCAGGTTTTTAACGCATTCCTTTGGCTTAGGAGGTTGGCCTAAGACATCAGGCCACCAGTTGTCTCCCCAGGACGAGGTGTTTTTCCCCAGGAGCAGTATTTCAGTTTTCCCGGCGTTCAGTTGGAGGAAATTCGCCTTCATCCAGTTGGTGATGTCCGTAAGTGTCTGTTTAAAGTGATGGGCCTCCAGACCACTGTTGTCATTAAGAGCCACCACCAACTGGGTATCATCCGCATAGGATACCAATGCTAGTCCGTTCCTTCTAGCCACCTCTGCCAGAGGGCGGACATAGACATTGAACAGGGTAGGGCTCAAGGAAGAGCCCTGCGGCACTCCCTGTCCGATGTTATGCTCCTTAGAGATGTAAGGGGGGGTGGAAACTCTGAAAGACCTGTTAGAGAGGAAGTCTCTAAACCATCCTAAGGCCATCCCTGTAATTCCAACTTCCTCCAGTCTCGTCAGAAGGACCTCATGTGACACCGTATCGAAGGCAGCACTGAGGTCCAAAAGGACCAGTGCTGCCGTTCCGCCGGTGTCAAGAATGGTGCGGAGGTCCTCTGTAACACTGAGCAAGGCTGTCTCGGTGCTGTGACCAGCTCTAAACCCGTGTTGGGAGTCATCCAGAATGTTATTGGTAAGAAGGAAGTTGGTCAGAATGTTGTTAACATGTGCCTCGATGATTTTGGCGGGCCAGGGAAGCAGGGAGATGGGCCTGAAATTTTCAGGAAGTGTAGGGTCTAAGGTGGGTTTTTTTAAGATGGGGGAAACCCAGGCCTGCTTCCATTTGGAAGGAATTCTGGCGGTAGCAAGAGACAAGTTGATGATGTCTCGAATTTGTTCTGTGATAAGTTTGTGAGCTTCACAGAATGTATCCGGTTTTAGGGGATCCGCCGGAGAGCCAGATTTAATTTTCCTGCCGATTTTTTGAAAACTCTCTCGCTCAAGTGTGGGAAAGGAGGAGAGAGAGGGCCTGGTAGGGTCAAGAATGGCCGGTGCCTGCGGGCCTTTTGGGAAGGTGTCGTAGATTTTCTGGATCTTATTGGTGAAAAAATTAGCCATGTTATCGCAGAGGTCAGAGGAAGTAATGGTATTGATGACCGTTTTTTTTGCAGTAAGGTCTTTCAAGATTTTAAAAACAGATTTCGAGGTGTTGGAGCTGTTGCTGATTTCATTGGCATAATATACCGCTCTTGTTCTGCAAATCTCACGGTGATACGTTTTTTGAAGTAGAACATAGTTCTGTTTAAGGTTGGCATCGTAATTTTTCCTCCAGCCCCTCTCCGCCTTTTTGCATTCCTTTTTCAAAGTTGCTAATTCCGAGTTATACCAGGGACTAGCCGTGTGGGTACGGGCCTTGGTCCATCTGGCAGGGATCAGGGTATCCAGAGCCTGAGTGATCCAGAGGCAAAACTGGTCATACCCTGCGTCCAGGTCTTCGCATGGGGAGGGGGATTAGATACCAGGAGGTTATGTAAGTCTTCTAGGCGAAGTTTTCTCCATGGCCGTTTTTGAACTAACGGAGTAGGCACCACTGCAGGACTCAGGTTGCAGGAGATGGACAGTATTACAAGATGGTGGTCTGTCCAGGTCATGGGAATAGGCGGGCCTGCGGAACCACTCGTAATGTTAGAAAAGATGGGATCAAGAAGGTGTCCCGCTCTATGGGTGGGACCAATTATAAGTTGATTGAGTTGAAAGGCCGCGAGATCCGCAAGAAAAGTGGCTACTTTGGGCTCGGTGTCTCTATCAAGATGTAGGTTGAGATCACCTATGATCGTAAAGTTAGCCGTTTTGGTAATGTTGGTGCCCAGATACTGTAGGAGTGAGCTAATGAAAGGGGTGTCTGCGCCAGGGGGTCTATAGATCAAAAGGCCAGTAGCGCAGAACTGTGGGTTGGCTTTGATAGAAAAGCGAGCGCTTTCGCTGCCCTTAATGTCCACTTTGATTAATTGGCAGTCAAGATGCGATTTGATTATGAGCGCTAACCCTCCCCCTCTCGTGCTCCTGTTCACAGTGTGTATGGTATATCCCGTAGGAGTAGCTAGGTTGCAAACCGAGTCCATATCGTCAAGGAGCCACGTCTCGATCATGAACAGGGCATCAAGAGAGTGATCTATTAAGAGGTCATGAATTTCTAGATGATGTTTCTGCATAGATCTAACATTTAGGTGACCTAGCCTGAGAGCCTGGACCTGGGGCGGTTTGGGTTTAGTTTTAGTAGTGGAGCAGAGTTGGGAGGGGTGTATTAGGGGATGTGATATATGGGCTGGGTTACGTCTAGCACAAGAACAGGTGGAGTGCTGAAGACCCAGCAACTCTGCTTTAGAGTAGCACATCTTACCGCCTTAGTTACAGGTATTAGGTACAGTATGCCTGGCGCCTGGCGCTGCCTTAGCGCGGACGGGCGCAGACGGGCAGCTCTTTGGCGGGTCTTCGGCGGGGCTGCGCGCGATCGCTGCGCGCTCGGGGTCCTGCGAGGGCTAAGTAGCCCAGAGGAAGTTGATCACTAGAGCGCTAACCGCTCTTCGTGCCGGCTGACCGGAAGTGCCTGCAAGCCCCTACGAGGAGTTGCAGGGAGGCGGCTCCAACAGTCAGTGATGGCGTGTGGTGCAGGGGGATTGTGAATTTTAAAAAGCACAATTTTACAAAGCACAAAATACAAACTACTAAATCAGACCAGAAATTAGAATGCTGTTAAAAAATGAAGCGCTGTCTTTCTCTTACTGCCCAGGTCAGTTCGCTAAGCGGGTCGGGACACTGCCACTGTCTCCTTCCCACAGCGCGCTGCAGCCCCTGCTCAGCCTAAGTAGCCCAGAGGAAGTTGATCACTAGAGCGCTAACCGCTCTTCGTGCCGGCCGACCGGAAGTGCCTGCAAGCCCCTACGAGGAGTTGCAGGGAGGCGGCTCCAACAGTCAGTGATGGCGTGTGGTGCAGGGGGATTGTGAATTTTAAAAAGCACAATTTTACAAAGCACAAAATACAAACTACTAAATCAGACCAGAAATTAGAATGACCCACCTGAAACATTCTTACAGAATAAGGGTGATCCACCAATCCCGTGGACTCGTTGGAAGGAAGAGTTTTTTAACTACATGAAAGCAATAGATGGTGAACGCATGGGTGCTGAAAGGAAGAAAAGTATTCTATTACACTGCCTGGGCTCTGAGGGACAAATGGTTTTTAGAGCTTTACCTCCTGTCCCACCTGAGTTGGGTGAAGGAGAAGGTACTAATGTATATAAAGAAGCTCTTCTTAGAATTGAGAAACGTTTTAAACCAGTTTCTAACATAGCTTTGAATAGATACAAATTCTACACTTGTGCGCAACAAGATTCAGAATCGTTTGATGAATTTATGACTGCATTGAGATCTTTATCTATTCATTGTAATTTTGGTGCCATTTGTGATGAGATGTTGAGAGATCAAATTATAGTTCATGTAAAAAATAAGAAAACGCAAGAACGATTATGGGAATTAGGTGATCCTAAATTATCAGAAGCTATTGCCATTGCAAAATCTCTAGAACAGTCTGAGAAATGGATGCTGACTGTTCAAAAACATGTTGTTAATAAGCCTGATTCCCATGATGAAGTTTGTTTGATCAAACATAAAGAGGGGCAAATAAATGAAAGTCAACATGCATATTCCAATTCCAACAGATTCAATAACACAGGAAATTATAGGAGATTTGGAAAATCTGTTATTTGTTATAAATGTGGTAGTAGGATGCATGTTTCTTCATACGCTGGATGTCCTGCCATTAACAAAGAATGCAGGAAGGGTGGAAGATTAGGACATTTTTCAACTGTTTGTAGGGATTCTAGGGTTTCTGTTCAAAATCCCAAAGAAAAAGTAGCTGTCGTTACGGAAGGTCCATCTAAAACTTGCAGTTGTGTTTGTGTGAGTACAGAGAATTGTGCTGCAACAAATAAAGGTTTCGTAGTTTATCTGGCTGATGAGATTTCTTTGATTGATGACAATGCTCAGGTCATTAAAAAACCCATTTGTGAAATGTTTGTTTTGGGAGTTGGCCTTAACTTAATGGCTGATTCGGGTTCACCTTGGACCATTATTACCAAAGATTACTTTGAAGAACGTTTAAAACATGTTCTGAATTTTAAGGACATTCTTCCTTCTGAGATTAGCGCAGTTAGTTTCAATGGTACCAATGTAGAGATGTTAGGACATTTTTTAGTCAAGATTACTTTCAAATCTAGATGTGTTGAGGTAAAATTGTATATTGCTGTTGAAGGCGTTAATGTTATTGGTTGGAAGGATCAGTGGAAATTTGGTATAATTTTAAATCCCCTTGCAAAGGATCCAGTCATGTCGGGTGAAACTTTTGAAAATAATAGCATTTCCTCTGTTTCAAATGAAGAAGGAACTAACATAATAAAGTGTGAGTTTAAAGATGTTTTTTCTGATAAGTTAGGTATGCTTCAGAATTTTTCTCACAAAATTAAATTAAAATCTGGTGTTGTTCCTGTTAGGCAGAAACTGTGAGGCGTACCTATTAATGTGAGGGAGGATCTAAGGAAAATGTTGGATGATTTGATGTCAGAAAAAATCATTGAACCCATTGATTCTGCGGAATGGGTTTCTCCGATTGTTTTGGTCAGGAAACCTGACAAATCTTTGAGAATGTGTGTGGACCTCAGGGCATTAAATTTGGCTATTATTGTGGACTGTCATCCTCTTCCTAATATAAATGAGGTTGTTTCCATGTTAGAAGGTGCTTTTTCCACTCTCGATTTAAGATCGGCTTATCACCAAATTACCCTTACGGATTAATCCAAGTGTCATTTATTACGCCTCACGGTCTCTTTCAGTATACCAGAATGCCTTTTGGGTTGGCTTCAGCTGCCTCGGTATTTCAAAGGGTCATGTACAATATTTTTAGGGATGTAGATCATTTTGTGAAGTGTTTCCAAGATGATATTTTAATTTTTTCTAGTACAGATGAGGAACATCTTGGTCATTTACGTTGCGTGTGTGAAAAATTGAGGAAGAGTGGTTTAACTTTGAAAGCCAGCAAGTGCAAGTTATTTCAATCTTCTGTTGAATATTTGGGTCACACATTATCTGGTGATGGTGTAGTACCCAAAAGATCGAATGTGGATGGTATCAGTAATGCTCCTCCACCAACCAATAGAGACCAGTTATTATCCTTTGCAGGCATGTGCGAATATTATAGCAAATTTGTTGATAACTTTGCCATCAAAATGGAGCCTCTAAGGAAGCTGTTGAGACATGATAATTCTTTTGTTTGGGAAGGGGAACAACAGGTGGCATTTGAGCTCATCAAGTCTGATATTTTGCATGCCCCTACACTTAGACCTTTCTGTTTGAATAAATTGTGTGTCATCACGGTGGATGCAAGTATGTATGGTCTTGGATCTGTTTTGTCTCAAAGGTCGGGCAAAGATGAATGGAATGTCTGTTTTGTGTCCCGTACTCTCAATGAAACGGAGCGCAGATATGCTGTCATTGAGAAGGAACTTTTAGCTTGCGTGTGGGCAAGTGAGCACTTCAGAAATTTTATTTGGGGAAATAAATTTATTCTGAGAACTGATCACAAGCCATTAGTTAACATTCTTTCCCCTGGTGGAGGTTGGAATGCCACGGCTCGTATTTCCAGGTTAACATCACGACTCCAAGAATATTCTTTCACCCCGGAGTATGTCCCTGGAAAAAAAATGTGGTCGCAGACTTTATGTCTCGCCATCCATCTCCAATTTCTGAGTGCAAGAATTTGAATGACTCTGATGTAGTTACTTGTTTGCAGGATGTCCTTTCTACCTCTTTTGCTGAGATTTCAGAAGAGTTGTGGGAAACTTCTGACAAACAAGATCTTACTTTATAGAATGTTAAGAAATTTATTCTTGACGGTTGGCCTGATAAAAAGTTGTTAAAAGAAAATTTTATGCCATTTTTCAATGTTTCCACTGAACTAGAATTGGAGAATAATTTAGTCTTCAAGTCCGGTAAGTGTGTTCCACCTTTTACTATACAAAATTTAATTTTAGATGTTGCACATAAATCTCATCCAGGTATGTCGGCCATGAAAAGATTGATTAGGAATTATTTCTGGTGGCCATCCTTGGATCGTTTGGTTGAACACAAGGTTAGAGAGTGTGCTGTTTGTGTAGGAAATGACAAAATGTTGAAAGTCAATGTTTCTCCTTTGAAGACAACCACTTGGCCTACTTTGCCTTGGAAAAAAATTGCCTTTGATATTTCTGGTCCGTTTATGTGCCTTCCCTCTGATTCTCGTTATGCCCTTGTTCTTATGGATTACCACTCAAAATGGCCAGAAGTTAAGTTTGTTTCTTCTGCTTCCACCAATGTTGTAGTAGAATTTTTTAAGGAAGTATTTTCCAGAGAAGGCTGTCCGTCCATCTTGGTCACGGACAATGGGGTGCAACTTACCTCATTAGAAATGGAGAATTTTCTTAAATTACATTCTATCAAGCACAACACTGTTTCTTTCTACGAACCACATGAAAATGGTTTGGTAGAGCGTTTTAATAGAGTTTTGAAGGGTTTTATTTCTGATGTGTTTAAATCTGGGTCAGATTGGAAAACTCTCTTGAGAGAAAAACTTTGGTTTTACAGAATTACTCCTCATTCATCCTTTCCGTTTGCTCAAGGGACGTGATCCTGCTTCTACCATTTGTCCTTGGTGGTTCAGGGATAAGTGTCTCAACAAATATTTCTCACAAGGGTTGGTTGAACAAGCCTCTCAGAAAGTTGAGGAAAAACAAGCTAAAAGCAAATTGTGGTATGACCAAAAGTGGAATGTTAAATCTCATAATTTTTCTGTGGGAGATGTTGTGAGAATTAAAAGACCTGGTCTTGTTTCAAAATGTTCTGATAAGTTTAGTAAGCCAATGAAACTAGTAAAAGTTTTTAGTAATAGTGTCATTACCCAGGATGGCAGATTGTGGAACGTTAGGCGTGTTACAAAATGTCCCATTGTGCAGCAAACTCCCATTCCCTGTTCTCCAGAACCTTCTAGTAGTTCTATTGCCTCAAGAGTTAAGTCTTCTGATCGTTCTAGATTGCTTCCTGTAAAATTTGATGATTATGTTTCTTAACCTCCTTCCTTTCTTTTTTTCTATTGAAGGGAGATGTGTAAAATGTCATCTCATTGCATTTTTCCTGTACCTTTAAATCCTGCATGTTATTTTTTAAGTGTTCTTAGAACACTACTGTGTTCTTGGCTTCAGGTCAGTTGCACTGTTCCTGTGGACCAAGAGACTGCTTTTCATGTTGCTATGCTGCTCATTAAATCAACTAATATCTGAACCTGTTCCTGTGGATTATTTAACACATGGTTACTCTGTTTAGCTCTGATTAGCATTAGAATGTACTACGGGTTCCAGCTGATGGTTCGAGGTCTGACCTCCTAGGTAGGCTGGCGTGTTGGGTTGGTGCTGTGTACTTCTGGAGAATAAAAGATACAGAAACCTATACAACTATCTCCTGGATTCATTTAAGAACCTCACTACGATTGGCGACGTACATTTTACAGCTCTTCCTGACTCTGCTTGGGACTTCATTGATTTCAACCAGCGTGCAGTATCCTGAGATTCCTCTAACTGAACTATGCAGAAATGAAGCGGACATACTAGCGCAAGACTGACATGTTGGCGGCAGGTCATATGTTTTTTCCCCCTCATCTTATTATTAATAAGTCTACTCGGACTGACCTTTTCTCAACAGTCACTTCGTGAGCGCATTGTCCTACCTGCACGCGCAGTGGGAATCCTTCTCTTTGGAAATTCTGCTGCTTCCCGGCCATTCTCCTCTTTCCCAAGTTCCAGCTCTGCTCACGTCGTCACGTCCTCATGTAAGGGTGACACAGGGTCACGCAACGTGCTGCCACTTTTGGTTGGTACCAACACTTCATTAGTTATTGGGAAGTGAATGCAGCTTAGCGTGCACCTTCCTTTCTTCAAAGTCGGTGTCGCGCACACCTAATACTTCTATTGAAATCAAATTCTATGGCAGGACGGAGGCGAGGATTATGTTAAATGTTAAATGTTGTATACTTGTAAAGCGCACAGCTGACCCAGCAAAGGGGCGTCCCGGCGCTGTATACCGCTGGGGAACCCGTCCTGGCTTTCCCTGTGGGAGGGTTCCTACTGGGAATCCCCAAGGTGGAGCCAGGCATCCCCGGCGTTGATGGGGCCGTTGTGGAGATTAGGCAAGCTAATGCCCAGAGTTGCCGAGTGGGACCCCAGGTTAGTGTAGGCACCGAGGCGAGAATTGTCGAGTCCGCTGACCCTGGTCCACGACACTACCGCGCCGGGAATTGAACCCTGGTCCCGGGCCGACTTCTGCTCTCGGGTCTGCCGCCTCTAACCAGTGAGCCACACCACTCCACAAGTCCTTTCTTCTCTTTATTATAATCAGCACTTTAAAGAAACCAATCAAAATATTTTTATCGAACCACAACTCCCATCAGCACATGGGATACAGAGTCCATAGTAACCAACAGCCAATCATGGATCCGCTCGCTGTATAACTAGCCATGACGTCCTATCCTCTTCCTCTTTCTTCTCTGCTCGTCAGATAAGTCAAACCTTTTATCTTTCTGACGTTGTGTGTATTTGGTGATATATTGCTGTGTTTTTCTTGTGCAATAGCGCTTGCTTGGCGGTGCGCTTTATCTCTTGTCAGACCCTTCGGCAGCTCGACGTGCGTCAGGCGCTGCTTGCGCCGTCTCTGCCATTTTTCAGCGCGGGCTCTGTGGAGAGCGACTTCGCTTCCCCTCAGCTCCGTGGGGCGCCACCGCTTGGGATAAGGCTGCGTTCGCGGTGCTTTTCCCTCGGATCGGTGCGCTGAGGCAGGGGTTTTCTCCTGACTCACCAACCCTCGCCCTGACACCGGTCCGGTGTATTAGCGCGCCCAGCGTGCGTGGCGCCATCTAGTGGCGGTTGTCAGTCACTGCACCCTAATTTTGACAGCGTTACTGTCGGAGCACCGGCGAGGGGGCTACCTTCTGGAAAATTGTACAAGGTGTTTAGTGCTCTCACCCCTCGCAAAATGCGGACTGTTGAACAGTCAAACCCCCTCATTCAGGAGGCGGAGGAAACTGGCTGCTCCCAAACCCTGCCACCAGCGGTTGGTCGCGCGCTTTCGCAGGCGCTGGATTCGGTACTGGCACCTTTGCGGGAGAGAGTGGATGCCCTCACCCAAAGCATCCCCGGGGTGTTCAGTGGCGCAGTACCTGCGGACCGCGGAACCAAAGGCGCGCAGGGTGGGGGGAAAAAGTCGGCGAAGCGTCACGCGGGGCACTTGGAGGAGTTTGATCACTTGAGGGACTCCTTCCGCAAGAGTGCGCGAACGCTTAAAAATGTACCCTGCCGGGAGGGATTCTACCCCGGAGAAGATGTCGACGGGGTCGCCCCAGACTCTGACCAGGAGGATGGTTTCCCCTTGGAGGGAGAGGGTGTTACCGAGGATGATACCTCCTCGGACGATGAGGATGGGTACTCAGGGCGTCCTTGGCGCCCTGCGTCTCATTCTTCGGGATCGATTGAAGGGGATGACAAAACCCCGGATATGTTTGATCCGACAAAGATCTACCATCCAAGATCGTCGGAATGGATCCCGGACCCCAAAGTAGCGGCGTACGTAGCTGGCAAGGTACGCCAACCTCCGGAAAAAGAGGTTCAAACCTGCATGCGGGGTGAGTGCCCTCGCCCTAAATTGGAGGGCAGAGTGGCGGCCACTCCAGACATCGACGAAAAGCTCTATGCGTTCTTTGCTAAATTTATGAAGGACCCCAGGAAGGGCATAGATCGATCCTGGCGCAACTGCCAGGATAAACTCCTGGGCGCCGTGGGTCCCGTGACCCAGATTATCCAGTTGGCCGAGAGGGCCAAGGAGTCGGGGACGGCAATGTCCACGGAGGTCGTGGCAGGTTGGGCACAGAGAGCCCTATGCTTCCTGGGCAACGCGAACTGTGCGTTGGCAGCAGAGCGGAGGAGATCTCTCCTCATCAAGATCGATCCAAAACTCAGAGATCTAGCCACGTCGGAGGCGGGCCCTATTGCACAAGGCAAACTTTTTGGGGAACCTTTTATATAGGAATTAAATAAGTTCGTCACGACTTTCTCTGCTTTAGACAGAGCTCAAACTTGCATCAAGAAAATTTTCCCCGGACGGGTTTTTGCAGGGGCCGGACGAGGACGGGGTCGCTCCTCTGGCCGCCAATCCCAGCAAGGCCTTAACAACAAAACCCAGCAGCGCCGTAACAACGGCTGGAATGACGGTCGCCAGGGGAACTTCTACCCGAGTCGAGGCGCCGGCAGAGGGCGCAGCAGAGGCTATAACGGTGGTGCCAATGCACCGGGAGGCCCATCCGGTGAGTGTTACCCTTTTTCCCCATCCGTTCTGGGGGGGAGGCTTCGGGATCATCTCCACAACTGGTGCAAAATCTCCTCAGACCCTTGGGTTCTCCAGACGGTCAGGGGCTTCCGGATAGAATTCTATGGCACTCCCCACCAGAGGGTTCGCCCTCGTCTCTTTGTTTTTTCCACAGAGGACAGACTGCTTATCAAAAACGAGATTACAGAACTTCTCAAAAAAGGTGCGATTCGCAGAACACACCTTCACCCTGCGGGGTTCTTGAGCAACATATTTCTGGTCCAGAAGAAGGACAATGGGTTTCGCCCGGTCATCAATTTTTCCGGGAGTTCAACGAATGGCTGGTTTACCGCCATTTCAAGATAGAGGGAATCCATCTATTACGCGACATTCTCCTACAGGGGGATTGGATGCTTCGCCTGGACTTGAAAGACGCGCACCTCACAGTACCGATCTTTCCCCCTCACAGGCGCTTCCTGCAGTTCTTGTGGAACGAGGAGGTCTTCGAGTTTCAAGCCCTCCCATTCGGCCTCTCGTCGGCCCCTTGGTGCTTTACGAAACTCCTTCGGCCGGTGGTGGAAACGCTACGCGAGAGAGGCGTGCGGATGATCATATATCTCGACGACATCCTGATCATGGATCAGTCGCCGGAACGACTTCGGTCACACTTGACCATGACTATTGCCCTACTCCAGGATTTGGGGTTCGTAGTGAATGCTCAGAAGTCGGAACTTTTTCCGAAGAGACAGATTACCTTTCTGGGCTTCCTCATAGATTCCGACACGGCCTGCCTCAGCCTCCCGCAGCAGAAGGTGAACAAGATCCGCAGGGAACTCTCCCAGACTCTGCGGAAGGACAGGATCTCCCTTTGGCACCTGGCTCGGATAGTGGGCCTTCTATCATCCTCGATTCAGGCGATTTTTCCGGGCCGGTTGCATTACAGGGCACTTCAGCGCCTGAAGGCGCAACACCTCCGGAAGGGACTTACTTACTTCGAACTCATCTCCCTTACGGAGGAAACGAGGACGGAGTTGCGATGGTGGATAGAGCACATGAGTGCGTGGAACGGGAGAGCGATCTTCGGATCCAGCCCGGACCTGATCATCGAATTGGATGCCAGCAGAGCGGGCTGGGGAGCCTGTTGCGGCAATGTCACCATGGGGGGCCGGTGGTCGGAGGACGAGCTACAGCTTCACAACAACTGCTTGGAGCTTCTAGCGGGCTCCTTCGCGGTGAAGTCTCTGACACAAACCCAAGTGTCGTGCTGCATCCTGCTGCGCATGGACAACGTGTCAGCGGTACAGTATATCAATCGCCTGGGCAGGCCTCGATCCAAGGCGCTGGCGAACCCGGCGAAGGACTTCTGGCACTATTGCCTAGAGAAACGGATTTCAGTCTTGGCGGAGTATCTCCCGGGCACGCAGAACTCGATCGCGGACTGGCATTCCAGAAATTTCCTGGATTTCAGCGATTGGAGGCTGCACCCTGCGGTCTTCCAAGCTTTGATGGAGACCTGGGGTCCGTTCTCACTGGACCTGTTTGCTTCTCGGCTCAACCGTCAACTTCCGAGGTTCGTGAGCTGGAGGCCGGACCCAGAAGCGATCGCAGTCGATGCTTTCTTGCAGAACTGGTCGACGGAACAGGCGTACGCCTTTCCCCCTTTCCTCATGATCCCTCGAGTAGCGGCACAAGTGCGCCGTCAACGAGCCTCGTTGGTCCTGGTGACCCCCTTCTGGCGGGCTCAGGCCTGGTTTCCCCCACTGCTAGAGCTGTCATGGGATTGTCCGATTCGTCTGCCCTTGTTCCCGTCGCTACATTCGGGGCCCCTGGGAGAGGGGCACCCGCTGGTGCTTCAGGAAACCTTAATCCTCATGGCATGGAGGATTTCCGGGGACGTTGGCAGGACGGACGCCTTTCGGCGGGCGCTGAGGAACTCATTAGCAGAGCCTGGGCCCCAGGTACCGTCAAGAGGTACCAATCGGCTTGGCAGCGGTAGCGTCGTTGGTGTCTGGGAAGACACGCTGATCCCGTGGGGGCTGACGTTACCCACATTCTGAATTTTCTGGCTGAACTAGCCCAATCGGGTTTGGCCTATCGGTCCATCAACTCTTTCAGGTCCACTATTTCGGCGGGACATTCTCACATCGACGGCAGGCCAGCGGGGGAGCACCCTTGGGTTTGCAAGCTCATGAAGGGTGTCAGACTTTCCACTCCCCCAGAACCCAGGTATCGCAATCTCTGGGATGTCAACATCATCCTCAGGTTCCTTGGCTCCTGGCGTGACAATCGATATTTGAATAGGAAAGAACTGTCAGCTAAACTGGCGATTTTGCTGTGTCTAGTCTCATGTAAACGAGTTTCTGACGTGCGTGCATTGGATATCACGGCACGTGTATTCACTCCGGAGGGAGTGACTTTCACGGTGGCTAGGCGTACAAAAACTAGCATCAGGTCAGTGTCCTACCCGACGTTTCCGGATCATCCGAAGTTGTGTGTGGTGCGTTGCCTCAAAGCGTACGAGGATTTGACAGCGGATTGCCGCCCTCCTGGGGAACGGCAGCTCCTCATAGCACTGCAGAAGCCTTTTAAGGCGGTTTCGGCTCCGCCTATCGCTAGGTGGATCCGTTGGATCATGACCGAAGCGGGAATAGATGTGACCAGATTTGGAGCTCACTCCGTGAGGGGAGCCCTGGCCTCTAAGGCCATTCAGGTGGGCGGTAGGCTAGAGGACATCGTGGTAGCAGCAGACTGGTCCTCGGAGTCTACATTCAAAAAGTTTTACTTCAAGCCCATCTATGGCGCGGCAGAGCTTGTGGTGGATAAGCTTTGAAACTGCATAATCCTCGCCTCCGACCTGCCATAGAATGAAAAATTTCCTAGCTAACGTAACGGAAAGTTTCAATTCTATTAAGGACTAGGAGGCGAGGATTATCCCTCCCGAGACTGGACGGTCTCGTCCCACCCATACACCTTCGTACTTCAGTAAGTATTAATTTTACAATTTGCTTCAATGCTATGCCAATGCAATGAATTGAGTTAGAACGGTATACTGTTTGAATTCATGTATGAAACCCGGTAATGTTCAAATTGTCAAACTATATTGATTCTGGTGCATGCTGTGTACTGCCTTTTGCCTTCCTACTTGTAAGAAGAACTGGATAATGGTCTTCTTGTTTGGTTTAAGACAAGACCAGAAGGATTGAAGAATGTTTCCTGAGGTTCTGCCTCACAGAGAAGAAGAGGAAGAGGATAGGACGTCATGGCTAGTTATACAGCGGACGGATCCATGATTGGCTGTTGGTTACTATGGACACTGTATCCCTTGTGCTCATGGGAGTTGTGGTTCGATAAAAATGTTTTGATTGGTTTCTTTAAAGTGATGATTATAATAAAGAGAAGAAAGGACTGCATAATCCTCGCCTCCTAGTCCTTAATAAAATTGAAACTTTCCGTTACGTTAGCTAGGAAATTTTTCATTTGCTTGCACCTTTTCTTTTCAAAGACGGTGACGTGCACACCTTCATTACGTCAAAGTCAGTGATGCGCACACTTCTTTCATCTGAAATCAAATTTGCGTGCATCTTCAGTTTTCCAGAATCAATGACGCGCACACCCTCACTACTTTAAAATCGGTGAGGCACACACCTGAGTGTATAGTAATTTCATTTCTACATTCACGTGACATATATATAAAGTCTGTGATGCACACACCTGTTGCTATGATACGCGCATCATTTATTGTGCAATTGTAACAAATTATTTTTCTTTTGTTTTTTTTATTGTACACTGTGTTATTTTTATTTAGTTGTAGCATATTCGACTTTTCCTTAACAATTTTTCTTCATTCAGTATACTTTAGGAAGCTCATCCTTTGGATCTGCATATTTTTAACTCAAATTAGTACAGTTATCAAGCTTCACTTTCATAATGCAAAATTTTACTTGTCCTCCACATTTTTTACCAGAACCAGGTATTCCTAAACCCAAATGGAAGCAATGGTTTAAAGGTTTTGCCAGTTATACATTAGCCTTAGACGGGGCAAAATTTGATCCGGTTAGAAAACTAGCTCTCCTTTATAATAATCTTGGTTCTAAGGGACAAGGTATTTTTGATCATTTGCCAGTATTCACTCAATCTGACGAAACTGTTTGGGATGCTTACAAAGAGGCAGTGTGCAGACTTGCAAACTATTTTATTGATGAAACTAGTGTTGTAGTGGAGAGGCATAAGTTCTACACTAGACGTCAATTTGAGTTTGAGTCCATTTACACTTTTTTAGCTGAATTGAGAGTTTTAATTGCTACATGTGAATTTGATGGCAACATTGATTCTTATTTAAGAGATCAATTAATTGTCAATTGCTATAACAAAAAAGTACAAGAAAGACTACTTTGTTGTAGAAATCCCTCCTTAAATGAAACTCTTGAATTAGCTAGAGGTATCTAAAGATCAGTTGTAGCACATAAAGAATTAAATAAGGCCAAAACTGATCCTGTGACTGAACCAGTTAATGCTTTAAGTACTAAACCTAAATTCAATTACAACAAGTCCAAAGACACCAAGAAGCAAAGTGCTTGTTACAGATGCGGATTTCTTACACATTGAGCTAATGCCAAGAATTGTCCTGCTCTCGGTAAATCCTCACAAAGTAAGCACACTCAAAAATGTTGAAGACCTTTCAGAGGACAATATTTGCACTGTTAAAAGTTTTAAAAAGATTGTACTCTCAATTGATTCTGATGTTAATGATGGTGGTCCGTTGTGCAATGTTACCATTGGTGATGTAGAAATTCAGGTAACTGTAGATTCTGGCTCTCCAGTAACTTTTGTCACTGATGTTTTATTTTTACAAAATGTTTGAATTCAATTTTTTAATCAAGCACATACCAGGTAGGAAAAATGCTCGGGCCGATTTTTTATCCAGGTGCCATATACATGAGGAATCTTACACTCCTACTAATGATGATCCTGAATGTGTTATTGGTATGATTGATGACTTACTTGTGTTGATGGAGAAATCAACAACTCTGAATGGTTAGATTGTGCTAAATGTGATGATTTACAGAATTTAATTAAAAGTCATGTTATTACTGGCTGGCCTGAAGAAAGAAACTTGGAGGAAGGTTTACGCCAGTTTTACAAAGTAAAAAATGATCTTACTATTGAAAACGATTTTGTTATGAAGGGAAATGTGTTAATTCCTCCTGGAACGCTTGAATTGAGATGGTTAAATTTTGCTTACCAAGGTCATCTTGGTATGACCAGCACCAAAAAGCTATTATTGGTGGCCAGGAATAGATGTTGATGTAGAGAACTTTGTGGGACTTTGTGTTAGCTGTTCTGAGGCCGATAAATCATTGAAAGTTCGCAACACTCCCCTTCATCCTGCGGGATTCCCCAAGGGTCCTTGGGAAAAGTTAGGGATGGACTTTATTGGTCCAATGTACAATCTTAAAACTGACATGAAATTTGCAGTAGTCATTGTTGACTATTTCTCCAAATGGGTAGAGTGTACGTTTTTACCTGAACCTACTACTTCAGCAGTGATCATTATGCTTAATGATTTGTTTCATAGAGAAGGAATTCCTAAATATCTTGTATCAGATAATGGAGTCCAATTTAAATCTCATTCTATGCAAAAAAATTGAACCAACATGCATATCAAACTGTGGCTCTCTATAGTCCCCAGGGAACTGGCATGGTGGAGAGAGTAAATAGGATGCTAAAAGAAACTATTCAGTTAGTTTCTGTTCAGGGAGAGTCTGTTCTTGAAGCTGTCCAAGAAAGGTTATGGAGTTACCATAATACCCCACACACTTTAACGGGTATTTCTCCTTTTGTTCTTCTTAAAGGGCGTTTGGTTTTTCTAAACTCCCAATTGGGTTTTAGAATAGACTAAATGTTCTGACAAGATTCCTGATATCAAACAGATATGTGATTCTGTGGGAAAAGCTCAATCTAAAATGAAAAGAGTATATGATATCAACAAGAAAGTAAAAGTTGTAAAGTTTGCATTTGATGATCTCATCAAGGTTAAAAGACCGGTTGGAAATAAGAGTCATAAGTCTAAATTTTATCCCATGACACGTATTGTTAAGATTTCCTTTTTTTTTTTTTTTTTTAATATTTTTATTGATATGCAAGATGACAAAATAAAACAGAAGGCAACAGAAATTCATGTACAAGTTCATCCATTTGTAAAATTTGATCCAAAATGGCGGAGTGAGGATCCGTGCCGGCTGACTCACCTGTGAGCTCCACTCTTCACTCTCCCTCCTAGAACCCTCGTGGAACGAATGTTGAAACGAAAGCTGTAATCTCACTGAGGCTACTGAGCAGGCTTACTACGGCGGCTCTCTCTGCTTCAATTAACCGATGCTTCTGCTCCTCGAAGCTGCCTGGCTGTTACGACAGCTGTTTGGTGCACGGATCGGTAACTCAGCTGTTCTGGTCTCTCCGTCAACCGGCGAGCGACTGCCGGAGTGCGTGGGACCCAAAGGATGACCCCAAAGAACCCTTCGCAGATGCCGTCACGCCAGACACGAAACAGCAAACAGGCGATGACGGCTACGACTACGGCGGCAGCTGCAGCAGTAATTACCTCGCTCTCAGCCGCCACTTCTTCCACAGCTGCTACGATCACCGTCTCATCCGCGGCAGTTCCGACGGCAGCCGCCACCTCTCTGCAAACCCTTGAGACCCACCTCGACGGCGCTCTGACGGAAAATAGCGACCCCCCTGCTACAGTCTCTGCTTCTGCAGTCTCGATCTCAGCAGCAGAAGTGAAATCCTCAACGGGTACAGCCAAACAGGTAACGAAGTCCTCAATTTCATCTAATGTGCCACAGATTAAGGGCTTAGTATCCAAAACGGACAAAACCGGGACAAAAACACAGGCAAAAGCAGGGGGGGTGGCAGAAGGGTCTGCTTCACAACATTTGACTCTAAGTAACCAAGGTGTTGATCCTGACCCCTTGCACGCGAGCATTATGACACCAGAAGCGCTAGACCCCAATAGGGGTAAAGCTCCACAGATGCTGCCAGAGCCACCACCCCATCTACCCAAACCGACCTCTATTGATCTCATTACAAGCAACCTAGAGGTGATACCTGAAGATGTGGGTAACAAGCCCGGGGGGTCAAATGAGAATATAGCAAATATACTGCTCCCAGCTGATGCCGAGCTGGACTCCTACGAGGACTGTGAGGTCGAATCAGAGATAGAGGACGATAGGTCAGCAGATCTATTAACAGGGGGGTGCGCTTCACAGAACAAAATCAAGGGGAAACCAAAAACAAAGAAAAGTAGCAAAGCTGGTGCTATCTCCAAACGACTCAAACAAAAGACAAGCAGTAATCCCGCTCTGAAGAAGCATATCTTAGAAAAAAGTCCGCTTAGAAACTGGATTGTAGCAAAGGGTTTGGTCAAAAACATGACACTGAGGCTATCAGGTGGGAGCCCTACCGACCCTCCACCAGTCACGGCCTCCCCGGAGAAAAGTATATTGATCAGCCCAGGTATCATGCCTCTGGGGGACAAGTTGGACGGGCTACAACCTCAAGAGCAAGCTAACGGGTCATCCTACAGCTTGGAGCTAACATTATTGGACGAAGCCAATAACTCACCATCAGCCTCAACGGCGACACCCTCGGGCCCTGCCATTGCTTCTCCTACAACGGCTACAAGAAATGCAGAAACTGATACTCCCCCCTCCTTAGATGAAATACTTACGGTTCTGAGCAAACAACTGAGCAATCAGCGGGCGGAAGCGCAAGAATATTTTCTTCAACTTAGAGAAGATAATAACAAGACGCAATCTGTCTTACAAGATCTCACGGCTAAAATTGGGGGGGTCTCTCAAGATACCATTGAGCTACAGGAACGGGTGGTACAGGTGGAGGAGACAAACACCAAAATGACCAAAACAGTGGAAAAACACGATGATCAACTGAAGGTACTACAGTTAAAAGTCGAGGATTTGGAGAATCGTCAAAGGCGCTCCAACCTAAGACTTTTTGGAATTCCGGAGAGATCAGAGGGTGCAGACCCTAGAGCCTACATTGTAGGGGTCCTTCAGAAGGCTTTCCCGGACCTGTCAGACTGGGACTGGGACTCACAAATCCAAAGGGCCCACCGTTTACCTCTGTTTCAGAAGAATAGAGAGAACCAATTCCCACGCCCATTCCTAATTTACTTCGGCAATTTCCTTCTACGACAAGCGGTCTGGCAGAGAGCCCGCCCCAACTCCCCAGTAGCTGTAGGAGAATTCTCGCTTTTCGCACGCTCCGATCTCAGTAGGGACACTATGGACAAGAGGTGGCAGTTTCGCAAACTGATGGATCCAATTAAGGCCCATGGGGGGCAAGTTTTCCTCCAAGAACCTGCTCGTCTAAAGGTTATAAGAAATGGGCGAACCCATTTCTTTAATGATGTTAAGGAAGCAGAGAATTATCTCTCCAGCATTATATCTAGCCAGAGCTAGACCCAGAAACAATTTAACATCAGAAGTAAATAAGTAAAGACTGATGTCAGAACAAACTATCTAATGGGAGTATGGGGGGCACAACTCCACAAACTCACGAAATTAGAGGGGGAGAAAATGAGAAAAATCGAAAGGAAACGAAAAAGACTTATGCATGTTTAATGATTTTTGCTTTATGGAGGGGGGGGGTGAGAGTGACACAGGTTGCGTCACCACACACGCTGCCTTACTAACGGCAGCATTCACTGGGGGGTGGTTCTTCCCCGGCCGGGGCGAGAATCAAGGGGGGGGGAGGGGGGAGGGACAACATCTCCGCAAGATGGGGGCTAGGGGAGCCAGGGGGGGGGGGAATATAATAAAATTTGTGTGCAAGATGACAAGTGGGAACTAATTGATAAAATTCGCAACTCATGGTTTTTTTGTGGCATTACGATATGTTGTAGAGGCTTAAGAGAACTAGCTTTAGCCTTATTATTTGGTTATTTGAAGAGGGGCGCATTATTTCAACAGACAGTTAAATGCATCTAATTAGATGTTTAGCCTGGAACGTGGCAGGACTTAATAGCAAAAACAAAAGATCCTTAGTATCAGAGGAATTGAAACTACATAACCCTCATTTTTGCTTATTATCAGAAACCCACATCGTATGGAAAGACAGGAAAATTTTAAATCAACTGGGATATGAAGTTTTGGTTTGTTCCACTTTTGGGAATCCTACAAGAGGAGTTGTCATTCTTAAGGACAAACGACTCAGGGTAGAGGTACTTCAAACCGCTCATGACAAGGATGGCAGATGGGCCATAGCGCAAATCAATTACGCTAACACCAAGTATGTTTTATGCGTAGTCTACGGCCCAAATGTAGATGACCCAAAACACTTTGACCAACTAAATGTGAAACTTTTGGGCTGGGAGGGGGAATTCATAATAATGGGGGATTTTAACTGTATTCTGGACTACAAAATAGATACTACCAAACCGAATGCTCATCAAAGGATGCACAAGACCAGGCTGTCCATAATAGATATATGTCGGACACACAATATTAAAGATGCTTGGAGATATTTGTATCCATCTGTGCCGGGCTTCACATACTATTCTGCGCCCCACAAGACGTGCACTAGAATAGATTTGGCTCTAATTAGCGATAAATTATTACAGGCTGGTTCTATGATTCTCTGTCCCCGGATAACATCTGATCACAACGCACTCATAATAACATTCGATACACAAAGTACGCGGACACCACCTAGGCCTTTCTCTTTTCCAAGACACTTGCTTTCTGATCCAAATTATGTGAAACAGCTCAAAACTCATCTCAATGAATACATAACCATTAATAGAAACTCAACCGGGTGCTGCATGGTATGGGACTCTTGCAAGGCAAGTATTAGAGGGCTCACTCAAGCCTACGTCTTCAGGCAAAATGCAGAACAGAAGCAGCACAAGCTTACACTACTAAATAGTATAACCAAATTGGAAGATTTACTTGTTAATGCATTACAGCATAACCCCGCAGCAGTAATGGAAATTAACCTAAAACTTAGCACATTGAAAACTGATATAAAATCTAACCTTATTAGGAAAAACAGCACTAGGATCCAAAAATTCAAAATAGCCCAATATGAGGGTGGGGACAAAATTGGCAAAGTCTTAGCATATAAAGTAGCAGAAGATAGAGCAGATACCTTAATCTCTAAAATCCGAGGACAAGGGAACAAAATATATAATCAGCCACAAGATATACTTAATCAATTCGCTGAATATTACAGAAGCCTATATACCCCAGAAAATCCTGCCGATATAGAATCAATCGAGGAATATGTAGAAGAACATCCAGTGAGTACAGGGAACCTATTAGGCTTGGGTGCACTCTCTAATGCCATATCACTGAATGAACTACAACAGGCTATTAACTCGCTACCTATAGGGAAAGCGGCAGGAGAGGACACAATACCTCTGGAACTCTATAAAATCTGCGGCCAAGAATTAGAACAGCTATTATTGGAAGTAATGCAATCGATTGGACCAAACGGAACGGCTCCTAAATCCTGGAACAGGACAAAAATAGTTTTTTTTTTTTAAAAAGGGAAAAATAAGTAAGAGAGAGGGTCATACCGACCCATCTCTCTGATCAACACTGATGCGAAAATATTCGCTAAGATCATGGCAAATAGATTAGCCCCTTTTATGCCCAAAATTGTCAATCAACAACAACATGGCTTTATCTTAGGGCGAGATACAACCGCGCACGTAAATATGGCAATCACAGCGTTTGATATCGCGGAGGTTAAGTCCACTCCACTCGGCATGATATTATTAGACGCCGAAAAGGCTTTTGACCGAGTGGGGTGGACCTATCTCTGGCGAGCACTATCTAAAATGGGTCTTGGGGGAAATTTTTTGAAGGGTATAAAAGCACTCTATGACAAACCCACCGCTTGCATTAGCTACGGGGGCCTGACCTCATCAGAATTCCCTATAATGCGCGGGACTCGGCAAGGTTGTCCTCTCTCACCTCTTTTATTTGCCCTCTCACTTGAACCTTTTTTACTTGCACTCCACCTTCAAAATTTGATTATCCCATTCAATTTCAGCTCACAGGAGCTGAAAATGACAGCCTACGCTGATGACATCGCCGTATATACCATGGACATTGCCAAAGCACTAAAAGGAATTTACCTCGAGGCCGAGAAATTTGGGAAGGTGTCAGGTTACAAGCTTAATGCTCAGAAGACGCAAGTCATATCGAATTACTCCCCATCTGTCCCTATACCTGAGATCTGCAAAGAGGCCACATATCTTGGGGTTAAACTAACAGCCAGACTACAAAACATTAACAATATAAACTATAACGACTTGACTAAAAAAACTACTCTTATCTTGAAAAAATGGAACAAACTGCCCTTAAATATGATTAGTAGAATTAACCTTATCAAAATGAAAGTTCTGCCAAAATTTGTATACCTATTTCGTTCCATCCCGCTGTCACTTAACAATACATTTTTTCAGCATCTAGACGGGCTTCTGAGCAGTTTTATTTGGGGCTACAAAAGGGCCAGAAGGTCATTAAAAATAATGAAAAATAATTTAAATAAAGGAGGGCTGAATGTCCCAGACTTCAAACTATATTTTTGGTCCTCATTTTTTACTCGTATACGCTCAGTACTACACGGAGATAGAACTCCCCTTTTTTTTCATTCTTTTATGCTGAAACAAGACTCCTCATTCTTTCTGTTTAGAATCAATGACCCGAACTACTACAAAAGGGTAAAGTTCAAGACCGCCAGAGACATTGCTAGGATTTGGAATAATATATTAAAACATTGCAAAACAAATTTTTATCACTCAAAACTTCCGCTGTGGGGCAACCCAGGTCTCCTGGCTATCTTTACAGATTCTATCACTAATAGTTGGGCTTCTTTTGGGATTAAGACGCTGGAGGATCTTTACGGCTCGCAGGGGTTTTTAGAACTCAATACACTTAAGCAGCTATACGACCTACCGGAATCTTCAAGGTTCAAATATATGCAAATCCATGATTATCTGATCAATTATAAAAAGATACAAAATATTTCTGATTGCGATATCTGGACTTGCCTCTATTCAAATAAGAACAAATCAGTTATCAGCCAATCTTATAAAATACTCAGCCTCTTTAGAACCAACGACAGCGACAAACTGGCGGCGAGATGGAGTACCCAGCTAAACCTAAATATTACTCCTAACCAGATAGAGCACTCTCTTACTAATATAAATAATCTTGTACGATCATCCAGCCTTCGGCTACAACAATACAGAACGACCTGCATGTTATATTACACACCAGAAAGAATTACCAAATGGTCATCAAACCCCTCCTTCAGTAGCCGTACCAAATGCCCCAAATGTTCGCTGGAAGCAGCTAATTTAGCTCATATCTTGTACTCTTGCCCCAAACTAAAGAACTTTTGGGGCGACATATTGAGTGTACTGAGACTAAAAAATATTCCATATCCCACCACTACGGCTGCCTCGGTCCTACTAGACCTTAACACCTCTTTATCCCCACAATCATCTCTAATCACTATACTTTTCTCATGTGCAAAATTAACTCTGGCTAGGGCCTGGATTGACCCAGAACCACCGACGGTTTGGAAATGGTGGATCTTAGTAATAGAAATACACGCTATGGAGCTAGCCTTAGCAAATCTTAGGGGAATACGCTCACTGACTAAGTTCAATAGAATTTGGGGCACTCTCCTAGATTGAGAATTTTATATTGTTATAATTCTATAAATTTGTATGACTCTTAAGCCTTTTGTTTAATTTTACAAATGGATGAACTTGTACATGAATTTCTGTTAAGATTTCCAAACATGCAGTTTTGGTTGAAAATGGCAAATGGTGGAGTAAGAGGAATGTGGTTCTTGTGAAAAACAATGTTCATGGAAATGATGTCATAGAAACCCCTTGTACTTATTCTGGTTCATCGCTACCAGATTGCATATTCAACAATCGGGTGGTGGTGACGCCACGGTTTCACATGATGTTCTAAATGAAAATTGTTCTGCTTCCAATGTTAATCTTGATAATTTTAACTTTTTACAGGACAATAATGTTGTTACTACTTATGTTAATCCTTTTGTGGCAACTTCATCTAGGGAGGGTAAAAGAAAATGACGTGCCCCCTACTATCTTAAGGATTACGTGCTGCAATAAGGGAGTGTTTGTTTTCCTTTTGCAGGCCAATTTAAATTGTATTTGTTTATTTATGTTTTTTTTGTTTTATTGTGTTAGTGGGGAAGATGTGTTGTATTCTATTTCCATGGTTACTCTATTTAGCTCTGATTAGCATTAGAATGTACTAAGGGTTCCAGCTGATGGTTCAAGGTCTGTCAGTTGTTGGAAGACCTCAGATGTAGGTTGGCCTGTTGGGTTGGTGCTGTGTACTTCTGGAGAATAAAAGATACAGAAACCTATACAACTATCTCCTGGATTCATTTAAGAACCTCACTACAGTCGGTTTGACCAATCCGAAATGGCTGCCGCGTGACGGCAGTAATGACGAGAGCCAAGGACAATTTCCCCAAAATCCAGAAAAGACTCACGATGCCTGCAAAGGGTTCTGTGAGGCCTTGTGGGTCATCGGAGTCCTCAGTGAAACTAATTAAACAGGTGCGGAGGTTGAGGCAGCTGACGTAGGGAGAAGACGACGGGAAGAAGTGTGGGTCCGTTTTGTAAAAGGGATGCTACAGCGAGCTCCTGCTTGTAGCCGATCATCGCGAAACGTAACAAAGACACTCTCACATCCATGAGGTAAGTTTCAGGAGCTTTATTCAGAAAAAGGAGCAACCCCTCTGGCTGCGATCTTGTCTCCATAAATCCTCAACTACAACTGCTGTGCGGCCGTGGAGACCAAGGAGAGAGAACACAGGTATGAAACTCATGGCCAAACAACAGGTCTTTAAATGAAAATAACACGCATGACCATGCTCGTGATGAAGTGCCATCATTCGCATGATCACTGGTGCCATACATAACATTTTAAACCTGGGTACCTCTTGAATCCTCAGGATATTGGAAGAAAAGGACGCAAATTCGGCATGGATACCTTATGTTGACAAAATGTTATGGGGGCCTGTTAGATTTGAGGGTCTCTGGTTGGCACAGGTAGGTACTTGTGACAAACAGGGACCCTCTCCTCAAGTCAGAGAAAGGGGATTACACACCTAAAATAACCCTTGCTCACCCTCTAGGTTCCGTGGCGCGAGCAGTCAAGGCTTATTTCCGAGGCATTGTTAGTTAAGCAGTACCATATACAGTAACCCAGTGACAACACTACAAATGGACACCACACAGGTTTTATATAAAAAATAAGTAGACTTTATATAGAGTTACCACAAGACCATAAACAACAAAAATACACACTATGATTACTTTAAGATGGTAGATTAAGCTTAGTTCAGTTCAGTTCTTAGATGCGACACTCTGCATCAATGTACCTTAAGTTGCGTTGCACTTCCACGACAAGCAATGTCACAGCGATGGGAAATGCGGCAAAGTCAGGTGCAAAGAAATAAAGACGTGAAGATCTTCGAGATGCGGCGCGCTTCTCGGGGATGCGAGAAACTCTTGGTTTGATGCGTGGACTGCAGCTGCGACACCCTTACGATGCGACGGCTACAGCTCCAGCGCCGACGCTCTTCTCCACGATGCGTGAAGCTTCCGCTCGATGCGACAACTACAGCGGAGACATCCAAGATGTGACGGCAGCAGCTCCGAATGCGCCGCGCTTCTCGGGGATGCTAGGTTCTCTTGGTCGATGCGGTGCAATGCAACAGTTCCAGCGGTGACACCCTCCTTCTCTGGAGTTGCAATGGTGACACGCTCCGACCTCGTTGCGAGACTCCTCTCCTGATGCGGTGCAGTGCAACAACCACAGCGGCGACACCCTTCTTCTTCGGAGTTGCGACGGCAGCAGCAGCGACGGCGACACGCTTCCTCTTCGTTGCGGCACGCTTCTCTCCGATGCGGTGCAGTGCGACAGTTCCAGTGGCGACACCCTCCTTTCTCCGGAGTTGCGACGGCAGGCACAGCGACGGCGAAAAGCATCTTCTCGTTGAGTCGCGCTTCCAGCTCCTTGCGACACGCACTTCTTTAGAAGGCCCAAAGCAGGCACTTCCAAAAGAACTCTGGGGAGCTGGGGGGAGAAGTCTGTTATCCCTGAGACTTCAGCAGGAGGCAAGCTCTTTTCCAAGCCCTTGGGGATCCTTCACAAGTTGAAAGCAAAGTTACAAAGTTCCTTTCTCCTTCCTTTGGCAGTAAGGCAACCACTTCAGGCCAATTCCCCAAGCAGCACTTTAGCTTGGGAATAGTCCCAATACCACCAGCCGTCAGTGCACGCTTTCACCAGGCACACACACCACCAGCCGTCAGTGCACGCTTCCACCAGGCACATACACCACCAGCCATCAGTGCACAATTTCTACAGGCACACACACCACCAGCCATCAGTGCAAGCATCAATTGTTAACACATCCACAATTAACTATTGTAGCAATCGCAGTATGGCGCACTTTACTTTTAAACATGTCAGTGCAGAGGGGGGAACTGAAATCTTTTATGGCCCTGAGATCAGATTTCGGGCTGCAACGCACACAGTTCTTTAAGTACGCGCAGCTGAGACATGCTTGGCGGGCCCAGAACATTCAGGCAGCCGAACTTCCGGAGTACGCACAGTTAGAGGGACACCTCCTACAGGAGCGCATCCAGGAAAAACCGGTCTCACTCACATATAAGACTTTGACGAATAACATGCTGGGGGACCTGGCCAAGCTCAGACAAACATGGGAGAATGAGGTGGGAGACATGGAGGATATAGATTGGGACATTGTGCTGATGCATCCCCGAGAGGTGGCGATTAAATCCAGGCTGCTCCTTATTCAATTTAACGTGCTACACAGAACCTACTATGACAGGGTGCGACTACACAAAATGGGGAGGACGGAAGACACAAGGTGCCTTAGATGCAGAGACATGGAGGGGGACTTTTACCACATCATATGGACGTGTAGCAAGATACAGGTATACTGGGGTGAGGTTTTCAAGGAGTTGAGTGGGGTGCTGGAGATCCCTCTCCAACCGGAGCCCAGGTTGGCACTCTTGGGTATGACTAACGACGTAGACCTAGCGCGACCTCTACTGATCTTCCTGGTACTGGCGCTGGTGGTAGCTAAAAGAGACATAGCTAAGTACTGGGGCGCACCACACTCACCGGGGTTGGATGAATGGAGGAGAGGGTTAGACCTATATATGGCCGCTGAGAGGGTCACTTACAAAGCAAGGGGATGCCCGAAGAAGTTCCGTAAGGTCTGGAGACAATGGAGACGCCACCATGGCTTGGATGGGGGGCTATGAGGGAGTCTTGAAAAGTAAATATTTGACAATCGGTACGAACCCTTCCCGAGTATGCCTGTGCCTAAAAAACAGGGACACTTATACCACGGCACCTTGGGCATTTGGTCAGATCAAAATCACATATGTACTGAATGTAATGTGGGGAGGGTGGTGGGAGGGAGACATGGATGTGCGAACTGCTGATTACATGATTGTATTGTTCAGTTATGAAAAAATGCAAATAAAAATGTTAAAAAAAAAAAAACATGTCAGTGCAGGCTTTTCCACCTGGCACACACACCACCAGCCTTCAGTGCACGCTTCCAGACACACACACCACCAGCAGTCAGTGCACGCTTTGCCACCAGGCACACACACCACCAGCCATCAGTGCACGCTTTCAACAGGCACACACACAACACCAGCGATCAGTGCTAGAGCGCGCAGTTTTCCCCAGGTCACCCGGGATACCAATTCTCTAACACGCACTGGGCCCTTGGCGTGAAGAACACATTAATTTCGTTTGGGTGAAACTGGGTGAGGATTTCTCCTCCTGCACGCTGCTAGGAGTAATCAAGTTTGGATTTACCTCTGCTTACCATGCACCCGACTTACCACAGGCGCAATTCTTTGACGGACCTGGAGCTGTTAAGGAAAAGTAGACAGGCCTAACATCCAATACACCATAAAATCCACAATATACTTTCCACAGTTTTTTGTAAAATGACCACAGACACCTGATTAAGTTCTAGTTTTTATATAAGAATTCAAAGTGAAGAAGCCAAAATAATAAGCGATACACAGAGTAATATATCAAACATCAAAATCAATACCAAAAGATAACTTTGCACAAACAATATGACCATTTAGAATATATGGGAAACTACAGGGAGAAGTTTAGCACATACTATTCACTGCAACTTTACACTAGAACATAGGATGGGAATGGGACCTAGAACATGTACTTAACGTAAGTATTGAACTATTCTTGCTATTTTCACTGCAATCCACTAAAGGAAAGGGAAAAACGGGAACATGCTATGGATTATAAAATCAATGAATTTCTAAAGGAAAGGGGAGAGAAGGAACCAACTAAAATTCAGGCACATATAAGTTCAATGGCAATAAGGCAATAACATAGGTAAGAATGCTTTAATAGATCAGAGAGAGAGAGAGAAAGAAAGAGATAAAAAGATACGCAAACCCACAATCTATATTTACCTAATTCAGACTGAAGACCAACCCTGGCCACGGGTCAGTTGGGAAGACGGGGACAGGGACCCTCAGAAAAGGAATGCCAGACTGTGAGCAGGTACAGCTCACGGAGAATAAGGACAGGATACCCCTCAGGTTCGGATCAAGGACTGGGCCTCCCAGGGTACGACCAACACCCACAGCTTCGGACAGCAACGCCTGCGTTACCCCCTCCTGCAAGTAATCCGCCAGAAACCCTGATTGGATTTCGAATTCCCCAGCAAAGTGCTTCGCCAGCACTTAGGATTTTCCACCCCTTGGGAGTTTGTGGAAAGTATGGACAAAGTGCTCCGCAGCACTTTCAGAATGAGCACCTATTGAGATCGTAGGGTCAGTGACAGGTCTGCTACTCGGACAAGTCGGACAATTTTCATAAGCTAAACGAGGATAATTATACAATTTTGGGGACCCTCAGACCACCCCCTAATGTTGCAAGTGACAGTTTCCCATATTGTGATTGGTCAGGAGAGGTGGTGTGGTCTTTACCACCTCCTAGAATTCAGTTTCACATGATAAATATGCAATTTTGAATACCCGCCCCTCAGGTTCACGTTCCCATGCATAGAATACAGCAGTACAGAACAGTTTTCAATAGGTAGCAACAATATTGCGATTTCCAAGGTGAGGCGCCGTATTCCCAGCGTCGTTCCCAAGCGCATTGAGCTTCAGGTGCCAGCTGGCTAGGCTTAGCTTCTGCGCAGATGGAACTTTCTCCGGTCACGTGACAGTGCCCAGCAGAGCTTCAAGTATGGCTCCGCTCATGATTACCCAGCCCACAAAGACGCGGTACATGAAAAGTAAGCGAAAACAAATTAGAATCATACATAAAAATGATCGCACTGTATACCACGATAAGAGATAACCAACCCTTACTTTTATAATAACTATAGCATTAGGGATTAATGCAAAAGAATAGATAGGCTAAAAGCTGCTGCAGTAAGCAGAGAGCGTGGTGAGAGACAAGCGGCCATATTTAGCATCAATGCGCATGAGCACAGAATCCCTCCAGAATGCGAGTGCGTCACATCACATGGGTATGACCGACGCATGCGCAGACTGAATTGCGGCAAAGCAGCCATTTTCAGTGCAAGCTTCGTTAGTACTTGAAAAGACAAACAAGCAAGCATCCTAGGGACACCCGCGTGTAGGGGAAAACACTTTACAAATGACGAACAATGGTGTTAATATTATTTATGCCATTTAGATAAGGGTTTTGCATACGAGCAAGGCGCTATACGTGCGAATCCTTGCTCCATCAATCCCCTCTTTGATGATATTTACTATCATCACTACATGAAGGAAACAGATGCCAACTTTTCTCATTCATTCATATCGTCCATTTCGATTTCAATAAACTTATTGTTTAGTTTTCTTTCAGCTTCCCTATGAGAGTGGTGATTTTTCGCCTTTTTATAAATTGCACTTTTCAGCTCTTCTAATTCTAATTCATCAATGTTTCTTTTCACCCCCCTCGGATTGACTGTATATTTCTTCTTACACTTCTGACATTTGCAGCAGATAAAAATGATCAATACAATCACACCTATTATGACTATTGGCATCAGTATTTTCCACAAAATATTTCTACCTAGATTAGTAAACCAACTACCTATTGAGGAGAGACCTCCAGTCAGTCTCGTCCAGGCACTGTCAACCTCCAATGGTTTGAGTTCCTTTTCCAAATTAGTTATGTTCCTCACATATTGTTTTAATTCGATACTCTTGTCAGGAATGTAGGTGCAACAATGTTGCGCTTTCAGCATTCTACAGACTCCGCCCTCTTTTGCTAATAGGGTGTCAAGGGCAAGACGGTTTTGTAAAACCATTGATCTGATCGCAACCATTTCAGTATTGACCAGCAGGAAACCAGCAGCAGTGTCCGTTGATAACCGGTCCACTACTGTAGACAATTTGCAGATTCTATGGGTGTTCAGAACTACCCCCATTCCAGGTATCAGTGCACTAAAAATATCACCTACAATTTCGCCTACACTTTCGCGTCTACTACGCACTAAGCCATTAGTTTCATCATCGCTTCCAGCTGCATTGTTCACATGGTATATTTTCGGGAAAACAATGCCAAAGTAGCAGCTCCCATACCAGTGATCCGGCAATTTGAAATAAGCCTTGTTCCCACATATATAATATATTCCGGGAAACACAGGTTCTGACCCATTTTTGAAACCCCAACCTCCAATTACCTTATAATTATGTTCACACTCGCTGGAACCGATGAATACATTGTTATAGTACTCTGTCTTTTCCCTATGGATACAAAGTTTCCCCTTTCTTTCAAAATCCAGCAACAAGGCAGGACTGGCTTCGCCTTCTGAGGTGTAATTCATGTGCTCAGCCCACTTAGGGATTCTATCCTTCTCGTCATTTGCCTTCTTCTGAAACTTTTCTCTCCTTCTGTCTGCCATCTTTATAAACATCTTTTCCTGCTCTTGCAGTGAACAGGTCAGATTGTCTTCCCTTGCTTGATCTAAGTCTATGTTACCTATAGTCAGGAAATATTCTCCCATATAGCGGGTCACGTCACTTGTAGTATGTACACGGTTCAAATGTCCTCTAACAGGAAGTTCAGAAAATACTACGTCATCATTTGAATAATAGTACTGCAAGGTGCTTCTATAGAACAAGCTAGCCAGTATACTACAGGATATTCCATAGGTCAAAGGTAGGTGGTGGTATGTCACGCCTTCAGCCACTGAAGTTGGCAGCTTCATGCAGACATAACAGTCCTCTATTTCCATAGCTTCTACATAATGCACTAACAAGTTAGCAAAAACATTTAAGTGCGTCCTGTTCTTCATTTTGTGAAAATGTAGTCCATCCTCATCTGGTGCTTCTAAATCAGGTCGTGTGTGTGTCAGTCCTACTCTTTTGTCGCGTCTCTCTAGTCTTCGTGGTGTTTCTGCAGTCGGTACGACCCCTACATCTACTGCTTCGGGTTCAGTAGGGGACAAGTTAGGATTCTTACTTATCATAAAAGGTAGAAAAACTGTTAGTCCTATCCACATTACTATTAGCATAGCTACACTACACAAGCATATCTTACAACAGGTTTTGAGACACCCACAGCGGGATCTCCCAGAGACACTCGGATCAGACATATTTAGCTTACAGGTGGCTTTTGCTACCCCTCTTCGTTTCTCTGCACCAAAGGCTCACTTCGGCTCTCTTAAGGAGGGTCTTCGTCCGAACTCCGATCAGCAATGGACTCGTGGTCACTGTTGCCACTGTGGTGAGGCTCGTCAATTTCTTCCAACACAAAGTACGTCCACTCAGGGCTCCGATACAGTCGGTTCTGTTTCTTTATTCTGTCGCTCTTTCTCAGCGATTTGCCTTGGGCTGCACTCCTTTCACTTAAAGCCTTTTTTCGGTCTTTATCGTTCTCTTCGACTGTCTTTAGTCTGAGCCTTAGTCTCTTGACGTATCGAGGTGTATTTCTTCCTCCGTGCCTCCCAGTGGTTGAGGAGACTTCTCCTTCTCCGTGCACTCTTTTCACTTTTTGTTGTGGCACTTCTGTTGTCCTGCCTGTCTGACTAGTTCCAGGTCTTTCGTCTATTTCTTCTGCCTGGTCGCTAATCTGTTCCTGCTCAGATTCAAATCGCACTTTCTTCTTACTTTTTTTTACTGTTGTTTCCGTTGTCTGAGCACTTTGATCTAGTTCTATCTGTTCCTGTTCATGCTCTTCGACCTCTTCGCTTTCTTCTGCATGAACGTCAGCCCTAATTTCTAACTGTCCCTCTCCCTTCTCGGGAGTTTCAGGAGGAGTGTCGATGTCCTGATCTGACCCTACTTGGCCTACTTCCTGATCAGGTGGGTTATGGCTTTCGTTGACCTGACCTGCTTCTTCTATTTCTGACTCACCTGGACTATCCCACTCACTGTCTAAGTAAGAATATTTCCGGGTTCGTATTGGATCATGAACCGGTTCGTCGGCGGGATACCATTCAACGTCTTGACTTGTGCTCGGCAGTTCGATGTCAGCTAGCTCCGGACTCTCTTCCTCAGAGGTCTCTTCAGCTGTGCTGCCTTCAGCTCCAGTCGCGTTTTCTCCAGATACCCGCTTTGTGTGGCTGGCGTGGATCCACTTCGGTACACCAGCGCACTTCACAGCAGTGGTAGTGACGAGGATCACTTGTCGTCGCTTTCCCCACCTTGGCTTCAAGCAGCTGCTCCGGGTGTGTTTCTTTAACACCACCCAGTCTCCTGGCTGCAGGTTGTGTGCTGGAGTCTTTGGCCACTCGTCTTCAGTCTCTCCAATCTGCTGAGAGAGAGAACGCACTTGGTCACCCAACTGCTTGCAGTATTCTAGCACCATATCATCAGAAATGCTTAGCAGTTTGTTTCCGGGTACCCATGCCTGGCGCATCACTCTTCCCATCAACACTTCATGGGGACTCAGGCCAGTCTTTCGATTTGGGATACTTCTCAAACTCATCAGTACCAGGGGTAAAGCTTCTATCCAGTTCATTTTTGTGGAATCACACATTTTTCCCAGTCTGGACTTCAGAGTGCCATTTATTTGTTCCACTACCCCAGAAGCCTCTGGGTGGTAGGCGCAGTGCAATCTTTGCTTCATTTTGAATGCTCTACAGAGTTCCAATAGGACATCGTTGGCAAAATGCCCACCTTGGTCCGTTTCGATTGTCTCTGGGATCCCATACCTAGGTATCAACTCCCTGAGCAATAGCTTGGCTGTGGTGATAGCGTCATTTTTCTTAGCTGGATATGCTTCCACCCACCTAGAGAATAGACAAACTATGACTAAAACATATCTGTATCCGTTGCATCTGGGCATGGTTATGAAGTCTGCCTGTATTCTTACGAAGGGACCTACTGCCTTTCCAATAGTACTCTGTTTCACTACAGTCTTCTTTCCTGCATTGAATTGCTGACACACTAGGCACCTCTGGCAAAACCTTTCCGCCTGGTCCCTGAACCCTGAATTGCAGAACACTTGTTCAAACACCCGACACATCGCATCTCTTCCCATATGTGTTGGCTCATGTATCATTCTGACCATGGGGTCGATCAAGCTATCAGGCAGTACAGGCACCCCATCCGGATTTACCACCACACCATCTTCTCGCAACTCGCATTCCTTTGCGGCCCACCTGCCTTTTTCTTGCCTGTCTGTGGCTTGTTGTATCTCTCTTAATTCTTCCCACGTTGACACATTATCAAACAACATAAGTTGGCAGCTGGTTCCATCCCACCGGGCAATTTGTAGGGACATCTGGTGTCGGGCACAAAACTGTGCAATTTTGTCAGCGTACCTATTACCGGCAGTCACGTCGTCATTTCCAGACCTGTGAGCCGCACACTTGACCACAGCCAATTCTTTGGGCAATTGGATAGCTTCCAGTAAGTTATGCACTACTTTCCCATTTCGGATAGGTGTGCCAGAGGAAGTCATGAATTCTCTTTGCAACCACAATTGGCCGAAGTCATGAACAACCCCGAAACAGTACTGACTGTCGGTGTAAACAGTAATTCTTTTGTTTTTTCCCCTCTTGCATGCTCGAGTTAACGCTATAAGCTCCGCCACTTGTGCAGATTTCACCTCGCGCATGTAAGATGCCTCGATGACTCCTGTCAGAGTAACCACAGCATAGGCAGCACTCAGACTCCCACTCTCATGTCTCAAACACGAGCCATCCACAAACATTGTTTTATCCCCTTCCCGTAGTGCTATTTCACGAATGTCAGGATGGGGCTTGGTGCTATATTCAGTCAGATCAATGCAATTATGTTCCCCACCCTCATCCGATTCTGCATCCAGAGGGACAGGTAACAGTGTCGCAGGATTTAGGACATTGCACCGGGAGATAGTTATATTTTCAGCACCAATCAAAATTCTCTCATACTTAGTCAGCCGACTAGGTGTGAGGTACTGGGTCCTAGTTCTAGTCAGTAGGATGATAACAGAGTGAGGAACATAGACAGTGACGGGATGTCCCATGACAATGCTCTCGCTCTGTTCCAGACTGACGCAAGTAGCAGCAACGGCTTTTAAGCAGACAGGCAGTCCAGCCGCCACTGGATCTAGGGTGGCCGAAAAGTAGGCGACCGGCCTTCTGACTGATCCGTGCTCCTGGGTTAGGACTGAAAGAGCACAATTTTCTCTAGTGTCACAGAACAGTTCAAAAGGTCTATTGTACTCAGGCATACCCAATGCAGGTGCGGTACACAGACAGTTTCTCAGAGTTACCCAAGCATTCATGCTTTCACTGTCCCAATGGACGGGGTCCTCCACTCCTTTCTTTGTCATATTTATCAGGGGTCGGGCTAGAGCCGCAAATCCTGCAATCCATTGCCTGCAGTAACCCACAACTCCCAAGAACATTCTCACTTCTTTCTGAGTTTTGGGCAGTTCCATTGCTCTAATTATTTTGATTCTTTCGGTAGTTACTTTCCTGATTCCTTTTTCTATCTGGTGCCCCAGATACTTCACTGAGTTTTTACAAAACTGCAATTTGTCAGGCGACACTTTATGTCCTCCCTTTCCTAGGTGATTCAGCAAGGCAATTGTGTCAGTGACACAGTCAGACTGGGTTTTAGATGCCACTAACAGGTCATCTATGTACTGCACCAAAACAGACTCTCTTGGCAGCACTAGGGATTCAAGGCACTTTTTCAGTATCTGGTTGAAAATCGATGGACTTTCAGTGTACCCCTGGGGGACACGATTCCAGACATAGATATGGCTGTCGAATTCAAAACTGAAAAGGAATTTGCTTTCAGGGTGCAATGGGATGGAAAAGAATGCGTGGCACAGATCAATGACAGTGAACCATTCTGCATTCCAGGGAATCTGGTAGAGAATGACTGCAGGGTTGGGTACAATAGGACAGCAAGGTACGACAATTTGGTTTACCTTGCGCAGATCTTGCACTACCCTGTACTTCCCACTAGGCTTTTTGATCCCAATGATAGGCGAATTACAGGGGCTGCTCAACACTTCTTCAATTATTTCTGCTTCTAGCAGTCTCGTTATTTCAGTCGCTACTCCTGCCTTCACTTCTGCACTCATTTTGTACTGTCTTGTTTTGGGGTATACAGCATTTGTTTTGATTGTTATCTTAACCGGGTCCACATTTGCCATCAGGCCTACATCCTTTCCCGTGAAATCCCACACTTCAGGTACTACTCTTAGCTGGAGTTCCTCAGGTAAATCCTCAATTGTCAAAGGCTTGATATCAGCATCTTGTCTGACCAACATTAGTTTGTACAGGCCATCTTCATCGGGGGTCTGAATTTCAACGCCATTTGGTGTGCAGTAAATGGTACAACGCATCTTGCACAACAAATCACGTCCCAGTAGGTTTACAGGACTGGAATCACAGACCACAAATCTGTGCATTTCCTTGAAATTCCCTATAGAAATTTCCATTGGTTCAGTTACAGGGGTACTTATTATCTGATTTGATACGCCCACTACTTGGATCGCTTCTCCCGAGAGGGGTAGGTTAGGAACATCCACTGTTCTTACAGTAGATCTGGTAGCACCAGTGTCCAACAGAAAGGTGACATCTCTGCCTTCAACCTTTCCTTCAATGTATGGTCCAGTCTGGTCTACCGGTAAGGAGGCGCCAAGTACGCACTCCTCATCCTCCCCTCTCAGGCCCCGTCAATCTTGATCCTCACAAAGGAAGGTATCACTTAGCAGGTACTGTGGAATGACCGCATTTCTTTCACTCTCAACCTCCCATACTTCCGCCCTCTCATTCTGCTGACCCTGACTCTTAAAATTCTGTCTAGGAGCGCGAGGTACTGGAGGTAATTTTACCTGTTGCTGTGTTTTCCTTGTCCCCTCTTTCGGCACCTGTGGATTTAAACCATTTACAGGGGCATTACCAGCCTGTAGGTGTGGACACTCGTCTCTCCAATGCCCCATCTGGCCGCACCCATGGCACGGAAACTTTTTCATGGCCTCCTCACGACTCATTTTAGGTCTGGGCTTTCCTCCCCCCCCAGAATTGGTATTCTGAACATTATTATCAGAAGTCATTTTACTTAACTGTTTTTCTTGCTGTTCAGCTAATTTCACCTGTGCCCACATCACTTTCTCCTTGAGGGCTTTCTTTTTATTTTCGATCTCATCTTCGCAGTATTTTGCATATTTCAGGACATCATCTATGGGCTTTCCCTGCCAACTGATTTTGTTATCTCGAATCCACTGTGATATTTCAGGCCTTAATCCTAGCACAAATCTGTAACTGAAATGGGTCATGTCTTTCATGTCCACATTATCAATACCACTGTAAGTTTTGAATACCTGTAGTAACCTTTCGTAAAATGAATGCACTGTCTCATCACGTTCTTGGGTTGTTCTATCTATTCGGGTCCAATCTGTCTCTTTGGCGGGAACCTTTTTCTTGAGATATTGTATGACTTGATCATATTTCCTCATTACTTCAGGTGCAGGCGCACCTGTTTTCTCATCTCTTGGAAATTCCTCACTGGGCCAATCAATTTCAATTTTACAGTCGGTCCACAGATCTACAGGGACCACAATGTCGAAAAACCCATCCAGGTCTTTCAACAGGCATTTCTGAACCTTTATGAACCGCTCTACCTGTCGGTACCAGTCAACTGGTTTCTCACGTAATTTTGGGAAGTCATTTGTAAATGACACAATGTCTTGTCTGGACCAAGGGACATGGACATATTTTCCTCCCGGGACCTCCCTCATGGGACACAACTTTTCTGTTGGGGTTACTTCCTTTAATACAAATTCTGAGGTTACTGACCCAGCCCTGCTGCCTTCCTTTTTCTTTGCCCACCTTGTTCTCCACTTCCCCACTTCGCCCCATTTCTGCAGGAGTTTTAATAATTCCTTTACTTGGATCTGTTTCCCCATCACATTCAGGCTTTCTAAGTCTTTGTCTGTGAAGTCTACTCTGTAAGGTTTCTGAAGAACTTTGGAGCGACTAACATCAACTCCCATCTCTGTAGCGGCATCCATTATCTTTTCGTGGAGCACCCTAGCACTCCGGGTAAGATTTTTACTGATGAATAGTAACTCTTCTTCATTATACGAGCTCAGGCGCTCAACTCCCACGTTCCCAGCCATCATTTCTTCTATTTCTATTCTTAGTTTATATATTTCCAATGTTTTAGGTTGAGAAGTGGTCTCTTTCTCTATCTCCTTTGTCCACCGGTCTAATTCTTCAGGGGAAACTAAAGAGGCGTTCCTAATTCCAGATGCACTTTCAATCACCACTTCCTTTTGTCTGGGCTGACTCCTTGTCCCTATTACACTGGCCCTCGATTCCCTTATGGGCAAATCCATTAAACTTCCAGATTCACACTCACTTTCCTGATCCTCATCTATGAATACTTCTTTCCTCGGGGTCTGGCAGCTAGGAGTAGGCAGTATTGGGGTGATGACAGGAGGAAGGGGACTAATCAAGTCATTTTTATACATTGGGATAGCAGGACCAATAGTTACCGGAATGGTCAAGGCCTCAGGATGGGGATGCATCTGTGCAATGGTTCTGGCTAAATCCTCTCGTTGTTTACAGAGGACTTCTCTCTCTTTTTCCTGCAACCCCCTTTCAACAGTATTGCCATGTAATACCTGGGGTACTAAGGATGGATAAATACTCGGGGCAGTCGGGGTAACCAATCGAGGGGGACTTTCCCCGAATGGCTGATAATTCGGGACTGTGGACTTAGGTATGCAAAACTCATCCCTTCCACTAGGTTTACTGCTTGTAGCTATCCTGTCTGTATCACTTTCCCTCCTACTCCGGGGGTAAGTGGTAACAGAGCTTTGAGAATGCATCGAATCTGATTCTGCTACATAGGGAGGTGGATCCTTCATTAACAAGTCTTCCAGGTGTTCATCTTCTACATCCCCCATAGGTGCTAGGTGATGGGTTTTTGCTTTACATTTTCCTTTCTTCTCCTCTAATACTCCCATCATGGGAAACAGTCCTTCAGTTAACATAGACTGCCTCCACTGTTTCATTTTCTGCTCTTTGGTCGGCGTGGGAAGTCTGGGATACCACTTACTCACTCCTTTATCCATTCGGGGTTTATCTCGCTCTGCAGCCTCAATTTCCCATTCCTCCAAAGCTTCGTACTGGGTCAACCTAGGTCTAGGGTGTAATTCATTCATGCGGGTCCTTAAGTTAAACAGGATCCGACCATTAAATGTACCTTCAACAGGGAATGCCAGGACTCCGTCATCTATAGTATACTTTGCCCAATTTTCTAGCCAGACACAAGTGTGATACCCTTTATCAAACAACATAAAAGAGGCAGGGGTATTTGGCGGGGGAATGAGTACACCTTCTCTCGTTCTAATGGGCTTGTCAGTTTTGAAAAAATTCTTTACTTTATCCGAAAATGACAATTTTCTCTTTATTCCATACATCATGTGCGGTCTACCTCGTCTAAGCTGATCCTTATAAAATCCTAGGTATTTGGGATGAGGTATAAAATCTGGATACCACATATAATCTTCGGGATTCTCTTTGAACTCGGCTTGATCAATTTTGTTTACTTTTGTACTTCCAATGCTAGCGCGATTTTTATTTCACGCCACCCAATCAGGTCAGAGAATACAACTACAGTCAACCAATGGGTGCGCGGCCTTTTCGGAAGGCAGAGTCTCCCGTTTCGGCACTCACCCCTCCTTCACAAATTCAGCTCCGCTACACGCCCGCGGTCCTGACCAATACCAGCGCGGCACGGAGTGACGTCAGAGCAGCTCTCCGACTGACTCCCGCCTTCACAAGGTAACGGAAACTTTTTACTCTCTCTAAAGTGCGAGTGCAAGTTTTAGTTAATAACACGCAACGTTTGCCACTATGTCTGAGTGTTCTAAAAAGAGAAAAGACTTTTCTTTCGCTACTAGTAAACCACTTCTGTCTACTTTTCATTCACTCTGGATAGACTTCTTTGCCTGTCCCTTCACACTAGTAACATAGAACCCGTTATTCTTCTGGCTCATCCACCTTAGTCGGGGATATGCACTGAGCCAGGATTTCACCAGCGAACTATTTTACTTACCAGACAAGCCTCGGAGACCCTACTACTCCTTCCGTATGCGACCCTTACTAGGTGATATCGCAATGAAAGTTTTATAACGGACTCGTAGCTATCATTCACTCCAGAAACAAAGGTCCTAATTAGTGCTTCCAGTTATCCTTAACCCTGCACTAATTATTCAAACTTAGTGACTTCAACAGCTAACCGGATTCTACTCACCGTTAGCTAAAATACTTCCCCGGGGATTCAGACTACACTGAACATTTACAAACAATTCTGGGTTAATTCAACATGCAGTATTTATGACAACAATGCAATTCATGAACATTTACATATAAAAACACATTTCAAAAATATTGTAAAAATACAGTAACAATCAGCAGCACGTTTTTGTATTCACGGTTTGTTTATGACTATCCTGTCTACCTAATCTAACTAGTCCAAACCATCCTCTGCTAGCCAGAAATTACTGCTAGAGCGCGCAGTTTTCCCCAGGTCACCCGGGATACCAATTCTCTAACACGCACTGGGCCCTTGGCGTGAAGAACACATTAATTTCGTTTGGGTGAAACTGGGTGAGGATTTCTCCTCCTGCACGCTGCTAGGAGTAATCAAGTTTGGATTTACCTCTGCTTACCATGCACCCGACTTACCACAGGCGCAATTCTTTGACGGACCTGGAGCTGTTAAGGAAAAGTAGACAGGCCTAACATCCAATACACCATAAAATCCACAATATACTTTCCACAGTTTTTTGTAAAATGACCACAGACACCTGATTAAGTTCTAGTTTTTATATAAGAATTCAAAGTGAAGAAGCCAAAATAATAAGCGATACACAGAGTAATATATCAAACATCAAAATCAATACCAAAAGATAACTTTGCACAAACAATATGACCATTTAGAATATATGGGAAACTACAGGGAGAAGTTTAGCACATACTATTCACTGCAACTTTACACTAGAACATAGGATGGGAATGGGACCTAGAACATGTACTTAACGTAAGTATTGAACTATTCTTGCTATTTTCACTGCAATCCACTAAAGGAAAGGGAAAAACGGGAACATGCTATGGATTATAAAATCAATGAATTTCTAAAGGAAAGGGGAGAGAAGGAACCAACTAAAATTCAGGCACATATAAGTTCAATGGCAATAAGGCAATAACATAGGTAAGAATGCTTTAATAGATCAGAGAGAGAGAGAGAAAGAAAGAGATAAAAAGATACGCAAACCCACAATCTATATTTACCTAATTCAGACTGAAGACCAACCCTGGCCACGGGTCAGTTGGGAAGACGGGGACAGGGACCCTCAGAAAAGGAATGCCAGACTGTGAGCAGGTACAGCTCACGGAGAATAAGGACAGGATACCCCTCAGGTTCGGATCAAGGACTGGGCCTCCCAGGGTACGACCAACACCCACAGCTTCGGACAGCAACGCCTGCGTTACCCCCTCCTGCAAGTAATCCGCCAGAAACCCTGATTGGATTTCGAATTCCCCAGCAAAGTGCTTCGCCAGCACTTAGGATTTTCCACCCCTTGGGAGTTTGTGGAAAGTATGGACAAAGTGCTCCGCAGCACTTTCAGAATGAGCACCTATTGAGATCGTAGGGTCAGTGACAGGTCTGCTACTCGGACAAGTCGGACAATTTTCATAAGCTAAACGAGGATAATTATACAATTTTGGGGACCCTCAGACCACCCCCTAATGTTGCAAGTGACAGTTTCCCATATTGTGATTGGTCAGGAGAGGTGGTGTGGTCTTTACCACCTCCTAGAATTCAGTTTCACATGATAAATATGCAATTTTGAATACCCGCCCCTCAGGTTCACGTTCCCATGCATAGAATACAGCAGTACAGAACAGTTTTCAATAGGTAGCAACAATATTGCGATTTCCAAGGTGAGGCGCCGTATTCCCAGCGTCGTTCCCAAGCGCATTGAGCTTCAGGTGCCAGCTGGCTAGGCTTAGCTTCTGCGCAGATGGAACTTTCTCCGGTCACGTGACAGTGCCCAGCAGAGCTTCAAGTATGGCTCCGCTCATGATTACCCAGCCCACAAAGACGCGGTACATGAAAAGTAAGCGAAAACAAATTAGAATCATACATAAAAATGATCGCACTGTATACCACGATAAGAGATAACCAACCCTTACTTTTATAATAACTATAGCATTAGGGATTAATGCAAAAGAATAGATAGGCTAAAAGCTGCTGCAGTAAGCAGAGAG